>NW_022436950.1:9447851-9500472 GCF_009761245.1 Sapajus apella | reverse complement strand
AAAAATAAGCATGAGTTTGAGATGCACAAAACAATGCATTTAGCATCCACTGTCTTTGCAACCTCAACGTAAACACTGATTGTTTTTCATTGTTTTTTCTGGATTCTATATTTAAGAAATAAATACAAAGCAAAAGTTCCCCTAGAAACATCCGATGGTCACTATAGATGACCTAATGGAGAATTCCCCCTAAAATGTATGTATAGCCAAAAGTCACACAGGGAAGCAAACAACAAAAAAAATTCTCTCCTTTTCTTTTATATTTCCTACACACACACACACACACACACACACGGAGTTCTGCAAGGGAAAAAAATTTTTTGAAAGCTAAATAATTTATTGAATTTAAAGGAAAAACTCTTATTACATTTAAATGAAAGACACTTAGAAGGTCAGGCAGTAAATTGTGCCTGAATGCAAAACTTATTTTCTAGCTCAGACATTATCATTTTTTTTTTGTACTTTAAGTTCTGGGGTACATGTGCAGATCTTGCAGGATTGTTGCATAGGTACACACATGCCATGGTGGTTTGCTGTCTCCATCCCCTCGTCACCTTCATCAGGCATTTCTCCCAATGTTATCCCTCCCCAACCTCCCCGACCCCCACTGTCCCTCCCCTGTTCGCCACCCCCCAACATACCCCAGTGTGTGATATTCCCCTCCCTGTGTCCATATGTTCTCATTGTTCAATACCTGCATATGAATGAGAACGTGCGGTGTTTGGTTTTCTGTTCTTGTGTCTTTTTGCTGAGAATGATGGTTTCCAGATTCATCCATGTCCCTACAAAGGACACAAACTCATCATTTTTTATGGCTGCATAGTATTCCATGGTGTATATGTGCCACATTTTCTTTAGCCAGTCTATCATTGACGGGTGGGAAAATTTTTAAGTGGGAGCCAGAGTATCCTGTGAGGCTGCTGACCCAGAAAATCTTTTCCTTTGTGGAGAGGCCCTTTGGCCCCAGCATTGGGACTGCACAGACTTCCCTTCCACTGTGAAGGTGAATTCTCCCTCCATGGAAGTAGTTTGTGGAGTTGATAGACCAGTGGTCTTCATGCTACATATAGTCTATGGAAAAATGGTGAGATCACTGATACCTTCCACGGCCTCTCCAAGGCTGGGTATAAGAAAGAACCTGGTGAAGGAAGGAGATGGAAGAACTTCCATTTTCCTGAGCTCTGACATAGGTGACCTTGGATGTTTCTGCCATACCAGGAAGTCACAATCTTTACAGAGCTGGCTCCTGGGGCAACCTGCTCCACTGGCTTTATGACTGGAGACTTGGTGATGAGGCTCTGCAACCACTGGATTCCTGGATAGAGACATTATTTGATATAATTATTAAAACCAAACATGTCTACCCAGTGCCAGACAGTCAAGGGTGACACAGCCTGGGCTAGTCAATTGAGCTGGCCATCTCCCAGCCCTTCATCACAGATGCCCTCTCTCCACTCCCTGAGGGCCCACGACTCTTAGGTGCTGTGGTGCAATTGCCTCAGTTCTCAGAGGCTCTCTCCAGAGGGTCTGTCTCCCCTCTCCCCTTGGTTTGTGCCACTCTCAGCACTGCAAGTGCTACTGTTGCCAGCTTCCCCGCTTGTAAGTTTTTTATTAAACCTGCTGGGGATAGCTGAGATACTCCAGGATGGTAAGATATAAAATTTCAAGCTAATCACTTACTGGCTACTAAGAAACCTCTTCTCCCACATGACAATTGTGTTCATTTGTTCATGCACTTATGTATCCGTTCAACAAACAACTGTGGAGCCACCGCAAAGCTCCAGGTGATGGGCTTGGCCAATGAAATGATGCAAAACAAAGGAGGCCAAAAGGATGAACCTTAAGGATTCTGTCAGCCTCGTTGTCTTGCCTGGGTGATAAGCAATGGGACAGAGTGAGAGATTCTAGCCACTAATATGCTATACTTTATCTTAGCCAAAAGGCCCAGATTGCTTCCGGCAGGTGGTAATATGGCTACCTTTTTATCATTGTGCTTTGGATCACACTGAGTGGTTTGTCTAAGGCCTCTCTGCCCTGGGCTACTGACAAAAGCTGAAGCAGTCATTGTTCCAGACTGGAAGAAGGCCAAGTCATTCCACAGATACCCAAGGTCGAAGCAAACTCTCAAGATTCAGGAGAAAGTGGGGAGGTGCTTACCTTCGGGAGAAGAGCTACAGCACTGGGGACCTTGGAGGCATTTTGTCTTTAGGGATGTAGCTCTCTGGAGAGCTGCAAAAGTGATGGAGTTCTTCTCTGGGACACCTGCACGGCCTCCAGGACTCTGGGCCCTGTGATCATTGGGGACTGTGGAGAAAGAGTCAGCAGATTCCCTTTGCAGCTTCTCCAGATGGAATGATACTTCAAAACTTAGACAAACATGCCTGATGGCCGCTTGAAGTAGGAGGACCAATAGAGTTACTCCAGCTCAGTCTCCCAGAATGGCTTCACAACGGCCTGCCTTGGGTGTGAGAGACAGGAAATGGCACTTGCACTGGGCCAAACTGTCACAGACACATAATTTAGTGTTTTTTATTCTCCAGTTAGATGTACAGGCCCATAAAAGCAGATATGAAAAAAAGAAGGGTTGTGGCATGAATCCCTTAAAAATAGGCCGGGCGTGGTGGCTCACGCCTATAATCCCAGCACTTTGGGAGGCCGAGGCGGGTGGATCATGAGGTCAAGAGGTCAAGACCATCCTGGTCAACATGGTGAAACCCCGTCTCTACTAAAAATACAAAAATTAGCCGGGCGTCGTGGCGCACGCCTGTAGTCCCAGCTACTCGGGAGGCTGAGGCAGGATAATTGCTTGAACCCAGGAGGTGGAGGCTGCGGTGAGCCAAGATCATGCCATTGCAATCCAACCTGGGTAACAAAAGCAAAACTCCATCTCTAAATAAATAAAAGTCTGCTCAAATGTAGGGTTAATGAAAAATCACACTCAATATTGTAAGCCAATCTTTCTGTTTTTTTCAGCAGAGAATACTGAAGTCTCACAACAATACCTTAGTTGACCCTTGTGTAAGTATAAATTTCCAACTATGACCCCAAAATAGTTCAGGCATTTTTCCAGGCACACTGTGTCATAACTGCCTTTCCCCAAAGCATGCTCAGTCTCAGTTGGAGTGTGTTGCTGTGTGTGATGAGCAAAGAATACCAGATGCATCACCAGATACAAGCCAGGTAAATGGGTCTGGGATTGGGTGTCTCAGTGCAAAAGCATCCTTGTGTTTCAATAGAAATCTTCTAATTTCCTCATTTCCCATGGAAAGTGAGTATGGGAGGCTGAGCTCTAGATCACTGAGGTCTCCAGAGACAAGTAATGGGCAGGGCTGGCCTGCTGAGTAGGGAGAATGATCAAATGTCAGAGAATAAAAGCATTTTCAAGTAGGTGGTGTGGATGGAAAGGAAAAATCCCAAATATCTACTCCAAGGTGCAGGCAGAGCTTTGTCAGCCAGCAGGAACAGACTGAGACAAGCTGTTTAGTTCAAGGTGTGGACTCTGTCATTAATCCTGCAGAGGAACACACACACAGGAAAAGTGAGTCTCTTGTGAAGCCCCTATTGCTAGCCTGGAGGGAGGTTTAGGCTCAGTGTGCTGAGCTGGTTAGGACAAAAACCATCACCATCTGACAAATGACGAGGCATGTTTACTCTCACTTCTTGACTGGTGCTCAATGATGTACAAAGCTTCTCATTCCACAGGCTCCAGTATCAACCCAAATTAAGTCTGTTTAGAAATAAATAATTTTTTTGAGACAGTATCTTGCTGTGTCACCCAGGCTGGAATGCAGTGGTGCAATCACAGCTCACACCAGCCTCAATCTGCTGGGCTGAAATGAACCTCCCACCTCAGTCTCCCAAGTAGCCAGGACTACAGGTACCTGTTGCTACATCAGCTAATTTCTCAAATTTTGTGTAGAGCCAGTGTCTTACTATGTTGCTCAGGCTTGTCTTGAACTCCTGAGCTCAAGTGATGCTCCCATCTCAGCCTCCCAAAATGCTAGGATTATAGGCATAAGCCACAGTGCTGGCCAGGAAGAAATAATTTGATAATGATTTATTGAAAGCCAAATGTGAGGAGTGACTCAATAAAATACACCAACAAACTTGGGAGTGTTTGGAGTCTGTTACAAGTTGAAATGCTTTTATAGTAGAGGTCCCCAAATTTTTTGACACCAGGGATCAATTTTGTAGAAGACAGTCTTTCCATGGACCAGGGTGGGGTCGGGGGCAGGACGGTTTCAGGATGTTTTAAGCACATTAAATTTATCCTGCACTTTATTTCTATTATTATAACATTGTAACACATAATGAAAGAATGAAATAATTGCACAACTCACCATCAAGTAGTCACTGGGAGCCCTGAGCTTGTTTTTCTGCAACTAAATGGTCCTACCTATATGTGATGGAAGACAGGGACGGATCATCAGGCATTAGATTCTCATAAGAAGCACACAACCTAGATCCCTCCCATGCACAGTTTACATGTTTGCCTTCCTGTAAGAATGTAATGCTGCTGCTGATCTGACGTGAGGCAGCGCTCAGGTGGTAATGCGAGCAATGGGGAGCGCTGTAAATACAGATGAAGCTTCACTGGCTTGCCCACTGCTCACCTTCTGCTGTATGGCCCAGTTTCTAACAGGCCATGGATTGGTATGGACCCATAGCCCAGGAGTTGGGGAACCCTGTTTTATAGAAAAGGTTAGGAGAAAAGAGGGACTCCTCACACCAAAGCTGTCCCTTCTCATTGAAGGGCACAATACAGAAGTTACAATTATTGGATACAGATTGCAACATACAGGCTCAAATGTCTCCAGGCAGGACAATCAGTAAACCTCAAAGATTCAGAAATATATCAGTGTGCTTTTCAGGGTTACTGGGTTATACATTAATCACTGTGTCAACAATTTAAGAGACTCATGATAAGATTCAGGGACAGGATTTCACCATGAATCACAAGACCTTCCCAAGGTGGGTTACTTTGAAAGCCTGTTTACTTTTAAACTAAACTGCCAAATGTGTCCCATAGTTACCACATTCCCCTTTTGATAAAAAAAAATCTTCCCATGGAAGCATCATTGATCAATCTGCCAGGTTAGGGGGATAGATGTTCTTAATTCCTTATCAATGGGAGGGCTTATTCCAGGAAGTCACATCCCCAAAATCTATTATTTGCCGGCAGGCCAGTTTGCTAACACCATGGGGTCATGACACAAGATTACATGCTATTCTGAATCATAAGTCATCTCACTAGGAAATGATTATTTTGGCCTTAGACATTGATCTAAAGCAAGCAGAAATGCAAATCATGAGTAACTTAACAGCCAAAAAAAATTACACTATGTTTATTATTAGGTTGGCACAAAAAAGTAGTTGCGGTTTTCACCATTACTTCTGATGGTGAAAACCGCAATTACTTTTTTGCACTAACCTAATATTATAATCAAAACAACTTGAAAAACATAATAGAATAAGGAAACTAGTCCTAAGGGTAACCAAATGAACAAGTCATCAATTTATAGTTGCTGTTGTTTGTTGAATCATCTCTAGTTTTCAGAATTTCATAATTTGACTTTTCTTGGAAGAAGTAAAACAATGAGAGATGCATAGCATTAATAATTTGAATAGGAGAAACATAATGCACACAAAAATTATGATCAAAAAGAGAATTTTTATACAAGAATGGGGGAAAAAAGAACCTATTCCATTAGGGAACCAATTAAGAAAGAAAATTAAATCCAATTTCCCCTTTAGGGACTTACTATAGCCAGGAAATAATTCAGTCCAAATTTCAAGCAAACAATAATTTTTTTGAAACTCAAAAACAATGGTCAGGGCTAGAATCTAATAACAGGTATGCTATAATTTTCTTCTGAAAAATAATTTTTCTTTCTTTGATCTCCCTTTTCTGCCAAAGAAAAATCATAGGCCAATTTCATTTGCAATATAAATTTTAGCATTATTGTACTTGACCTGATTATTTGTACAAAATGCAACAGGAATAGCGATTGTCCATATAGGGTCCTTTTAAGTTGGCTTTGCTGGAACTTTTTCATAAGACATTTTAGGTTATACTTTTAAAAGCTTCTTTAGGCTAGAAAGCCAAGGCAAGGATTTGTTATCAGATTACGCCTGTACTACTTGTAAAAATTGGATAAATTCCTCCCTTCTTGAAGTCTCCCAAACACCCCAAGATTTCTGGGCCTGTCAGGAAGGGACATCATTTGCCATGAGGTCAAAACCCTACAAGAGAACTGTGTAGACAAGGTACCAGGTCAGCCTTCTTTCAAGTCTATTGGCTCTATAATGCCAATTTCAATCCCTCAAAACAATCTTGTCATATTTAAAAATATGACACTCTAATCAAAGCCTTGGTAAAATAATCAGTGTTTCCAATCTGTCCTGTTACCAAAAAAAAAAAAAAACAACACTGATTATTATTAAACTTATGCAGATAACCATTGCCATATAATAAGAATGTTTATGAATAGTTTCCAAATTATTGAGAATTCATGTAGAGAGAGAAATGCAACTGTTTTGGTTTGGCTCACAAAAGTATACTTTCCCTAATTGCTGTCAGATATAAATAACTTAAAAGAAAGAGAAGTTTTCTTGACTTTTGAATGTTTCAAACAGAAGGTCATAAAAGTCACGTTAGTCCTCCATTGATTTCGTCTCATGTAATCCTTATTCTGCTGGTGTTGGGTTAGCAATTTTCATGGAGACATCAGTTTTTCATTAGAGTTCGGGAAGTTTTTATTTCACCTAACTATATGATCTCCAAAGTTATCAGAAACCCATATTCAATAGTATTTGTCAGAGTCTTTTCCATAAAAATAGCAATTTTGGATTATAGTTGACTTCAAATGCTTATAAAGAAAAATTTAAAACAATAATTGTTGATGTAAAAAACTTAGAATGACCATGGTTAAAATGTGATAGAAGTTTCCAATTGACAAGAAATTTAGATGTTTTGATTATGTGCAACATTCTAAGATAACAACCAGAATCATGACTGACGGTGCCACATTAAAACTATTAGATTTTTACAAATGTCATATAATCTTTAGGATATTCACATTAATAATATCTATACAAATATGACTTTAGAAAAGATTTAACATAATCAAAATTATGACTAATAACAGATTTTTATAAATTTATATAATTTGGGAACATTTTATCAATAGAATACTCAGAAGTGTAACTGAAAGATTTAGTGTCACATATCATTTGACAGTTCTCTCATACAATTTACCAAATCAGTCTAATCATTTAACATCTCTGCAAGAGGAGAGATACATTTTTTGAGACTCCTCAGGGGTCCGACTGGAAAACACCAAAGTGAGCTTTAGGTCAAAAAAACTTAATTTAGGATTTTGATCTTGCATAAACCTGCCAAAGATGTCAAAAGGTATAAAACGCTTGATCGAAATGGAATCACAGATCATTGTAAATGATAATTATTCCTTTAACCAGAGCAATAATCAAAAGACTTGAAAAGCAATACAGAAAGTTACATGGATGTAAAAATCTTAGCCCTTTTAAAGCTCAGTTTTCTTGAGTAATCAAAAACTTAATAAAGACAATACAGAAACTTTCTTAATAAAAATAAGTTTTTGGCTAGGCATGGTGGCTCACACCTGTAATCCCAGCACTGTGGGAAGCCAAGGCAGGTGGATCACCTGAAGTCAGAAATTTGAAACCATCCTTGTTAACATGGTGAAACTCTGTCTCTCCTAAAAATGCAAACAAACAAAAAAATTAACCAGGCAGGGTGGCATATGCCTGTAGTCCCAGAGAGTCAGGTGGCTTAGGCAGGAGAATCGCTGGAGCCCAGAAGGCAGAGGTTGCAGTGAGCTGAGATTGCGCCACTGCACTCTAGCTTGGGTGACAGAGTGAGACTCCATCTCAAAAAAAAAAAAAAAGTTTTAAAGAGAAACAGATTTCAGAATTAAAAATTAGCACCTCTTAATTTTATTAAAAGCAAAGCAATATTTTAATCAAATCTTGTTGTAACACGGAACCAAAATTTTTGTTTTTTATTAGTGTATTTTTAATATCAAATATCAATCTTTTCAAAAGCTTATTTCCTTTTCATTATAGCCAACTTGATTATATACAAAATTTATTTCATAAGTTTTCTTTTCACAAACCTTATGACTTACACAGATTGTTTATGAAATGCTTGGACTTTTTGCTTTTCCCTGTACTTTCTTAAATAACTACACATTTTACGTTAGAACAAAAAATTCACCATATAGGACTTTTTTTCATACAAAATTATTCTTTTTTAACCTACCTTACCAAAAATATTCATAACTTTCTTCACTTCTCTCTCTTTCTTATGGTCCTATTCTATATTGCTCCTTATTTTAAAGCAACCTTAAATAACCCCTGAATTAGACACAATTATTTTTCTCAGTAAAGAACATATTTTTAAGCCTTCTTATAATTTTCTGTCATCAAAAACACATCTTGCTTTTTTGACACATTTTAAATATAGAATTATATATATTAATTAGAATGTTTAAACTTTCAGTAACGTTAAATTTTATTGAAAATCTAGGAAACAAAAAATCTTGAATTGTCTGTCCTGTAACAGTATTTTACAAAAGAGAACTCTTTTATAATTTTTAGAAACATTATTCCATAACAAAAACCTTTTTATCTTAATTGAAAATGGCCCAGACATTTGATGAGCATCTATTTTTGAATTTAATTTAGCAAAACTCTAATATTATAAATTACATTAAATGTTTATATGTTTATCCCATTTACATTTTCTTTCTTTATTTTTAACAGTTGATATAGATTACTTATGAAAACTGATATATTAGACAAAAGTATTCATCATTTCAGTTTATTTTCCTTTAAACCATTTTTATAGCCTGTGAATATCAGATGTTCACTTAAGTAAGAATCTTAAAGTTAAATATATGGATATTTTGCTGATTATTTAGGAGATAGTTGTTTTTACTAAAGCAAAAATATTTAATTAGTCATACTTATCAAAAAATATTTATTCAAGTCATGTGAACTTCGAAAATATTTGGGAATAATTCATGAGCATTAATGTATTTATAAGTCAATCTGGTACATCATAGAGATTTTATAGCTTTGATTTTAAAATTTTGGTTGTGAATCGGGTAAAATTCACTAGTTTAAAAGGAGAATTAAATTAAATTGTGCCTTTGAAAATACAAGTTAAAGTTATCTGTCCTACATGACCAAAGCCTTTACTGAGTATAGCAAATTTATATCTCAAACACAGAGAAAGAAAGAATTTAATCCTTCCATAAGGCCAATGAAGTTTTACATCTCCAAGGGACTGAAGTCCAGCAGGGCATTTGAAGGGTATAGTCTAATATTGGGTAAAGGGTGTAGTTGTTCTTACTTCCACTTTAATGGAGGTGGTTGAATATATTTCACCAATGTCAGTGGGACATTGGGAGAATAAATGATCCAGCAAAGCTTGTAATAACTCATCTATGTCAGTCATTAGTCTTGGTTCAGAAAAAATTGTTGGATCTGTATTGTGATAATTTTATTAGTTTCATTTTCTTTTTTTTTCTCTCTTTTTTATAATTTATTTATTTTACTTTAGGTGCATACTATATCTGGCATTTCTCCTCATGTTACCCCACCCCACCCTCCCCTAACTCCCCAACCCCATTGTCTCTCCCCTACCCCCCCAACTGTCCCCTGTGTGTGATGCTCCTCTCCCTGAGTTCACGTGGTCTCATTGTTCAATTTTCATTCTTCAGTTGTTCCGTTTGCTTCTCTGTTCTAAATTTAAATACATTTTCCCCTTTTGAGAGAAAAAAAAAGTGTGTATTATGACATTCCAAAAATCCCTACCTAAAGCCTTATGGGAGCCAAGAGAATGACCAGAAAGGAACAAATTCAGATAAGGAAAAATATGAAGGCACAGGGGTAGAAGGAGGAGGAGCAGTTGGAAGTGAAAGGGAGAAAGCTTTTGAAGTCTTTTTCAAATCAGAAATAGTGTGAAATAGCCTTTTGCTTATCTCTTCAATGAAGGCCATTTTTTCCCGTAATTCCTTTTAGGAGCATCTCACTGCTATTGGAAGTAAGTCAATCTGTCTTGTTCTAAAACCAGCCTTTTTCAATTGTGCGTGGCAATATATCAGCTTAGGCATTTTCAAAAGATCCTCATGTTGACCACTGCTGCTTATGACTATTCAGGGTTACTCGGGTCCAATTATCTAAGTACTTGGAAGAAGAAGGACCCTAAGTATTATAGATCAAATCAGCTGGTGCTGATAGGGGCGGTGTACTCTCAGTCATGGAAGACACATTTTCCATCTTGCTTTTTTGAGTGAGACAAGTAATGTAGTGGATCAAGTGTGGTGATTTTAAATTTTTCTTCCCCAAAACTTCACTCAATAGGCTAAAAAGATTCTCTTACATGTCTGTGACTCCAGAGTCACCTCCAAAGAAGCTTCAGGTATTCATGGGCAAGAGATAATCAATTTTTATGAAGCCTGCCAGCTGAGCAAAAAGTTAACAATGTAGAGATTTTCCTATGAGACTGATCCGTGTTGTGGGGGCTATGCCCTGACACCTCTGCTGTTTTGGGTTTCCTAAAAGCCATTTGGTCATAGACAGAGAACGTTTCTTAAATTTGGTCATAGACAGAGATCGTTTCTTAACTTTGGAGCAAGAGTGCCCTCCCTCATGCACTCAAAAAGGAGAAAGCTAAGGAAAGGTTGTCCTATCTCAAACGTTCAGGGAAACAATTTGCAGAACTCCTATTTTACACTTCCCTAGGATTCAACAAAATCTCCTATCTAGCCCAGGAGAAAACCAGCTTCAAAAAACCAGAAATTCCACCAAGACGGGAGGTTCATTGATTTTGGGAGGAACTCATCTGCAAAAATCAGCCAGGGCATCCGAGTTCAGGAACACAATGTATTCATTGCCAGTACCTGCACAAAGGTCACAAACTGCACTATGTGGTCCAGGGAGGTCACTCTAAAATTCTGCCAAAATTCTACACCAGAAAGTTGACCAAAATTAAGCCTGTTGAGAAAGAAATAATTTGATAATGGTTTATTGAAAGCCCAAATGTGAGGATCAACCTAAGAAAACATACCAACAAAGTTAAAAGTGTTCCAGAGTCTGTTACATGTTGGAATGCTTTTGTAGGTAGGGTCAGGAGAAGGAAGAGGGATTCCTCACACCAGAATTGTCCTTTCTTATTGGAGGATACAATATATATACAATTTGATCATTGAATTCAGATTGCAACATACAGGCTCAAATGCCTTCATGTAAGACAATCAGTAAAACTTTATGATTCAGAAATAAGTCAGCACTCTTTCCAGGATCAGTGGGGTATGCATTAATCAGTGTGTAAACAATTTGAGGATCTCATCATGAGATTCGGGGACAGGATTTAGCCATGAATCACAAGACCTTCCCAAGGGAAGCCTGTTTACTTACAAATTAAACTGTTGAAAGTGGCATGTAGGTTTTCACTGTCCTTTCTCTGCTTGCCATGTGGATGCAGAGAAAAGGGGGTCTGCTGAACCTGAAACTGACCCAATTGTCCCATAGAACTGATGTTTATAGTTTCTTCTGAATAAACATGAAAATTGAGCCCCCAGTTTTGAAACCTCAGAAAGGTCAACTTGTCTTATCTGAGATCCCTTCTCAGGAAACCAACCATCAGGCCTCTCAGGTTGTATCAAGGAGCTGAAATTCACCATGTCACCACATCTCGACAATGCGACCCAGACCCCTCACGCCCCATGGCTGCCTAAGTGACTATCTGTTTCTTGTTGACATATTCTTTTCTTTACCCCTAATTCCTGCTTTCCTTCGTGTAGTTACATTTCTGCCCTATAAACTCCTCATTTTAGTCAGTTAGGGAGATAGATTTGAGACTGATCTCCCATATCCTTGGCTGCAGCACCTAATTAAAGCCTTCTGTTGTCTCAGTGATTGGCTTTCTGTGCAGTAAACAGCAGGACCTAGATCAGGGTGTTTCAATAAGAGATTTTGGTTCCCCAACAGGAAACATGTTGTTTGTGGCTTGGCTGCCGTGGGCCATGAGTCTCAGAGGCCCTCCTAAGCAGCTGCCCACCCAGTTGTGACTAGAGTGAATTTTGGTTTCTCTCTGACCCTGCTGCTTCTGGCCCCAACCACATTCTTGATTGCCTAGAAAGAACAGCCTTTGAAATTTTACATCTGCCTCTGGATAGATGAGTGTCCTCTGTGGGCCCAGACAGCAAGATCTGCTCTTCTCTATTGGTGAACATTTTGAAGGAATTTCCGTTTGCAGGTTGGAAAAGCCCATATGACTGAGAGAGGGAAGCACCCTGACTGTTTTGGCATGGACTTTCTTGATGGCTTGTTTGTAATTGTGTGTGTGTCTCAGCAACTGAGTGTTCATTGCAGGTTCCAGACAGTGGGATTGGCTCCTCTTGATTTGGGAAGCTCCAAAGGAATTTCTGTTTACAGGTTGAAAAAGCCCAACCGATGGAGAGAGGAAAGCACCCTGACTATTTTAGTTGGAATAGTCTTGGGGCATGTTTGTTGTGGCAGCAGATGGATCATTGCGTTTTGGTGATTCTGTGTGTGTCGATATAGTTGAATTAGAATTTGATAAACTGATATTCTTTTGTAATACTGTTTAGCACCAATATTTTTTGGAATTTGGAGTTTCATCATGTTGGCCGACTGGTTTCAAGCTCCCGACCTCAAATGATCCACCTGCCTCAGCCTCCCAAAATGCTGGCCCCAGTGTTCTTTGGAGACTGGGGAGATTTGGCCTTTAAAAATCAAACTTCCATGAAAACTGCTTCACCCACACTTTTGGTGCACAGCCTTCACTGGATTACCTGCCAAGGCAAAGTTTAGCCATGTTAACATGTTTGTAGACTGGTGAGTTTGTATTGCTATCTCATGGACAGAATTATTTTGTTCAGGTGTATACATATTTAGATGTGTTCATGTGTATGTACCTTTATTATGTTATATGTATGCCTACCAAATTGACTTATTAAAGAAAACGTGCTGGCCAGGCATGGTGACTCACGCCCATAATCCTAGCACTTTCAGAGGCCAAGACAGGTTGGTTGCTTGAGCTTAGACATTCGAGACCAGCCTGGGCAACATGGTAAAAAACCTCATCTCTATAAAAAATACAAATAAATAAAAATAAAAGAGTGTTCATTAATTAAGTTCAAATATTTTTCAAGTTCATATGACTTAAGAAAATCTTTAATAAACAAGCTGGCTTTACAATTACTGGTAAAATAGCCAGGAACGGTGGCTCATGCCTGTAATCCCTGCACTTTGGGAGGCTGAGACAGGTGGCTCACCTGAGGTCAGGAGTTCAAGACCAGCTGGCCAACATAGAGACAGCCTGTCTCTACTAAAAGTACAAAAATTAGCTAGGCGTGGTGGTAGGTGCCTGTAATCCCAGCTACTCAGGAGGCTGAGGCAGGAGAATCACTTGAACCTGGGAGGTGGAGGTTGCAGTGAGCTGAGACAATGCCATTTCACTGCAGCCTGAGGGACAAAAGCAAGACTCCATCTCAAAAAATATATATATATATATATAAACATTTCTATTTTTATTTTACATATATATATATATGTGTGTGTGTAAAATAAAAATAGAAATGTTTTCAGAATTGTTAGCATAAATTTCTCTCTGGGTTTCATATTTGTCTCTGCTAGATATTTTGAGGTGTCAGAGTTTGGCACAGAAGGTTATAAAACTATAAACCAGCCAGGTGTGCTGGCTCATGCTTGTAATCCTAGCACTTTGGGAGGCTGAGGTGGGTGGATCACCTGAGGTCAGGAGTTCAAGACCAGCCTGACCAACATGGTGAAACCCTATTCCTATTAAAAATACAAAAAAAAAAAAAAAAAAAAAATTAGCCAGGCATGGTGGTGGGCACCTGTAATCTCAGCTACTCAGGAGGCTGAGGCAGGAGAATCACTTGAACCCGGGAGGCAAACGTTGCAGATCATGCCATTGCACTCCGGCCTGGGAGACAAGACCAAGACTCTCTCTCAACAACAACAACAACAACAATTAATTTAAAAAAAAAAAAAAACTATAAACCCAGCCAAACAAAATGATCTTTCTTTTAATAAGAAAGACTAATTTAACATTGTTGATTTAATGAAAACACTTGAATCTTCCGAGTTACTGGTGAAAATACCCATGTAGCTAATTTAAGGTTCTTATTAGGTGAACATTTGAAATTCACAGGTTATAAAATGGTTACCAAGGAAATGATGCATAAATAATCTAATAAACTACTGAGTTTCATCTGTTACAACAAAAGGAGAAACAGTTACAAGGTCCCACACCAGGGCAAGCTCAGGCACTCCCTGTGGAGATGTGCCCAAGGAATGGCTCCAAATAGGCCCCTCAAATTCTACCACTGAAAAGGAACATATGGGCAGATGTATCTTACAGCCTAGAATTTTCTCATATATGTGACTTTAGTCTCTTCTTTGTATAGTGATTTTGTAGATGAAGAGAAATTACCACACCATGCCAAGAAATTACAACATACCAAGTTGACTAAGTCATGGGGGCTCTTCCTCCAGGTTCCCAGAGCAAAAAGCAAAAAACCTTGTACTCCCTGGTGCCCACCTGATCATCTTGTCCGTGGATTTTCCCTCCCAGAGGCACTGCTGCAGGCCCAGAGCCCTCCAAGCAGAGAACTGACATCCAGGAACTCCTCCCCAAGCCCTTTCTTCAACTCATTTTTGCTTATGGCAAGAGTGTGGGTTGTAGTGATATCTCAGAAGTTTATTCCATCATATTAATTTCTCAGTAAATCACCCTTTGACAAGTCAGTTTAAAGGATACAACATAGACAGCTAGAAAAGACACTGCTTTTTGCTTGTTTGTTTGTTTTTGTTTTGTTTTGTTTTTTGAGACAGAGTCTTGCTCTGTCACCAGGCACCAGGCTGGAGTGCAGTGGCACCATCTCAGCTCACTGCAACCTCCGCTTCCCAGGCTCAAGCAATTCTCCTGCCTCAGCCTCCTGGGTAACTGGGACTACAGGCGCACACCACCACGTCCAGCTAATTTTTTTGTATTTCTAGTAGAGACGGGGTTTCACCATGTTGGCCAGGATGGTCTTGATCTCTTGACCTCATGATCCACCCTCCTCGGCCTCCCAAAGTGCTGGGATTATAGGCTTGAGCCACCGCACCTGGCCGAAAAGACACTATTTCTGGGCCTGGTTTTGCCAGCTGTATAATAAATGGATCAAATTGTCTCCAATTCATCCTATTTTTGTCACTAGCCATGTCAGAATCTCTGCTTTCATAAACAAAACTTTTCTGGCCTGACACACAACCTCTATCTCCTGAACTTTTCTGCAGACCAAAATGTTTTCTGAGACCTCCACTCAGTAATCTTTAATATTTCAAGGAGAGAAATTTACAAGTGTGCCCTTGATACATAAAAAGGTCACATATTCTAGGGTCCCAGGGTCTCACTGATTTCAGTGATGTCTACATTATCTCCCCTTCTAGCCGGGAAATTCAAATATTTGTAAGGTGTGCAACAAAGGAGGAACGCTGTTTTGCTGTGACACTTGCCCACGATCCTATCATGAACGCTGCCACATCCCGCCTGTGGAAGCTAATAAGTGAGTAAGATGTGTTCCCTTCCCTGAGCCCTCCTTCTTGTGGTACAGCTCCTCCCACCACTCATGCATACTCTGTAGAGTTTCTGTCCCTGGTTACACGTGTCTTGATGCATAAGGAGTATGCTCCTTGGTATCAGGATCCACAAGTATTATTCAAAGCTGTTGAACAGTGCCGGCAGCAGCAGATTAATGGGAAGCAAAAACTCTTCGAGTGGTTATGGGGTGCAATAGTAAGAGGTGTCAACCTCCACCTCCCCTACTTGGCTCCCAGACTCATGCCCTCTGACGGAGTGATGCCATCATACACTGCCAGCTGGTTTAAAGGATATGCCATCTGCTGTGGGACCATCACACAGCAGGTAAAGCCAGTGCTGCAGCAGTTTATCAAGCCAACTGACTTAGTCACAGGTCACATGTCGAGACCTGTGAATTCTGCAGGTATAAGTCCCCTGCCCACTTTCTTTGCTAAAAAATGCCCCTTTGGATAGAGGTGATGGTGTGCAGGATACCATGGAGATTGATAAGGTGCTCTGTGAGTGGTGTCGTGGACAGAATTATTAAGGCTGAGAGGATGATCTCTACCAGGAATGTATCAGTCTCTATGAGGGCAGAGCATTGCTCTTTCATAATGGAGGAAGCTAATGTGATCCATCTGCTCTCAGGGTGTCATCTCAGGGGATCAGCATAAACCTCTGCTTTTGACCAGTTGGGCAATCTGCAGAGGCAGAAGAAAAATCAGCTTTTTTGTTGAACCCATGGATAGACCCCATCTCTGCACCAGAGATGCAAAGTCTTCTCAAAGGAGCACTTCGTAACAGGCTCCTTGAGCAAGCACTACACGGCCAAGGAGATGCTGGCATCACTAGGATGGGTCATTGTGCTTGCCTGATTATCAAAAGCCTTCTAGCAGACAGCCTGGTAGAAAAGGTTGGAGAATGAATCTTGGAGCACATGGAAGATATCTGACACCCTGTCCAGAGATTTCCTTTTCAAGAAGTTTCTGCAGCACAGATTCTAGGTATAAGATATAGCAGGGCCAAGGGAGAGGGCCTATAGCCTGTGCTCTGTGCTTACTCAGTAAAGTTGAAAAACAAGTCCTTGTCTTCTGATTTTTCTATGATCTGATTGACTCATTGAGGCCCAAGACTGTACTTAAGGCATTCATTTACAATAACTGACTGGCAAACAGGGCTCACTATTAAGTTCCCAGTGGCTCAGATGGGGACCCCAAGTTTTGAGGTGAATGAGATTCCATCACTTACTGGGCACTTCACCAAACAGATGATCACCCCTGCTACCGATATTGGTGGGAGGTCATGCCTTTGGCTATTGAGTCCAAACGGGGCTCTAGTGCAGAGGCCTCCAAGAAAGAAGTTGGATACAAGGTGGAAACCACCAATCATTCTTGAGCAGAGAATTTGAACAATGGTAGGAATGGCGGCTGATTCACAGAACTTGCCATTGCTCATTTTATGCCCAATCTCTCAGGGACCCGTGGAGTTGCATCTTCTGCAGGATAAAGGCTATTCAGGAAAGATGCCCAGAAAGCCAAGCATGGCATCAGGAATCTGAAGTCCTGATGAGGGAGATGCTGCCCGAGGAGCAGTTGGTGAGTTAAAAACGTGAATTTGAAGCCTCCTTTTTTCTGTTCACCTGGGCAGGAGA
Organism: Sapajus apella; assembly: GCF_009761245.1. NCBI lineage: Eukaryota > Metazoa > Chordata > Mammalia > Primates > Cebidae > Sapajus > Sapajus apella. The sequence goes on along the minus strand of NW_022436950.1, from coordinate 9,483,157 downwards.
AGCACAGTCTTGAAAAGAGCTCAAGAAATAGAGCCCAAAGGCAAACTGCTGGCCCATGGTGTGCTTTCCTCCATGACATAACGCTAAACTTCATATTCCAAAGAAAATCCCCTGGTCCAAAGAAAATCCCCATTCCATGTTTTCTTCAAAGAGTCCACAGGTTTGGGAGTCACGTGTTCTCTTTGGGCATGCATAAGAGCTCTTTCTCTCTAAACTGCATTTAACTTGAAATGTCCTCCATCTTTTGCAGAAATGTGAATTCCTTCTCTTGAAGGTCTACTCTGATTCAAAAAGCCCCTTTTTTGCCTCAAAACCATATTATGTAAGTAACAACCAAAAAAACAAAAAAGCTTAAACTGGCATTTTTCAGATCTGTGATCTGAAATCCGTGGTACCAGGTGCCATTCTATTTGCCTTGTTGATGAGTTTTTAGTTCAGGCTACTATAAAAATTTATCATAGATTAGGTGGCTTAAACAACAAAAATGCTTTTCTCACAGTTATAGAGGTTATGTGTCCAAGATCAGGGTGGCAGCCGGGTTGGGTTCTGGAGAGGGCTGCCTTTTAGGTTGCAGAGAGCCACCTGCTCCTAAGTGGCAGAAAGAGATGGAGAGAACTCTCTGGAGTCTCTTTTATAAGAGCCCTAATCCTATGTATGAGGGCTCCACCCTTCTTAACTCATGACCTCCCAAAGGCGCCACCTCCTAGCACCTTCACAGGGGGGTTAGGATTTCAACCTACAAATGGGACAGCCAACAAACCTTTATTCCATAATAGTGGGAGTCTATGGGAGGCAGGCTTGGCACTAGGCTGATAACCTCACTTTGGTCCTTTTCTCAGCAGAACAGAGAGGGGTCTCGGGGCCCACAGAAGCCCATGTGGTTAAACAAAGTCAAGAGAAGACTGAATGAGCAGGTGTACTCCCGAGTGGAGGAGTTCGTGCAGGATATGCGTCTCATCTTTCATAATCACAAGGAATTTTACAGCGTGAGTGGCTCTCCCTGCTTCCTTTTCTCTTCTTTAAAGTCACTTTCCTTCTTATCTTTTTATATTAGGCAAATGTTACAATGGCCCTTATCATGTGACAAGCCTATACAAGCACAAACCCTGGAAGTATCCTAAAAGCCCTGTGGTGGATGTGGGGAAAATAACAAACTGAAAGGTGTCATTAAAAACCTGACCCTAGAACCTCAGAGTTGACTCACTTCTAGATGGTTTGTTTTCACCGTAGAGAACAGTAGGATGCAGACCCATTTGTTTCTACTGGAAGTAGAAGTGAACTTTTAAGGCATTTAAAATGTTTTCCTTCTCTAGAAGAAGGTACCAAATCAAAGGTCTTTATATCTGAATTTCCTGGCACTGTTTCAGAAATTAACAAGGATTATGACAAGGGGTGAGAGTGAAGAGAAAGGAAGGCATCATTGTCTTAGACATTTCTGTACTATCATAAGGTTACCGAAAATTGCTGTGCATAAAAATCACACAACTAAAATTTTAAAATTTAAATTAACCCATAAGCTTTTGATCAGGAATTGGATTTCAGTGTAGTACTATTTTGGCTTCTCTGTCTTCCAGATAAAGATAAATAATTATCAGGGAACATAAGCAACTCTTAAATGGATTAATGCTCACTTAACATTTGGGACAGCCTAAAATGAGGCCCTGGATCACCTGCAACACTGGGTGTCTCAGCACATTGCACAGTTGTTTTTATTTTTGTTTGTCTTTGCTTTTTCAGGAAGATAAATTCATCACACTGGGAATTCAAGTACAGGACACCTTTGAGAAGAATTTCAAAAACATTTTTGCAATTCAGGAAACAAGCAAGAACATTATAATGTTCATTTAGCTCATTCTTATCTCATTCCTTCAGACCCTCCTGCAGCTAGCTACCCAGTGTGCTTGTGGTCCCACTAAACGGACTACTCCTGTGGAAACTCCACATCACACTTCTTCTCCAAAGTTTTTCATTGCCATTTTAAAACAGTCTCATCAGCTTTTAATAAAATTCAACACCCCTTCATGTTAAAAATTCTCAATAAGCTGGGTATTGAGGGAACAAATAATAAGAGCATTTATGACAAACCCACAGCCAACGTTATACAAATGCACAAAAGACAGAAGAGTTCCCCTTGAAAACAGGTACAAGATGAGGATTCCCTTTCTCACCGCTCCTAGTCAACATTGTATTGGAAGTCTTAGAGCAGCCAGGAAGCAGAAAGAAATAAGGGCATCCAAATAGGCAAAGAGGAAGTCAAACTTTCCCTGTTTGCAGACAACATTGATTCTATAGCTAGAAAGCCCCCAAGTCTCAGCCCAAAAGCTCCTTCAGCTGATAAACAACTTCAGAGAAGTTTCAGGATACAAAATTAGTATACAAAAATTACTAGCGTTCCTATACACCAACAACAGCCAAGCCAAGAGCCAAATCAGGAGTGCGATCCCATTCACAATTGCCATAAAAAGAATAAAACACCTAGGAATACAGCTAACCTGAAAGGTAAAAGATCTCTACAATGAGAATTACAAAACACTGCTCAAAGAAATCGGAGATGACACAAACAAATGTAAAAACATCCCATGCTTATGGGTAGAAAGAATCAATATCATTAAAATGACCATATTGCCCAAAGCAGTTTACAGATTCAATGTTATTCCTATCAAACCACCAATGACATTCTTCACAGAACTAGATAAAACTATTTTAAAATTCATATGGAACCAAAACAGAGCCCAAATAGTCAAGGCAATCCTAAGCAAAGAGAACAAATCTGGAGGCATCACATTACCCAACTTCAAACTATGTTACAGGGCTTCAGCAGCCAAAATAGCATGGTACTGGTACCAAAAAAAGGCACATAGACCAATGGAACCTGACGAAGAGCACAGAAATAAGACCACACACCTACAATCATCTGATCTTTGACAAAGTTGACAAAAACAAGCAATGGGGAAAAGTCTCCCTATTCTATAAATGGTGCTGCGATAACTGGCTAGCCATATGTAGAAGATTGAACCTGGACCTCTTCCCTACACTATATACAAAAATCAACTCAAGATCAATTAAAGACTTAAATGTAAAGCCCAAAACTATAAAATTCCTGGAAAATAACCTAGGCACTACCATCCTGGACATAGAAACAGGCAAATATTTTATGACAAAGACAAAAGCAATCACAACAGAAGCAAAAATTGACAAATGGGATCTAATTAAACTTAAGAAATTCTACACAGGAAAAGAAACTATCAACAGAGTAACAGACAATCTACAAAACGGGATAAAATATTTGCAAACTACGCATCTACAAAAGGTCTAATATCCAGCATCTACAGGGAACTTAAACAAATTTACAAGAGAAAAACAACCCCATTAAAAAGTGGGCAAAGGACATGAAAAGACACTTTTCAAAAGAAGACATACAGGTGGGCAACAAGCATATTTTAAAACTTCAATATTACTGGTCATTAGCGAAATGCAAATTAAAACTACAATGAGACACCATCTCACACCAGTCAAAATGGCTCTTACTAAAGGGTCAGAAAATAACAGATGCTAGTAAGGTTGCAGAGAAAAGCGAACATTTGTATACAGTGGGTGGGAGTGTAAATTAGTTCAACCATTGTGGAAAGCAGTGGGGCAATTCCTCAAAGAAATAAAAGCAGAACTGCCATTCAACCCAGCAACCCCATTACTGGGTACGTACCCAGAGAAATATAAATTATTCTACCATAAAGACATATGCATGCAAATGTTCATTGCAGCATTATTCACAATAGCAAAGATATGGAATCAACCTAAGTGCCCATCAATAACACACTGGATAAAGAAAGTGTGGTACATATATACCATGGAATAGTATGCAGCCATAAAAAAGAATGAGATCATGTCTAAGGAACATGGATAGAACTAGAGGCTATTATCCTTAGCGAACTAGTGCAGGAACAGAAAACCAAATACTGCACATTCTCACTTACAAGTGGGAGCTAATTGATGAGAACTCTTGAACACAATGAAGGGAACAACAGACACTAGGGTCTACTTGAGGGTGGAAGATGGGAAGAGGGAGAGGAGCAGAAAAAATACCTATTGGTGTTGAAATAATCTATACAACAAACCTCTGCGACATGAGTTTACCTATATAACAAACCTTCACATGCACCCCCGAACCTAAAATAAAAGTTTTTTAATTGTAAATAAATTGATCATTAATGTAAAATGTTTTAATAATCAAATTGTCTTATCAAGTTCTCTTATTGAATAATTTGGAGCAAATTATTCAATAAGAATATTGAAAACATAAATTCTTCTCATAAAGGACCATATTTTATCCTTCCATTTATTCAGTTTTGTACTTGTTGTAACTGTGAAAGTAATCCTTTCCCATTAAATTTTATTTACTGATTATTACCTATTACAGAAAGCTACTGTTATTTATATATAATTTTGTCACTGATTACCATACTGAATACTAGATAGCATCATTTTCATCTTTTACCCGGTGGCATCGGGAAGCCTGTGGTGGCTACGTAACATCCCCAACTTTCAATTCATGGAATCCTAATTGATTTAGGGGATGGAAGCATTCCTCACCGGGCACTAAAACCTCTGATAATTCTTGTTTCTGTTGGAAAATGATTCTGCCAGGGCACCCTGATGTATTTGTATGTGTAAAGGAGGAAAACGTAATTTTTCCAATATCCGTCTAAGTTTCCCCTACCCAGATCCTCTGGGGCCCCTGTAACAAAAGACAGATTAACAAGAGAAAAACAGAAGTTGGTTAGCATGTATATAGCAAGAGAAAAATAGAAGTTTATTAGCATATATACACATACATGCATATATGTGTGCATGTGTACATATATATATATATATATATATATATATATATGTACACACATATGGGAGATACTCAGAGAAATGAATAACTCTCCAAGAGGTAGTTGAGACTTCAAAGTTAAATACCATCTCCAGCTAAAGACAAAGAAAGAAGAATGTGGGAAAGTCAGTTACAGGGATGACCAGGAAGAACATGGTAAACAAGAGTAAGGTTTGCTGCGCAGATTTCAGCTGTATTCTCCATTGATAAGAGTCCCTTGTGATTTAGAATCATCCTTCTTTTCCTGGTTCAGAGAGGGAGACATCCTTATGAATAGAAATTTCCTTTGTAAATGTAAACTTTCCTAACCAAGAAGTAACTTCTACTCTGTTTTTAGAGCTTCTCCTATGTCTCCTATTTCTGAAAATAATCCTTATGCCAAAGAAGCATATTCTAGGGTGGCATATTCTGGCCTCCCATACATGTCTCCACATAGACCCCAGAGGCAGAACTTAACTGCAGCTGATTGATCTAAGTCTTGGCAGAATACCTGTGGTCCTTCCAGAACATTTGCACATGGAACGCATGAGAGGAGCTGCTTGAAGGCCATTCCCCACTCTCCTGCTCATCTTTTGGAGGCTACCATGACACTCATTACTTCCTAGGTTCTGATAAGGTCTGAGGCTTTCTATTTCACCCCCACTAGGTAGCCTGTGATATAAAATCCATTGTAGTAGGAAAAGCAAAGTGGAGACCCTTGAAATTGCCATCCCCCAAGCAAAATAATGCAATTGCAGGGATTGGCACTCTCAATGACCTAAAAAATATCAACTGGTCTCCAAAATATCCCTATTCAATTCACTTGTATGTCACCATCTCTGTTAAAAACAGATCACTGTCTTCATTGCTCGATGTCCAGTGTTATGTAGATTGCATGGATTTAGTTTTTTCAGGTGGGCGGGTAAATCTGGTCCCTGTTCACTCTCTTGGTCTCGTTAATCAACAAATTTTTAAGGCACTCAACTTCTCTATTAATAAAGAGGACTTTTTACAGATAAACTGTGAAAAATTTTAAATGTTTAGTGTATAATATGTTAAGTTTTAAAAGGTAATAAAACAGTAAAATGTACAAAATATATGCTATGTTTGTATACATGTATAAAGTATATTTATAAATTTACAAAATATTTTATACATTTATAAAGTACATTTAAATTTTTATACTTATAATTTTTATATGTGCACACTAAAATGTATAAAAGGATGTAACCAATGTTTATAAGGAAGATATATATTATAATATTTGATATTTTCTAATAAAAAATGCTAATGATATGAATATTTTGAAAAAATATTAGCACTTTGGCTCCAACTGAAGCAAAGCACAGATCATTCCACCACCCCAGGGATGGGCCCATGGCCACCAGGAGTACAATGTTTCTTTGAAAATAATTCACCATATCAGAAAGGAAGGAGGCTCACTGTGCAGACCACTGTCTATGGAAACTTTGAAGGCAATAAAATAGTATTCAATTCTATGGGGATCGTCTCTGGATCCAGCTGTGGTTTTTTCAGAAAGGCAAAACATGGCACAGTAGTAGCAGTTCCCAAAGTAACGAAATCAGGGGTTTTTCCATGATCCATCCAGCACTATGGCCAGTCTCAGCACAGATTCCACCAAACGCTCAGCACAAAGCAACAATAATTCAGATTGCAGAATTCGAACACAATCTATGGGGGCCATTGAAAAACTGAAATTCTCTGAGAGAAAAAAGTCTTGAAGGGTCACTAGACCTGATAAATTATAAAGATGTTGCCCAGCAAACTGGAAAATTACCCTTTTTTCCCCTCTGGAGGAAGAATTTATATTGGGAGTTCTCAACTATGGTATAAAGTATCAACATCAGATCAGCGCCATGTTTTGCATAGGCATGCTCTATTCTTAATCATCAGATGTTATGTTATGATGATGGTCTGGAGGCAGGAAGAAGTTTAGTGACTCTGAAGACCATGCACTTGTGAGCAATGAAGAATACAGCCTGTGGGTTTATCAGTGCAACAGACTGGAACAAGCACAAGCAATCTGCAAAGTTTTACCCACTGATTTTTGACCCTATCTTGACATTAGCGGAATCTTCAATTCTGCAACCTAGTGGAAGTCAACTTAATCTGAAGGTTCAGCTGTTCTCTAAATAGTAGTTTTGTTTTCGATCTGCAATGTTGTACTTTTCTGGAAATATGAAGTAATTCCTTGCTCCAGAATTTCTAAAAAAAAAAAAAAAAAAAAGCACACTGTATAAAATATTGATCATTTCTTTTTATATTAAAATATAGTCATATTAATCAGTGGAAAAAAATAAAAATTATAAATTGCCTTTTCAAAAGCCTATCAACAAGTCCAGGCATGGTGGCTCATGCCTGTAATCCCAGCACTTTGGGAGGCCAAGGTGGGCAGATCACTGGAGGTCAAGAGTTCAAGAACAGCCTGACTAACATGGCAAAACCCCACCTCTACTAAAAATACAAAAATTAGCTGAGCATGGTGGAGTGCACCTGTAATCCCAGCTACTTGGGAGGCTGAGGCACAAAAATTACTTGCACCTGGGAGGCAGAGGTTGCAGTGAGCTGAGATTGCGTCACTGCACTTCAACCTAGGTGACAGAGCAAGACTCAATCTAAAAAAACAAAAACACTGTCAACTGAAAAATCACACAATATATAAATTTAGAAAGGAGATTTGACTTCTTCATAAAGGGTTACAGCTAGCAAGGTGGCCATCCTGACAGACTGGGAAGCATAGCCTCCAGCAGAGCCTGAAGGGCAGACACTTTAAGGGAGGGGAAATGGAACAGGAATTAATGCTGAATGAGTTGGCCAAGTATACATATTAAACAGTGTCAAATACAAGAAGTTTCTCCTCAAAGGGTTTAGTTAGTTCCCTTGTTCTTTGCTCCCTGCTTTCAAGGCCAGATTTCCCTACCCTTTATGCCTCCCTGCCCTGGTTTCAGTAAACAACTTTCCCTCCAGTCCTAATCTACAAGCCACATCTGCTACTCCTCTGTAAATTACCCCTCCTGCCACAATGGCTCTTCTCACCAAAACTGCTCTTCCCTCCTCATTATGCACACCCCTGTGCTGTTCAAGTTAACCAATTGGGTTCAACTTAAATTGTGCAGTCCAACTCCAGCCAATAGAGGCAGGACACAGTAACAGGGACAAACTGCATTAGAAATAAAAACCTCTTCCCTTCTTTGTTTGGTGTGCTCTCATGGCAACCAGCCCTGAGAGCACCCTTCTGCAGAAGTAAATTTGCCTTGCTGAGAGATCCTTTGCTTGAATACTCATTTACTTTGTGACTCCAAGCTTTTATTCCCAACAAACAGGTTACATGAGGCTCTATGAATATTCCTGAGGGAAGATCACACACATGCATGCAGGCTGAATAAATACACATGTTACATATGACCCGTGTTCACTTTTGGGTAGAGACAACATTAAAAGGCAGTAAAATTGGGCTCCATATGTCAAAAGGTCAAACAGAACATAAAAGTGCTATGTGCACAGCATCTAAAAACCAGCCAGAACCAGTCTGTCGACAGTGCTCATTTATCAGGAAGGAATGATTTGTGAGCTAGTCGACTGTTATGTTGAAGTCTTGAAAAGGGCAGGGAGTCTGGTCACAGAGTCAGGCCATTGGTTGAAACTAGCAGAGAAGTCTTCCATTCTTTGTTTTCCAGGGCTAGTTTCTGTTCATCTCTTAAGGAAAAAAAAAAAAGTCTGGTGAAAAGCAAGGACAACAACAGTTCTCTTGCCCTACCTCTTCAGGTTTGTGAGGGAAAAAAAAAAGAATCTTGGGACTCCAAACTCATTAAGCCAAAAGAAAAAATTAAGCTGGGACGTGGGTCATGCAAACCTGCCTCCTCTTTTAGTTCCTACATAAAATGACTACAAGATGAAAAGCTACACGCCTCCCCCTTATTTTACCCACAAATAAATTCCTAGTGAGCTCCAACAACTCTACTCTAAGGTGTTTCTGTTACAATTTCACCACAGCAGGCCAGGCATGGTGGCTTATGCCTTAATCCCAGCACTTTGAGAGGGTGAGTCAGGCAGATCACTTGAAGTTAGGAGTTCGAGACCAACTTGGCCAACATGGTGAAACCCTGTCTCTACTAAAAATACAAAAATTAGTTAGGCGTGGTGGCAGACGCCTATTATCCCAGCTACTCAGAAGGCTGAGGCAAGAGAATTGCTTGAACCCAGGAGGCAGAGGTTATGTTGAGCCTAGATCATGCCACTGCACTCCAGCCTGGGTGACAGAGCAAGGCTCTGTCTCAAAAGAAAAAAAAAAAAAAATGTTTACCATGTCAATGTAAATTGATAGCTTAACTTTACAGGTGTAGTCACTCCCCTGCCCCCCAGACACAAATGCATTTCTGGTTTTTCCCTGCCCAATTTTGTCTATGTTATCTCATGTAAAAATACAGATTTCCTGCATTTTTCCTCTGCCCCATTTGTCTATGTCATCTTACACAAAAAATGCAGATTCACTGAGCCAGAAAAAGGCATGAATGACTATTTTTTTCTTACCGTCTCTTACATGAAAACTGTACTTCTCAATATCCCATCCTTTCCCTTTTAAATTTGGAGCCCTCAGAATCATCTTTGGAAAAAGGCATAGACCTGTCTCCTGAGTGCACGTCCTTAACTTCGGCAAGTAAACCTCCTAAAATGATTGAAACTTGTCTCACTTTTCTCAATTGGCAGGTTGTTGGAGTGAGAGAGTTAGATTTTAGTTGTAAAAGGGCTTTGGAAAATCACATGACTTAAAATAAGCCAATATCACACTAGAAGATATCTTTCAACAGCTATAATTTGAATTTTTGAGTGGCTGATTGAAAGATTATCTTTCTAGCAATAACTAAATAATGAACCTTTTGTCTAAAAAGGCTCCTTCAAGTTTCTGATCAATAAAAAAATGTAGCTATCTGTTTTCTATAGCACATTGTACATAGCAGATGGTAGAAATAATTATATACCCAGCCTGGGCAACATGATGAAACCCTGTCTCTACTAAAAATACAAAAAATTATCCGGGTATGGTGGTGCTTGCTTGTAGTTCCCACTACTTGGGAGTCTGAGGCAGGAGAATCACTTGAGCCCAGGAGGCAGAAATTGCAATGAGCTGTGATTGCACCACTGAACTCCAGCCTGGGCAGCAGAGTAAGACCCCATCTCAAAAATTAAAAAATTAAAAAAAAAATCATTATATACATTCAATTTATAGGCATAGAGAATATATTTTGCCTCATCTTTTCTCAGGAAGATAAATATATGACTACATATATTCAGTCCATAAAGCCCATATATTAAGTGAAAACTTCACGTTTCTTGTCTCCCTGCATTTTAAAAGTGAAAGTAAATAAATTGTAGAAAACGCAATCCCAAGTTAAAGTGACTCCATTGCAAGAACAGTATCTCTAGATAGAAATGATAATCCACAGCTGATGATTTGCAATCCTAACTTCCTTACCTTATCTAATTATTGGCACTGAGCTTGAGGTTTTCTGGGGCTCTTCTCTTTTTAATGGAATTTGAAGGGAATCCCTTCTTATCACTGCACAAAAGAATGAAACTTCTTAGTAGTCTCAGCATGTGATAATAGAGTAGGCCAGAAAGAAATGCGTCTAAGTCCTGTAGCTCTAGGAAAAGGAATTGAAAAACAGTGTCAATAGAGTCTGTTGTTGCTACTCACTGGGTTTGAAGGCTTATTACAGTTAAGAGATCAGCTCCAACAATAATTGGCTCATTTGAGAACAATTCAAGAGAGTACAGAAAGTTGGGTTCTTGTAGGGTTGGAGAAGTCAAAAGATTCTGAACTCCAAAGAGTAAGAGATGAGACTGAAAGAGGCTTTGAGCAACAAAAAGCTAGTTGAGGTTTCTCAATTAAACAGAGGAATTAAGCACTGGGGTAAATTTCAAAGTAGCCTCAAGGGAGTACCATTCAACTAAGAGAGAAATTTGGTTTGAAGGGAAAAGTTAAGAAATAAATCAGCCTTATGGATTAAGTTTAGAAAAGAACTCTAGATGTTGTTATAAATATGTGAAATTCATAGACAAGAATTCAATGATTGAAGAAAACCTAAGGCTGCTTATAAGAGACATGATTAAATATATGATGATATATAAGTTAAAAATAAAAAGATATAATAAGATATAACATGAAAACACTAAATCTTCTCAAAAAAATATAAAGCCAATGAATGGTATCAGAACATATCACCCCAAAATATGCCACTTTGCCATGTTGATTATTTGAGCTAAAGGCAATTGAGAAACAGCAGATGCAGCAAGGGGTCTCTTCCTTATAACTTTATGCCTAAAACAGGACATAAATTGCCTCTAAGGAAGGTGCCCTCCCTGTGCCAGGAATAGAACATTCTTATCACCAGAGTTAAGGAGTTGAAGCCATGATAAATCTGTACAAACAAACCTCACTAAAATAACCCTTATCTTCCATTAGTTTTCTCCATATATTTCTTAGTCACTTTCCACAATCTTCCACTCTTAGCTCAAATCCCTTTTTCTTTTGTATTGTTATGTCTCCACAAGTTATTGCTCTTTGTTAAAATAGTATATAAACCTCCAGTCAATGCACTTCTTTGGGGTTTTTATTTCTATGAAGTTTCCCTTGCCGTGTAAAAATATTAACATTAAATAAAATTTCTGTGCTTTTTCTCTTGTTAATCTGTCTTTTGACAGCTTAATTTATAGGTCCCATGTATTAAACCTAAGAGAGTAAAGAAAAAAAAATTCTTTCTACACTGATGTAGACTTTAAAGCAAAAAATGTCATTAGGAATAAAAAGTGACATTACATAATAATAAGAGATTCAACACACACAAAAGATAATTCTACATTTATTGGTACCTAACGGAAAAGCCACAAAATATATAAAGCAAAGATTGACAAGATTAAAAGAAGAAATAGACAAATCCACTACCAAAGTGGAAACGTGTAACTTACCTCATTTGCTGATGAAAAAAGCAAAAATCAGTAAGGATGTAGAAAACCTGAACCATGTGATTAACAAACTTTACTTAATTGACATAGATAAAACGCTGTACCCAACAAATTCAAATGTGTGCATGCTTTTTAAGTACTCATGAAACGTAAAAATGATAAATGTTGGGACATATAGGAAGTTTCAAATTTCAAAAAACTAAAATTGTGCCAAGTACATTCTCTGACAATAAGAAACAAAAATCAATAACAAAATGAAAATTTCCCATGTAAACGGAAATTAAGAAATAAACTAATAAATATCTCATAGATCAAATGAAAAATCATAGTTGAATTCAGAAAAAAATTCCTGAATGATAATAAAAATATAACATATCAAAACTTATGTGATTCACCAAAAGCAAAACTTAGAAGGAAAAAGTACAGCCTTAAATGCATTTGTTAGAAAATAAGATTCATCTCTGCAAGGTCTGAGAAAAAAAAGAAAGCAAGCTAAAAATCAATGATCTAAGCATTCAAAGGCAGAACTGTGAAAAGAGTTAAGAAAGAAACTGATATAGAAAATAAGCATTCAGGAAAAGGGATTGCAAAGTTAAAGTTTAAATTTAGCTCTTTGAAACAGCTATAAAATTAGCAAACTCCTAATAAGACTAGACTTTTATTAAGGCAAGGGTCACAAGAACAAATATTAGGAGGAAAAATATGTCAGTAGGGCTAAAGACATTAAAATATCTCAGAATAATATGATCAACTTTATACCAAATAATTGGAAAGTTTAAATATAAAACACCATTCACAATATAGGTAAATGCAAAAATAGATTTCTTTTCTATTTTTCTATAATTGTTCTATAATTATTAAAAAATTGACTGTATCATTTAAAACCCCTCTTCAATAAAAGTTTTAGGCCAGATGGCTTAAGTGATCTCTTTACCAAGCATTTAAGGAAGATAATACCCCAAACTTTATCAACCATTTCCATAGAATAGAAACACAATAAATAACTACTGATTGCTTTGTGAGACCGGTATAACCATGATTCCAAACTCTAAAGAGGGCAAAACAAGAACCTAATGATTTCAAACGAGAATCTCTTTTATGAATATGGTTGTGAAACTCCCCAAGATAAAAAATAAAGCCAGTTATATATTAAAAAGTGTAATTCTTTGACCAAGCTAGGTTTATTCCAGAAATGCAAGATTGGTTTAGCATTCAAAAATCAATTAATGGGACAGCCACAGTGGCTTACACCTTCAATCCCAGCACTTTGGGAAGCTAAGGTGAGCTGAGCACTTGAGTTCCAACATGGTAAAATTCTGTCTCTACTAAAAATACAAAAATTAGCCAGGTTTTGTGGCATGCACCTGTAGTTCCAGCTACTTGGGAGGCTGAGGCAGGAGGATCACCTGAGCCCAGGAGAAGCAGGTTGCAATGAGCTAAGATCATGCCACTGCACTCCAGCCTGCACAACAAGAGTGAGACCCTGTCTCAAAAAATAAATAAACAAATGTAATAAAATGCATTAACACATTACAGGAGAAAAGCCATTTGATCATGTTCATAGGTCCAGGAAAACGTTCAGTAAAAACCAAGATGGGCACAGTGGCTCACACCTGTACTCCCAGCATTTTGGGAGGCAGAGGCAGGTGGATTGCTTGAGTCCAAGAGCTTGAGACTGGCCTAGGCAACGTGATGAAACCCCATCTTGACAAAAAAATACAAAGAAAAGATTATCTTGGAGTGGTGGTACACACCTGTGGTCCCTGCTACTCAGGAGGCTGAGGCAGGAGGATCACCTGAGCCTGGGAGGCAGAGGATGCAGTAAGCCATGAGGTGCCACTGCACTCCAGCCTGGGTGACAGAGTGAGACCCTGTCTAAAAAAAAAAAAAAAATCAATATCCATTCATGATTCTTTAAAAAAACAAAACAAAAAACTTAGCCAAGTAGGAATTGAAGGACACTTCCCTAATCTAGTAGAGGGCATCCACAAATACAAAATACCTACAGCATACTTCATACTCAACGATGGAAAGTTGAAAGCTTTCTGATGGCAATGAGACCAAGACAAAGTGGTGCTATTACCCCTTTTATTCAGCATCATACTGGAAGTCTTTGCTAGTGCAGAAAGTCAAAGAAAAGAAATACATGGTAAAGGATCAAAAACAAAGATATGAAACTTATTTTTCACAGATGGTGAAATTGAATGCACTGAAAATCCAAAGAACCTATTAGTAAATTACTAAAATTAATAAATGGTTCAGCAGGTTTTCTAAATCTGTGTCAAGTTATAAAAATGAAATGCATTTTACATACTAAGAACAGTTACTACATGAAGCGTTGAAATATACCTTTACCATACTACTAAAAAGAATATATGGAAACAAATCTGATAAATGATGTATAAAAATCTATACAGCAAGTTCTAAAATATTATTGAAAATAATTAAAGACCTGAGTAAATAGAAGGATATATTATGTTCAGGGATTGGAAGATGAATATTGTCCATACTCCTCAAAATGATACAGAGAAACAACCCAGATTATTTCCATTTGAAATATCAACAACATTTTTGTGGAAATTGCCCAGTTGATTCTAACATGTAATATGGGAATGCAAAGAACTGAAAATAACCCAGACAATTTGAAAAAGGTGAATAAAATTAAAGGACTTCTCTACAAGATATCAAGATTTATATAAACCTACTTTAATTAAATGATATTATCTCAAAAATAGAAAAATAAGCCAGTGGAAAGAAAAGACTCATGCATATTTGGGCAGCTGATTTACTACAAAGGTGACACAGCAAAACTGTGTGGCAAAGACAGTATTCAGTTACTTGGATACCTACATCTAATAAATCTTGAGGAAAAAGAAATCTAGACCCTCTTCTCCACACCAATCAATTTCAGGTAGATTTTAGATAAAAATGTAAAAGACAAAACAATAGCATTTTGAAAAGATAACCTAAAATAATATCGTCATAACCTCTGCATAGGAAAAGACTCTTTTTTTGTTTTGTTTTGTTGTTTTGTTTATGAGATGGAGTCTCCTCTGTTGCCCAGGCTGCAGTGCAGTGGCACGATCTTGGCTCACTGCAACCTCTTCCTTCCAGGTTCAAGCAATTCTCCTGCCTCAGCCTCCCAAGTAGCTGGGATTACAGGTGTGCACCTCCATGCCCAGCTACTTTTTGTATTTTCAGTAGGGACAGGGTTTCACCATGTTGGCCAGACTGGTCTTGAACTTCTGACCTCAGGTGATGCGCCTGCCTCAGCCTCCCAAAGTGCTGGGATTGCAGATGTGAACCACTGCACCTGGCCAGATTTCTTAAGCAAAATGCAAAAAGCACTTAACCATAAAGGAAAGAATTTATATACTGAACTACATTAAAATTGAAAAGTTTCCTTCAATCAAAGATAACATTAAGACCATGAAAACGCAAACTGAAGAGTAGACAAAGATTTTTGAAACCTATTTATCCAACCAAAGGCTCATATTCAGAATATCTAAAGGACCCTTATACTCCAATATGAGAAATGCAGTCAACCCCAAAAGTAAAGATACTTGAACAAGCACTTTACAAAAATGAATATTCCAAAGTCAATTTAAACACACCAAAGTGCTCTATCTCAGCAATTAGAGAAATACAAATTTAAATCACAATGAGATATCACTGCATCACCTAAACTGGCTAAAAAAAAAAACCTGGCAATACCAAATGTTGACAAGGATATGAAAAAATTAGAACTTTTATAAACTGATAGTGGTAGTGTCGGTTCAATCACACTGGAAAACTGGCATAATCTTTTCAAGTTGAGCCTGCATATACTCGATAATTCAGCAATTTCACTCAGGCATACATAGTCAACAGGAACATGTTTGAAATTATTCATAACACTATTCATAATACCTCAGCACTGAAATAATCCAAAGGTCTAGCAACAGTAGAATGGGTAAAAACACTGTGGTACATTTAAGTGGAATTTATAAAAAATAACCTTGTATGTCTGACTTATTTTACTTGAACTTATATTTGTGAGATTCATCCACATTATTGCAGGCTTCTGTTGCTGAGAGTCAGGATAGTGTTTTTGTTTTTGGAAAGGAGGGTGAGTCTGGTGGTTGGAGGGGCCGCAGGGTGGCTTCTGGGGTGATCGGTTTCTATCCTGATTTCTGTAGTGGTAGCATGGGTTTGTTCATTGTGTGATAATTATTCCATATGCTCATGGTTTGTATCCTTTCTGGTATGTATATGTCCAAAAAATGTGTTTTTTAAAAGGCAAAACAAATTTTTAAATTATTATTAAAATTATCATATGATGACGTATCAAAACTAATATATCTGTCTGAAAGTGATTCATCTAAAACATTTCTTTCTGTAAATTCCAGGTAGTAATTTCAGCTATCTTTTGAGGACTTTTCAAGGGTGTGACTAAATGACAAAAGAAATCATTCTGTTGAACATGAGTTTAAAGTGATTTATTGTTTATTATTTCCCTCAAATACCTAGTGCTGTGGTTTGACTGTGTTCCCCAAAGTTCATGTGTTGGAAACTTAATCTCAACATATCTTAATCCGCAACAGTGTTGAGAATTGGAACCTTTAAGAAGTAATTGGGTCACAAGGCTCTGTTTTCATGAATGGACTAATTCCATTATCCTGGGAGTAGGTTAGTTATCCTTGAGTTGAGAGTGGGTTCCTGATAATAGCACAGTTTCCACCCACTTCTCCTTTCTCTTTCACATTATCTTCCCCTTCTGCCTTCCACTATGAGTTGGCATAGCAAGAAGACCCTCACCAGATGCCAGCAGCTTGATACTGAACTCACCCAGCCTCCAGTATTGAGAAATAAATTTCTTTTCTTTACAAATTACCTAGTCTCAGGTATTTTTTTTATAGCAGCAGGAAAGGAAAAAAAGAAAAAAAAAACACTAAGATACCCAGATAATAAGAATTGCAATCAGAGTAAAATTAATCAGGAAACAGTAGTGCTAATTTCAAGTCCTGTTTGTGGCCATTTGGCATCTTCCTTCCCTGGACCACTTCTTGGTGCTGAGCTAGAGGTTTCCTATGACTCTGTTAGTCACTTGCAGAGGAACTCCTACTGAACTCTAAACAGGGAAATAAAATCCCTTGGAGGTTTTAGTGGTGCTCAAGGAGCCAACATAAAAGGAAATCACATAACAAGAGATTAGGGGGCACCTGAGAAGCTCCAGGAACTCAGGGGTAAGACCAGGCCCACCTGCCACCACCCTGGTGTGACTCTCAGATGCATCTCACCAGCAGAGTTTAATGTGGCAGCAGCACTGTTGCCAGAGACAGAGAAAGCTTTACCTACCATGGGCAGTTCAGCTTTGTCATCCCGCTCGCCATGTTCCTACACCTCACTGCCATTCTGCTTCTTACCTTTCCTACTTGTCTCTACACGTCTCTTCTGACTCTTCTTTTTCCCACCCGGGATCATCTTGAAAGATAACTGTTCAAATGTTAAAAGCCTCCAGCATCCCAGGTATCTGAACAACTATGGGGGTCACAGGCCCTTATCCTCTCTCCCAGTGCCCCCCCCAACTCCACTCATGACCCAGAACACTGTAGATCGTTCAGAAAGCAAAAATTAACTTTTATTTATTTTAGCAATTACAAACGTTCAGGTTCTATTTAATATAACATAGCCTGCCCTAATATAAAATATTAATCTGGACTCTAGAATTTTTTGTTTTACTTATGAATGATTTCACAAACAATCAGATTTAATGTTTTGTAGAAATTTTATTTGTATACCAACAATTCTAATTTGGACATACTTCTTTTCCTAACATGCATTTTCAGAGATTTCTCCCCAACAACCAGGTAACTATAAAGCAGTGAGAGGAAAACAGGAATGCATATATTAAAAATGGTTAAACTTGACATTTCACATGATTCACAATCAGGATTGAAATCATACAAAATCATGTGATGATCATTTCTCTCTGTGTATCTCTACCTTTTAAGGAAAGTGACAACTATAACAATGAATTCTAGAAATCAGAGATGGTAATTCCGACTCTTTCTTTGAGTCCCTATTTGGCATTGTAAAAAGACAAGGGAAAAGTCACCTTAAGCATCTGTGGGCTTGGGTTTTGTCATGTATAAAACAGGGCAATCGGCTGTGCAGTGGCTCATGCCTGTAATCCCAGCACTTTGGGAGGCAAGGGTGGGAGGATCACCTGAGGTCAGAAGTTCAAGACCAGCCTACCCAACATGGTTTCTACTAAAAATACAGGTGGCAGGCACCTGTAATCACAGCTCTTTGGGAGGCTGAGGCAGGAAAATGGCTTGAACCTGTGAGGCGGAGTTTGCAGTGAGCTGAGATCACGCCATTGCACTCCAGCTTAGGGGACAAGAGCCAGATTTCATCTCAACAGTTTAAAAAAAAAAAAAAAAAAAAAAAAACAGGGAAATCGATAATTCATTCTGCTTACATCTCATGATTGTTGTAAAGTTAAAATCAGAGTTTTTTCCAAAACCCTTTGATAAACCACTATGTGTTCAATGACAAATAAAAAGTAAAATGAGAAAATAGAAAGTAAAAATCTGCCCTGTTATTCATGAGACTGGATTAATAGATACAAAGTCAGTTGCAAAGTTAACAGGAAACGATATTTCTCCTAAGAACTTGCTGCAGCTATAAAAAGTCACAACCCCCCACCGTAGGGGGTTCAGAAAATAAAATGCTACATTGTCAAACCAAAAAAAAAGTCACAACATATGCTTACCCAGAATCCTCTTTTTTGAATGAAAACTGCTTTCTTACTCGTTAAGGAAATTTGCCATCAAAAATCACACACACCTCTGCTTCTATTTCTTGCCTGGGGCAATGTTTGGAGATGGATCCCTGCATGAGTATGGGAATCTCTCCTCCTCCCTCCTTGCCCCCTATCCCACTCAACCACGCTTAACCCAGAACAGAACCTATTTTAATGGTTTTCATATGTAACAAATAGACTTCTAGTGTTCAAGACATTGTACATCTGTTAAAAATAGACGGTGAAGCCCAGGGTCAGTGGCTCAGGCCTATAATCCCAACCCTTTGGGAAGCTAAGGTGGGAGTATAGCTTGAGCCCAGAAGTTTGAGATCAGCCTGGACAGCATAGCAAGACCCCATATCTACAAATATTTGAAAAATTAGCTGGTTGTGGTGGCATGCACCTGTGGTCCCAGCTATTTAGGAGGCTGAGGTGGGAGGATGATTTGAGCCCAGAAGGTCAAGGTGGCAGTGAGCTATGTTTGCACCACAGCACTCCAGCCTGGGCGACAGAGAAGACCCCATCTCAAAACAAAAACAAAGGAACAGGGTGGAAACTATTTTTAAAATGCTTTTTTTACTTGTCAAAAAATGTATCAAACAATTAAAATGAGCCTTTTGTGAAAAATATGTACATTTTGACATTAACTTACCTCATTTGACATCATATACCTAGTATGTGTTTCCAAATTAGTTTTGTTCATAAAGTCCATGGAAGAGAAACAGTTGCTGGTTAATCAAATTATAAATTGGCTGGGTGTGGAGGCTCACGCCTGTAATCCCAACACTTTGGGAGGCCAAGGTGGGTGGATTACCAGAGGTGAGGAGTTCAAAACCAGCCTGGCCAACATTGTGAAACCCCGTCTCCACTAAAAATACAAAAATTAGCCAGATGTGATGACAAGCACCTGAAATCCCAGCTACTTGGGAGACTGAGACAGGAGAATCCTTTGAACCCGAGACAGAGTTTGCAGGGAGCCAAGATCATACCACTGCATCCAGCCTGGGCGACAAAAGTGAAACTCCATCAAAAAAATAAAATAATAATAAATAAATAATAAAGTTATAAATCATTTAACAATTAGCGCTGCAAACATGTTTGATTACTATTTCCCTCTCTCCTTTCTAAAGAAACAGACATCTGCTGAATTGAGATTCTGAATTCTCCATGTGACTTTGTAAAAGATCTTTAAACATTTATGTGCTTATGTTTCCGCATCTATAAAACAAAGATAATGACAGTCATCCTGCCTACCCCTTATGAATGTTGTAAAGATATGAAAACATGTTATTTCCAAAATTGTTTTCAAAAAAGTCTGTAGATAAGCCAAGGTACACTGAACAACCCCTACCAGAAAGACTATTATTTGGGTCTTTTGAGTCTTTTCAAATTTTTCATGACAATATTACATACCAAGCAATCAAAAATTACTCTTTTGTGATCTTTAGATGATGAGGGTTGTTTGGGGTGGAAATCAATACGTGAATGAAGGACCTCAACATAAATAGGTATGTGTTTTCTTCTGACGCCAAATGTATGGCATCTTTTCCAACAACAAACATATTGTTCCAATACCAATCAGTTCTTTAACTTCCCTGAAACCAACTGAATATCCAACCATTCAATTTAATCATTTATTTTAGCAATTACAAATGTTCAGGGTTTATTTAATACAACATAGCCTACCAAAATCTCTGAAAGTTGGGGTCAGTGCCAACTCTGACACTACCCAGAGTTGGCATTAACCCCACAGACTAAGATGTCAGTCCCACAAGCCTGCCCTACTGCAGATAACAGTATGAATGGGGTGACCAGGCCACCCACATTTCTGTGGAGAGGACTACAACTTTGGGGGCTCACAGGACTTCCCTCAGGTTGGATAATTCCTTGGAATGACTCACAGAACTCAGAAAGTATTCTACTTATGATTAGAGTTTTATTATAAAGAACACAACTGAGTGATCACTGGCTTTGTCGAGTGAGCCTGTGGAAGCATTCTGGTGGCTGGACGTGAATTGCAATTCGCAGTATCCTCCTAATGCTAACAGGTCAAAATGAAAATCTTCATGAAGACCTTGACTAGCAAGACCATCACCCTGGAGGTGGAGCCCAGTGACACCATGGAAAATGTGAAGGCCAAGATCCAGGATAAAGAAGGCATCCCCACTGACCAGCAGAGGCTCATCTTTGCAGGCAAGTGGCTGGAAGATGGTCACACTCTTTCTGACCAGAACATCCAAAAAGAGTAGATCCTGCACCTGGTCCTCCATCTGAGGGGTGGCTGTCAAATCTTTTTTTTTTTTTTTTAGACCAAGTCTCACTCTGTCACCCAGGCTGGAGTGCAGTGGTATGATCTTGGCTCACTGCAACCTCCACCTCTTACCTCAGCCTCCTGATTAGCTGGAATTAAAGGCATGCACCACCAACCCTGGCTAATTTTTGTATTTTTTTAGTAGAGACGGGGTTTCATCATGTTGGCCAGGCTGGTCTCGAACTCCTGACTTCAAGTGATCCATGTTAATTCTTCAGTCTTGCATTCGCAATGCCCAGTGATGGCATTACTCTGCACTATAGCCATTTGCCCCAACTTAAGTTTGGAAATTACCAGTTTCAGTAAACAGTTGAACCTTTTAATAAAGGTTTTGTTGCACAGGGAGAAAAAAAAAAAAAAAAAAAAAAACTCAGGAAGAATATAGGGCAAGGTAGAGAAGGAGGGAAAGAGTTTTCATGCCCTCTACAGGTGAGACTCCTTCCCACCTCCCAATACATAAATGCAGTCACCAATTCAGAAACTCCCTGAACCCTGTTGTTTAGAGGTTTTTATCAAGGTTTCATTTTATAGGCATGACTGATTAAATCACTGGCCATTGGCAATTGACCTCAATCTTCCACCCTTCATTTCTCCTCAAATGTCGAGGTTTAGGGAAAAATCTTCCAATCAAGTGGTTAGTACTTATAAGACCCCATCATCCTGGAATTTCCAAGAGTTTTAAGGACTTTGTGCCAAGAAAGGACAAAGATCCTTGTCCTATTTCGACAAAGATCAAATATGTATTTTTTAAAGTATACCACAGTAAGCCTGATCACCTGTGTATCAGTCTGTTCTAGCATTGCTATAAAGGGACTACCTGATATTGGGTAATTTATGAAGGCTGTAAAGGAGGCACAGCCAGGAGGCCTCAGGAAACTTACAATCATGGAGGATGGCAAAGGGGAAGCAAGTGCACCTTACCATAGCAAAGCAGGAGAGAAAGAGTGAAGGGGGACGTGCTTTAAAAAATCAGATCTCATGAGAACTCACTCACTATCTTGAGAACAGCAAGGGGGAATTCCTCCCCCATTATCCAATCGCCTTCCTCCAGCCATTTCCTCCAACACTTGAGATTACAATTCAACATGAGATTTGGGCAGGGACACAAATCCAAACCATATTATTCCTCCCCCGGCCCCTCCCAAATTTCATGTCCTTCTCACATTGCAAAATACAATAATCCCTTCTCAACAGTCAACAGCCCCCAGTCTTAACTCATTTCAACATTAACACAAAAGTCCATAGTCCAAAGTCTCATGAGACAAAGTAAGCTCTTTAGGTCTATGAGCCTATAAAATCAAAAACAAGTTAGTTACTTTCAAGATACAATGGGGGTACAGGCATTGGGTAAATGCTCCCATTCTAAATGGGAGAAATTGGTGAAAACAAAAGGACTACAGACCCCATACAAATCTGAAACCCAGTGGGGCAGTCTTTCAATCTCAAAGAGATTTGGGTGGGGACACAAATTCAAACCAGATCAATGTGAAAGGGAAAAACAACAGAAATATCCTAGCTTCTTTCTAACCTAATGCCAATACTAGAGCATACGTATGCAATGAAAGTTGCCTCCCCCATTTCCCAAAGTGCCAGGAGAGGTGAGAGCAGAGAAAGGGCACCAGAGAATAACTGGACCATGGCTGTGGAGTGAACTCCATTTGAAATGCATTAGGAAGTAGGTGCTCTGAACTCAAGATGCCTGAAGTCCTGGAGCACCGCACGAGTGGTCCTTGCCCTTCTCACCAGGTCCAGGTTCTGATGCTGTGCTCGAGGCTTCCAGCAGCTCTTCGTCATCACAGGAATCAGAGTCTTCACTGCTGATCACTGCACAAAGGAACAAAATCCCTTAGGGTATCAGTGTGGGACCCCAGGTGCCAACACAGCAGGAAACCCACAATTAGGGGCACCAGGAAAGACCTGGGAACTTGTGCAACTTGCAAGAAGGAATGTCCCTGCTCAGCATGGTTGCAGTGCCCCTGCGGAATCCTGGACCTGCAAGGTCCTGGTGCTCCAGTCACTGAAACTAGACCCTGAGGCTGGGGACAAATGGCCGCAGTGGCCAGCTTTGGTAACTTGCTCTCCATCTCCTTACCCCCTCTTTCTTCTTCCCCTTCCCATTGTCTCTGTCTATTTCTCCACTCCTGCATCTTTCTTGCATCTTCTCCCTCTTTGTTTCTCAATCTCTGTATGTCCTCTCTCTAGCATCTCTTTTGCCTCCTTGCGCCTCTCCTACTCTCTCCTGGCTTTCTTGCATTACATACCTGCCTTCTGTGTCTCCTCTGAGCCGCTTCCTCCACACCCAGCTCTCTCTGCACTTTTCTGTTTTCCCACCAACTTTCCTCTGTGATGCAGAAGCTCCCTGAACTGAGCACCAGACTCCCAGCATTCATCAGGCTCCCCTGGGCCACCACGTAGGACTCTGACCACACACCCAGCCTGTCACCTCTGCTGTGACTCACACAGTGTCACCGCATCACAGACACCCTCTGCCAGCCTTACCAATTATTTCGGGGACTTGATTACACGCCGTTCTTGCCATCTGTTTGTCTTCCAGGTGCACAAAACTAGGTTCCACCCGATTTTTGGATCTGAATAGCTTTGCCCCTAGAACAAATAATAATCCTTGAAGAATTTTCATCTTTCCCCCTCAAAAAAAGCCAGCCTCATGGTGCCCCTCTTCCTCTCTCTCTCCCCACTTGACCTCAGAGGATCACTCTGGCACTAAATTTCACCTCCTTTCATACTGCGTCACTCCAGATACGTTTCTTACTTTCTGTCTTTCTCTCAGTATTTATCTTTTTACCTTGAACTCTATTTTGTTTTCTCTTTTCCCTTTACCTGCCATTCTTATTTACTAACTGATAATTAGTAATTATTCAGTCTTGGCTGAATTTTATGTTCTTCATTTAATTAACTTAATCCTTAGTAAAGACCTTAAGTTCTTAATTCATATACTTATTTCCACAAAAGTAGCTTATTACATGTACATGTACATATAAATATAATTTTTAGGCTGGGCACAGTGGCTCACACCTGTAATCCCAGCACTTTGGGAGGCCAAGGTGGGCAGATCATCTGAGGTAGAGAGTTCGAGACCGGCCTGACCAACATGGCGAAACCCCATCTCTACTAAAAATACAAAAATTGCTGGGCATGGTGGTGCATGCCTATAATCCCAGATACTCAGGAGACTGAGGCAGCAGAATTGACTGAGCTCAGAAGGCGGAGGTTGTAGTAAGCCAAGACTGCACAGCTGCACTCCAGCCTGGATGACAGAGCAAGACTCTGCCTCAAAAATAAATACATAAAAATAAATAGGCTGGGCATGGTGGCTCATGCCTGTAATCCCAGCATTCTGGGAGGCCGAGGCAGGCAGATCATGAGGTCAGGAGTTTGAGACCAGCCTGGCCAATATGGCAAAACTCCGTCTCTACTAAAAATACAAAAATTAGCCAGGTGTGGTTGCACACACCTGCAATCCCAGCTACTAGGGAGACTGAGGCAGGAGAATTGCTGAACCCAGGTGGCGGAATGTTGCTTGCAGTAAGCTGAGATCCTACCACTGCACTCTAGCCTGGGCAGCATAGGAAGACTCTGTCTCATAAATGAATAAAATAAAATTATTAGAACTATTTTTTGTGAAGCTTTCCATATAAATGCATCAGTAATGTCACGTTTGCCAAAATATGTGTCCAGTTTTTGGGGCACAAAAATATGAGTACTTTCATTTCCTGACAAATATGAAGTGTACCCTTTACTATATGCCAGACACCCTCATGCTAGGTTGGAAGGACATAGTGAGAATAAACAGCCGTGGTCCAGAGAGAGCACATGCTAAGCACATGATCGCAGCGAGGCAGGAGTATTATCTCACAGCAAGCAGGAAGTGCTCTGGAACGGACAGGCTCGTCCAAGAGACAAGATGAGGCTTGTGGGAGGAAATATCATGTGAGCAGGAAGGAGCCAGATTAGGGAGGAGATGAGAAGGATAGAGGCCAAGAAAACAGATCCAGATAGAGGACAGAGCATGGGCAAAGTAACCTGAGTAACTAAAAGAAATCAGTATGACTTCTTGGAGTGAGAGAATAGAGGCTGGAGAAATGGGAAGGGTTCTCGTTGCCCAGCCTTGGAAGCGTAGTCAAAGGATCAACTTAAATCCAAGTGTCATGCCAGTCATTGGAGGGCAGGTAGGAAGACAGCACAGACACACCTGAACTTTAAGATGTGGCAGCTGACATTCATGGGAGAGTTTTCAGAGATCTGATTCACATCACAGCATTAGGGATAGAGAAAAATGGTCAGGTTGCAAATGCCAACAGGTACAGTGCACAGGGCTGGATGGCTGATGGGGTATGGGGGTTGAGGGAGCGAAAAACTCAGGAGGATTCTTGAGTTTCTTGCTTGAGAAAACTTGACAGTAATGGCCACTTTACCAAAAAGGGAACTCTGGAAGAGGAGAGGAAGGGGATACGGAGGAGGATGTGGTTTCATGGAAGAATATGTCTCCTCTCTCCCTCCCACACTGACCTCCACATTTCTTATTTGCTCTTCACACTCGCTCTCTCTTCCTGGCTCCTTCATGCCTCTCCCCTACTTTCTCTTTTCCTGGTATTTACTCTTCCCTCTATGTTTCTCTCTCCGTATGATTTTTCTCACTGTCCCTTGTTTGAGTTTTCAGTTTGTCTCTTCTCTGCCATGTCTCTTACTTCCTCCCCTCTGTCTCTGTGTCTTTGAGGCTTCCCTTGACCTTGACGCTCTGTCTGCCTCGACTCTTCCAAGCATTTTCTTCCTATATCTTGTCCTTGTCTCAAAAGTCACGTCATTCCTTTTTTGGCTTTAACTGTACCACCAGGGCCCCTTCCCCTTGCCCTCCCCATTCTGAAGGTCATCTACAATAACCTTTCTTCATTGCAAATCTGATAGTCATACACGTTGTTTGTCTGATCTTGTGGCAACTTCTAGCAAGCAGGACAAAAAGTCTCCCTGTCAATCCTCCACCAACCTGGGAAAGCCTGGATGTCATGTCCACTTAGGTAAAACTGGACTCACTGCTGAAACTTGCTATTCCATGGCCCAATCATCCACCTTTTCCATACTCATGCTGTCAGGTTCTCCACCCAGGGTGCCATGCTTCAGGGAGGCATTCAGCTCTCCTTTGTCTCCTGCCTGGAAGACTTAGGGCACTTACTCTCAGGCTCCCGCCAGTGAGAACCTCTGACAATGGTAAGGCTGGGCACATCACATGCCTCGTCCTGCTTGCCTCCCTCGCAAATTCAAAAGCAGCCAGAGGCTGGGCTCCTATGGGGGAGGGAGGGAGGGGTGGGAGGAAGAGAAGCCCTTCCTCCCTCCACCCCATGATCTAATCAGGTAACTTAAAGGGCGGGATTCAATTGCAGTACGTTGCCTACCACATGGTAGTCCGCTGGGCATCTCTTCTGACCCTCTCTCCCTTTTTACTTGGAGAACTTTGTGTTCCCTAGGCACTGAGTAGAAAGAACACAGAATGTGAGACCAGATCCCGTGGCCGGGAGATGTGACCACACTGAGCTCTGTGGTTGGGAGCAGAAGGGAACTGCTACTGGGGAGGCGATGTCCCTCTCCGAGGATCCAGCCAAGCCCAGCTCTGCCTCTTCCCCTCTTGTCAGACGTTGCTCTCTCGCTCTCTGTCTCCTGCTCAGCCTTCCACCAGGATCCAAACCCCAGGCTTCTGCCCTAGGAAGGCATTTCTGCATCGTGGACTTCGCCAGCTTCTCTCTTATCTCCCAGTGCATCTGCCTCTCTCTCCTCTCCAGCAGTGCTGCAGGAGTACATGTTCCTCATTCTCTGTTTTTCCCTTCTCACCTCTCTCCTGCATCTCTTCCAACCTACAGATCAGGCTTCAGTCCTGTTCCCTCTGTCTCTTTGTGTTTTTTTCTGTCTTCCTCACAGCAACTAAAAGACATATCTTTCTTTCCATTACGTCACTGTCTGCCTGCAGTGGACACCGATCTATCCTTCTACTGTCATTCAGGAGTCCTTGGGATCTCTTTTTTAGATATTGATCAAGTGACACTGCACTGCCTTCCCCTTTCTGTGTGTGCTACAGATGCCTACCACTAGTCACCCATGCAAACACCTGGCCATCATCAGCCTTACCTACTTGACTGCATGTGTTTGCCTGCTGTGTTCCAAGAGCATCACCTGGGCCAAAGATAGAATGTTCTAGCTTTATACATGTTGACTTCACATCCCAGACAGGCTTAAAGGTTTCTGTTCTGGTTCCAGATCAGATGGCCCCTAGATGACATTATGATTTTATGAATATGACACTGTGATGTCATAAATCAAAACCTAAAGTTTTTATTTAAATGCATTCAGAAATTAATCAAATATCCTCTCCAATCATATGTCCCAATTATCAATGGCATCAGAATGACCTTCCACAGTTCCAAGAGTTCTCTTATACTTCCTCTATGTCATTCATTTCAGAAAAAGTGATCATGAAACACTGAACAAAGAAATAAAATCTGTTATGGACTATATGGTCTAAGGATGAGGAACATTAGGAAAAATGTAAACAAGAAGATGACTGAGAATCTAGAAACAGTGACTAGTTGTGGCACAAAAGTACAAAAGAGCTTTTGAAGAGGCTCATCTGGTATCTGAAAGGTAGCTCCTAGCTGCCTGCCCCAGGGATGAAGGGTGAGGGAGTGTGAGGCACAGTGGTGCCATGGTCCTATGTGAAGGACCCAACAGGGAAGATAGTCCGTCCCACAGAAGGAACATGCCTCCCGCCACCACAGCACGGGCCATCACTGGATATACGCTCAAAGCACCAAGGCAACAACCAGATTCAAGCAGACACAGGCAGAAAATGGTGAAGCAGACACATGGGTAAAAAGAGCAGGCTCAGCACTAGCAGGAACCAGCGGCAAGTGTGTGTAAGGGGTGTGGGAGGAAGAAGCCCTCCCAGGAAACCTGGAGGAAAAGGACTTGTTATTTAAATCCTGAACCTGGAGATTCTGCAGATACAAACACTAAAACTTTGGGGTAATCATAAACACAAAGAGGCAACCCTTTCTTCCCTTACCCCCAGCACATTCCAGAATGGGGCAAGAACAGCAGAGGATCACAGCACAGTCAACAGGAACAGACCAACAGAAGATGAAGAATCTGAGCACAACCAGGTCAGGCTTTGAAAAGGGTCTTCACAGCCAGGTGTGGTGGCTCACGATCTATAATCCCAGCACTTTGGGAGGCTGAGGTGGGAGGATCGCTTGAACCCAGGAGTTCAAGGCCAGCCTGGGCAATATGGTAAGACCCTATCTCTACAAAAAATTAAAAATTAGCTGGGTGTGGTGATACATGCCTATGGTCTTAGTTACTTGGGAGGCTGAGATGAGAGGATCGCTTCAGGCCAGGAGTTCAAGGCTGTGGTGAGTTATGATTGTGCTACTATACTCCAGCCTGTGAATCTGTCTTTAAAATATATATATAGAGAGAGAGTTTTCACCATCAGGAGCTGGCAGATGCTGCCTGAATCTCTTTTTTTTTTTTTTTTTTTTTTTTTTTGGAGACAGAATCTCACTCTGTTGCCCAGGGTGGAATACAGTGGCACAATCGCAGCTCACTGCCACCTCTGCCTCCTAGATTCAAGCAATTCTCCTGCCTCAGCCTCCCAAGTAGCTGTGACTTCAGGCATATGTCACCATGCCTGACTAATTTTTGTATTTTTTTGTAGAGATGGGGTTTCGCCATGTTGGCAAGGCTGGTCTCGAACTCCTGGCCTCAAGCGATCTGCCCACCTCAGCCTCCCAAAGTGCTGGGATTACCAGTATGAGCCACCATGCCCAACCCTGCCTGATTCTTAAAGACAGACTCCAGCCCCAGGAGTGGAGGACTGGGTCACTGCACCCTGGGCTGAGAGGGCCTTGGCCAGACGACCTTGCTAAGTGTCCTTCATGGACACTCAGGTAACCGACGACGGTAGAGTGAATCTGCCTTTGTCCCCAGAGCTGCTCTGCCCAGGGCCCTTAGCTCAGTTCCTGTGAAGTCCTGGTTGCCTCGTTCCCACCCCCTTTTAGATCATACTCTCCCTCTCCACACCTGTTCACATTTTCTCATTGGCCTTTCCCTGAGGACTCAGAGTTTGAGTCGCTCCACTTCCTCCCGCTCTTTGTATTCTTTTCTCTATATCTTTTTTTCTGCATCTATTTCCCCATTTTTGTTTCATGTTTCTGTTTCTATCTTTTCCATTAGATTCCCTGGGCAACAAGAAGAATGTAACTTCTGTCACAATAGCTGGAAGATGGAAACAACTCATCATTCACTGATGAATGAATAAACAAAATGTGGTATAGCCATATGATGGAATATTATTCAGTCATCAAAAGGAACTGAGATTCTAATTCATGTTACCACATGGATAAAACCTGAAAACATCTTGTTAAGTGAAAGAAGCCCAGACACAGAAGGCCACATATTGTGTGATTCCATTTACATGAATTCTTCAGTGTAGGCAAATTTATAGAGGTGGAAAGTAGATTACTGATTGCCAGGGATTCCGAGAAGAGGGAAATTAGATGCTTGGTTAAAGGGCACAGAGTTTCCTTTTGGGGTAATTAAACCATTTTGAAACTAGAGAGAGGTGATGGTTGTACAACATTGTGAATATACTAAATGTCACTGAATTGCACACTTTTTAAATGGTTAACATCTGAATTTTACCTCCTTCCCTCCAAAAACAACAACACAGGCTCTGGGTTCATCTTTGCTCATCTGACACTAGGCAACCCCATACATTGTCCTTCTGGATTTCAGTTTCCTAATCTGCAAAATGGACACATAAATAATACTAATCTTCAATTGCAGCCATGAGCACTAAACCCACAGCTGCCATGGAGTAGGCGTTCGATCACAGTGAGCTGTTAACAACACGGTTATTTTTATTGCTTACCGTCTTTCATTTCCCCTCCTTCTTCCTCTCTCTCTCTCTCTCTCAGAATACCTACATATTGTTCTCTGCATCTGCATCACTTCCTCTTTGTGTCTCTCTGCATGACTACCTTTCTGTTTGAATATTCCTTCTCCTGAACAACATGCCACGGTTAAATCAGCCCCTTCTGGCATCACCAAGAGTATCTTCTTTGACGTTGTTGGCCATAGGTGCATCCTTCTTACCCTTCACAGCTTCTCACTGAAGGTCTCCTACAAACTTACAATTCACACTCAGATCCTCATTCCAGCCTCCAGGCTACTGGGCAGAAAGCCTCTTTTTGCCACCTCTTGAGAGTATTCTTGGATTCCAGCTGGAGTCACGTCACTTTGGAATCAACACAAAGTGACCATCATCCACCTCTGCTACCACCTCCATCAGTGTGGTCTTTCCTCAGAGCTCAGTTACCTGTCTCCTTTTCTTCTTAGAAGATCAGAAAACAAAGCTTTTATCTAGACATTATTACCTTGTTTACAGCTTGGCAGAAAGCTGGGCATTTTTGGTGTTTCTTTTCCAGCCCTTTTCTGGGAAAAGAGGAGCACTGAACAAAGAAAAGAATTAATTAGAGTCTGCAAGCAAGTGACCAGGAACCCCACCTCATGATCACATGAATGAAGCACCCGCGTGTTCTTATAATTCAGTGGGAAACTCTTCGCCCTTCAGTCACTCTGAATCTCAGTGGCTTGTGATTTGGTGTTGCTTGTTTCTTCCTCTGAGGTAGTCAAGAAAGAAAATAACACAAAACTACTGAAATCCTATAGGTGATGAGTCTCTCAGGTTTTAAGGAAGATGGAGCAGTAGAAAAATTGTAAATTATAACTAATCATCCAACAAGATGATCAGAGAGGAGTGCAATCTTATCTCAATACAAATTCCATAATAGAAATGTCTCTGTGAATTATAAGTATCTTACAGAAGAAACAAACTAGTTTCCTTAGGAGAACTAAGATCCTAGAGAGATGCCATGCCTGTAGGCAAAAGAGAAGCCCAAAAGCCTTAAAGATGGGGCTAGAAAACCCTCATCTCAGCCCAAAATCTCCTTAAGCTGATAAGCAACTTCAGCAAAGTCTCAGGATACAAAATCAATGTGCAAAAATCACAAGCATTCCTATACACCAATAATAGACAAACAAAGAGCCAAATCATGAGTGAACTCCCATTCACAATTGCTACAAAGAGAATTAAATACCTAGTAATACAACTTAAAAGGGATGTGAAGGACCTTTTCAAGAAGAACTACAAACCACTGATCAAGGAAATAAAAGAGGACCCAAACAAATGGAAAAGCACTTCATGCTTATGCATAGGAAGAATCAATATTGTGAAAATGGTGAAAATGGTCATACTGCCCAAAGTAATTTATAGATTTAATGCTATCTCCATCAAACTACCATTGACTTTCTTCACAATATTAGAAAAAAACTACTTTAAATTTCATATGGAACTAAAAAAGGGCCCACATAGCCAAGATAATCCTAAGCAAAAATAACAAAGCTGGAGGCATCACTCTGCCTGACTTCAAACTATACTTTAATGCCATAGTAACCAAAACAGCATGGTACTGGTACCAAAACAGATATATAAATCAGTGGAACAGAACAGAGGCCTCAGAAATAACACCACACATCTACACCCCTGTTATCTTTGACAAATCTGGCAAAAACAAGCAATGGGGAAAGGATTTCTATCTAATAAATGGTGTTGGGAAAACTGGCTAGCCATATGCAGAAAACTGAAACTGGACCCCTTCCTTAGACCTTATGCAAAAATTAACTCAAGATGGTTTAAGGACTTAAACAATAAACCTGAAACCATAAAAATCCTAGAAGAAAACCTAGGCAATACCATTCAGAACATAAGCACGAGCAAAGACTTAATGACTAAAACATCAAAAGTAATGGCAACAAAAGCCAAAATGGACAAATGGGATATAATTAAACTAAAGAGCTTCTGCACAGCAAAAGAAACTATCATCAGAGTGAACGGGCAACCTACAGAATGGGAGAAAAATTTTGCAATCTATCCATCTGACAAAGGACTTATATCCAGAATCTACAAAGAACTTAAACAAAATTACAAAAAATAATAATAATAATAACCCTATCAAGAAGTGGGTGAAGGGTATGAACATACATTTCTCAAAAGAAGACATTTATGTGGCCAACAAACATATGAAAAAAAGCTCATCTTCACTGGTCATTACAGAAATGCAAATCCAAACCACAATGAGATACCATCCTACACCAGTTAGAATGGCGATCATTAAAAATTCATGAAACAACAGATGCTGGAGAAGATGTGGAGAAATAGGAACACTTTTACACTGTTGGTGGGAGTATAAATTATTTCAACCATTGTGGAAGACAGTGTGGCAATTCCTCAAGGATATAGAACTAGAAATAGCATTTGGCCCAGTAATCCCATTACTGGGTATATATCCAAAGGATTATAAATCATTCTACTATAAAAACACACAAACATGTATGCCTATTGTGGCACTATTCACAACAGCAAAGACGTGGAACAAACCCAAATGTTCATCAATGATAGACTGGATAAAGACAATGTGGCACATATACAGCATGGAATACTATGCAGTCATAAAAAAGAATGAGCTCATGTCTTTTGCAGGGACATGGATAAAGTTGGAAACCATCATTCTCAGCAAATTAACACAAGAACTGAAAACCAAACACTGCATGTTCTCACTCATAAGTGGGAATTGAACAAAGAGAACACATGGACACAAGGAGGAGAACATCACACACAGGGGCCTGTTGAGCGGTGAGGGACTAGGGGAGGGAGAGCATTAGGAGAAATATCTAATATCTAATGTAGATGACAGTTTAATGGGTACAGCAAACCACTATGGCACATGTATGCCTATGTAACAAACCTGGACGTTCTGCACGTGTACCCTAGAAGTTAAAGTACAATAATAATAATTTTAAAAGTTGATCTGAAAAAAAAAAGATGGGGCTAGAAAAAAGCAGAGTTTTGGCCAAATTGAGTTTGGAAGGATGAGTGCTTCCCAAAGAGAGAGGACGTGGTAGAGGGAATAGACAGACTTCCCCAGGGTGGCCCAGAACCAGGGAACAAAGGAAGGACTCTCTGAAGCCTACAAGAAGGGAGCAAATATTACAGCACCAGGAAATGTCCTGAGACACCTGGACCAGGGTCCCCAGAGACTACCAACGAAGGGAGGCCAGAGAACAGGTTAGTTATATTCACACCACCGAGCACAGGGCCTGGGACATATAAGCACTACATGAGTACTTGTTAAATGAACGACTGAGCAAATGAAAGAATTAAAAGCAGGTGGGCGTGGTGGCTCACGCCTGTAATCTCAGCACTTTGGGAGGCCGAGGCCGGTGAATCACCTGAGGTCAGGAGTTCAAGACCAGCCTGGCCAATACGGTGAAACCCTGTCTTTATAAAAAAAAAAAAAAAGAAAAAAGAATTAAAAGCAGACCTAGAGCACAAAAGAGAGGGGAGAGAATTGATTACCCTTTTTGAAGCTTTTATGAATCTCAATTAAATCAGGATACTCTTTCAGGTTACTCTTGCTGAACAGGACTGACAGAACTGAACAATCAAACACCTTCTCCAGGTGGCAGAGAACCTGGTACACAACTTTCTGTACAGGAATCAAGTTTACACAGGCTTCTTGAGAATTCTGTTAAAAAAATTTCAATGGAAAAAATACACAAAATAATAGCTTTAAAGTTAAACAAAGATCGACAATGTAATTGCATAGAATACTTTCCTTGTTCTCAGTGTAGACTACTATTTTTCATTATATAAATATTAATATATATATTTACATATATATATATTTAAGATGGAGTCTCGCTGTGTTGTCTAGGCTGGAGTGCAGTGGTGCTATCTCAGCTCACTGCAACCTGCACCTCCTGGGTTGAAGTGAATCTGTTGCCTCAGCCTCCTGAGTAGCTGGGATTACAGGCATGTGCCACCACACCTGGCTAATTTTCATATTTTTAGTAGAGATGGGGTTTCACCATGTTGGTCAGGCTGATCTTGAACTCCTAACCTCATGATCCACCTGCCTCAGCCTCCCAAAGTGCTGGAATTACAGACATGAGCCACTGTACCCAGCCTAGAACTTTTTAAATATTTGATCCACTGCTTTAGAAAAACAAGTAAACCCTACCTCTTGACTTTTGAGCTCTTATCCTGCCCAGGATGCCTCGGGAATAAATCTTACAGTGATTTCGTTGTCTGTACAGCAGTCACTGCCCCCACACTCCCCACCTTCCTCCTACGGTATGAGAAGTCCTGGACAGGCTCCAGGAGATTGGGAGGTGGTTCTTCCCTTGCCATAAAGAACACAATAGAAAGGGCACAATCACACACTGAAGACATGGCTTCCTTCTCTGCATCTCCATGGCACTGTACAAACTCACCTGAATTCCAAGGCTCCACAACTACCCAATGAAATGTAAACACTTTAGAGGAGACAGCAGCAAGGCAGAAATTTGTTTGATAACAATTATAGTGGCACAAATTCCCTGGGGGTTACCTCTGACATAAGTAAACATTACCAAGCAAGACTGCTTCCATTATCTTGGTTATCGTAATTTTGTTTTATTCTTGTATGTTGTATAAATCACTACATATTTGCAGAGCATATCAGTTTCACTCCAGCCATGTCATCATTACCTTCCACTCCCTCCCCAACAGTTGCTACAAAAGAACAGGGCAACTGCGTGCAGTGGCTCACTCCTGTAATCCCAGCACTTTGGGAGGCCGAGGTGGGTAGATCACCTGAAGTCAGTAGTTCAAGACCAGCTTGACTAATGTGGTGAAACCCCATCTCTACTAAAAATACAAAAATTAGCTGGGCATGGTGGCAGGCGCCTGTAGTCCCAGCTACTTGAGAGGCTGAGACAGGACAATTGCTTGAACCAGGGAGGCAGAGGTTGTGGTGAGCAGAGATCATGCAATTGCACTCCAGCCTGGCTGACAGAGCAAGGCTCTGTCTCAAACAAACAAACAAAAAAAAAGAACAGGGCTTGAGTTAGAAATAGAGAGTCTTGTCTAGGCAAAGTGGTTCAGCCTGTAATCCCAATACTTTGGGAGGCTGAGGTAGGAGGTTCATTGAGGCCAAGAGGTCAAGACCAGCCTGAGTAACATAGCAAGATCCCATCTCTACCAAAATAATAATAATAATAATATCCAGGTGTGGTGGCATACACCTGTAATCCCAGCTACCCAGGAGGCTAAGGTGAGAGGTTTACTTGTGTCCAGGAGGTCTAGGTTGCAGTGAGCCATAATTGTGCCACTTTATTCCATCCTGGGACACACAGTAAGAAGCTGTCTCTAAACAAAAGGAAGGAAGGAAGGAAGGAAGGAAGGAAGGAAGGAAGGAAGGAAG
>NW_022436950.1:9346762-9447841 GCF_009761245.1 Sapajus apella | reverse complement strand
AAGGAAGGAAGGAAGGAAGGAAGGAAGGAAGGAAGGAAGGAAGGAAGGAAGGAAAGAAGGAGGGAAGGAGGGAAGGAGGGAAGGAGGGAGGGAGGGAGGGAGGGAGGGAAGGAAGGAAGGAAAGAAAGAAGAGGAGGAGGAGGAAAAAAAGGAAAAGAAATAGAAGTATCTTTAATGACATCTGTTTGCCCCATTACCTTCTACCTTATACAATAAGTAACCAACAGAAAAGGGTCTTTCCACAAAAGGTATGAAAGGCCTTTCAGGCAGTTAGCAGTGTACTAAACTTTGAATCCAGGATGCCAAATATAAATTAATGTGGGGGCCAGACTACCATGGGTGATGTAATAAACTTCACTTACAGCATACATTTTTTCAGTGATAAAGGAATTGTCCCTGAGGCTTTCAAGAAAAGGAAATAGCTTTGTTATTGCATTTGCTATCTCCACCTTATTTTCCTTGAAGTGATTGAAATAGATCTCACAGGAAACTTTTTTCTTCTGGACCACTGCAAACATCCTAAGGAAAAAAAATACAATGAGAAGATAAACATCAAGATTTCAAGATGCCTTTCCCAGCCGAAACATTCCTGGCCCAGAAAACTTCACTTGTAAATTCTTCAAAACATATATTTAAGAAAGAATAAAACCAATCTTACACAACCCCTTCCAGTGAATAAAGAAAAAACAAACGTGCTCTAACTCACTGGAAAAGGATAGCATAATCCTTATACACAAGTCTGACAAGACATTACAAAAATGAAAAGTACAGATTACTATCTGTCATGGACAGAGATGGTAAAACTGCAACAAAGTATTAGCAGGTCAAATCCAGCAACAGGTAAAAATAATAATACACCATGACTAAGTGAGACTTATTCCAGGAATGCAAGAATTCTTTAACATTTAAAAATTGGGAACTGGTGCTCACTTCGGCAGTACATACACTAAAATTAGAACAATACAGAGAAGATTAGCATGCCCCCTCCACAAGGATGACACGCAAATTTGTAAAACATTGCATTTTTTAAAAAATCAGGAAATATATAGCACCAGATTGACAAAAATAAAGGTGAAAAATATATGATAATTTCAATACATCCAGAAAAAGCTAAAATACAATAAAATATCTGTTCGTGAATTTTTAACTCTCAGAAAACTAAGAATAGAAAGTAGAAAGTAACTTTTAAATATAATAAAGTATATAAGCAAACAAAACCTTATAGCTAACATTATACTTAAATGTGAAATGCTAAACACTTTCCCACTCAATTTGAGAACAAAACAAAGATGTCTACTGTCACCATTTCCATTTAACACTTACTAGAAATCCTAGACAATGCAATAGGTGAGAAAAAGAAATAAAAAGAATAAACCTATAAGGGTGGAAATATAACTACCATTATTTGCAGATGACTATATACCTGGAAAATCTAAAGGAATGGATAAACTATTAGAATTAATTAATTTCAGTAAAGTGTCTGGATTCAAGGTTAATATGCAAAAATCAATTATATTTTTGTATAGGAAATAATGTTTTGTATACAAGTTTAAATAAAAATAGAAAAACAATATCCTTTTCAAAAGCATCAAAATCACCAACAATAAAGGTAAATCTAACAAAAGATGTACAAGAAAGTTACACTGAAAATCACAAAACTTTTGCTGAGAGAAATTTAAGAAAGCCAAAATAAATGGAAACGTATCTTTGTGGACTGAAGACTAAATATGAATATGTAAGGCCAGGTGTGGTGGCTCACACCTATAATCCCAGCACTTTGGAAGGCCAAAGTAGGCAGATCACAAGGTCAGGAGTTCGAGACCAGCCTAGCCAACATAGTGAAACCTCGTTTCTACTAAAAGTATAAAAAATTAGCTGGGAGTGGTGGTGGGCACCTGTAATCCCAGTTACTCAGGAGGCTGAGGCAAGAGAATCACTTGAACCAGGAGGCAGAGGTTGCAGTGAGCTGAGATAGCACCATTGCACTCCAGCCCAGGCTACAGTGCGAGACTCTGTCTCAAAAAAAATATTAATATGTAAATTCTCACCAACTGATTGATAGATTTGATATAACTTTAGTAAAATTCAAGTGGTATTGTTGGTGGAAATTGACAAACTTATTTTAAAATATAAATGAAAATGCAGAAGACTAAGATTAGCCAAAAGAGTCTTGAAAAAGAATCACAGTGTTTTAACTTCATATAAAGTTACAGTAACTGAGACAACATGACACAGGCATAAAGATAAGCATATAAATGAATAGAGACTGCAACAAAGAGAAACACACACATGAGGTCACCAAAATTACAACAAAGACACTGCTGCATTTTAGTGGGAAAAAGGATGATCTCTTCATGAAATGGTGTCAGAGCAATTGAAAACCCTACCTCACTCCATATACAAAAATTAATTTCAAATGAATCATAGACCTAAATATGAAAGATGATATAGTATAGCTTCTAGAGTAGGTAGGATGATATCTTCTTGGCTTAAGGTAGGCAAAAATTTCTTCCAGAAGATCCCAAAACACTATGAAAGAAACCACTGACAAATTAGACTTACTTAAAAGTAAAAACTTTTGTTTATCAAAAGACGCTATTAAGAAAGCGAGGAAAAGCCACAGAATGTGTGAAGATATTCATAACATTCTGTATAGAAGAAGGCGTCTATGTAGAACGTATAGAAAGAACGTCTAGTAATTAGAAGAACACAAAAATCTCCATTTTTAAAAACAAAAATATAGGCACAATAGCCAGCATTTCGTAAACAGAGAATACTCAAATGGCCAATAAGCATATCAAAAAGTGCGCAAAAGCATTGTTTTTTGGAGAAATGCAAAGTAAAATCTCAATGAGATACCACTATGCCAAAGTACCACTATGCATTCACCAAAATGGCTAAGATTTAAAAAACAACAACAACAACAAAAACCTAGCATCACATGTTGACAAGAATATACTGTTCGAAACACTCCTACATTGCTACTGGAGTGAAAATTAGTACACCCACTTTGGAAAACTGGTGGTGTCTACTAAATCCACCCTATGACCGGGTAATTACACTCCTAGGTCTATACCAAGGAAAACAAACAAAACCAATAAAAGAAATCTCAGGGTTCAAATATCTTTGTCTCACCTAGACAACATTTGCAAGAGGGTCAGTCAGGACAGGTAGCATTCCACCAGCAGCTGTCATTTGTCACTTTTTACCTGATTTCTCAAAGCTTAGTTTCTTCTACTTTGCAATATGCAGTTGGCTTTATGACCCAGTTCGAAGAAGTTTTGGAATAAAACTGTGTGTAAGTAAATAAATATAAAAACCCACATGGATGAAAGATGACAAAGGAAAGGAGAAAAAGTCTAATCCTCTGTTCATTTGCCTCCTCCACCTGCTGACTTCCTGGTCGTGCCACTTTCTAGGCTGCAGAGCCCCATGGGGGATGATACACCATCCGCCACGATCTATGCACTCTCAGACCCAGATTGGGCTTCCCAGCAAGGCTCCCAGGGACCAGAACAAAAAGTCTGAACTGACTCACCCAGAAAGCAGAAAAGAGAAGTGAAAATATTAATATTCGTGAATAACCTCTGTATTTGTGAAAACTAGACCATAGATATTCTGGTTTCTCAACTGTTGTGCAAATATGGTAGCAGGGAATTAAGAAGGACTTACAGAGTCATGCCTGGAGGGCCAGAAGAGAATGTAGCCCAAGGAGGAGGAACAGGAGATCAACTCCAAGGAGTCCACAGAAGTCAGGGGACCGTGTGTTTTATGCAAATGAAAAAGGGTGGAAATGTCTATTTGACCAAAACTGACTGAAGTTGTTTCTAGGTGAAGCAACATAGTTGATTTTAGAGAGAAGTAAACCTCTATTTTGCCTTCTCCCCTTGCAGAGATGGCCATGGAGAAAAAAAAAAGGGAAAGACAGAAACTTCAAAACTGTCTCAGGCTTATGAGTTGTTTGGGCACCTTGTGACCTTGACTGGACAATTTAGACCTCAAGCATTTGGATATAGGTTGGAGGAAGCTGAACTGCTCTACATCATAAAGTCAGGGGAATACCCTTAGAGTTTCTGGAAAGCAGCTAGGGAGGAAAAAGAGAAACCTCTGGACCACTGGGGCCAGAGGCAGGAGCCAAGTTGGTAAAAATAGCCAACTTTTTAAAGATAGTACAGATATGAGGCTTTAAAAAATATATATACCTCCAGAGACTGGGCACAGTGGCTCATGCCTGTAATCCTAGCTGAGGCGGGCAGATCACGAGGTCAGGAGTTCAAGACCAGCCTTGCCAACATAGTAAAACCCCGTCTCTACTAAAAATAGAAAAAAATTAGACAGGCGTGGTGGTGTGTGCCTATAATTCCAGCTACTTGGGAGGCTGAGGCAGGAGAATCGCTTGAACCAGGAGGTGGAGGTTGCAGTGAGCCGAGATCACACCACTACACTCCAGTCTGGG
The DNA here is from genome assembly GCF_009761245.1 of Sapajus apella. NCBI lineage: Eukaryota > Metazoa > Chordata > Mammalia > Primates > Cebidae > Sapajus > Sapajus apella. Next base: position 9,443,385 of record NW_022436950.1, on the reverse strand, counting down.
CAACAGAGCTAGACTCCATCTCCAAAAAAAAGAAAAAATACTTCCAGAATTCGACATTCCTCCCATTTAGAGGTGGAGTCTGTGTCCCCTTTAATCTGGGATCTGTGACTGGTTGACCAACAGAATGTTTGAATATGGCAGAAGCAATGCGATGCTGATTTTAAGACCAGGCTTTAAACCACAGGAGGGCCCTAGCCGACCATGTGGTGTGTCATATTGGGAGTAGATGCTGCAGCCCCCGTTGGGCTGCCAGGAGACACCCATGTAGAGCACACACCATCTCCACTGAGCTCTGCCCAAACTGCAGGTGCATCACAAAATAATATAGGACTTTTGTTGTTTTAAATCACTGCTTTAGGGTAGTTTTTATTCACGGTAGTATAACTAGAACAGATTTTGAAGTAGGTTGCAGATATAACAAAAACATAAAACATGGGGTATTTGGCTGTGGGACAGAGCACTGGGTAGAAGCCTAAAGGTGTTCCAGAAGATGTCAGTGCAGTGTATGGGAAAGCGATAGAAACTCTAGTGGAATCTGGAGGAAGGAGACCCTTGTTATGTATCAGTAAAAATTCTGTAAAACTCTCACCTGCAGTCATGGGGAAATAGAAAATGTACCTAAAAAAGTCAATGATCTAGAGATATCCAGGCAGTGGAGGTCAAGACGGCTTCTCACGAGACGGGCCAAGAGGATTAGAACCGATATTATCTAGGTCTTAAGGGGTGGGATGCAGATCCAGATACATTTATGTTTGCACAGGGATTTTTTTCACTCGTACTCTGATATTATTCAAGAAAGATTTGAAGTGACTTTTTTAAATACTGAAAATGTATCAGTGCAAAGTTAAAGATAAACTGGAGCAAAGAAAGAATGAGAGTGGAACATAAACTAAAACCAGGGACCAGAACTCTGAGCAGAACTGTGGGGCAGAGACAGGGAGGCAGCTGGGAGCCCAGGGGGCGCTGGAATCCAGGGCCCAAGGTGAGCAGAGGCCAGAAGCAGATGAGGATTCGGGGGTCCCAGGGGAACTGTGCTCCAGAATGATGCTTTCTAAATCATGTTCCACTGAATCTGACTTCTGTTTAAGAGGAATCCCAGGACATAAGTGTTCTGTGCCCAGATAATGAAAAATGTAGGTCAACAAGGCTTCTATTCTTCTTCTCCTGCACCCCCCACCCCTGGTTTGCATTTCTTTCCCCACAAATTGGGTACGGATCCCAGCACACCAATGAGGACATCTTCACTGGTAAACAGACACATGCAGGTCCTGCAAATACATGGATCTTTCCCTCTCTCCCCCTTCCCCACCCTCTCTCACTAGCTCTGACTTGTCACTTGTGCGTTGCGACATCTCAGCTGAGGCAGGATGTGCTTCCTCCAAGCAGAGCCATCTCTCCAGAGTGCTGCTCTCTTTTGCTCTTAACCATTATGGGGCAAGTTAACCTGAGCAAGAGAGTGGCCCAAATGTGCTGACATCTCTGACACCCTTGACAAGAACAAAGCACTTGGCTATTCCTCAGATGCCTGGAGGGAGGATTAGAACTCTTGTGGTTCAGAAATAACCCTTTGATTCTAAACCCCATGCTCCACTCAATAGAAAGAACTGCATTGCAATATCATACCCTAGCTGCTAATAACACACTGTAACTGAGTTCCCATCTCCCAGTTTTTTTGGTTTTGGGTTTTGGGGTTTTTTTGAGAAGGAGTCTCGCTCTGTCACCCAGGCTGGAGCGCAGTAGCATGATCTTGGCTCACTACAACCTCTGTCTTCCAGGTTCAAGCAATTCTCCTGCCTCAGCCTCCCGAGTAGCTGGGACTACAGGCATGTGACACCAGCTAGGCTAAGTTTTGTATTTTTAGTAGAGATGGGGTTTCGCCAAGTTGGCCTGGCTGGCTTCAAATTCTTGATCAGTAGTGAGTTACAGGGAGCTTATTCTTATTTCAGGCCCAACTGTGTAGTGGATTTATTACTGGGAAGCTTGAAAGGAATGAGGATCTTGGCCAGGCATGGTGGTGCATGCCTGTAATCCCAGCTACTCGGGAGGTGAGGCAGGAGAATTGTTTGAATCCAGGAGGTAGAGGTTCCAGTGAGCTAAGATTATGCAACTGCATTCTAGCCTGGGTAACAGAGCAGGACTCTGTCTCAAAAAAAAAAAAAAAAAGGAATGAGAGGCCAGGTGTAGTAGCTCATGCTTGTAATCCCAGCTCTTTGGGAGGCCAAGACAGGTGGATCAACTGAGGTCAGGAGTTCAAGACCAGCCTGGCCAACAGAGGCAAGCCCCATCTCTACTAAAAAAAATACAAATATATATATATATATATATATATATATAGTTGGGCGTGGCGGCAGGTGCCTATAATCGCAGCTACTTGGGAGGGTTAGGCAAGAGAATTGTTTGAACCCAGGAGGCAGAGGTTGCAGTGAGCCAAGATCATGCCACTGCATTCCAGCCCAGGTAACAGTGCAAGACTCCATCTCAAAAAAAAAAAAAAGCAAATTCAAGAAATTCAGAGAACCCCTGCAAGATACTATACAAGACAACCCTACCCAAGACACATAGTCATCAGACTTTTCAAGGCCAACACAAACATAAAACCTTAAAGGCAGCTAGAGGAAAGGGTCAGATCAAGTACAAAGGAAACCCCATCAGGCTAACAGCAGGCTTCTCAGCAGAAACCTTCCAAGCCAGAAGAGTAGGGACCTATTTTCAGCATTCTTCGTATCCCACCAAACTAACCTTTATAAGCAAAGGAGAAATAAAGTCCTTTCCAGACAAGCAAATGCTAAGGGAATTCATTACCACTAGACCAAGCTTACAAAAAATCCTTAAGTGAGTTTTAAACACAGAAATGAAAGAAAAATGCCTCCTACTACAAAAACACCCTTACGAACTTAGCCCACAGGCCCTGTGAAGCAACTACACCATCAAGACTGCAAAGCAACCAGCTAACAACATCATGACAGGAACAAAATCTCACATATCAATATTAACCTTTGATTTAAACAGTCTAAATGCCCTCCTTAAAAGTCACAAACTGGGCTGGGCATGGTGGCTCACACCTGTAATCCCAGCACTTTGGGAGGCCAAGGCAGGCAAGTCACCTAAGGTCAGGAGTTTGAGACTAGTCTGGCCAATATGGCAAAACCCCATCTCTACTATAAAGGCAAAAATTTGCCAGGCATGGTGGTGAGCGCCTATAATCCCAGCTACTTGGGAGGCTGAGGCAGGAGAATCACTTGAACCCAGGAGGTGGAGGTTGCAGTGAGCCAAGATCTCACCACTGCACTCTAGCTTAGGTGACAAGAACAAAACTCTGTTTAAAAAAATAAAAAATAAGTCACAGAGTGGCAAATTAGACAAAAAAGCAAGACCCAATTGTCTGCTGTTTCCATGAGACTCATGTTACATGTAATAACACTCATGGGTTAAAAGTAAAGGGATGCTTGGGGAGTTGGGGAGAGATAGCATGGGGAGAAATGCCAGATATAGGCGATGGGGAGGAAGGCAGCAAATCACCCTGCCATGTGTGTACCTATGCAACAATCTTGCATGTTCTTCACATGTACCCCAAAACCTAAAATGCAATAAAAAAAAAAAAAAGTAAAGGGATGGAGAAAGATCTATCATGCAAATAGAAAACAAGAAAGCAAGGATTGCTATTGCATATCAGATAAAACAGTAAACCAACAACAGTAAAAAAAGAACAAGGAAGGCATTACATAATGATAAAAAGTTGAATTCAACAAGAGAACTTAACTGTCCCAAATATACATGCACCCAACATTGGAGCACCAAGATTCATAAAACAAATACTTCTAGCCTACAAAAAGATGTAGACAGTCACACAATAATAGTGAGGGACTTAACCGCCCACCACTGACAACTTTAAATAGATCATCAAAAAAGAAAACTAACAAAGAAATTCTAGACTTAAATTTGACACTTTACCAATTGGACCTAACAGACTTCTACAGACAACCACTGAGTATGCATTCTTCTAATCTGCATAGAGAACATACTATAAGATTAACTGTGGCCGGGCACTATAAGATTACAGTGGCTCACCTGTAATCCCAGCACTTTGGGAGGCTGAGGAGGGCAGATCATGAGGTCAGAAGTTCAAGACCAGCTTGGCCAACATAGTGAAACACTGTCGCTACTAAAAATACAAAAATTAACCAAGCATGGTTGTGCATGCCTGTGGTCCCAGGTACTCGAGAGGCTGAGGGCAGGAGAATTGCTTGAACCCAGGAGGTGGAGGTTGCAGTAAGCCAATATTACACCACTGAACTCCAGTTTGGGCAACAGAGTGAGACTTCCTCTCAAAAAAAAAAAAAGATTGGCCGGGCGCGGTGGCTCAAGCCTGTAATCCCAGCACTTTGGGAGGCCGAGGCGGGTGGATCACAAGGTCAAGAGATCGAGACTATCCTGGTCAACATGGTGAAACCCCGTCTCTACTAAAAATACAAAAAATTAGCTGGGCATGGTGGTGCGTGCCTGTAATCCCAGCTACTCAGGAGGCTGAGGCAGGAGAATTGCCTGAACCCAGGAGGCGGAGGTTGCGGTGAGCCGAGATCGCGCCATTGCACTCCAGCCTGGGTAACACGAGTGAAACTCCTTCTCAAAAAAAAAAAAAAAAAAAAAAGATTAACCACATCTTTGGCCATAAAGTGAGTCTCAAAAAATTGTTTTAAAAATCAAAATCATACCAAGGAGACTCTCAGACTGCAGTGGAATAAATATAAATCAATACCAAGTAGATATTTCAAAACCACATAATTACATGGAAATTAAACAACTTGCTTTTGAATTACTTTTGAGTAAGCAACAAAACTAAAGCAGAAATCAAAATGTTCACATGTACCCCAAAACCTAAAATGCAATAAAATAAATAAATGGAAAAAAAAAAAGAAATCAAAAAAGTATTTGAAATTAATGAAAACAGTGACAACATACGAAAATCTTTGGAATACAGCAAAAGCAGCCTTTTAAGAGGAAAGTTTATCATGCTAAACACCTACATTAAGAATTTTGAAAGATCTCACATTAACAATTTCACTTTGCACCTAGAGGAACTAGAAAAACAAGAACAAAACTCCAAAGCTGGTGGAAGAAAAGAAATAACTAAAATCCGGGCAGAATCAAACAAAATTGAGATCCAAAAATGCATACAAAGGATCGATGAAACAAAGAATTGGTTCTTCAGGCTGGGCACAGTGGTTCACACCCGTAATCCCAGCACTCTGGGAGGCTGAGATGAGTAGATCATGAGGTCAGGAGTTCGAGACCAGCCTGGCCAACATGGTGAAACCCCGTCTCACCTAAATATACAAAAATTAGCCAGACATGGTGGTGCATGCCTGTAATCCCAGCTACTCAGGAGACTGAGGCAGGAGAACTACTTGAACCTGGGAGGCTGATGTTGTGGTGAGCTGAGATTGCACCATTGCACTCCGGCCTGGGTGACAGAGACAGACTCCATCTCAAGAAAAAAAAAAAAATGGTTCTTTGAAAGGATACACAAGCTAGATAGACTGCTAGCTAGATTAACAAAGAAAAAGAGAAAATTCAAATAAACACAATGAGAAATGACAAAGATGACATTATGCGCCTGTAGTCCCAGTTACTCAGGAGGCTGAGGCAGGAGGATGGCTAGATCCCAGGAACTTGAGGCTGCGGTAAGCTGAGATTGTGCTACTGCATGGCAGCCTGGGTGAAGAGCAAGACTTTGTCTCAAATCAATAAATAAATATATAGATATAGATATAGATATACATATATATATATATATTTATTTTTTTTTTTTTTACAGAGGTTCGTTATTGTTACCCAGGCTGGAGTGCAATGGTGCGATCTCTGCTCACCGCAACCTGCGCCTCCTGGGTTCAGGCAATTCTCCTGCCTCAGCCTCCTGTGTAGCTGGGATTACAGGCACGCACCACCATGCCCAGCTAATTTTTTGTATTTTTAGTAGAGACGGGGTTTCACCATGTTGACCAGGATGGTCTCGATCTCTTGACTTCGTAATCCACCCGCCTCAGCCTCCCAAAGTGCTGGGATTACAGGCGTGAGCCACCGCACCTGGCCCATATTTTTAAATTAATAATAATCCCATTAAAAAGTGGACAAAGGACATGAACAGACACTTCTCAAAAAAAGACACACAAGCAGCCAACAAACATATGAAAAAATGTTCATCATCACTAATCATCAGAGAAATGCAAATCAAAACCACATGAGATACTACCTCACACCAGTCAGAATGGTTATTATTCAAAATAGAAAAATAAGAGGTGATGGCCAGGGCTGCAGAGAAAATAGAAGGCTTATACACTGTTGTAGGGGATGCAAATGACTTTAGCCTCTCTGGAAAGTGGTTTGGAGACTTCTCGAAGAACAAAAAACAGAATTACCATTCAACCCAGCAATCCCATTACTAGGTATATAACCAAAGGAAAATAAATCATTCTACCAAAAAGATGCATGCACCCATACATTCACTGCATCACTATTCATAATAGCAAAGACATGGAATCAACCAAGGTGCCCATTAGTGGTGGACTGGATTAAGAAACTGTAGTACACATACACCATGGAATACCACACAGTAGTAAAAAAAGATTCTCGTGGCTCAAGCCTATAATCCCAGCACTTTGGGAGGCTGAGGCGGGTGGATTACATGGTCAAGGGATCGAGACCACCCTGGTCAACATGGTGAAACCCTGTCTCTACTAAAAATACAAAAATTAGCTGGGCATGGTGGCATATGCTTGTAGTCCCAGCTTCTTGGGAGGCTGAGGCAGGAGAATTGCTTGAACCCAGGAGGTGGAGGTTGCGGTGAGCCGAGATTGCGCCATTGCACTCCAGCCTGGGTAACAAGAGCGAAACTCCATCTAAAAAAAAAAAAAAAAAAAGAAAAGATTCTCTACATGGATGCAACTAGAGGTCATTATCCTAAGCAAACTAATGCAGAAACAGAAAACCAAATACATGTTCTCACTTCTAAGTAGGAGTTAAACATTGGGTACAGATGGACATAAAGATGGGAACAGTAGACACTGGGGACTAAAGAGAGGGGAGGGGGGAGAAATCAGGGTTAAAAACCCACCTATTGGGTACTAAGCTCACTACCTTGGTGACAGGAATAATCGTACTGCAAACCTCAGCATCATGCAATATACCTTTGTAACAAACTTGCACTTTTAACCCCCAAATCTAAAATAAAATTTGGAAATGAAAAAATAAAAATAAAAAATTAGTTGCATTTCTATAATATATACTAACAACAAACTGCTTGAAAATGAAATTAAGAAAACATCCCCATTTGCACTGGCATCAAAAAGAATAAAATACTTAATAATAAGTTTAACCAAGGAGGTGAAAGATTTGTACAATAAGAACTATAAAAATGGATGAAAGAAATTGTAGAAGACACAAATAGAATAATACCATTAAAATGCACGTACTATAGAAAGTGATCTGCAGGTTCAAGTAATCCCTACAAAAATTTCAATGACGTATTTTACAGAATTTTTTTTTAAATCCTAAATTATGTGTAGGACCACAAAAGACCCCAAATAGCTTAGGCAATCTTGAAAAAGAAAAATAAAGATTAAGGCATCACTCTTTCTAATTTCAAATATATTACAAAAATATACAGTAATTAAAACAGTATAGTACTTGTATAAAAAACAGACATATATGCCAGGCACGGTGGCTCACGCCTGTAATCCCAGCACTTTAGAAGGATGAGGTGGGCGGATCACCTGAGGTCAGAAGTTTGAGACCAGCCTACCCAACATAATGAAACACCATCTCTACTAAAAATACAAAAATTAGCCGAGCGTGGTTGTGGACACCTGTAATCCCAGCTACTGGGCAGGCTGAGGCATGAGAATTGCTTGAACCTGTGAGGCAGAGGTTACAGTGAGCCAAGATTGTGCCATTGCACTCCAGCCTGGCCAACAGAGTGAGACTCCGTCTCAAACAAACAAACAAAAACAGGCACATAGACCAATGAAATCCAATAGAAAGTCCAGAAATAAACCCACATATACACAGTCAACTAAACTTCAGCAAAGGCACCAAGAATACACAATAAGACAAGGATGGTGTCTTCAATAAATCATGTTAGAAAAATGGAATATCCATATGCAAAAGAATTAAATTGGATCTTTATCTTATGCAATACATGGAAATTAACTCAAAACAGATTAAAGAGTTAAATGTAAGACCCAAAACTGTAAGCTTCTAGAAGAAAAGAAGAGAAAAGTTCCATGTCACTGGTCTTGGCAAAGATTTTTTTGACATGACACAAAAAGCACAGGCAACAAAAGCAAAAAGAGACAAGGGGAATTACCACGAACTAAAACACTTCTGAGCAGCCCAGGAAATGATCAACAAAATGAAAAAGTAACCGACGGAATGAAGAAAATATTTGCAAACCATATGCCTGATAAGTGTTTTGTTTTTTGTTTTTTGGTTTTTTTTTTAGTTTTAATATCTTTTTAAAAAATATTTTAATTTTTGTGAGTACATAGTAGGTGTATTTATGGGGTATGACAAGGATTAAGTATCTAAAACATATAAGGAATTCATGCAACTCAATAGCAAAAAAAAACACGTAACCCAATTGAAAAATGGGCAAAGGACCTGAATAGACATTTTTCCCAAAAACAGATATGCATATGGTTAAAGGGTATGTGAAAAGGTGCTCAATATCACTAATCATCAGGGAAATGCTAATCAAAACCACAGTGAGATGTCATCTCACACCTGTTAGATGGCTATCACCAAGAAGTCAAAAGATAACAAGTGTTGGCAAGGATGCAAAGAAAAGAAAACACTTAAATGTGGTTGGTGGGAATATGAATCAGTGCAGCCATTCTGAAAAACAGTGTGAAGCTTCCTCAAAAATTTAAAATATGGGCCTGGCGTGGTGGTTCATGCCTGTAATCCCAGCACTTTGGGAGGCCAAGGTGGGCAGATCACCTTAGGTCAGGAGTTCGAGATCAGCCTGGCCAACATGGCAAAACCCTGTCTCTATTAAAAACACAAAATTTTGCTGGGTATGGTGGTATGCACCTGTAATCCCAGCTACCCAGAAGGCTGAGGCAGAAGAATGGCTGGAACCTGGGAGGCAGAGGCTGCAGTGAGCCAAGATCGAGCCACTGCACTCCAGCTTGGGCAACAGAGCAAGACTCTGTCTCAAAAAATAATAATAATAAATTAAGAATAGAATCAGGTGTGGTGGCTCATGCCTGTAATCCCAGCACAACAGTTTGGAAGGCTGAGGCGGGTGGATCAGTTGAGGTCAGGACTTTGAGACCAGCCTGGCCAACATGGTGAAACCCCCATCTGAACTGAAAATACAAAAACTAGCCGGGCGTGGTGGCACACACCTGTAGTCCCAGCTACTCAGGATGCTGGGGCAGGAGAACCATTTGAACCCGGGAGGCAGAGGCTACAAAATCGAGATCTCGCCACTGCACCCCAGCCTGGGCGACAGAGTGAGACTTTGTCAAAAAAAAAAAAACCTACCATAAGATTCATCAATCCCACTACCGAGTATATATATATACAAAGTAAGTTAAGGCCAGATGCAGTGTCTCACACCTATGAATCCCAACACTTCTAGTTCTACAGTATATCCATAAAAAGTGAAAGCATTATCTCAGATATTTACACACCCATGTTTACAGGAGCATTCAGTGACCATGCACAATGGCATAGTATTCAGCCATAAAAAGGGGATAAAATGTTGACATGTGCTGCAGTATAAACGGACCTTGAAAACACTGGGCTAAGTGAAATCAGCCAGACAAATTGACAGTTTAACGAATTGACAGAAGTAGGCTTCAGAAGTTGGATAATAACACTCTTCGAAAATAAAGGAGCACGTTCTAAACCAATACAAGGACAAATGTGTGATTCCACTGATCTGAAGTACCTAGAATAGGCAAATTCATAGAAACAGAGAATAGAATAGAAGTCGCCAGGGGATGGGAGGAGGGGGAAGAAATGACGTGTTATTTGTATGACAAGTAGAGAGTTTATGTCGGGAATGACAAAAAGGTTTTGGAAACTGGTGACGTTTACACGAATGTATTGTGAATGTATTTAATAATGCCACTGAATTGTACCCTTACAAGTGGCTAAATGAGAAACTGATAATGATGAATAATAAAATATATTAATGACAAAATGACAAATATGATGTGCTCTTTGCTATAATAATAATGATGATGATGGGAGGGGACACATGTTACTTGAATGTGGAGCTTCGTGTTAATTAGTCCAACTAAGCCATCACGTGGTGCTCTCTGGAGAGATGGGACAGACAATAGCACTGAGTATAACTGGGGACAGAAAAATAAATTGGCAGGGGTGGGAAGCTCAGCTCAGTGGAGAGTGAGATTTTGTAGAGAATGAATGTCATGACCAAGAAGTCTCTCAGAGCCACAGTTGAGCTGCTTTTTCTGCTGGCTTCTGGTATCTCCAAAACAGCAGCGTGGGCCTGAAACTGGCCTAACCAAGTTCTCTCCTCCTCCCTGGATTCAGCCACACCTGGGGCGAATGAGGTTTGAATGCAAAACTTAATAGCGTGGGGGTTTTTTTGGTTTTTTTTTTTTAAGAAGGAGTCTCACTGTCGCCCAGGCTGGAGTGCAGTGACATGATCGCAGCTCACTGCAACCTCCGCCTCCCAGGTTGAAGTGATTCTTGAGCCTCAGCTTTCTGAGTAGCTAGGATTACAGGCACCCACCACCACACCTGGCTAATTTTTGTATTTTTAGTAGAGACGGGGTTTCTCCATGTTGGCCTGGCTGGTCTTGAACTCCTGACTTCAAGTGATCCGCTCACCTCAGCCTCCCAAAGTGCCAGAATTACAGGCGTGAGACCCTGTGCTGCACCGACTTAATTGTTTAAGAGAAAACGAAACAAAAGAGGAAATTAAGGGGCGGGAAATCGCTGCCCCAGCTTGGTGCTCTTGCCCTGAAGAAAGAGCTACACTGCCTGAGTCCCTTTTTGGGCATGCTCTGCAGAGCCGCCAAGCTGCAATGCCTGCATGACAAAGGTCTCGTTCAAGGGCCTGGCTTCCTCAAGCAACACTGACGGGAAGCAGGGCTCACTCTTCCTGCACCCGCACACTTACAGGAAGTCAGCTGCCGTCACAAGTGCAGTCTCCTGAGAGCCCGGGCACTTTCCCAGAACCCCACCCATGCCCAGTGGAGCTGATGTCCAGCCAGGGTGCTGCACTAAAGCCCTACACAGTGCTGAAGCATAAACACGCTTCTAACCCAGTTGGGAAAAAGCCACTGCCCTGAATCCCTGGAAAGAGCTCAGGAAGGCCAAGCTCAGTGGCTCACACCTGTAATCCCAGCACTTTGGGAGGCCAAGGTGGCCAGATCATAAGGTCAGGAGATCAAGACCATCCTGGCTAACATGGTGAAACCCCATCCCTACTAAAAATACAAAAAAATTAATCGGGCATGGTGGCACGCACCTGTAATCCCAGATACTCGGGAGGCTGAGCCAGGAAAATCACTTGAACCCGAGAGGCGGAGGTTGCAGTGAGCCAAGATCATGCCACTGCACTCCAGCCTTGGGCAACAGAGAGAGACTCTGTCTCAAAAAAAAAAAAAAAAAAAAAAAAGAATGAGCTCAGGAAACGCTACCTCAAAATATGCCGCTTTGGTGTGCTGATCACTTTGAACTGAAGACACTTGAGAAAGAGCAAAGGCAGAGAGACGTTTCCCCTGAACTCCCCCTTGCCTAAAGAGAGATCCGCAATCCCCTCCCAGGGAGTTTTTGAGAAATAAAAATGAAAACCACAATGAAACACCATCTCACACTTGTTAGACGGTTAGCATCAAAAGGTCAGAAAAATAACAGGTGTTGGCAAGGATGTACAGAAAAGAAAACACTTATATGTTGTTGGTGGGAATGTAAATTGGTGCTGCAATTCTGTAAAACAGTGTGAAGTTTCCTCAAATAATTAAAAATAGGGACTGGTTTGGGGGTGGCTGGCAAGATGGCCGAATAGGAACAGCTCCGATCTGCAGCTCCCAGCAAGATCAACACAGAAGGTGGGTGATTTCTGCATTTCCAACTGAGGTACCTGGCTCCTCTCATTAAGACTGCTTAGACAGTGGGCCCAGCCCACAGCAAGCAAGCAGAAGCAGAGGGCAGCATCACCTCACCCAGGAAGCACAAGTTCCCTCATCAGGGAACTCCCTGCCCTAGCCAGTGGATGCCATGAGGGACCGCGCCATGAGGAATGGTGCATTCCGGCCTAGATACTACCTTTTCCCACAGTCTTTGCAACCCGAAGACCAGGAGATTCCCCTGAGCGCCTATCCCACAAGGGCCCTGGGTTCCAAGCACAAAACTGGGCGGCCATTTGGGCAGACATCAAGCTAGTTGCAGGAGTATTTTTTGTACCCCAGTGGTGCCTGGAATGCCAGTGAGACAGAACTATTCACTCCCTGGGAAAGAGGGCCGAAGCCAGGGAGCCAAGTGGTCTAGCTCAGCAGATTCCCACAGGGCCCAGCAAGCTAAGATCCACTGGCTTGAAATGCTCGCTGTCCGCACAGCAGTCTGAAGTCAACCTGAGATGCTCCAGCTTGGTGCGGGGAGGGGTGCCCACCATTCCTGAGGCTTGAGTAGAGTAGGTGATTTTTCCCTCACAGTGTAGACAAAGTTGCTGGGAAGTTCAAACTGTGCAGAGCCCACTGCAGCTCGGCAAAGCTGCTGTAACCAAACCGCCCCTCTAGATCCCTCCTCTCTGGGCAGGCCATTTCTGAAAGAAAGGCAGCAGCCCCAGTCAGGGGCTTATAGATAAAACTCTCATCTCCCTGGGACACAGAACCTTGGAGAAGGGGTGGCTGTGGGCACAGCTTCAGCAGATTTAAATGCTCCTGCCTACCGCCTCTGAAGAGCATAGCACTCGAGCTCTGCTAAGGTACAGACTGCCTCCACAAGTGGGCCCCTGATCCCCATGCCTCCTGACTGTCAACCCCTCCCAGCAGGGGTTGACAGGCACCTCATACAGGAGAGCTCCAGCTGGCTTCTGGCAGGTGCACCTCTGGGACGAAGCTCCCAGAGGAAGGAGCAGGCAGCAATCTTTGGGTTCTGCAGCCTCTGCTGGTGATACGCAGGCAAACAGGGTCTGGAGTGGACAGAGAACGAGTTTGACAAATTGACAGAAGCAGGCTTCAGAAGTTGGGTAATAACAAACTCTTCCAAAACAAAGGAGCATGTTCTAACTCAATATAAGAAAGCTAAGAACATTGAAAAAATGTTAGAGGCTTTGCTAACTAGAATACCCAGTTTAAAGAAGAACATAAATGACCTGATGGAGCTGAAAAACACAGCACGAGAACTTTGTGAAGCATACACAAATATCAATAGCCAAAACGATCAAGCAGGAGAAAAAATATTGGAGATTGAAGATCAACTTAATGAAATAAACTGTGAAGACATGATTTGAGAAAAAAGAATAAAAAGGAACAAATAAAGCCTCCCAGAAATATGGGACCATGTGAAAAGACCAAACCTACATTTGATTGGCGTGCCTGAAAGTGACAGGGAGAATGGAACCAAGTTGGAAAACACTCTTCAGGATATCATCCAGGAGAACTTCCCCAACCTAGCAAGACAGGCCAACATTCAAATACAGGAAACACAGAGAACACCACAAAGATACTCCTCAAGAAGAGCAACCCCAAGACACATAATCATTAGATTCACCAAGATTGAAGGAAAAAATGTTAAGAGCAGCCAGAGAGAAAGGCTGAGTTACCTACAAAGGGAAGCCCATCAGACTAACAGCAGATCTCTCTGCAGAAACCCTACAAGCCAGAAGACAGTGGGGCCAATATTCAACATTCTTAAAGAAAAGAATTTTCAACCAGAATTTCATATCCAGCCAAACTAAGCTTCATAAACGAAGGAGAAATAAAATTATTTATGGACAAGCAAATGCTGAGAGATTTTATCACCACCAGACCTACTTTACAAGAGCTCCTGAATGAAGCACTAAATATGGAAAGAAAAAAACAGTACCAGCCACTGCAAAAACATAACAAATTGTAAAGACCATCAACGCTATGAAGAAACTGCAACAACTAATGGGCAAAATAACCAGCTACCATCATAATGAAAGGATCAAATTCACACCTACAATATTAACCTTAAATGTAAATGGACTAAATGGCCCAATTAAAAGACACAGACTGGCAAATTGGATAAAGAGTCAAGATCCATCAGGAGATCCATCACACATGCAAAGACACACATAAGGCTCAAAATAAAGGAATGGAGGAAGATTTACCAAGCAAATGGAAAGCAAAAAAAAAAAAAAAAAAAAAAAAAAGCAGGGATTGCAATCCTAGTCTCTGATAAAATGGACTTTAAGCCAAAGACAAAGAAGGGCATTACATAATGGTAAAAGGATCAATGCAACCAGAAGAGCTAACTATCCCAAATTTATATGCACCCAATACAGGAGCACCCAGATTCATAAAGCAAGTTCCTAGAGACCTATAAAGAGACTTAGACTCCCACACAATAATAGTGGGAGACTTTAACACCCCACAATCAATATTAGACAGAGCAATGAGACAGAAAATTAAGAAGAATATTCAGGACTTGAACTCAGATCTGGACCAAGCAAACCTAACAGACAACTACAGGAGTCTCCAACCCAAATCAACATAATATACACATTCTTCTCAGCACACATCGCATTTATTCTAAAATTGACCACATAATTCAAAGTAAAACATTCCTCAGCAAATACAAAAGAATGGAAATCATACAAATAGTCTCTCAGAGCACTGTGAAATCAAATTAGAACTCAGGATTAAGAAACTCATTCAAAACCACGCAACTACATGGAAACTGAACAACCTGCTCCTGAATAACTACTGGGTAAATAACGAAATTAAGGCAGAAAGAAATAAGTTCTTTGAAACCAATGAGAACAAAGACACAATGCACCAGATTCTCTGGGACACAGCTAAAGCAGTGTTCAGAGAGGAATTTTTAGCACTAAATGCCTACAGGAGAAAGAAGGAAAGATCTAAAATCGACACCTTAACATTGCAATTAAAAGAACTAGAGGCCAGGCGCGGTGGCTCACACCTGTAATCCCAGCACTATGGGAGGCCGAGGTGGGTGGATCACCTGAGGTTTGGAGTTCGAGACCAGCCTGACCAATATAGTGAAACCCCGTCTTTAAAATAAAAATTAAAAAATAAATAAATAAATAAATAAATAACTAGAGAAGCAAAAGCAAACAAATTCAAAAGCTAGCAGAAGACAAGAAATAACTAAGATCGGAACAAAACTGAAAGAGATAGAGATGTGAAAAACCCTTCAAAAAAAATCGATGAATCCAGGAACTGGTTTTTTGAAAAGATTAACAAAATAGACTGCCAGCCAGACTAATAAAGAAGAAAAGAGAGAAGAATCAAATAGACACAATTAAAAACAATAAAGGGGATATCACCACTGATCCCACAGAAATACAAACTACCATCAGAGAATACTATAAACACCTCTATGCAAATAAACTAGAAAATCTACAGGAAATGGAAAATCCCTGGACACATACATCCTCCCAAGACTAAACCAGAAAGAAGTCAAATCCCTGATAAGACAAATAAGTTCTGAAATTGAGGCAATAATTAATAGCCTACTGTCCAAAAAAAGCCCGGGACCAGAAGGGTTCACAACTGAATTCTACCACAGGCACAAAGCGGATTTGGTACCATTCCTTCTGAAACTATTCCAAACAAAAGAAAAAGAGGGAATCCTCACTAACTCATTTTATGAGGCCAGCATCATACTGATGCCAAAACCTGGCAGAGACACAACAAAAAAGAGAAAATTTCAGGCCAATACCCCTGATGAACATAGATGCGAAATCCTCAATAAAATACTGCCAAACTGAATCCAGCAGCACATCAAAAAGCTTATCCACCACAATCAAGTCGCCTTCAGCCCTGGGATGCAAGGGTGGTTCAACATATGCAAATCAATAAACATAATCCATCACATAAACAGAACCAATGACAAAAACCACATGATTATCTCAATAGATGCAGAAAAGGCCTTCAGTAAAATTCAACAGCACTTCATGCTAAAAACTCTTAACTAACCAGGTATTGATGGAATGTATCTCATCAAATTAATAAAAGCTATTTATGACAAACTCACAGCCAATATCATACTGAATGGGCAAAAACTAGAAGAATTCCCTTTGAAAACCAGCACAAGACAATGATGCCCTCTCTCACCACTCCTATTCAACATAGTAATGAAAGTTCTGGCCGGTGCAATCAGACAAGGCAAAGAAATAAAGAGTATTCAAATAGGAAACGAGGACGTCAAATTGTCTATTTGTACATGACATGATTGTATATTTAGAAAACCCCATCATCTCAGCCGAAAATCTCCTTAAGCTTATAAGCAACATCAGCAAAGTCTCAGGATACAAAATCAATGAGCAAAAATCACAAGCTTTCCTAAACACCAATAATAGACAAACAGAGAGCCAAATCATGAGTGAACTCCCATTCACAATTGCTGCAAAGAGAATAAAATACCTAGGAATGTAACTTACAAGGGATGGGAAGGACCCCTTCAAGGAAAAGTACAAACCACTGTTCAAGGCAATAAGAAAGGACAAAAACATACAGAAAAACATTCCGTGTTCATGCATAGGAAGGATCAATATCATGAAAATTGCCATACGACCCAAAGTAATTTATTGATTCAATGCTATCCCCTTCAAGCTACCATTGACTTTCTTCACAGAATTAGAAAAAACTACTTTAAATATCATATGGAAACAAAAAAGAGCCCACATAGCCAAGACATCCTAAGCAAAAAGAACAAAGCAGGAGGTATCATGCTACCTGACTTCAAGCTATTCTACAAGACTATAGTAACCAAAACAGCATAGTACTGGTACCAAAACAGGTATATAGATCAACGGAACAAAACAGAGGCCTCAGAAATAATGCCACACATCTACAACTTCTGATCTTTGACAAACCTGACAAAAACAAACAATGGGGAAAGCATTTCTTATTTAATAAATGGTGTTGGGAAAACTGGCTAGTCATATGCAGAAAACCGAAACTGGACTTCTTCCTTACTCCTTATACAAAAATTAACTCAAGATGGATTAAAGACTTAAACCAGCCAGGTGCAGTGGCTCATGCCTGTAATTCCAGCACTTTGGGAGACTAAGGTGGGCAGATCACAACGTCAGGAGATCAAGACCATCTGGCCAACATGGTGAAACCCTGTCTCTACTAAAAATACAAAATAGCTGGGTGTGGTGGCACTTGCCTGTAGTCCCAGCTACTCAGGAGGCTGAGGAAGGAGAATTGCTTCAACCTAGGAGGCAGAGGTTGCAGTGAGTTGAGATCGCTCCACTGCACTCCACCCTGGTGACAGAGCAAAACTCCATCTCAAAAAAAAAAAAAAACGAAAGAAAAAAAAGGCCAGGCATGGTGGCTCACGCCTGTAATCCCAGCAGTTTGGGAGGCCGAGGTGGGTGGATCACCTGAAGTCAGGAGTTCAAGACCAGACTGGCCAACATGGTGAAGCCCTGTCTCTACTAAAAAATACAAAATTTAGCTGGGCATGATGGCTCGTGCCTGTAATCCCAGCTACCTGGGAGGCTGAGGTAGGAAAATTGCTTGAACCGGGATGAGGGAGGTGGAGGTTGCAGTGAGCTGAGATCATGCCACTACACTCCAGCCTGGGCTACAGAGCAAGACTCCATCTCAAAAAAAACAAAAACAAAAAAGACTTAAACATAAGACCTAAAACCATAAAAACCCTAGAAGAAAACCTAGGCAATACCATTCAGGACATAGGCATGGGCAAAGACTTCATGACTAAAACACCAAAAGCAATGGCAACAAAAGCCAAAATTGACAAATGGGATATAATTAAACTAAAGAGCTTCTGCACAGCAAAAGAAACTATCATCAGAGTGAATAGGCAACCTACAGAATAGGAGAAAATTTTTGCAATCTATCCATCTGACAAAGGGCTAATATCCAGAGCCTACAAAGAACTTAAACAAATTTACAAGAAAAAAACAAACAACCCCATCAAAAAATGGGCAAATGATATGAACAGACACTTCTCAAAAAAAGATATTTATGCAGTCAACAAGCATATGAAGAAAAGCTCATCATCACTGGTCATTAGAGAAATGCAAATCAAAACCACAATGAGATGCGATCTCATGCCAGTTAGCATGGCAATTATTAAAAAGTCAGGGAACAACAGATGCTGGAGAGGATGTGGAGAAATAGGAACACTTTTACACTGTTGGTGGGAGTGTAAATTAGTTCAAACCATTGTGGAAGACAGTGTGGCGATTCCTCAAGGTTCTAGAACCAGAAATATTATTTGACCCAGCAATCCCATTACTAGGTATATACCCAAAGGATTACAAATCATTCTACTATGAAGACATATGTATGTTTATTACAACACTGTTCACAGTAGCAAAGATGTGAAACCAACCCAAATGCCCATCAATGATACACTGGATAAAGAAAATGTGGCACATATACACCATGGAATACTATGCAGCCATAAAAAAGGATGAATTCATGTCGTTTGCAGGGACCTGGATGAAGTGGGAAACCATCATTCTCAGCAAACTAACACAGGAACAGAAAACCAAACACCACATGTCTCACTCATAAGTGGGAGTTGAACAATGAGAACATATGGACACAAGGAGGAGAACATCACACACCAGGGCCTGTTTTGGGGGTGGCGGGCCAAGAGAGGGACAGCATTAAGAGAAATACCTAATGTAGATGACAGGTTCATGAGTGCAGCAAACCACGATGGCACATGTATACCTATGTAATAAGCCTGCACTTTCTGCACATGTATCCCAGAACTTAAAAATAATAAAAATAAATAAATAAAAATTTGTAAATAGAGACTAGGGAGGATTAACTTTTATCCCAGGAAAGGAGACAAGAAGACTCCACAGATGGACAAACTTTGTCACAAACCATCATCTCCCCAAAACCATTTACCCTCCATGTAACAAACATGGGTATTCAACCTCCTCATTCTCACTGCTTGGAAAGTATTCCCTTTTCTTTCCTATGATGCTCCAGTTCACATAATAAATTTGTGTGCCTTTGCTCATGTTATTGGCCTGCTATTCGTTTGTTTCTGTTGGGGGCAGGGGGCAGGAAATGGGCTTTTACTTTGTTGCCCAGGCTGGTCTCAAATTCCCGGCCTCAAGCCATCTTCCAGCCTCGGCCTTCCGAAGTATTGGCAGTCGGTGTTAGGATTGCAGGCACAAGCCTGGCAGGTTTTGTTGTTTTTGTTTTTGAGACAGGGTCTTGCTCTGCCACCCAGGCTGGAGTGCAGCGGTGCAGTCACAGCTCACTGAAGCCTCAACATCCCAGGCTCAGGTGATTCGCCCGCCTCAGCCTCTCAAGTAACGGACTACAGCACACCACCACAACATCTGGTTAATTTTGTGTGTGTGTGTGTGTGTGTGTGTGTGTGTGTGTGTGTGTGAAGAAGTGATCTTACTATGTTGCCCAGGCTGGTCTCAAACTTCTGGGCTCAAAAGATCCTTCCACCTCCCCCTCCCAAAGTGCTGGGATTATAGGTGTGAGCCACCACCTCTAACCTATTTTTAAAATTTTTTTAGAGACAGGATCGTGTTTTGTTGCGGAGGCTGGAGTGCAGTGGTGCCATCACGGCTCACTACAGCCTGGAACTCCTGGGCTCAAGTGATCCTCCCACCTCAGCCTCCTGTAGCTGGTACTACAGGCTTGCACCACCCGCCCAGCTAATTGTTTTGTTTTTTGTAGAAACAGGGTCTTACGTTGTCACTCAAGCTGGTCTCAACATCCCACCTCAATCCTTCCACCTCAGCCTCCCGAAGCGCTGGGATTCCAGGTGGGAGCCACCATGCAGGACCTGACAGTTTATTTCATAGGCTCAGCTACCAACACCTTAGAGTGTAGAGGGAAACCCTTCCCCACACACGCCCTGCAGGGCTCTCCCTCCACCCTCTGCTGCCCTGGACACCCTCCCGAGACCTTCCCAGTCAGCAACCTGATGTCAGGAATCCTCCTGGAACCCACTGCAGACTCCCACAGGTGTCAGCTCTGATCAGTAGGAGCACGCAGGACAGAATGAAAGGCAGGGTTCTCCTGCGAAGGTTGGTTTTTCATTCTAATTTTAGCAAGTAAAACTCTACTTGAAATTTGCGTTTGACCTTGGGTTTTCTCCCCTAAAATTTCCATACTCGCCCCGCGCCCTGGTTCCTCTCTCCAGTCTCCAGAAAGTCTGCACTGCTCTCTGGTGGCAGAATGTTGCTATTGCACGGTCTCCTTTCGAAGCATCCTCTGAGGTTTCTTGTAAGTCATTCTGTTGTCCATCCTAGAAAAATAGAACTTTTCTCAACCTTCTAAATGAAGATCACAAAATCATGGTCAGAAGTGTTAATATTTAATTCTAAATGAAAGTAGAATAACATAAAGAATAGGTGCGGCCCTGTGCGGTGGCTCACGCTTGTAATCCCAGCACTTTGGAAGGTCGAGGTGGGCGGATCATCTAAGGTCTGGAGTTTGAGGCCAGGCTGGCCAACATGGGGAAGCCCTGTCTCTACTAAAAATACAAAAATTAGCTGGGCGTGGTGGCAGACGCCTGTCATCCCTGTAATCCCAGCTACTAGGAAGGCTGAGGCAGGAGAATTGTTTGATCCCGGGAGGCAGACGTTGCAGCGAGCCGAGGTGCCAGCCTGGGTAACAGAGCGAGACTCCATCTCAACAAAAAAGAAGATGAAGAAGTGCACGAGATGGTTTTGATATGTGGCAGTTCATGCGCCCACAAATGGGTTTATGGCCTTCACAGAGAACTCTTAATTCGAATTGTGAGGCGGGTACCGTGTCTTCGATGCTCCAGCTATCCCCTTTATGATCTTTCCTGCTGGGACCTTTATGTGTTGTTTTGGGGGAGCCTAGGAGTCTCCAAGAACAATGTATTTCTGCCCACCCTGGATTTCCCCTAGGCGGGGATGCTCTGAAGTGCAGCCTCAGGAGCAACTCAGACTCCAGGGGCACACAGCAGTGATCCAGGGCCCTCTGACGCTGCATGGAAGCAAGGTGGCAGCTGGAAACCCAACTGGACGGCCTCCACTGGAGCACGGAGCCTGCCGGCCTCGCCAGCCTGCCCTACGGATTTCACCTTGTGAGGCTTCCTTCCAGTGGAGTCTCACCTGAGGAGAGAAAAAACACTGGGTTGGGAGGTGAGCTTAACTACGTGGACAGTTGTCTTTTTGGGGGAGGTGAGAAGTGGGTTGCTGTAAGTGGATGCCGTCTCGGGAAGGGGATTCACCCCCATGGCATGAATTAACGCACAGCATCTGACCGTTGCTCTGGAGGTGATGGATGGGGAGATGGATCCCAAACAGAGAAGGCTTTGAAAAAGCCCCCTGCCCAATGGGAGCTCTCTCTGGCAGACAGAGAAACAAACACCGCAAGCGCAGGCCAGGGGTCCCATATACAGAACAAGATGTGTCTTCTCAGGCTGGCAGCCATGGCTAAGACGGCACCACAGCTCCGGCCCTGGGAAATATCTAATCCTAGCATCTTCCGGGACAGTCAAGTGTTCAGAGCAAGCACATCTGGACGTGCCCCGTTTCCCTGTTTTGTGGAGAGGGCAGCAGCCGCCATAAACAAGAGAACTTCATACCACAAATCCTGAAAGTTAAAATCCCAAGCGACAAAGAAATCGTAACGCGTTTCTCCCAGCACCAACACAGAATCGTTCATAAATCCTAAATGTTGTACTAGATGAAGACTGTGACCTCTTTCAAATGTTTGGGTCAGTATTTGGCCTTTCAGAGGAATGTTGACTGTGGACCACGGGGTGTCACCTTCCCACCACTGCTAAGTGCCATGCGGCCTCATCTTCCCTACCTGCCTGCCAGGAGGCCATCTCTGCCAGCTGCCCCACAGCGATTCATGGAAGGATGAATAGGTTGTATTTATAATTTTCAAAAGCTTTAGAAACATACAAATATAAAAGGAACATGTGAATGATTTGATTCAAGTCATTCATTAACAAGGGAACCAGAAATAAGCTAAAACTGGCTCAAAGGAGAATTTGAAGAACCGAGATTTGCGTTGTCAGTCCAATCAAAGGAATGCTGAAGCGAATTTGCTAATATATGCAAAAAATCCTTAATATACTAGTAGGAAATAACCTGTAGAAATCATCTTTTCTACAAGACAGTAAATAATTCTATCTCTTCCATGCAAAATGTATTTGCATCACTATGGGCTAGAATCATTTACAAAACTTTCGAATAAGAATCTATATTATTATTTCTTTTTTGCAAGTTAACCTCTGCCTCTTAGAGTTGTAAAATACCCTGGCTGATAAAAAAATTAATCAAAATTACAAGCAAGCACTTCATTGAACAAATACTCAATCGTCTTTTTGTTTGTGTGTTTTTGAGACAGACTTTCACTCTGTTGCCCGGGTTGGATGATGCAGTGGCACAATGTCGGCTCACTGCAGACTCCACCTCCCTGGTTCAAGCCATTCTCTTAAAAATAACTAGTATATTTTTAGTAGAGACAGGATTTCACCATGTTGGCCAGGCTGGTTTTGAACTCCTGACCTCAGGTGATCTGCCCGCCTCAGCC
The DNA here is from genome assembly GCF_009761245.1 of Sapajus apella. Taxonomy (NCBI): domain Eukaryota; kingdom Metazoa; phylum Chordata; class Mammalia; order Primates; family Cebidae; genus Sapajus; species Sapajus apella. The sequence continues at coordinate 9,420,655 of NW_022436950.1, read as the reverse complement.
TCCCAAAGTGCTGGGATTACAGACATGAGCCACCACAACCAGCCTCTCAGTCATCTCTTAATTGTTCTTGAAACTGTATAGATCAGAGTGTGTGGATGTGACGTGTTACGGAACTGTGCCGTTGGTCTCCATCCTTCTCCTTTCTGGAAATGTGGTTTATGTAAATGCCAAAGCTCCTTTATAAATTCTAAGCTCGTCAGTGGCTTTTCCTCTGTAACACTGGGTTTTGCTCAGGTGTATTTCTGCTAGCTGGGAGGCAGCTGAAGAACTGGTGAGGCAGGCTGGCATCCTAGAGAGTTCAGCGTCATCACAACAAAGAAGAGCACCTGGGCCTGGCCTTCCTGGAGCCGTATCAGGGAGGCAAACTTTTTCTGGAGCAAACTTTTTCTATACAGGACCAGATAGTAAATATTTTAGACTTTGCAGGTCATAAAGCCTCTGTAGTAGCTACTCAGCTCTGCCCACTGTAGCACAAAAGCAGCCTTAGACCACATATGAACAAATGGGCGTGGTAGTGTTCCAATAAAACTTTGTTTACAAAACAGGCCATGGGCTGGATTTGGCACATGGGCTATAGTTTGTCTACCTCTGGTAGAGAAAATACAGGAGCTTTCATTCATTCACACAGTAAATGTTAGCTGTGATCCTAAGTGAGCCGTTCCTAACCGATCCCATCCCTGCCCTCACTGAGCTCCTGGTGTGGTGGAACACATAGTTTAAATAAGGAATTTTAATAAAGTGTCATAGCAGAGATGGCAAGTCAGACAAACCTAGCCCAATGAGAAAACACCACTTAAGTTGAAACATAAACACTTATTAAGATGTTGAACTGGCCAGGGATGGTGGCTCATTCCTGTAATCCCAGCACTTTGGGAGGCCAAGGCAGGTGGATCACCTGAAGTCGGGAGTTTGAGACCAGCCTGATCAACATGGAGAAATCCCGTCTCTACTAAAAATACAAAATTAACTGGGCATGGTGGCGCATGCCTGTAATCCCAGCTACTCGGGAGGCTGAGGCAGGAGAATCACTTGAACCCAGGTGGAGGTTGCAGTGAGCCAAGATCACACCATTGCACTCCAGCCTGGGCAACAAGAGGGAAACTCCATCTCAAAAAAAAAAAAAAATTCAGGCCGGACGCGGTGGATCATGCCTATAATCCCAGCACTTTGGGAGGCGGAGGCGGGCAGATAATGGGGTCAGGAGATCGAGACCATCCTGGCCAACATGGTGAAACCCCATCTCTACTAAAAATACAAAAAAATTAGCTGGGTGTGGTGGCATGCGCCTGTAGTCCCAGCTACTCGGGAGGCTGAGGCAGGAGAATTCCTTGAACCCGAGAGGTAGAGGTTGCAGTGAGCCGAGGTCACACCACTGCACTCCAACCTGGTGCCTGATGATGGAGTGAGACTCTGTCTCAAAAAAAAATAAAAATTAAAATAAAGATGCTAAATTTGAGGTCCTTGTGACGACACATCCAAGTAGCACTGTCATTGGACAGGTAAAGTTTATAATAAGTCTAGAGCTCAGAAAGCCTGGGTTACAGATCAGATCTGGAAGCCACTGAAGCCTTGAGGTGGCTGACACTGCCTGGGAGGGTGAGTGGGCAAGAGGAGCTGTGTGAGTGACGACACTTGTGGCTTCTCATACCTGAGCACGAAGCTCAGTCACCTGGAGGGCTTCTGCTGGGCCCCACCCCCGAAGTCTCAGATTCAGTACACTTGGGACCAAAGAATTTGCATTTCTTTCAAGTTCCCAAAGAAGAAGGTATATCTGGAGTATAGTCAAGTTTTGAGAAAAGGGCTTTTCACTACAAGCAGAGCGTAACCAGGAAAGACAACCCCTTGTACCCACCAGAGGAATAAAAACATCTTCTAAGAAAAGTCCAAGACTCTGACATTTTGGTTGCAAAGTCAATAAATAAACTCTAAAGAAAAAATCATCCTCATCATCATCATGAGCTGCATCCATTTCTCTGACATTAGTCATCTTAGACTATCTAATGCAGAGCAATAAATTCTTTCCATGATGTTGGGTATCTCTTGGACCTCCCTGTAAATAATTTTTTTTTCTTCTTGAGACAGAGTTTCGCTCTGTCACCCAGACTGAAGGGCAATTCCTCCTCTCCTTGCTTGCTCCCACCACTCACCAACACCAGTCTTGTCAAGGTCATGAGCAAACCTCATGATGCTGAGTCCTGTGGTCCTTTATCTGACTGAAGCTCCTGGCAGCATTTGATAGACCCAGTCACTCCCTCCTCCTCACATACTGTTTTCATTTTGCTTCCAGGACTTCACCCTTCCTAAATTCCTCCCATCTTACCAGCTGGCCTTTTTTGTCTTCGGCCTCTTTTGCTGGTTCTTTTCCAAACCTCTGACCTCTAAATGTGGAGGTGTCCCAGGCTCACTTTGGGGTCTCTTCCCTTTCCTGATTATACTTCTTTTTCAGAGACCTCATCTAGTCTCACAGCTGTAGGTTCCAACTCTGTGCTGATGATTCTCAAACCCACATCAGCTAGCCAGGCTGCTCACCTGAGTTTATCTGAACATCCACTGCTTACTTGACGTCTCCACCAAGAGCTAGAGTGATCCTTTAAAGTGCGATTTATGTCTCATCACTCCTTTGCTTAAAATCCTCCAATGGCAATCCACTGATGCAAAGATAGTCTTTGTAACAGATGGTGCTGGAGCAATGGTACATCCATGATATGGTTTGGCTCTGTGTCCCCACCGAAATCTCACCTTGAATTGTAATAATCCCCATGTGTCAAGGGTGGGAGCAGGTGGAGGTGATCAAGTGATAGAGGTTTCCTCCATGCTGTTCTCATGATAATGATCTGATGGTTTTCTAAGCCTCTGGCATTTCCCCGGCTTGCACTCACTCTCTCCTGCCACCCTGTGAAGAAGGTGCCTGCTTATCCTTTGCCTTCCACCATGATTGTAAGTTTCCTGAGGCCTCCCCAGCAATGAGAAACTGTGAGTCCATTAAGCCTCTTTTCCTTTATAAATTACCCAGTCTCAGGTATTTCCTCATAGCAGCGTGAGAACAGAATAATACAATCCACTTAACAAAAAATGAATCCAGACACAAGCCTTACAGTCTTCACAAAAATTAGCTCAAAATAGATCACAGCCCTAAATGGAAAATGGAACATCATAAAACTTCTTCTCACGATTTAGGTGTTTGCCCTCTCCAAAATTCATGTTGAAATTGAATCTCCAATGTGGCAGTATTGGGGCCTTTAAGAGGTGATTGGGTCACAAGGACTCTGCTCTCATGAATTAATTAATCCATTCATGGATTAATGGATTAAAGGACTAATGAATTAATGTGTTGTTATGAGAATGAGACTGATGGCTTTAAAAGGAGAGGAGAGAATTGACCCAGCACACTGAGGCCCCTAACCATGTGATGCTCTGCACAACCTTGGGACTCTATGGAGAGTCCCCACAGCAAGAAGGCCCTCACTAGACACAACCCTTCACCATGGACTTCTCAGCCTCCACAACTGTAAGAAATACATTCCTTTTCTTCATAAGTTACCCAGTTTTAGGCATCCAGTTATGAGCAACGGAAAGTGAACTAAGACACTCTTAGAAAATAACATAAGAAAAAATCTAGATAACCTAGGGTTTGGCAATGATTTTTTTTAGCTATATCTCGAAAGGAGCAATTCATGAAAGAAAGAATGGATAAGCTGGATTTCACTAAAATTAAAAGTTTCAGCTCTGTGACAATCACTGTCAAGAGAATAAAATCAGAAGCCAGACGCTGGGAGAAAATATTTGCAAAAGGCATATCTGATAAAGGACTGTTGTCCAAACTTTTTATGTATCTTTTTTTCCTTTTTTTCTGTTTTCAAGATGGAGTTTCTCTCTTTTTGCCCAGGCTGGATTGCAATGACGCGATCTCAGCTCACTGCAACCTCCGCCTCCTGGGCTTAAGCAATTCTCATGCCTCAGCCTCCAGAGTAGCTGGGACTACAGGTACATGCCACCATGCCTGGCTAATCTTTTTGTGCTTTTAGCAGAGACAGGGTTTCACCATGTTGGCCAGGCTGGTCTCAAACTCCTGACCTCAGGGGATCCACTCACCTCAGCCTCCCAAAGTACTGGGATCACAGGTGTGAGCCACCATACCTGGCCCAAGATTTATATATTTTTATAGAACTTTACATAGAACTCTTACCACTCAGCAAACAATAAGAAAACAACGCAATTGAAAAATGGACCAAAGACCTTAGCAGACACCTCACCAAAGAAGATATACAGGTGACAAATAAAATGTGTTCACATCATATGTCATCAGGAAAATGCAGATCAAAACAGCCATGAGACACCTTTATACAGCGATTATCATAACCAAAATCCAGAACATTGACAACACCAAATACAAGCCACGGTGTGGAGCAATAGAAACTCTCATTTATTCCTGGTGGAAATGCAAAACAGTACTATCGCCATGAAAGACAGTTTGGTGGTTTCTAAACATACTAAACATACTCTTTTACACAAAACTAAACTTCCTCTTGACATAAAATCGAGCACTCATGTTCCTTGGTATTCACACTAAGGAGGTGAAAACATGTCCACACAAAAGTCTACACACTAATGTTTATAGCAGCTTTATTCATAACTGCCAAAACTCGGAAGCGAACAAGATGTCCTTCAGTAGGTAAATGGGTAAATAAACCGTGGTGCATCCAGACACTAGAATACTATTCAGAGCTTAAAAACAAACTGTGAAGCCATGGAAAGACATGAAGGAAACTTAAATGCATATTACTAAGAGAAAGAAATCCATCTGAGACGGCCACATACTGCATGATTCCAACTCTATGATATTCTGAAAAAGGAAACATTATGGAGACAGTAAAAAGATCAATGGTGGCCAGGTGCAGTGGCTCACACCTGTAATCCCAGGACTTTGGGAGGCCAAGGTAGGTGGAGCACCTGAGGTCAGGAGTTCAAGACCAGCCTAGCCAACAGGCTGAAACCCTGTCTCTACTAAAAACACAAAAATTAGCTGGGCTTGATGCTGGCACCTGTAATGCCAGCTAATCAGGAGGCTGAGGCAGGAGAGTCGCTTGAACCCAGGAGGCGGAGGTTGCAGTGAGCCGAGATCACACCACTGTACTCCAGCCTGGGCAATAGAGTGAGACTCAGTGTCAAAAAACAAAAACAGGACCAAGCGTGGTGGTTCATGCCTGTAATCCCAGCACTTTGGCAGGCCGAGGCGGGCAGATCACCTGAGGTTGGGAGTTTGAGACCAGACTGACCAACATGGAGAAATCCCATCTCTATTTTTAAAATATTTTTAATTCTAAAAATAAATAAATAAATAAATAAATAAATAAATAAATGGTTACCAAAGACTAAAGGGGAGATAGAGATAAATAGATGGGGCCCAGAAGATTCGTAGGGCAGTGAAACTAGTCTGTATGATTCTATTGTGGTGGATACATGTCATTGTACATTTGTCTAAGCCCATAAAATGTACAACAGGGGTAAACCCTAATGTAAAACTATGGACTCTAGGTGATTGTGATTCTCACTGTAGGTTCATCACTTATAACAAATGTACCCTCCAGTGGAGGATATTGACAATGGGGAAGGTTGTAACATGCGTGGGGCCATAGGGTGTATGGAATATCTCTGTACCTTCTGCTCAATTTTTCTGTGAACCCAAAACTGCTCTGAAAACTGAAGTTTATTTGGCTAGGTGCTGTGGCTTATGCCTGTAATCCCAGCTCCTTGGGAGGCCGAATCTGGTGGATCACTTGAGGTTAGGAGTTCGAGACCAGCCTGGCCAACATGGTAAAACCCCATCTCTACTAAAAATACAAAAATTAGCTGGGCATCATGGTGTGTGCTTGTAATTCCAGCTACTTGGGAGACTGAAGCACAAGAATTGCTTGAACCAAGGAGGTAGAGGTTGCGGTTAGCTGTGATCGCACCGCTGTGCTCCAGCTTGGGTGTCAGAGTAAGACCCTGACTTAATTAATTAATTAAATTTTAAAATAAAAAGTAAAGTTTATTAAGACTTTTTTTTAAATCCTTCAACAGCTCCCATCTTGCTCAAAGTAAACACCAACGTCATCAAAATGACATGCAGCCTTCCTAGGGTCTTCACCACTTACAGCTCTTTGTCTGAGTTTTTTTTCCTTACAAGAGTTCCTGTTGTAATGTCTTAAGGCAGGTCTAGACAGCCCCTTCTCAGGAGTGCCCATGTGTTATGTGTTTGCCTGGCCCTGCACCAGCATGGAGTGAAGCTTCCGGCTTTATTCTCTACTTTAGCCCCAGGGCCAAGAACTGCACTCGGGAAACCAGATAGTGAATAAACATGTGTTGAATAGGATGGGAGTGGTGGCTCATGCCTGTAATCCCAGTGCTCTGGGAGACCAAGATGGGTGGATCCCCTGAGGTCAGGAGTTCAAGACCAGCCTGGCCAACATGGTGAAACCCATTTCTACTAAAAATATAAAAATTATCCAGGCATGGTGGCACATGCCTGTAATCCCAGCACTCAGGAGGCCGAGGCAGGAGAATCACTTGAACCCAGGAGGCGGAGGTTGCAGTAAACAGGAACCATGCCACTGCACTCTAGCTCTGGGAAACAGAGCCAGACTCCGTCTCAAAAGAAGAAAAGTGTTGAACAAATGAGCTAGGTAAAGCTGAGATTCTTCCTCAAAAACATCTTCATTCAGGTACTCAAAATTTCTATGCACGTGTGTGTGCACACGTGTGTAACAGATACACAGAGAGAAAGAGAGAGAGAGAGAGAACGAGCTAGCCAACATGGCAGACATAACAGTTCTGGTCTTGTCTGCTCACTAGGCTTTTCCATTCCCTTTGTTCCTCTTCCCGTGGCCCCGTAGAACTATGAATCACGGGCTCTCACCCTGCCTGCTACAGGGTGGGTACTTGACCCAAGCCAGACCCGTCCGTCCTCAGGAACTTCCTGCTGATGACAGCTCTAAAGCCTGTCTCTCCTTTTGAATCAACAAGTATCACTTTTAAATGGCCACTAGTGGCTACCCCTGTCTAAAGCAGGAGAGAGGGAGGTCACATCTCAAGAAGAGGAAATAAACAGACAAGACAGCAGAAAGAGAGGAAAGAAAACACGATGGTGTCATCGCAGGCCCTGGATCCGCCGCAGACAGCTTTCTACTCTTGGCTTTTCAGGGGATGAGGTATGAATCCTTTTCCTAAGTCTTGAATTGGGTTTCTGTCACTTTCAGTCAAGAGAATCCCGACCAAGAGCCGTATGTCCTGCTCTCTCAGGCCAGACCAAGCTACCTTTCTCCACTACCCCTTCCTTCAACGCAGCCAAAGAACGATTGGATGTGATTCTCCACTTGGGGCACTGGTTGGTGGTCTGGGGCAGTAAGGGGCCCTGGGAGGGGGCAGGGAAGAGGGAGGAAACGATGCTATGTCACTTCATGCTTTTACTTAAAGCCTGACAAATAATGGTTTTTTGTTTTGTTTTGTTTTTGTTTTTTTGGTTTTTTGAGATTGAGTCTCGCTTTATTGCCAGGCTGGAGTGCAATGGCGCGATCTTGGTTCACTGCAACCTCCGCCTCCCAGGTTCAAGCAATTCTCCTGCCTCAGCTTCCCAAGTAGCTGGGATGACAGACGCACACAACCATGCCCACCTAATTTTTGTATTTTTAGTAGAGATGGGGTTTCACCATATTGGCCAGGCTAGTCTGGTCTTGAACTCCTGACCTTGTGATCTACCCACCTCAGCCTCCCAAAGTGCCGGGATTACAGGCATGAGCCACCATGCCCGGCCTTATGAATAAGGATTTCTATACATGGTCCAGCACTACCTGTCAGAGTTCTGTGTTGGGGATTGGGGTTTGAGTCCCACTAACGAGAAAGAGGCACCGTTGTTTCCTTTGCCATTGCTCCTCAGGCATGTAGCCTACTGGGGGAATCTCATGAACTGTGGGAGCGTTTGTTTTCTAGGAGCAAGTGTCATGTGCTCCTGGGTGCTCTGGGCAGATACCATGTTAATGTCATCTAACAGCACAAACCTCCACCATCACGTCAAAGTGCCAGGCAAGTGTTACTTGGTCATTATTACTAATATAATAATCTCAGGCATCATACTCTGTTTTAAATTAGGTGGATACCTCACAGAAAATACAGTCCATTCATCCTTTCAACAAATATTAAGGGAGCTTCGACTACATGACAGGCACATCCTGAGTACTGGAATGCAGCAGGAAACAAATACAAACAAACAAAAATCACAGAGCTTTTGGCTGGGCACAGTGGCGCATGCCTGTAATCCCAGCACTTTGGGAGGCTGAGGTTTGTGGATCACCTGAGCTCAGGAGTTCAAGACCAGCCTGACCAACATGGAGAAACCCTGTCTCTACTATAAATACAAACTCACTCCTGTAATCCAAGCACTTTGGAAGCCAAGGTGGGTGGATCACCTGAGGTCGAGAGTTCAAGACCAGCCTGACCAACATGGTGAAACCCCGTCTTAAAAAAAAAAAGAAAAAAAATATTAGCCAGGCGTGGTGGCACATGCCTGTAATCCCAGCTACTCGGGAGGCTGAGGAAGGAGAATCACTTGAACCCAGGAGGCGGAGGTTGTGGTAAGTAGAAATCATGCCATTGCACTCCAGCCTGGGCAACAAGAATGAAATTCTGTCTGAAAAAAAAAAAAAAAAGAATATCCTGAATTACCTCGGTGGACCTAGTGTGGTCACATGAGCCCTTGAAAGGAGAAGAGTAAGGCAGACAGACTCCAAGTGTGTGGAAGACAGAACACATCATTGTTGCTTTGGAGATGAAGGGGCCACAGGTCAAGGACTGTAGGTACCTCTGGAAGCTGAGAACCACCTCCAGCTGAAAGCCAGTGAGGAAACAAGAACCACAGTCCTACAGCCCCAAGGAGCTGGATTCTGCCAACACCCTAATGATCCTGGAAGCAGGACCTTCCCAGTCTCCCAGTAAGAATCCAGCTGGCTGACCTTGATTTGGAGCTTGTGAGACCCCTCAGCAGAGGACCCAGTTCAGCCCGCCAGAGCTTCCAACCAACAGAACTGGACAGTAAGAAATGAGGCTGCTTTAAACTGCTAAACTGGTGGTAATTTGTCATGGCAGCAATAGGCTACTAAAACATTCCCTCTCATTGGACAGCAACAGAGAGGAGATGTTTGTGAAACTGAACTGTATGCCACTGACTGCACTCATGAAAATGCCACTAAAAATGTGGGAAGAGCCACACCTCTGTGGTGATGTTCCTTCTAGAAAGACCTTTCTTTGCCAACTATAGATTGGGACCCTGTGCCAAAGCAATATTTGGTCAACAGGAAAATGCTCTCCCACCCCAGTTGGAGGTTTGGGCAAGGTATCTCTGCTTCCTTGGTGAAGAAGGAGCTCTTCCTTAGAATATGGTAATGTGGGAGAAAATATATATATATTTTTTTGGCCGTGGAGGGGACGGAGTCTCGCTCTGGAGTGCAGTGGCATGATCTTGTCTCACTGCAACCTCTGCCTCCTGGATTCAAGTGATTCTCCTGCCTCAGCCTCCTGAATAGCTGGGATTACAGTCGCCCGTCACCACACCCAGCTAATTTTTATATTTTTAGTAGAGACGGGGTTTCGCTGTGTTGGTCAGGCTGGTGATCAAACTGATCACCTCAAACTCCTGACCTCAGGTGATCCACCCACCTTGGCCTCCCAAAGTGCTAGGATTACAGGTGTGAACCACCATGCCCAGCCAAGGAAGTATAATTTAAACTCTCTGCCAGCTCCTGGTGCCGCTGAGGCCAGGGGCCTTGTGTAGTGTTCAGGATTCACCACAGAAACAAAACCAACAGGAAGTGTACATGCAGAAAGAGATTTACGTCAAAGAATTCCTCATGTGATTATGGAAGCTGGCAAGACCAAAATCTGTGGGGTGGGCTGATGGGTTGGAGACCCAGGGAAGAGCATTGTTGTAGAAGCAGCCCCCAGACCATCTGCTGGCAGAGTTCCTATTGCTTTGGTAAGGTCAGGCTTTGTTTTATTCAGGCTCTCAACTGATTAGATGAGGCCAACCCACATGAACGACAATCTGTTCTACTCCAAATCCACCAATTTAAATGTTAGTCATCCAAAAACACCCTCCAGAAAAGACACATTCAGAATAATGTTTCAACAAATAGCTAGACGCCATGGCCCAGCGAAGCTGACACATAAAACTAACCAACACAACTGGGTAGGTAGTTGATTGGTTGGTTTAGAAATGTGCATGTTTTCTCTTCTTTTCTTTTCTTTCTTTTAAATAGGACGCTTTAAACATGCACAATGGAGTCCAAGCTTGGGGCCCCACACCTGTAATCCCAGCAGTTTGGGAGGCCGAGGTGGGTGGATTCCTTGAGGCCAGAAGTTCAAGGCTGGTCTGGCCAACATGGAGAACCCCATCTCTACTAAAAACAAAAAATTAGCGAGGTATGGTGGTACACGCCTATAGTCCTAGCTACTTGGGAGGCTGGGATGGGAGGATCAATTAAGCCCAGGAGGCAGAGGTTGCAGTGAGCCGAGATCATGCCACTGCACTGCAGCCTGGGCGACAGAGCGAGACCTTGTCTAAACACACACACACACACACACACATACACACACACACACACACCAGTACTGCATATATTTAATAATTTTAAGGATAAATATAGAGAGAGGTTAAAAGTGTTTTTAAAAAAAATCCATGGGATTACTAAACACTAGATTCAGAACTCTTGTTACCACTGAAAGAAGCGGCAGGAAATGTGGTCTAGGAAACCTCAGCTGTATTAGCAATTCTTTTTATTGTTATTATTAATTTTGATATGGAGTCTGGCTCTGTGTTTTTTTTTCCCCTCCCCGAGATGGAGTCTTGCTCTGTTGCCCAGGCTAGAGGAGTGCAGTGGTGTGATCTCGGCTCACTGCAACCTCCACCTCCCAAGTTCAAGTGATTCTCCTGCCTCAGGCTGCCGAGTAGCTGGGACTACAGGCATGCACCACCATGCCTAGCTAATTTTTTTGTATTATTAGTAGACATGGGGTTTCTCCATGTTGGCCAGGCTGGTCTTGAACTCCTGACCTCAGGTAATCTGCCTGCCTTGGCCTCCCAAAGTGCTGGGATTACAGGTGTAAGCCACTGGGTCCAGCCAGCTAATTTTTTTTATTTTTGGTAGAGACAGGGTCTTGCTATGTTGCCCAGGCTGGTCTTGAACTCCTGTCTCAAGCAATATTCCCACCTCGGCCTCCCAAAGTGCTGGAATTACAAGTGTGAACCACCACACCCAGCCTACATAATATTTTTTTTTTTAGACAGAGTCCCACTCTGTCACCCAGGCTGGAGTGCAGTGGTACAATCTTGGCTCACTGCAACCTCTGCCCCCAGGTTCAAGAGATTCTCCTGCCTCAGCCTCCTAATTAGCTGGGATTACAGGCACCTGCCACTGCACCTGGCTAACTTCTGTATTTTTAACAGAGACGGTGTTTCACCATCTTGGTAAGGATGGTCTTGAACTCCTGACCTTGTGATTGATCCGCCATGGCCTCCCAGAGTGCTGGGATTACAGGTGTGAGCCAATGCACCTGGCCCCAACATAATTATTTTTAAACAAATATTTAAATTATCCAGAAAATTTTTGAAAAAGAAGAATAGTGGGAGAATAGACTTGCTATGTATAAAAGCACATTATAAAGCACAAGTAATTAAAAGTTTGTCATCAGAGCAAAAATAGGCCAATCTATGAAACAAAACAGAAAGTCCAGAAATAGCCCCCAAGTGAATATGGGATAAAGAATGTGAGGAAGGTATCATTTCAGATTGGTTGGGTGGGACAGATGGCTTGATAAATGGTCTCAGGGATACTAGCTACCTTTTGTTCTTACTCCCAAGATAAATTTAAGATAGATTTTTTGGCTGGGCACGGTGCCTCACTCTTGTAATCCTAGCACTTTGGGAGGCCCAGGCAGGTGGATTGCCTGAGCTCAGGAGTTCAAGACCAGCCTGGGCCACATGGTGAAACCCCATCTCTACTAAAAGACAAAAAATTAGCCGGGCATAGCAGCGTGTACTTGTAGCCCCCCTACTTGGGAGGCTGAGGCAGGGAATTGCTAGAATCCAGGATGTGGAGGCTGCAGTGAGCTGATTTTGTGCCACTGCACTCCAGCCTGGGCAACAGAAAGAGACTCTGTCTCAAATTTTAAAAAATAATAATTAATATAATGCAAAAATTAAGTCATAAAAGAGGAAAACATATGAATGTAGTTATACTCTGGCACACAGAAGGTCTCTGTAGCATGATATATCCAGATACCATAAAAGGAAAATTTGTTTAATTTTTGTCTAAATAAAAACTTTAGCCTTCTTCAAGAAAAAAGACAAACTAGGAGAAAGTGTTTACAGATGTATCGCCACTTTACTGAAATCCAATAAAGTCTTAATAATCTATAAGAAACCGCAGCAAAAAAATAATAGTAGGTAAAAGAATGAACAGTTGATAGGAAACAATAAAATAGCCATTAAGCATGAAAAAATACGTAACTTCAGTAATAAAATAAATACAGGCAACTATAGTTAGTAATTTATTATATATTCCAAGATAGCAGGCCGGGTGTGGTGGCTTATGCCTGTAATCCCAGCACTTTGGGAGGCCAAGGCAGGCAGATCACTGAGGTAGATCATCTGAGGTCAGGAGTTTGAGACCAGCCTGGCCAACATGTTGAAACCCTGTCTCTACTAAAAATACAAAAATTAGCCGGGCGTGATGGAAGTTTCCTGTAATCCCAGCTACTCGGGAGACTGAGGCTGGAGAATCGCTTAAATCAGGTTAACAGCATTTAAATATTTGATTGGTGAGGCTGTGGGGAAAGAGGCAGTAGGAGACTTAAACAGGGCAAACTCTTTAGAGAGTACTTTTGCAATTGCTATAAAAATGTAAGAACATATCCTGTGATTCACCAATTCCAGTTGTTTAGGGTATGCTCACAGGAGCCTGCAGAGAGGTTGTGTACAAATGACCACACATCAGTGATTGTGACAGCAAAAATAGAGCCAACTGCCTATCAATATGATAACAGGTGATGCTACACAGCATTATAAAGAATAGGGTGGGTCGGGCACAGTGGCTCACGCCTGTAATCCCAGCACTTTGGGAGGCAAAGGCTGGTGGATTACTTAAAGTCAGGAGTTTGAGACCAGGCTGACCAACATGGTGAAACTCCATCTCTACTGAAAATATAAAATTAGCTAGGCATGGTGGCACATGCCTGTAATCCCAGCTACTTGGGAGGCTGAGGCAGGAGACCACTTGAACCCAGGAGGGGGAGGTTGTGATGAGCCAAGATCACGTCATTGTACTGTAGCCTGGGCAACAAAAGCAAAACTCCGTCTCACAAAAACAAAAGCAAAAACAGAGAATGGGGTGGATCTCTACCTGTGGGTATGGAAATTGTCCTAATATAATGTATTGCTTAATGTATTCAGCTGGTGCAAAAGTAAGCATAGTTATTAAATATTAGTACATTATTTAATATATTATTAAATAACGAAAGCAAAATACACAGCAGTGTCATTGCATAGTCTAATTTGTGGTTTTCTTAAGAGTTCACATGTACTAAAATACACATAACCACTTGTGGAAAAGCATTTGCTCTTTTGAACTTTTGCAATTCTGATTTTTTAACCACATGAATGTTACATTTTTATTTTTAAAAAAAGCTAGTTTTTTTAATGAGACAAATGTGACAGTTATAAAATTACTGACTTGGAAAAATATTATTACGTGAAAAAGTTGGGTTTCAAAACAGCATGTATATGATAACCATTTCTTTTTTATGCATCTGTAATTATTTGTATATATATTTCTGTGCATTGAAAATTGAAAGAATTTAGCCAAAATGTTCATTGTGGAAATCCCCAGCCGTCACTATGCTTCCATCTGCTTCTTTGAACTTTGTATTGTTCTGCAGCAGGGTTTCTCAGCCTCAGCACTATTGGCATTTAGGATCAAATACTCCTTTGTCCCAGGGAATGTCCTGTTTTTGGGGGTTTGTTTTTTTTCGATAGAGAGTCTCATACTGTCGCCCAGGCTAGAGTCCAATGGTGCAGTCTTGCTCACTGCAACCTCTGCCTCCCGGGTTCAAGCAATTCTCCTGCCTCAGCCTCCGAGTAGCTGGGATTACAGGCCCCCGGCACCATGTTCCGATAATTTTTTTTGTGTGTGTATTTTTAGTAGAGACGGCGTTTCAATATGTTGGCCAGGCTAGTCTTGAACCCCTGACTTCAAGTGATCTGGCCTGTCCTGTATCTTGCAGGATGTTTTGCAGCATCGCTGTCCTCTCCCTGTTAGATGCCAGTAGCACTCCCACCTATGACAAACAACATGTTTCCACCCTGCTACAAGTTGCTTCTGGGGTACAAAATCACATCCCCCACAACCACTTGATCTACAATAAACATGATGTGTTTATGTAATTTAAAAATTTATTTAATAAAAAATATTAATACATTGCATAGAAATACAGATGATGGGCCGGGGGCTGCCACTCATGCCTGTAATCCTAGCACTTTGGGAGGCCAAGGTGGGTGCACTACCTGAGGTCAGGAGTTCAAGACCAGCCTGGCCATCATGGTGAAACCCCATCTTAAAAAAAATAAAATAAAAATAAATAAATAAAAAATAAATAAATACAGATGATGACAGACAAATAGATAAATGATGGCAAGTAGATGGATGGGTAGATAGATAGAAAGAACTATTGTAGACTGGGTGCAGTGTCTCACACCAGCTACTCAGGAGGCTGAGGCACGAGAATCGCTTGAACCCGGGAGGCTGAGTTTACCGTGAGCTGAGATCAAGCCACTGCACTCCAGCCTGGGTGACAGAGCAAGATGCTGTCTCAAAAAAAAAAAGCAAGAACAGGTGGTGAAGGAAGACAGGGGTTGGGAGTCAGAAAAGTGATCAGAACACTCCCCACAGTTCCAGAATAAGACAGGCCCCGGCTGAAGCAGGGTAGAAGGTGTAGTAGGATAAAATATTGAATATTAGAACAAATAAGACTTTCTTATTGTTAAAAGGAGTCTATTCTTATAACTAAAAGGGCCTGGAAAAGCTATGGGCCATCCCCAGATTTTAACCAACTCTAGTGGGCACCATTGTGCCCACATCCCGGGCATTCAACCTATGCAGGAAGGCCTTGTATTGCCAATACCTGAGCTTCTACTGGAGGGCTTTTATCTGGCCAGGGAGGGTGCTCAACCCTGGAGCAAGGCAAACAGGAAGTGCTGGAGTGGTCAAGTGCCCGGAAGTAGTCTTCAACTAAGGAGGGACAGGAAGTCATTGGGTAAGTACCACAGCTTCCTGCCCCTCCGTTGGGATAATGCTGTGACCTCTGGCCTGAAAACTCACTCTTCAATGGCATATTCTCTTTTCTATCACCCTTCCTCACTATTTACACTCAGGTTCATGTCTCGGGGTCTGTTTCCAGGGACACCCAAACCAAGGCAGCAGGAATAGACAAGATGAGGTCAAACAGCAGGTTAGAGTGGGCAGGAGGGGGTGGGACAAGGGGGTGGGGAGTGGGATGTTACTTGTCTATCCAATAAACCCATCTCTCAATTATTTTACTCATAATCAAGTTTCCTGCCTGAAACCTGGGGATGAGAGGCAGTGGGGATTTTTCATTCTCTTCTGCATATTCACCACATCTTGAAACTGAAGCTAAATAGAGTTAGACACTCATCACATGGCTCTTCTCACTTCTTCCTGCCTCTTGAACCTTCTATTTCCTCCCATGGTGCCCTTAAGAGTGGGGTGAACTGCACACAGGGCTGGAGCTCACATGATACGAGCTTGTAGAGCTGGGGTACTTGGGCTCATCTATGTCAGGGTAGCTAGTTCCCAGCAGCCCAAGGGCCTTACTTTGTTTTTTCCTTTTTTAAAAATTAAAGTGTAATTTACATACAGTAAAATTCACTCTTTTTTTTCTTTTCTTTTTTGAGACAGGGTCTCACTGTCACCCAGGCTGCAGTGCAGTGGCACCATCCCGGCTCACTGGAGGCTTGACGTGCCTGGGCTCAGGTGATCCTCCCACTTCAGGCTCCTGAGTAGCTAGGACCACAGGAGTGCACCACCAAGCCTAGCTAATTTTTGTATTTTTAGCAGAGACGAGATTTCACCATCATGGCCAGGCTGGTCTCTAAGTCCTGGCCTCAAGTGATCTGCCCACCTCGGCCTCCCAAAGTGCTGGGATTATAGGCGTGAGCCATCGCGTCATTGCACACAGCCCTTTCTGATTCTTTCTCAAAGGCAGGACTAGGGTGAGGCAAGAGAAGGGAAGAGTAAATGCCTCTTTACATTTGTGTATTAGAAACGTCTCTTGCCTCATTGGAGTCCCAGCCCTGGTTGTTCTACATAATACTTCTTTAAAAATTTTATTTCTGGACCGTGCATGGTGGCTCACACCTATAATCCCAGCACCTTGGGAGGCAGGTGGATTTCTTGAGCCTAGGAGTTTGAAACCAGCCTGGGCAACATAGAGTCCTTGTCTCTACAAAAAAAAAAAAAAATTAAAAATTAGCCAGGTATGGTGGCACACACCTATAATCCCAGCTACTCAGGAGGCTGAGGTGGGAGGATCAATTGAGCCCCAGAGGTTGAGGCTGCAATAAGCCATGATTGCATGACTGCAAAATATATATACATATATATTTCTCCCGGGCACAATGATGCACACCTGTAATCTCAGCTATTCGGGAGTCTGAGGCAGGAAGATTGCTTGAGGCCAAGAGTTCAAGACTGCAGTGTTCTATGATTGCGTCTGTAAATAGCTATTGTACTCCAGCCTGTCAACATAGCAAGACCCTGCCTCTAAAATTTAAAAGAAAAACTGGCCAGGTGCAAGTGGCTCACACCTGTAATCCCAGCACTTTGGGAGGCTGAGGCAGACAGATCACTGAGGTCAGGAGTTTGAGACCAGCCTGGCTAACGTGGTGAAACCCCATCTTTACCAAATTAGCCAGGTGTGGTGAGGGTGTCTGTAATCCTAGCTACTTGGGAGGCTGAGGCACAGACAGGAGAATCACCTGCACTCGGGAGTAGAAGGCTGCAGTGAGACGGGCAGCACCACTGCACTCCAACCTGGGTGACAGAGCGAGACCCTGTCTCAAAAAAAAAAAAAAAAAAAGAAAGAAGAAAAGTTATTTCTACTTGTTTGTTTTTAGTTTGTAAAAATCCCGGCCAGGCACAATGGCTTGCACCTGTAATCCCAGCATTTTGGGAGGCCAAGGCAGGTGGATCACAAGGTCAGGAGATTGAGACCATCCTGGCTAACACAGTGAAACCCTGCCTCTACTAAAAATATAAACTAGCTGGACATGGTGGCATGAGCCTGTAGTCCCAGCTACTCAGGAGGCTGAGGCAGGAGAATTGCTTGAACCTGGGAGGTGGAGGTTGCAGTGAGCCTAGATCGCACCACTGAGCTCCAGCCTGGGCAACAGAGCAAGACTTCGTCTCAAAAAAAAAAAAAAAGGTAAAAATCCCACTGACTCTTGTATATAGACTTTGTATCCAGCCACCTTTGCAGCCTTGAGTCTTAACTCCCAGAATAAAGGGTGGGACATTACTGATTTGGTTCATGCCCAAGAAAGTTCAGTGAGAGGCAGATTCTGAAAGTGATGTTCCAGACTAGCAAACAATGGCGTGTCTGTGTTTTCAGGGATCTGCAGGTGTTCCCCCAAAGCTTTCTATTGCCTCTCTCATCTCCAGAACCACTTACTAGGCTCCCAGTACACCATGGGCAACTGGGAATCCAGGAAACGGAACTTTAAGTCAGAGTCAGGCTAGCTTGGGGAAGGGCAGGCATGAGGAGAAGGAGCAGTGGCTGAGCTTCTGTGAGTCCATGGAGGCCAGAAGTCCATCCTCCAGCTCCCTATCTACCCTGCTTTATTTTCCCATGCTTTATTCTCATTCCACATCACAAAAGGGATGTGAGGTGATGCACAAAACTGCCTACAATTTGACAAGATAAAATTAATGTATAAGAAGCCTGGAAAACACAGGAAGTCCCCTTCTCTACAAAAACTTTTTTTTTCAATATTAGCCAGGCACGGTAGCACACGCCTATAGTCGCAGCTCTCTGGAAGATGAGGTAGGAGGATCGCTTAAGCTCAGGAGTTCAGGGTGGCAATGAGCCATGATCGTGCCACTGCACTCCAGCTTGGGTAGCAGAACAAGACCCTGTAAAAAAAAAATTAATATGTGCCTGAGCACGATGGCTCACACCTGTAATCCCAGCACTTTGGGAGGCCGAGGCAGGCAGATCACCTGAGGTGGGAAGTTTGAGACCAGCCTGACCAACATGGACAACCCCATCCCTACTAAAAATAAAAAATTAACCGGGCATGGTGGCACATGCCTATAGCCCCAGCTACTCGGGAGGCTGAGGCACGAGAAGCACTTGAATCCAGCAGGCAGAGGTTTCAGTGAACCAAGATCATGCCATTGCACTCCAGCCGGGGCAACAAGAGCGAAACTCCATCTCAAAAAATAATATAAGGAAATCGAAGGGAAAATGGAGACATAGACATAAAGGGAAATCAGGCTTGAGTGAGCAAAACTGTGGATGGAAAAACACATCAGAGCATAGGGATTTGGAGAGGCCAGAGTCAAAGGCAGTGCCAGGGCCAGAGCAGCCCCAGATGTTAGACCAGACCCAAGGCTGTGCCTCACACCTCAGCGGGTCGAAATTTATTCTGACCACCATTATCTCTCCTCTAGATGACTGCCTTCACTCCTCTCTGTTCTCCCGGCTTCTAGCTCTGCTTCCTCCACACAAAAAAGGCGGGTGGCAGGGGGTTGTCTAGCATCCAGAATATTTGACAAGCTGCTGTCAAACTGCAGCCAGAGAGATCTTTTAAAAACACAAATCAGCTCCAGAATGAGAGAAAATATCTGCAAACCACGTGTGATTAAGAGTCTAACCTAGGTCGGGTGCGGTGGATCATGCCTGTAATCCCAGCACTCTGGAAGGCCGAGGTGGGCAGATCACCTTGTCAGAAGCCTTTGAATCAGAGCAATTCCATCTTGAATAGGAGATGGGTAAAATAAGACTGAAACCTACTGGGCTGCATCCCCAGATGGTTAGGCGTTCTAAGTCACTGGATGAGATAGGAGATCGGCACAAGATACAGGTCATAAAAACCTAGCTGATAAAACAGGTTGCAGTGAAGAAGCCGGCTAATACCCATCAAAACCAAGATGGCAGAGAGCGACCTCTAGTAGTCCTCACTGCTACACTCCCACCAGCGCCATGACAGTTTACAGACGCCATGGCAACATCAGGAAGGTACCCTATATGGTCTAAAAGGGCAGGCATGAATAATCCACCCATTGTTTAGCATATAATCAAGAAATAACCAAAAAATAAGCATCCAGCATCCCTCAAGGCTGCTCTGCCTATGGAGTAGCCATACTTTCATTCCTTTACTTTCCTGATAAACTTGTTTTCACTTTATGGACTCGCCCCGAATTCTTTCTTGCACAAGATCCAAGAACCCTCTCTTGGGGTCTGGATCCTGACCCTTTTCCTGTAACAACCTGAGGTTGGGAATTCGAGACCAGCCTGGCCAACACATCAAACCCTTGTCTCTACTAAAATACAAAATATTAGCCAGGCGTGGTGGCCAGTGCCTGTAGATCCAGCTACTCGGGAGACTGAGGCACAAGAATGGCTTGAACCTGGGAAGTGGAGGTTGCGATGAACCTAGATCGTGACACTGCACTTCAGCCTGAGTGACAGAGTGAGATTCTGTCTCAAAAAAAAAAAAAAGGAGAGGGGGTTGTCTAGCATCCAGAATATTTGAAGAACTACTACAACTCAATAAAAGAAACAAGTGACCCAGTTTTAAAATGGGCAAAGGACTTGAATAGACATTTCTCCAAAGAAGACATAAAAATGGCCAACAAGCACATGAGCAGATGCTCAACATCACCGGTCATTAGGGAAATGCACATCAAAACCACACCCACTAGGATGACTATACTCAAAGACAGACAATAACATGTATTGGTCTGGTTGTGGAGAAACTGGACCCTTCGTACTTTGCTGGTAGGAACTTAAAATGGTGCAGCTGCTTTGGAAACCAGTTTGGCAGTTCTTCAAAAGGCTCACAGAATTATCGTGTGGCCCCCAAAATTCTACCCAAGATCATTGGAATACTCTGAAGCAATTAAAATGAAAGACTCCTACTGTGTCTGACAACTTGGAAAAATCTTATTCACCTACTGTTGAGGGAAAGAAGCTAGGAGAAATGAGTATAAATTGTGTGATTGCATTATATGAAAGCCAAAAATAGACAAAGCTAATTTTTTGACCCATGTCAACAGTATAGAAAATAACCAGAAGTCCTTGGCCTTGGAGATAGCAAAAATTAGGCCCTCAGTCACCATCTGGGCTCTGGAATTTTCTTAGCTTTTTGTCTCAGCTTCTGTTTAGAAGTCAGCTTCAGTCTCTCCAAATGTCTTTTTCTTTTCTTTTCTTTTTTATTTTTTTGAGATTGAGTCTCACTCTGTCACCCAGGCTAGAGTGCAGTGGTGCGATCTCAGCTCACTGCAACCTCTGCCTCCTGGGTTCAGGTGATTCTTCTGCCTCAGCCTCCCAAGTAGCTGGGACTACAGGTGGCTGCCACTATGCCCAGCTAATTTTGTGTATTTTTTAGTAGAGACAAGTTTCACCATGTTGCATGTTGGCCAGGCTGGTCACGAACTCCTGACTTCAGGTGATGCACTCGCCTCGGCCTCCCAGTCCTCCCAGTATGTTGGGATTATAGGCATGAGCCACTTCGCTGGCCCCAAATGTCTTTTTCTTTTTTTTCTTTTTTTTTTTTTTGAGACAGAGTCTTCCTCTGTCCCCCAGATCATGCAGTGGCACAATCTTAGCTCACTGCAGCCTCTGCAAACCGGGTTCAAGCAATTCTCCTGCCACAGCCACCTGAGTAGCTGAGATTACAGGTGTGTGCCACCATGCCCTGCTAATCCCAAATGTCTTTTTCTACAATCCATGGCCCATGGCAGACTCTGGACACACACATTTCCTGTCCCCTCACTCGGACCAAGACCTCTTTTCATTTTCTTTACTTTCAAAAATGGCTAAGGAAAGCTTCTAACTGGCCAGAGATTATAAATACTGACCCCTGACTTGTCTGGCACACAGAATAGGCAGCTCCCATGAGGGCCCTGTGGTTGGAGTTGGGGGTGGGGAGAAGTTTCTCAAAGAAGGTCTCTCCAATGGGATGTGCTGTTTCCAAAAGATGGATGGGTTCTAAGCAGACAAGCTCATAGATAACCACACCATTCAGATCCAGCTTTCTTTTTTTTTTTCCCCCTCTTTTTTTTTTTGAGATGGAGTCTTGCCCTGTCACCCTGGCTGGAGCGCAATGGCGCGATCTCGGCTCATTGCAACACCTGCCTCCCGAGTTCAAGCAATTCTCCTGCCTCAGCCTCCCAAGTAGTAAGATTGCAGGGGCCACCACCATGCCTGGCTAATTTTTGTATTTTTAATAGAGACGGGGTTTCATCATGTTGGCCAAGCTGGTCTCGAACTCCTGACCTCGTGATCCGCCCTCCTGGGCCTCCCAAAGTGCTGGGATTACAGGTGTGAGCCACCATGCCCAGCTCAGATTCAGCTTTCTTGGAATTCACTCAACTGCTACCTTCTTCTTTCCCAGACCAACAGTTCATGCCCCGTCCTCTCCTGGGCTGGTCCACACACACCAAATCTTACAAGCAGCCGGAGAAACCCTGTCAGGTGTACCCGGGATACACCATGGTTTCTTCTCATTGCTGGTACTAGTTCCTCCTCTAGGTGCCCAGCGGCATTTTCAAGTTCAAAATAATCCACAAGCTGAGCCATAACTATACTTGCCTTGTCAATTTTTTCAATGCCTACTAAATTTTTTGTTTGTTTTGCTTTGCTTTGCTTTGTTTTGCTTTGTTTGAGAAGGGGTCTTGCTCTGTCACCCAGGCTGGAGTGCAGTGGTGCCATCTCAGCTCACTGCAACCCCACTTCCCAGCCTCAAGTAATTCTCCCTTCTCAGCCTCCTGAGTAGCTGGGACCACAAGCGTGCACCACCATGCTTGGCTAATTTTTGTTTTTGTTTGTTTTGTAGAGTTAGGAGTCTCACCATGTTGCCCAGGCTGGTCCCTGAGCTCTAGTGATCTGTCCACCTTGGCCTCCCAAAGTGCTGGGATTATAGGCATGAGTCATGGCGCCTGGCCCCTACTAAATTTAAAACATATACCTTTGACCCAGTATTTCTGCTTCTAGAAATATATCTTATACCCAGAAACATTCTCACAAGTATACAAATATATATGCAAGGATATCCATTCCAGTATTGTTTATATAAAGAAAAAATTGGGAGGCGGTAGGTAGAATTTCAAATACATATCAATAGGGAACTAATTAAATAAATACATCTTCATAGACAAAATGGAACATTTTACAACTGTTAAAAGAATGAGATCCTAGCCTGGGTGCAGTGGCTCATGCCTGTAATTCCAGCACTTTGGGAGGTCGAGGCAGGTGGATCACAAGGTCAGGAGATCAAGGCCGTCCTGGTTAACACGGTGAAACCCCATTTCTACTAAAAATACAAAAAATTATCCGGACATGGTGGCACGCGCCTGTAGTCCCAGCTACTCAGGAGGCTGAAGCACGAGAGTCACTTGAACCTAGGAAGCGGAGGTTGCAGTGAGCTAAGATCGCGCCACTGCACTCCAGCCTGGGTGACAGAGTAAGACTCCATCTCAAGAAAAAAAAAATGAGGCCGGGCGCGGTGGCTCAAGCCTGTAATCCCAGCACTTTGGGAGGCTGAGGCGGGTGGATCACGAGGTCAAGAGATCGAGACCATCCTGGTCAACATGGTGAAACCCCGTCTCTACTAAAAACTACAAAAAATTAGCTGGCATGGTGGCGCGTGCCTGTAATCCCAGCTACTCAGGAGGTTGAGGCAGGAGAATTGCCTGAACCCAGGAGGCGGAGGTTGCAGTGAGCCGAGATCGCGCCATTGCACTCCAGCCTGGGTAACAAGAGTGAAACTCCGTCTCAAAAAAAAAATGAGATCCTAATACTGAAAAAAGTTCAAGATATGTTATGTCAAAAAAGTAAGTTGCAACCGGGCACAATGGCTCACACCTGTAATCCCGGCACTTCGGGACTCTGAGGCAGGTGGATAATCTGAGGTTAAGAGTTCAAGATCAACCTGGCCAACTTGGTGAAACCTTGTCTCTACTAAAAAAATACAAAAATTAATTGGTCGTAGTGGTGTTCGCCTGTAATCCCAGCTTCTCGGCAGGCTGAGGCAGGGAGAATTGCTTGAACCTGAGAGTCGAGATTACACCACTGCCCTCCAGCCTGGGTGACAGAGTGAGACTCTGTCTCAAAAAAACAAAAAAGCAAGTTGCAAAACAATGTCTATGGTAGCATAAGTAGGATGATGATAATAAAAATAATAATGTCTGTGTTCGCAGATGCAGAGAAAAAAAATCCGAGCAACAGACACCAAATCATTAACAATAGCTAATAGATGCTGGAAGAGGGGGTTGAATAGGGAGATTTATGAGAGACGTTCATATTTCTTTAGGATCAAAAACACAAAATAACGGTCTGTTTTTTAAGAAAGGGATTTGAAAGTTGGGGACAGTGTGACAGACGTTGTTTGATTGCCTTCCAGACAGATGTCTTGTGTCCACAAGGTTGTTTAAGAATTCAGACTTATCTCCTTGTTCACTGACCCATAACACAACAGACCAAATGTTTGACATGGGAAAATTCTTGGGGACAAAAGAGCTTATTCAAGCAGACCTAACAGCCATGTGCTATCTCATAATCAGCAGAGAGACAGACATGGTGCCTGTGCTGGGGGCGGGACAAGCGGAGGAGAGGCCGCGGAGAGCCTTACAGGAACAGTAGCTCTTGTGGCCCAGGCTTTGCTGAAATTGATGCAGTAGTAGCCTGAATGGTGGAGATTCTGGGTGCGAGGCCACAAGAAGGAGAGTCAGGAAGAAGCGGAAGCCTTTGTGGTTCAGGGTGCTTCAAAGCAGGACAGACACAATTAACAGAGAAAATGCAAGAGGGCAAGAGGCATGCATCTTGAGGCAGGGTGATAGGGGAATCGCAAGCTCTTGAAGTGAAGGCTTGTTTTAGGGAGATCAGCATAAAGCATGCCTCCTGAGTTTTACTTTCTTTGCTTTTAAAAAGTTTATTTTTTTTTTATTGTGGCAAATACACAGAACACAAAATGTACCACCTTAACAGTTTTTGAGTGTAATGTTCAGTGGTATTAGTTACATTCATCTTGTGCAACTGTGACCGGTGGAGGGTGTCCAAGTTTTGGTGTCTTGAACAAAAAATTGGACAAAATGCACAAACAAAGCAAGGAAAGAATAAAGCAACAAAAGCAGAGATTTACTGAAAACGAAATCGCGCTCCTCAGGGTGGGAGCGGCCCGAGCATAGGGGCTCAAGAGCCCCGTTACAGAATTTTCAGGGCTTTAGATAGTCTCTAGAGGTTTCCACTGGTTACTTGGCGTATGTAAATGAAGAGGATGAAGTAAAGTTTCAGAGTCATTTACTCCTTGTACAGATATTTCCTGTCATAGCTAAAGAGTTTCCATTGGATTTTGTTCTAGGAAGTCAGCGTCAATCAGCCACATCCCCTGCCTTGAGACCCTCCAGCACTCTTTTCATCCTGTAAAACTGAAACTCTGCACCCATTAAATAGTAACTCCTCATTCTCCCCCTCCCCCAGCCCACGACACCACCATTGTACTTTCTGTCTCCATGATTTGGACTACCCTAGGTACCCCCATAAGTAGAATCATAAGGTATTTGTCTTTTTGTGACTGGCTTGTTTCGCTTAGCATAGTGTCCTCAAGGCTCGTCCATGTTGTAGCATCTGTCAAAAGTTTCTCCCTTTTTAAGGGTGAATATGGTGGCTCGCGTCTGTAATCCCAGCACTTTGGGAGGCCGAGGCGGGTGGATCACGAGGTCAAGAGATCGAGACCATCCCAGTCAACACGGTGAAACCCCGTCTCTACTAAAAATACAAAAAATTAGCTGGGCATGGTGGCGCGTGCCTGTAATCCCAGCTACTCAGGAGGCTGAGGCAGGAGAATTGCCTGAACCCAGGAGGGGAGGTTGCAGTGAGCCGAGATCGTGCCATTGTACTCCAGCCTGAGTAACAAGAGCGAAACTCCGTCTCAAAAAAAAAAGGGTGAATAATATTCTACAGTATGGAGAGACCACATTTTGCTTCTCCATTAGCCGTCAATGGACACTTGGATAGCTTCCACATTTTAGCTATTAAGAATAGTGCTTGGATGGCCGGGCGCGGTGGCTCAAGCCTGTAATCCCAGCACTTTGGGAGGCCGAGGCGGGTGGATCACGAGGTCAAAAGATCAAGACCATCCTGGTCAACAAGGTGAAACCCCGTCTCTACTAAAAAAAAAATACAAAAATTAGCTGGGCATGATGGTGCGTGCCTGTAATCCCAGCTACTCGGGAGGCTGAGGCAGGAGAATTGCTTGAACCCAGGAGGCGGAGGTTGCGGTGAGCCGAGATCGTGCCATTGCCATCCAGTCTGGGCAACAACAGCTAAACTCCGTCTCAAAAAAAAAAAAAAAAAAAAAAAGAATAGTGCTGCTGTGAACATGGGTATACAGGTATCTCTTTGAAGCCTTGCTTCAGTTCTTTTGGGTGTATACCCTTAAGTCATCCTGGGTTTTCTTGGTATGGGGCAGATTATTTCTGAGTAAGATGGCAGTAATAATAATCCCTGACTTGCAAGTTGCCTTCTACTTTTCCAAGAATGTTCCCATCAAATCCTTCTCTTATTTGCTTTTCACAACCTGCAAGGGAAGCAAGGCAACTGGCAGGTGTACGGACATGGAAACCAAGGGCCAGGCTCCTGGTGTCTGGCTTCACCACCCCTCAGGATGTCCTGTTCCCTCCTGGGCCCCACCTGAGCACAGACATCACTGAATGCCCATTTCTCAGCTTCAACTCTGGCTGGCCTTCTACCATGTTTTTTGTTTTTTTGTTTTGTTGTTTTTTGAGAGGAAGTCTTGCTCTGTCACTAGGCTGGGGGCTTGACTGCCTGTCACTGCTACCGGTTGAGGGTATCCAGGTTCTTGGCATTTTGAACAATGAATTGGACAAAATGCACAAAAAGGCAAAGAAAGAATAAAGAAACAGAAGCAGAGATCTTGGTTAAAGTACAAGACAGAATGTACTACGTGCCTGTAAGCGTGGCATGTCTAACAGCTACATAGGATCGGACTTAACACAGTTATTAGCACACTTACTCTTTAACAAGAAAGGAAACTATAAAGAGGAACTTTTCTACTTCCTACAAGTTAGAAAGCCATTTACTGGGTGTACACTCTCCGTGAGTGAAAAGGGTGTTTCCTGTCATCGCTGAAGTGTTCCTGGTTTCCCTGCCTCCAGGCCCTATTCTCCTGCCTCATCACAAACACTCATGGCTGCTTTTTCAGGTAGGATGCTGAGGTTCAGGATTGACAAAGAAAAGGGTTCTTTGGTATGAATAAAGCTGTTAAAGGTGTTTGAACCACAGCAACTCCAGCTTGGATAGGAGCTGGCTAAAATGTGCCCTTGAGGGTCACCAAGAATGGGGGAGTTGAGGAGGCGTCCTCAGCCGGCAACCCCTGAGCTGCAGAATCCTGTGCTACTCCTACAAGGCAGCAAACATGAGAGATGTTTTTATTTAATATTTTAAAACCCAGATATAAGAAAGTAGGCCCGGCATGGTGGCTCACGCCTGTAATCCCAGCACTTTGGGAGACTGAGGCGGGTGGATCACCTGAGGTCAGGAGTTCAAGACCAGCCTGGCCTAAATGGTGAAACCCCATCTCTACTAAAAATAAAGAAAATTAGCTGGGCGTGATGGCGGGTGCCTGCAATTCCAGCTACTCAGGAGGCTGAGGCAGGAGAATCGCTTAAACCCAGGAGATGGAGGTTGCAGTGAGCAGAGATAGTGAAAAAAAAAATTAGATATAAAACAGTGATACCAGGGCAGGCACGGTGGTGCCTGTAATCCCACCACTTTGGGAGCCTGAGGTGAGCAGATTACGAGATCAGGAGTTCAAGATCAGCCTGACCAGCATGGTGAGACCACATCTCTACTAAAAACACAAAACATTACCGGGGCGTGGTGGCATGCGCCTGTTATCCCAGCTACTCGGGAGGCTGAAGCAAGAGGATGGCTTGAACCTGGGAGGTGGAGTTTGCAGTGTGCCAAGATTGAGTCACTGCACTCCAGCCTGGGTGACAGAGCGAGACTATGTCTCAGAAAAAAAGAAAAAAACAAAAAAACGGTGACATCAACATTGAAATAAAATTCAGGATGAGTAGGAACCCAGGGAATAAAAAGGTTTAGGGTAGGAAGGAGTTCCAGGCATGGGGAGTGGGCTCAGAGGTGTGGAGTTTCAATAACTGAATAGGAAGCAACAACCTGTCCTCAAGAGGAGGGGACTTCTGGGCCAGCCCAGGAAATTGGGTTCTATCTTGAAGGTAATTGAAAGCCATTAAGGGAAACAAGACTATGGGACCCGCATTTCTTTTCTTTATCTTTTTTTTTTTTTTTTTTTTTGAGGCGGGGGTTTACTCTTGTTACCCAGACTGGAGTGCAGTGGTGCGATCTCCACTCACTGCAACGTCTGCCTCCCAGATTCAAGTGATTTTCCTGCCTCAGCCCCCCGAGTAGCTGGGATTACAGTCATGCGCTACCACGCCTGGCTAATTTTGTATTTTTAGTAGAGACGGGTTTTCTCCATGTTGGTCAGGCTGCTTTCAAACTCCCGGCCTCAGGTGATCCGCCTGCCTCAGCCTCTCAAAGTGCTGGGATTACAGGTGTGAGCCACTACGCCCGGCCTGGGACCTGCATTTCTAAAAACCTCTTGTGTAGCTTAGTGGGAGTGGCCTGGAGGGGGTTTCTGGAAGGAGCCAGCCATTGAGGGGCTATGGCAGTAACCAGTGGAAGCAGGCGAGGGCCAGGGCAGGAGGGAAGACATGGGAGCCTCGCAGTGGACCAGTGGTCAGGGGGTGCGAACGTGGGTGGGTGGGGAAGCACAAGGTGGTGAAGAGGAGATGAATAACCAATACGGTTCTTAATAACTGGTTACCTCCAGATAAGGAGCAGGTTTTGGGGCATAGAGATCATTTGAATCAGGCTCCTTCTTCCCTGGATTGGGGCTAGGGTAGAGTTTCCTCACCTGGGTTCTGGAGGGGCCTCCAAAGTGCCTCAGGACTGTCCAGAAATAACCAAAGGACACCCAGGACCCCACTCCTGGACAGCGAAGGCATCTCTCCAGAGGCCTCAGCAGAGCCCCTGTGTTCTGGGGAGCCATGCCATCCCCGACCCTCTCCTGGTTCCACAGAACAGCACTCACTTCGATAATTGTCCCGTGGTAGAAACATCTCAGTGAATGTGATGGAACAGAGCATCCTAATTCACTGTGTGGCATGGCAGAATCCAGGACAAGCCACACAGGTGAAGGGCTGCCACGCTGTCACACAGGGTCCCCGTGCTGAAGGACCGGCAGTGAGGGGGCAGGGAAAGGCAGAAAGGGCACCACAGGGCACCCAGGGGACTCCAAAAGAGGCTGACGTGCCAGGGGCTCAGTTTGCTGTGGCTGCCTGAGTAGTGATCATCACAGCCATGACCGCAGGCACGCTCGATGCCAGGCCCTGCCCACCATCTCGGGGCATCTCATTTTATGCTCATAGTGAAGGAGGTACAAATCCCAACCCATAATTACCATTAGCTGTCATCATTTTGATTGTGGCTTTGCCCACTTAGCTTTTGCTCTCCCCACCCCCAAGTCAGTGGCCCACTGAGCCCTCAGAGCCTGGCTCCACACCGTGAGCCCATCCTCCCGATGCTCCCATCTGAGTCTTTGCTGCTCTGAGAAATGTGGGTTTTTCTTCTCTGTGTTCAGTTGAACACCAGGCTCAGCCTTTCCCTCTTGAGGTGCCCTGCACATGTCAGGATCCCCATGGGTGGCTGGAAGGAACTGCTTCATGAAGGGAAGAAACCAGCCCTTCAGTGGTGTGGGGCTCCCCTCAACCCTGAAGAACAGTAGCTTCTGTCTGCTTCCTAAATTGGGGGAGTGGGCTGGGTGTTGTGGCTCAAGCCTGTGATTCTAGCACTTTGGGATGCCAAGGTAGGCAGATTGACTGAGCTTAGGAGTTCGAGACCAACCTGGGCAACATGGTGAAACCCCGTATCTACGAAAATACAAAAAATTAGCCAAGCGTGGTGGCGTGTACCTGTAATCCCAGCTACTCAGGAGGCTGAGGCAGGAGAATTGCTTGAACCCAGGAGGCGGAGGTTGCAGTGAGCCGAGATCGCGCCACGGCACTCCAGCCTGGGTGACAGAACGAGACTCTGTCTCCAAAAAAGTTTATATATATATAAACCGGGGCAGCGGTCCCCTCAGTGGTCATGTGTCCACAGGTCTCCACCACAGCCCTGCAGTGACAGGATGACGAGATGCCCTGCAGAGGTCCTTTAGATGCCCTGCAGAGGTCTTTTCCTGGACATGGTCCCTCCTCTAGCCATCAGCACTGCCCCTCCCCCACTGGCTACAGTGCTCATCACAGCCAGAGGTAGAGGCATCAGCAATGCCCTCTTCAAGCTCTTCCCAAAGAAAGTACCCCATCTGCCTGCCCCTGGCCCCGCCTGAGCGGCGCACAAGCCACCAGCTTCCTCCCGGGCCTATGGTGATCCCTGGACAGTCACTCAGGCAGGAGGAGGAGCAGGCAGGACCTGTACCTTCACTCTGCGTAAGCCCAGGCAACCTCAGCTATGCCTCAGGCCCCTGAACCAAAGTCATGGTGACCACATTCCTGGGGCAGTCTCTGCTTTGATAACCTGCCTCTCAATCTAGTGCCCGCTGAGCACTGCTCTGCCCAGCCTGGTGTGTCCTCCACATCTTCAACCTCTGCAGCCTTCCTGGGCTGCCCATGCCCACCTGCTCCCTGGTTTCCAGTCTCTCCTCTACCACTCTCCCCTAACCCCCAGTCAGGAATACACCAGTGCTCCCCTTGCAGACCCCGCCATTGCCCCTGTGCCGCCTGCCTGTCCAGCTTTCCTCCAAGCACCGGAGGTGGTCTCAGTGCCCCCACCCCCACCTAGTGAGTCCGTTTCAGCACCTGGGCCCTCTAATTCAGCCCTGTGAAGTTTCAAAGTATGTGCTGCCCACTCACCAGGGGAAACAGAAAGCACCTTCTCAGATATAGCAGCCTTTACTTTCTAGAACTGTGGAGTCATTCAGAAAATGAGAAGCAGGGTGTTGGGCATCTGATAAGTGAAGATAAAGGCTCAGAGGGACTGCAGGTCATGGGGCTGGGAGGGGTGGAAGGGAAGACAGTTATGCTAATTCTTCTGGAAGAGCCTAGACACCAGGCCATATGTAGGATCGGCCGTAGTTAGGAGGCGAGAGCCTTACCAGAACATGCAGGAACACCCCCCTCCTGGGCAGCCCTCCTCCATCAGTCTGTGCCAAGCCCAGCCCCTGTAGCTGCAGCTTGAGAAGGCCCTGATGTGCAGCCAGAGGCGTTTCCCTGGGCACAGGGGCTAGCGGGCACCTGGTGTTGGGGCCCTGCAGCTTCTCCAGACTCAGGAGGCAGGCGTGGCCTTGTGCAGCCTCGTCATGCCCTCTGGCTTCTCACCAAAGCCGCCCAGTCCACCTGCCTCTGTGTCCAGCCGGCTGGCACACCACTGCCCTTGCTCTATGCCAAGCACCTTCCAGTGTGCCTCCCAGGGACTGGTGGCAGGAGGCAGCTCCCAACAGACATGGATTGGGCTCCAGGGCACACTTACTCTACTTCTACACCCCTGACCCTGCACATAAGGAGGGCACGTCAGACCCAGAGGATGGCACCCCTAGGCTCAGAGGTCACAGGGAAGGGCCTGCACTGGCTCACTTCACCTTGATACTGACTCGCAGAGCTCCTGGAACGAGGACCAGCAGAAAAGGAAGAGGTTCCCAAATAGACTCCGGAAACAGAGCTCACATGACCCCCCTCAGACTCTCGCGTCCCGCACTGTCCCTGACAAGGAAAGGACAAGGCCTTGGGGCAGTCTTCTGCAGGAGGTGTCCTGGGCAGGCAGTTCCCAACCCATGCACATGGCCCCTGGCTTCAGATTCGTCTCTGGGCTGTGCTTGTTCCTATAGGAAGGGCCCCAGCAATTCCAGCCCAGGGGGAAATTTTCTCTCCCTCCTCTGGTGTGGTTCAGCCAGGGCATTTCACAACCAGCTACCAATGACAAAGAGCTGGTGGCAGGACCACCTCCCATGCCCTGGTCTGGGTGTCCCTGTGAAGCTGGATAAAATGAGCACCAGGTGGCCAGGGTGAAACAGAAGGGGACAATCTCAGCTCCCATGCAGAGACAGCGGGTGGGGGAGGGAGAGCAGCAGGAGGTTACAGACCACATGAACAAGAGTTCAGATCTTTGTGGTACTGGTTGGCAGTTTCCGTCTTCTTACCCCCAAGCTTCCTTCCTGATTCTGTGCCCAGCACGAGGGCATTGGGGAACATGCCCAGTCAACTACAGTCAAAGGCAGCACAGGACAAGGTATACAGTCAGTGCCAGTTAATGGTTAAGACAGCCAACATATCGGGTGTTGCAGTGAGCCAAGATAGCGCCACTGCACTCCAGGCTGGGCAACAGATCGAGACTCCATCTCAAAAAGAAAAAAAAGACAGCCATCATAGGAGTCAGACAGGATCCCAGCTCCACAGTTGAACTCACTGAGCCTCGGTTTCCTCATCTGTAAAATGGTGGTAATATTCGTGACCACCTCACAGGGATGCTAAGAGAATTAAATGAGAAACTCCATAGGATACACTTAGGACAGGGCCTGGCACACAGTAGGACCTCAATAAATATTAGCCATACTATCAACTTGACCGGGAATGGTAGTTAAGGAACCAACGGGCTCTGGCCAGGCGCGGTGGCTCACACCTGTAATCCCAGCACTTTGGGAGGCCAAGGCAGGCGGATCACAAGGTCGAGAGATCGAGACCATCCTGGCCAACATGGTGAAACCGTGTCTCTACTAAAAATACAAAAATATTAGCCAGGTGTGGTGGCACGCGCCTGTGGTCCCAGCTACTCGGGAGGCTGAGGCAGAAGAATTGCTTGAACGCATGAGGCGGAGGTTGCAGTGAGCCCAGATTGCGTAACTGAACTCCAGCCTGGTGACACAGCAAGGCTCCGTCTCAAAAAAAAAAAAAAAAAAGAACCAGTGGACTCCAGACAATCTCGTATTAGAGAATCTGCCTCTCCAGGCAGGCCTGAGAGTCAGTGCACGATGACAAAATGCTTCGAGGCACATGGGAGCAATGTGTCCTGCCCAGGGCTGTCTTACTGCTCTTCCCACCCCTGTTGACCTCGATATCTGAAATTGCACCAGAGAGATGAGTTCCTTTGGGTAGTGCCAGGCAGCGACTCAGATCCCAGGCTCTGAACAGAGATACAGGGGTACTGCTGAACTGCGGGCGTGGAGGGCTGCAGCATAGCCGGGCTTAGAAGTGCGGTTTGGGCACCCCAATCCCCTGATTCCCCACAGAGCTCAGATGTCGAAGGGGCCTGGCAGGTCAGGCCAAAGCTCCTTTCCCCAACCCCACAAGGTCCAGCACCCCACAATCTAGGCTTTCTTCATGTTTTGTTTTGTTTTTTGTGACGGGGTTTCACCATGTTGGCCAGGATGGTCTCTATCTTCTGACCTCGTGATCCGCCCGCCTCGGCCTCCGACAGTGGTGGGATTACAGGCGGGAGCCACCGTGCCTGCTGTTCTAGGCTCTCTTCCTTTCCCCAGCCCCCTCATCATCACTTCCTGGCACTCGGCTCCTGCATCGGAGAAATGAGTATAGCACCAGGGTTGTGGTTAGACTCAAACGAGACAACCCATGCAAAACCTTTGAACCGAGCCAGACATAGGTGGGGTATTAGTTTGATAGGGCTGCCAAAACCTTCCAGCCCCGGAAGAGAGATGGGGGTGTCCCCTATCTCCTGCACCCCCTAAATGCTCCCCAGCAAAACTCCAAAGCACTGAGTCCATTAGACCCTCCCCAGCCACAGACACCAGTGCCTCCACCTCACCCACCCACACTCGTACCAAATAGAACTCCCAGGATCGCATCCAGTGGCATACTCCAGGATCCTCCTTCCTCAAAACTCTCCCAGCCCCACACACCTGCATCTTATTTCCCCAGCCTGGAAACACAGCTCCCCACCCCCCATCCACACGCTGGGACGGAGCTCCAAACCCTAGGATCCCCCTTTTCAAGACCCTCCCCAGCCCAAATAGAAAACATCTTGTTCTTCCACCTCTCTTTGGCTCCGGAAACCAGTTTCAGGTCTCCGAGCCCTATGGTACGGAATCCTCCCCACCATCCTGGTCCCTCGCCTCCAAAACCCAGAGCCTGGGTGCCTTAAACAACAAAAGTGTATTTCCTGATGATTCTGAAGGCTGGAAGTCTGAGATCCAAAGGCTGGCAGGGTTGACTTCTTCTGAGGGCTCTCTCCTTGGTTTGTAGACGGCCGTCTTCTCCCTCTGTCATCACATGGTCAGCCCTGTGTCTGTGTCCTAATCTCTTCTTCTTATAAGGACACCAGTCAAGCTGTGCGCAGTCACTCATGCCTGTAATCCCAGCACTTTGGGAGGCCGAGGCGGGTGGATCATGAGGTCAGGAGTTCAAAACCAGCCTGGTCAACATGGTAAAACCCCTTCTCTACAAAAAATACAAAAAAACAGCCAGGTTTGGTGGTGAGCGCCCATAATCCTAGCTACTTGGGAGGCTGAGGTGGGAGAATTGCTTGAACCTGGGAGGAGGAGGTTGCGGTGAGCCAAGATCACGCAATTGCACTCCAGCCCAGGCAATCGTTCAAGACTCCAACTCAAAAATAAATAAATAAATAAATAAATAAAAGAATAAGGGGAATCTGGAGCTAGTGGCCAACATTTTGAATAGCGTAGTCAGAATAAGCCTAATTGAGGCAACATTTGGCAAACGCTTCAAGGGGATGCTCTATGGTCTATTACGGTTCTTCCCAGGGAATCACATCAGAATTGTTGAGACACAAGATCCGACAATGACATTGACTCTGCTTTTTATCAGCTGTGCAATGCTGGGCAAGTTACTCAGCATCTCTGAGCCTCCACACTTAGCAGCTGGCTTTTCCCCTCATGACTGAATATGGCTGCTGCACCTCCAGGTGTCCAAACTGTCTTCCAAAAAGTTAAAAGGAGAAAAGATAAAGTCAAAGATCAAAGGGAAAGGGCTGAAGAGCATGCCAGTTAAGTCCATTTCTTTTTCAATATCCACCCACCAGCCAGGCGTGGTGACTCACGCCTGTAATCTCAGCACTTTGGGAGATCAAGGTGGGTGGATCTTCTAAGATCAAGAGTTCAAGACCAACCTGGCCAACACGGTGAAACCCCGTCTCTACTAAAAATAAAAGAAATTAGCCGGGTGTGGTGATGGGTGCCAGTAATCCCAGCTACTTGGAAGGCCGAGGCAGGAGAATCGCTTGAACCCAGGAGGTGGAGGTTGCAGTCAACCGAGATCATGCCACTGCACTCCATCCCGGGCAACGAGAGCAAAACTCCATCTCAAAAAATAAAAAGTAAATATCCACCCCCACTGACTCCATCTCTTATTCCATTGGGCAGAACTGGGTCAATCTGGCCACTACTATATGCAAAGGATCCTAGGAAATCTTTGAGCGGGGCACCTCGCCACCCCCCAGAGGCAGGATGCTATCAGTAAGGAAGAAGAGGAGGCTAGATATTGGGTAGGTGCCCAGCATATGCCCTCAGCTGAGCTCAAGTGCAGGGAAGGTGGGCAGCGCAGCACAGCCCTGGCCCAGGGCCATGCCCAGGACTGGGAGGAGAGCCCAGAGCTGAAAGGGCAGAGCCTGGGCTGCAGGTCTCGGAGTCTGCATGGTATGGGCAGTCTGGTGGTAGGAAGATTTCCTCCCTCCTCCTCCTCCCCACTCACTCACATCCACGGGATGGCCATGCACGGGCATCCACGCAGCCTCCACTTTCGCAGGCCAAGGTGCCTCTGACTGCTCTCACCTCTGCCACACTGGCCCTTGGGGCTCCCTGATATTGTACTGCTTTCTCTGGGTTTGATTCCAGGACGGTGCAGAAGGGGTGGGAATGGGGGACCCCTCCTCATCACTGCTTTTCAGAGGTTCCCCCTCCACTCTTCAAAAGAAGGGATGGGAAGCGGGGTGTGGGGCTGTGTGCTAAGGAAAGCTCTCCTTCCAGCTTCCACTGCCCACCCGCCACATCAGGATCAGAAGTGGCGGCTCCGAGGGCCCCTCATTCCAGAGCCTGTGAGCTAACGCAAGTAAAGGTGAGTGAGGATTACGGGAGAAGGCAAACGTGAGGACACAGAGCCTTCCCTCCCTGTCACAGCAACCTGGTGAGGATGAGCTCAGAGACCCGCCCTGGTGGGAAGTCAAGGAAAGACTGCCAGAAGATGAATGCCAAAAACCTAGGGCTCCCCCTCTCCCCCTCCTCCTCTTTCTCATATCCAAGCCCTCATCCTCCTTAGACATTCATGGAGTCTGACTGCTCCTCCCGCCCCACAGCCACCACCCTGGTCCCTCCTATGTCCTGACTCACTTAGACCATGGCATCCCTCTCCTTCCTGCAGGTCCAGCCACCACGTCCACCCTCACCACACAGCCAGACCTGCCCTCCGGTGTTCCCCAAATCTCTGTGATGGCTCACAGGGTCCCATGGATTCCTGTCGACTCCCAGGATCTCTTCAGCCACAGGGAAGTGTGCTCCTGCCTCAGGGCCTTCTCATTTCTGGTACCTTCTGCCTCGGAGGCCCTTCCCCCAGGATTCCTGGGCTGACTCCCTCACCCTTCAGACCATGACTAGCATCTACCAGGGCCTTCCTCTGACCTCCCTGTGTGTGTTTTTTTGTTTTTTGAGATGGAGTTTCACTCTTGTTGCCCAGACTAGAGTGCAATGGCATGATCTCGGCTCACTGCAACCTCCGCCTCCCAGGTTGAAGCGATTCTCCTGCCTCAGCCTCCTGAGTAGCTGGGATTACAGGCACCCACCACCATCCCCAGCTAATTTCTGGATTTTTTTTTTTTTTTTTGAGATGGAGTCTCACTCTTGTAGCCCAGGCTGGAGCGCAATGGTTTAAGTGATTCTCCTGCCTCACCCTCCTGAGTAGCTGGGATTACAGGCATGCACCACCATGCCCGGCTAATTTTTGTATTTTTGGTAAGGACGGGGTTTCACCATGTTGGTCAGGCTGATCTCAAACTCCTGACCTCAGACCTCCCAAAGTGCTGGGATTACAGGCGTGAGCCACCACACCCAGTCTTTTTTTTTTTTTTTTTTTTTTGGAAATGGAGTCTCACTCTGTTGCCCAGGCTGGAGTGCAGTGACACTATCTTGACTCACTGCAACCTCTGCCTCCCCGGTTCAAGCAATTCCCCCGCCTCAGCTCCCCAGTAGCTAGGATTACAGACACATGCCACCACGCCTGAACAATTTTTTGTATTTTTAGTAGAGACAGGGTTTCACCATATTGGCCAGGCTGGTCTCGAACTCCTGACCTCAAGCAATCCACCCACCTTGGCTTTCCAAAGTGCTGGGATTATAGGTATGAGCCACCTTGCCCAGCCTAACACAATTTTTTTATTGCCCTTGAATCCACCAAATTCCAAGGCCAACATCATTTGGAAAGGTTGGCCTAGATTTCCTTTTACCCCTCCACTGGGACCTCCCCTTCCGCCCACCAGAACCCAGGGGCTTTGATGCCTTGAACA
Source organism: Sapajus apella (assembly GCF_009761245.1). NCBI lineage: Eukaryota > Metazoa > Chordata > Mammalia > Primates > Cebidae > Sapajus > Sapajus apella. Next base: position 9,383,767 of record NW_022436950.1, on the reverse strand, counting down.
CACAGAAGGGCTCTTAAGCTTTTGTACATCAAGGTCGCCCCTGCTTCTTTGCTGCCCAGGCTCACTGGGTGTGATTTCCTAATGTCCCTGACAGTTTGGGAGATGTCTGCCAAGGTTGGGCACCTGGTACCAGGCCAGGTGCCCCACCTGTCTCCCACCCCCAGGTCTCTGATCACCTCCTGGGGTGAGGTGAGTACTGGAGAACTGGGTACTTGGGGACACCAACACTCTCTCCCCTGAGGGCTGGGGACTATGCTCTCCCCACCCACCTTCCTCCGCCCCTCTCAGGACCCCTGCAGTGATCTCAACAACACCTGGTTTGACTCATCAGGGGATTTTCTGCAGGGGAGAAGCCAGGGGAGACACCTCTGGGGTCAGGCAGGCCAGGGGAATGTATGACCGCCCAACTGCAGAGTATGGTAGGAGCCTGTACTGGTTTTCTAGGGCACCAGACGGCGCGCACACAAACTGGTTGGCTTAGAACAATGGAACTGTGTTGACTCCTGAAATCAAGGTGTCTGAAGCACCATGCGCCCTCCAAAGGCACTGGGAAGGATCCGTTCCAGGCCTCCCCTGAGTTTCTGGGGGTTGCTGGCTGTTTTTGGCATTCCTTGACTTGGAGACACGTCATCCAGTCTCTGCCTTCAGCACATGGCATCCTCCCTGTGTACATCTGTGCTCCCATTTCCCCTTTCTCAAGGACAGAAGTCAGATCAGAGGCCACCCTCTCCAGTATGACCTCATCTTAACTAATTACATCTGCAATGACCCTACTTCCAAATAAGGTCACATTCTGAGATACTGGCAGTTAGAACTTCAACATGCATATTTGAAGCAGGTACAATTTAGCCACTAACAAGGCCGACGACCCCTGGAAGGTGAGTGAGTCCAATCCAGCTCACTGTTGCCCTGCAGGGCTCTGGGAGCCTGTCCAGAGTTTCCTGGAACAAGGGACTTTCTGTGCCCAAACTGGTGAGTCCCAGGAAACCAGCATAGTTGGTCGCCTCAAATGGGGCCCTGTTTTCTAACGTTTCAAGAGAAGTCAGAAACTACATGCCGCAAATAAAACTACACACTGCTGGGCGTGGTGGCTCACATCTGTAATCCCTGTGCTTTGGGAGGCCGAGGTAGGCGGATCACGAGGTCAGAAGATGGAGACCATCCTGGCTAACACAGTGAAACCCTGTCACTGTGTATTTTGTTTTTGAAAATACAAAAAATTAGCGGGGTGTGGTGGCAAGTGTCTGTAGTCCCAGCTACTCAGGAGGCTAAGACAAGAGAATCACTTGAACCCAGGAGGTGGAGGCTGCAGTCAGCTGAGCTCACACCACTGCACTCCAGCCTGTTAACAGAGCAAGACTCCATCTCAAAAAAAAAAAAAAAAAAAGAAAGAAACTGATTTCATGTGAAATCTCCCAATTTTTGAATGGGCATCTAATTCAACAAATTTTAATATCTATGTGGCCCCATCTGAGGGTGTCCAGCCTGCAAGTGGCCACCCATTACCTAGCCTGGCACGCCAGACGGTAAGACTCCAAAAACTGCAAGTAACAGCAATCATGGCCATCAACTCAAGCTGGGCAGTTTGTTCCAGGGCCTTGCCCCAGCTCCCCTGTTAAGAAGACTTCCTGGGCCCCTACTGCCCATGCTCAGCAATGCTTCTGGCTCCAGAAGCTTCCAGCACCATTGCAGATAGGGGGGCTTCTTGGCCAGAGGTGGCATTTGCAAATTGTCTTGGAGTTGGTGACCCAGAAGGAAGGACCCCAGGCTGGAGGAAGATGAAAAGGCAGAGAGTACCAGACAGCGCCTTCAGGGGAGAAGAAACAAGTCATGAATGCCTGATGTGGGGACGGGATGGACACCGTGTGGGAAAGACTGCCCCGTGCCAGCCCCCACGACTGCCAACACCACCAGCTGGCCATCTCTTTCCCACCTCCCTCACCACCATGTACACAGTGCCATGCACCGCTGCTTCTCACCCACTCAGACCAGCTCCAGCACCTTCTAAGGTGAGATTAGCTTCTCAAGCAACTTCTTGATCATGGCACCCACTCTGCGGTTTTGCTGGTGGTGACTAAGGGAGGGAGTTTCAGGCTAGGTCAGAGAGGGGGCTGGAACAGGGTGAAGTGGGTGAAGATGAGGCTTTCTGGTTGCACCTCCCCAGTGCCCAGGAAGTTGCTCATCCAAGCCTCTTGCCGTTGGTGGGGCTTGCCCTGCTGCATCTCTGGTTTGCTGGCCTGGGCAGTGCCACACCGCCAGGCTCTGCAGATCTGGAAGAGGAAGGAGCAAGCCAAAGAGGAAGTGGTATCAAGAAGAAGATGGGAAGAGCAGTCTCCCCCTTCCTGCGTGCCAGTCCTGCAGAGCTGGGGAACCCGTATAGGAGACCACATCCCTGCTGGGACATACAGCCCTTGCCGGGCCTGGCCCCAGGTGCCTTGATCTGCCTGCCATGACCTGGGCAAAGCATGCTGTTCCTGCACATACTCAGATCTTTCTGAAACCTGAGGAGGCAAGGGGCTGATGGGGAGTCCTACACAGCCCCAGCCCAGTTGGTCAGGCTAATTTTAGGTTTTTCTCAGCCTGACTGAGGCCTACTAATCTCCACCATGCCAGAGAATGCACATGGATCAGAGGGCGTCCTCACTCATGGTGCCCCCCTCATCCCCCACAAAAAGCTCCTTTTTCTGTCGAATTTCAATTTCTCTTTTACCTGCCCCAGGCCCACCCATCCCGGGAAAGCTGCCCTGACCACCACCTCACAAAGAGAGCTCTTCCTTCTCAGCGTGTGGGGTAACTGTGGTTGGAGGCCACAGTACAGCCCTGTGTCCCCAGCCCTGGTACAGTGCTTAGCTCAAAATAAGCCCTCAGTAAGTGTGGGTGGAATGAATGAATGAGCATTTTATTATACAGTGAAAGAGCATACTACACAGAGGTTAGGTCTAAAGTTAACAAATAAGGTTGAAAGAGTTCAGAGTTTAAATCACCCTTGAAACTCCATCAGGAAAGCAGTTTATTGGGATTAACACTAGGTCTCCTCAATAAGTCCAGTACGAATACATTTCCTCTTGTTGAGGAGAGGGGCCTGGACCTCTGACCAGCAGCTTCTCGGCCCTTGTCCCAACACACACACTTGCTCAGGAATTCCCGAGGTTTACGGGACATGTCTCCAAAAAAACATACATCTAGGAATCTTAGACATAAGAAGTTTCCCATCCCCCATCAGCCTTCTCCAGGGACTGTGGCTCTGTTGCCATGACAGCCAGGACAGAGTCTAGTGGAACCTCAGAAAGTCCAGCAGGCTGAGAATGATGTCAACCAGAGGCAGAGAGGGGACTCCACGCAGAGAGTGGCAATCAGAGGCCTTTGGTGAACAGCCAGAATACTCAAGTTTTGAAGAACCCTGTAGTATGCCAATAACAAGAGAATGGGGAAACTCATCAGCTCCAGGTATAAAATGGAGCATGCCCCAGGCTAGAGCCTGAAAAGACCGGCGGGGAAGGGGGCTTTCTCCTCTTACCCCATTTTCCTCCCTATGGTTCAATGAGTTTTCCCTGTTGTTTTATATGAGAATTTCCAAACATATAGAAAATATAGAAAGACTAGCTGGGCTTGGTGGCTCACACCTGTAATCCCAGCACTTTGGGAGGCCATGGTGGGCGGATCACAGAGTCAGGAGTTTGAGACCAGCCTGACCAAGATAGTGAAACCCCCGTGTCTACTAAAAATAAAAATTAAAAAAAATTAGCCAGGCATGATGGTGCATGCCTATAATCCCAGCTACTCAGGAGACCGAGGCAGGAGAATTGCTTGAACCCAGGAGGCAGAGGTTGCAGTGAGCTGAGATCACGCCACTACGCTCCAGCTTGGGCAACAGAGTGAGACTCCATCTCAAAAAAAAAAAAAAGAAAATATGGAAAGAATAGTACAACAAACATCCACAAGCCCTTCATCTATGTTCAGCGACTGTTCAGATTTTGCCTTGTTCTATCTGTATTTGAAACATTTGAGAGTGAGTTATAGAAATCATGACATATCAGCCCCGAATACTTTAGCTGCATCTCCTAAGAATTGTCCATTCTCCTACATAACCACAAAACCAAGTCTAAGGGTACTTGAATTAAAAACAAAAACAAAAACTTGTAAGTATTTTTTTTTCTAAATAAAGAAGCTTTGCATGACTAGAAAAACAAGGGAGGGTCAGGGATTCCAGAGAAAAATTATACCAAACAAAGCTTAGATTTGTTCTGAGAAACTTCTAAATTGGGTCCTCAGGCTGGGCGTGGTGGCTTATGCCTATAATCCTAACGCTTTGGGAGTCTAAGACAGGTGGATCACCTGAGGTCAGGAGTTCAAGACCAGCCTGACCAACATGGTGAAACCCTGTTTCTATTAAAAATACACAATTATCTGGGTGTGGTGGTACATGAGCGTAATCCCACCTACTTGGGAGGCTGAGGCAAGAGAATCGCTTGAACCTGGGAGGCAGAGGTTGCAGTGACCCAAGATCATGCCATTGCACTCCAGCCTGGGCAACAAGATAGAAACTCTGTCTCAAAAAAAAAAGAAGAAAAGAAAAGAAATTTAAGTTGGGTTCTCATTACAGAAAAACAAGTAAGCATTCAACTCTGCCAAACACAAAAAGCCTCTAGATGCATATTTAACAGCAAGTCTCCAAATCGTTTATTTATACTTCCAAATGATTTTTTGCAAAACTGGAGTTGTTCTATATTAATGCTTATCACATAGTAAGTGCTTAATAAGTTCAAACACAAACTTTGCCTTTGGGGCAGTAGAAAGTCTTCAAAACCCACCATCTGAGCCTACGTGAGGAATATAGTGTCCCCACCCAAATCTCATCTCAAATTGCAGTTCCCATGTACTGAGGAAGGGATCGGTGATTGGATCAAGGGGGCAGTTTCCCCCATGCTGTTCTCATGGTAGTAAGTGAGCTCTCACGAGATCTGTCTGTTTAATAAATGTTTGGAAATTCCTACTGAGATCTGATTGTTTTAGAAATGTTTGGAAATTCCTCCTTCGTTCTTTTCTCTCCTGCCATCTTGTGAAGGTGAATGTTGCCCCTTCTGCCTTGATTGTAAGTTTCCTGAGGCCTCCCCAGCTATGCAAAACTGTGAGTCATAAATTAAACTTCCTTTGTTTATAAATTACCCAGTCTCCAGTAGTATGTTTGTAGCACCATGGATACTTATACAATGGGGCTGGCTCAAGCTGAATCAGCCCTGACTGTGCCTCACAGGAATGGCCTTTAGCCAACCACAAGATGATCTCGCTGATCCTTTCAAACAACTGCCCTAGCTGCTCTGAGAAGACCTCTTTAGCCACCCAAGCCCTCCCAGCTTTCCTTACATAAATCCCTAGTTCATTTATGACCACTATCACAAGTTAGCTCTTAATTTTTCCTCTATTTTTCCTTGTGAGTTAGTCTTATTTCCCCAGTACTAGCCAAACACTCTCTTCGTCTCCACTGTGGCTCAGAACTTGCAGCCAGAGTTTCTTGGCTGAGTCCAGCCCACTCAAGATTGGGTAGAGAATGCCAGTCCCCAGCGTCCCAGGATCTCAGCTGAGTACTAGTATAGCCTCTAATTTAGAGATGAGGAAATTAAGGCTCTCAGAAATTAACAGAAATCACACAACCAGTAAGTAGCAGAGATGTTTAGTAGTGACCTGAACTGGTCACTCAGTAGACAAGTCCCAGTTTTTAACCTGGGTTAAAAGTCTCGAGGCACTAAGATGCCAGAGATGGACTGTAGGGTAAGGACCCTTTGTGGATTCCCATGCATATTGGGTGGGAGGGGGCCAGGGAGGAGATGCTTCAGGCTCCCATGCATGGAGCAGGTTATATCAGCATTCCTAGGGTTCTGTTTCATGCATGAACTTTGTATTCTCCTACAGACTCCCGCAGTTTTTTTTTGTTTGTTTTTCTTTGTTTTGTTTTGTTTTTAGCCAGGGTCTCCCCTGTTGCCAAGGCAAAACTTAAGACTTCAGTGGCACCATCATGGCTCACTGCAGCCTCAACCTCCCTGGCTCAATCTATCCTCCTACCTCAGCCTCCCAAGTAGCTGGGATTACAGGCCTACCCCACCACACCTGGATGGCTTTTGTATTTTTTGTAGAGATGGGGTTTCGCCATGTTGCCCAGGCTGGTCTCTAACCCCTGAGTTCAAGCTATGCTCACATCTCAGCCTCCCAAAGTGTTGGAATTACAGGCTTGAGCCACAGTGCGTGGCCGAGAGTCTATTTTCTATTCTAGCCCTCTCCTTGGATTTCACACAACAGGTGCACCATAAATACTCAGTGAATCCAGGCAGGTATAAAGAAATGTAATTTATTTCTCCTTTATCCATCCCCCTGAGAAAATGTCCATATGGCGCAGTCCAAGGGAATGCTGCAACCCACCCATTTGTATCCCTTTGACCTTTCTGCTGCTGACCCAGGAGCAACTGCACGGGAGGGTGCGTGCTCTCGGTTGCTCAGGTTGTATACTGAGATCCTGGTATAGTATCCCAGGGGAATATTTTTTCCACTGCAGATGACCAGAGGAAGATACCCCACATTCTTCTATAATGCAGAGGACAGCTGTGTGGGTTACAGGGGAGGCCAGAATTGAAGCAGGGATGGTGGAACTCGAGACAAAGAAGAAGCAAAGGGCTGCTTTAACAGATGCCTTCATTGTTTGACCCGCTCATTATCCAGAAAAATATAAAGGAAGGAATAAAGAGGGGATCTCAGTTCTTTTCCTCAAACAGCCAAAGAAAACCTTTCGTTGTTTCGAGTGAGAACTTTGTACTTACACTTGAAGAATAGATGAGTAGAAAAGTGTGCAGCAGGTTTGAAAAAAATTATTGAGATCTTGAATTTCCACCTTAGCCTGGGTTCCATCTGCTTGGGGAAATGTTAGGACTTGTTACAGACATTAAATTAAGAAAAAAACCAGGTGGGCACGGTGGCTCACGCCTGTAATCCCAGCACTTTGAGAGGCTGAGGAGGATGGATCACCTGAGGTTGGGAGTTCAACCTCAGCCTGACCAACATGGAGAAACCCCGTCTCTATTGAAAATACAAAAATTAGCCTGGCATGGTGGTACATACCTGTAATCCCAGCTGAGGATTACAGGTACATACCTGTAATCCCAGCTAGGGAAGCTGAGACACGAGAATTGCTTGAACCCAAGAGGCAGAGGTGGTGAACCGAGATCACACCACTGCACTCCAGCCTGGGCAACAGAGCAAAACTCTGTCTCAAAAAAAAAAAAAAAGAAAAAAGAAAGAGAAAAGTCTAGGTACAATTCAGCTTCTAAAAAAATGCAACAACAACAAAAAAGTCTTGCAAGTCAGGCTATTGCCATGAAAACAAAAGATATTAAGATTACTTTATTCAAACCCCCTCCCAAGTAAATTTTCCAACAAAATGTGCTCTCCTAGCCTACAGGAAGTTAGAGAAGAACTAGCCCCTCCAGCCCCGGAAATAGTGAGTAGCCAAGACAGAGCGACGAGGTAGAGGAGGGAATGTAATGCTAGGCACGTCCCAGTCAGGGGGACAGTTTGGATATAAACAAGGTGGAGGGTAGTGGGACCCCTTCTCCTCCTCACCCAGCCCACCGTAGTCCCTGCTCAGGCCTCTGGGGGAAGGCTGCCGAGAGGCTGCCTGCACCTGCCTGGGATGCAGCCTCATCTGTGTGTCTTGGTTAGGCACGACGCTGCCCACAGCTGAGCTCTGCTAAGCCACCGTTAGACCTTTGGCAACGTGAGCCAAACCTTGAAGGAGCTGCAAGTCTAAATGGGAAGCTTCCAGAGGGCTCCACTGCAGCAGGACAGTTAGGATATAAGCAAACTGCTAAGGTTGGAACTAAGCACAAGCTCCGGGCTGACCTCAGAGAGGCCTTCAGCCCCAATGGGAGCTGGAGTGCAGTGAGCCATCGTGTAACCCGGCTGAAGCATGGCCAGGGACACAGAATGGGCCCTGAGGGTACAATAGCCACAGAGTTCAATATCACCTCGCTGTACCCTTGCTCTGCAGAGCTGACCCTGGGGAAGAGGTGGCACTTTGGCATAGAGACCAAGAAGCGTCCCAGAACAAAGCAAGCCAGAGCAGAGCCCCAGCCCTTTAACCTCCAGCATCATAAGACCAGCTCTGATTCGCTGAGGCTGTTGCAGATGAGGACTGATGGCAGGAAGCGCCTCAGAGGGAAACTTCTTGTGCAGACTCCTTGTGACAGGACTCAGAGCTGAGGCCCAACACTAGGGCTTAGAATGTGGGGCTTAGCAAGGCGCAGTGGCTCACACCTGTAATCCCAGCACTTTGGGAGGCTGAAGCAAATGGATCACGAGGTCGGAAGTTCAAGACCATCCTGGCCAACATGGTGAAACCCTGCCTCTACTAAAGATACAAAAATTAGCCAGGTATGGTGGTAAACATCTGTAATCCCAGCTACTTGGGAGGCTGAGGCAGGAGAATTGCTTGAACCTGGGAGACAGAGGTTGCAGTGAGCAGAGATCACACCACTGTACTCCAACCGGGGTGACAGGGCGAGACTGTCTCAAAAAAAAAAAAGATAGAAAAAGAATGTGGGGCTTAGCCTGTGGACAGGCCCAGCTTTCCCAGGGAGTGGCCTTCAGATACCACAGCTGAGCATGAAAGTGTAAACTGAGCATTCACGCCTCAGGAAACCGAGAGAGGGGATTCTCTGCCATCTGCGCTAAAAGTAGAGCAGCCAGAGCCTCATCCCAACAGAGGACAAGAAGCTCTTCTTCCACACAGGACCCTTCCTGACACCAACTCTGTGTGGCAGGGGAGGAGCAGAGGCAGCCAAAACTCGGAGCTGGATTGAGGCTTCCATCCATTCCTTGTCCCCCTGGCATTTGGAATGCTGTGCCGTCTAAGATACTTGTCGCCAAGTCCTGGGCCCAACTGTCCCTCTGCTAACCAGGATCCTAAGCCATGTGCCACCTGGGTTCTGTGGTCCAGTGTGACTGGCTGCAGAGAGGCTTGGCTGTTCAGTTACCGGAAAAGGCCCCCACATACACACCCTCCTCCTGATCCGATGCTAAGCCCCAACACAGGGATGGGAACTTGTGTGTCCCTCAGCCTTTACCACCAAAAGGGGATGCCTGTAGCTCAGGCTCTGCTTTCTCTCCATTAGCATCTGTCCACCTGGGTCCCTTTCCCCCAGTTAATCATGGTTGCATCCATATCATGAACACTTCTGCTCTGACAGCAAGCTGGGACCAGACATACACTCCGCAGGCTGTTCCTTCTAAGCTTTTGTTCGTGTGGCCCACTTTTCTCTGCCCACCTGGATTCACCTGGCTGAGGCTCAGAGATGCAGTTTAGGCACATTGGCTGCAGAAAACTGTCTCTGAATCTTCAGTGTGGCATAAGCTTCTCCAGCACCCTGCAACGACCTTGCTCCTGATATTTCTTTCTTTTTTTTTGAGACAGAGTCTCATTCTGTCGCCCAAGCTGGAGTGCAATGGTGCAGTCTCAGTTCACTGCAACCTCTGCCTCCCTGGTTCAAGCGATTCTCCTGCCCCAGCCTCCCGCATAGCTGAGACTACAGGCACCCACCACCACACCCAGGTAATTTTTTTTTTTTTTTTAGACAGCTTCACTCTTGTTGCCCAGGCTGGAGCGCAATGGCACAATCTTGGCTCACTGCAACCTCTGCCTCCCGGGTTCAAGGGATTCTTTTGCCTCAGCCTCCCAAGTAGCTGGGATTACAGGCATGCACCACTACACCTGGCTAATTTTGTATTTTTAGCAGAGACGGGGTTTCTCTGTGTTGGTCAGGCTAGTCTCAAACTCCCAATCTCAGGTGATCTGTCCACCTTGGCCTCCAAAAGTGCTGGGATTATAGGCATAAGACAACTCGCCTGGCCCTAATTTTTGTATTTTTAGTAGAGACGGGATTTTACCATGTTGGCCAGACTGGTCTCAAACTCCTGACCTCATGATCTACCTGCCTCGGCCTCCTGAAGTACTGAGATTACAGGCGTGAGCCACCACATTCGGTCATACTCCGAGTATTTCATTCATTCATTCAACTAATACTTAAGTACCTACTCTGCACCTGTCCTAGGCACTAGGGATGCCACCATGAATAAAAGAGAGGAAAGAAAAAAAAAAATCTGCCCTTATGGGATGTATATGTGGGACGGAGACTGATAATAAATGAAATATACAAGTAAGCTACACCGCATGTCAGTTTCAAAATTCTGTGACGACAAAGAGAGCAGCAAAGGCAGGGAGGCACGTGGGATGGTGGGGAGATCACATATGTGTGTGCCTCTCTCACAGGTCAGCATGCTCCTTCAGAACAAGTATGGGATTGTGTTTCTCTCTGGGCCCCCAAGCCTAGCCAGGCACTCTACTGAGTAGCCATCTCCACCAGTGCTGCCACATACTTGACCACTTTCCCTTTACAGCCCAGAGATCCCTTGGCTTTCTGCAACTATTTCTCCCCAGAGCACCCAACGGGTCACCAAGGAGGGAAGGTCCAAGAAGGTCAAGGCAAGGCTTGGATAGGCTCCCAGGACTAAGTAAGCAACACCTACCAGCTCAGGCCTTCTTGAAATTAATTCTGAGGCCGGGCGCGGTGGCTCAAGCCTGTAATCCCAGCACTTTGGGAGGCCGAGGCGGGTGGATCACGAGGTCAAGAGATCGAGACCATCCTGCTCAACATGGTGAAACCCCGTCTCTACTAAAAAAAAAAAAATACAAAAAATTAGCTGGGCATGGTGGTGCGTGCCTGTAATCCCAGCTACTCAGGAGGCTGAGGCAGGAGAATTGCCTGAACCCAGGAGGCGGAGGTTGCGGTGAGCCGAGATCGCGCCATTGCACGCTAGCCTGGGTAACAAGAGTGAAACTCCGTCTCAAAAAAAAAAAAAAAAAGAAATTAATTCTGGGGTCAAGTCAATATCATTTGTAGAGCCACGAGCCCTAAGAAGAACACTTCAGACAACAAATCAACAAACACATCATTCTAATTCTCAACAAACGTGTGAATTGTAACACAGCCATAATGACAGAGGCACGGGAAGACAGCCCTGCCCTGATGGGTACATAGGAACCACAGTTTACTCAGGGAGGCTGGCTGTGGGCATGAGGAAGAGGGCTCAGCTTTAGTGCTGCTTTGTAGAAGTATACTGGATTTATTTTTTAATCAGTTTTACTGGAGATGGGTATGCTCTCCTCCTTCCTGGCTCAGCTTAGATAGGCAACCCTGTGTCCCAGAAGATCCCTCTACTGTGCCTACACCCTAACTGCCCGTGGATTAGCCCTGACCCAAAGTGGGGGCCAGTCACTTTCTTCCTGGGATGTGGAAGTGAGTGCAGGAGTTGGAGGGGTGAAGCTGCTGATGCTGGAAGGCCAGCTTGGGGGTGGGCGGTGCAGCAAGGAGGTGATGTGGAGTGGAGTCAGCACCACACGCAGGGCCAAGCTCCTCAGCTGCCAAGAGGAGACTGGGGCAAATGCTGGGAGGGAGAGGCTGTGATTCTGCAGGCCAAGAGACAGAAAGAGAGATAGAGCAGGAGGCGAGAGAGAGAGAGAGTTGGAAGAGAGAAAGAGAGGCTGGGACTGGCCAGAATGTGTTCTGCTTGTGGCTGTCTCAGAGGTGACTCATCCTTATAATAACCCTTCCTCTTTGTAACTTGAGCTAATTTTATGGATTTCTTTTTGTTGTTCTTTCTTTTTTAAGATGGAGTTTCGCTTTGTTGCTCAGGCTGGAGGGCTGTGACACAATCTTGGCTCACTGCAACCTCCGCCTCCCAGGTTCAGGCAATTCTCCTGCCTCAGCCTCCAAGTAGCTGGGATTACAGGTGCATGCCACCACCATGCCCAGCTAATTTTTGTATTTTTAGTAGAGATGGTTTCACCATGTTGGCCAGGCTGATCTCAAACTCCTGACCTTAGGTGATCCGCCAGCCTCAGCCTCCCAAAGTGCTGGGATTATAAGTGTGAGCCACCAGGCCCAGCCACATTTTTAATCTCACAGTTTCTGTGGGTCAGAAGATCACGCATGGCCTAGGTGGTCCTCAGTTTCAGGGTGTTTTACAAAACTGTAATCAAGGTGTTGGCCAGGTGCAGTGGCTCATGCCTATGATCCCAGCATTTTGAGAGGCTGAGTGACACCTGGACAACAGAGTGAGCCCATTTCAAAAACAACAACAATAAAAAACAAAAAAATAAAAAAATAAGGTGTCATTTGGGGTTGTGGTCTCATTGGAAGTTTCAGCTGGGGAAGAAGCCACTTCTTGCCTCACTCACAGGGTTGTGAGCAGGGCTGTTAGGCTGAGGCTGCCCTCAGTTCAACATGTGATGTGTTAGGCAAAGTATCAGCCTTCAGTCCAAAGTGTTAAGGAGTATAAGCAGGTGTGCTGGCCTGAGGAGTGTCCATTCAACAGGTATTTTTAATTTATTTATTTATTTATTTATTTTTGAGACAGAGTTTTGTTCTTTTTGCCCAGGCTGAAGTGCAGTAACATGATCTTGGCTCACCACAACCGCCCGCCTCCCCAGTTCAAGCGATTCTCCTGCCTCAGCCTCCCAAGTAGCTGGGATTACAGACATGCATCACCATGCCTGGCTAATTTTTGTATTTTCAGTAGAGATAGGGTTTCTCCATGTTGGTCAGGCTGGTCTCGAACTCCCAACCTCAGGTGATCCACCCACCTCAGCCTCCCAAAGTGCTGGGATTACAGGCATGAGCCACCACGCCCAGCTCAACAGGTATTTTTAAGCATCTACCATGTGCCTGACATTGTGCTAGGAATACACAGTGAAAAATTAGTTCATTCACAAATATTTATTGAGCATCTGCTATGTCATAGAAATTGTTCTGAGCTCTTAGGGAGTACATCTAAGACAAAAACAGACTTAAATAAGCAGAACTTACCTTAGAGCAATACCCATAGATGGCATGCAAAGATTAGTTGGTACTTTGTAAAGTACCCTTATGTTATCCCACTGGAACCTCAATAGGCAGAAGGTTCCAGTATTGTAATCATTTGGAATATGAAGAGACCCAGAACACAGAGATCAGCACCGACCCGAGCTCACAGAGTCAGAGGATCATGAACCTCATCTTTACTTTCTTCTACAAGTGGTTCTCAAATCCAAGTGCTCAATGTAATATCCTAGGGTCCTTGTAAAAATGTAGAGTACTGGGCCTGGCTTCCAGAGATTCTGCCCCAGTAAATCTGGGATAGGCCTGGAATCTGTACTTTCAATATCACCCAGGTGACCCAGCAGCAGAAGGTCCTCAGAGCTTCCTTTGAGAACACAATGTGAACCCATCTCCCAAGCAAGAGATTTCTGTCAAAGTTCCCAAGGAAGAAGTAGGTTTGACTGCATAGTGATTGCTCCTCATGTGAGATGTACACATTCAAGTCAACCTGATCATATTCATTTGTTCAGCTGAATAAAAATAAAGAGCTTGGGAGGTGGCAGGTGGGGTGTAGACAGCCATGTTGACATGGAGGAATATAAGCTCAGAAAGCCAGGAAGTTTTCTTCAAATATCTTAAGATGATAGGGAGCTCAGTTTAATTCAAACACCTTTATTAAATGCATCAACTAGGATACTTTTGATTGTGAAAAACAGAAAATCTCATAGCTGGCCGAGCGACCAGGAGCTGCGTTGTGACATCACAAGAAGGAGTCCAGAGGGGATAGCTTGTGTCTCCTCTGCCCCAGGCACTGTGCTAGGTAGGGGCTTGAGGTGCCCAGACATGGTCCCTATGCTCAGGGACAGTCTCAGAGGAGAGAAACACATGAACAGATGCCTTGGAGTCAATGTGCTGTAATACGTGCTGTGATGGAGATGTTGGCCAGAGGAAGGGCACGAAGCTCTGCCTGAGGACAACAGGCAGGTAAAGCTTCCTGGCAGAGGTGACACCTGTGCTGGGCAAGTAAGGATGAGTAAGAATGAGGCAGAGAAGAAAGGAGAGGAAGGGAGTTTCAGGCTGTATGTCTCACAACTCAGAGGGATGAGGCATCACGGCGTGGCATGGGAAGTCCCGTGCCTCTGGATTGAGTAGATGGGGTGTCAGGCTGAAGAACGAGCAGGAGCCAGGACCCGAGGGCACATAAGTCATCCTGAGTGGATCACCACATGGCAGTGTCTTTGGGGCAGCTAGAGGTGCAAGCCACCATTTGCAGAGTAATTTTTTGAACCTTAGAAGCCGTATAAGGACTGAAGATATGTATTAGAGTGTTGGCAGCACAGAGGTGATAGAAATTCTAACACGGATGAGAAATGGCAGGCACAGTATGAGACAGAGAAGAGCACTAAACTGAGTGTGGAAACCCAGGAGCAACACTCAGGTCTCAAGGCCCCACGTCTCCACCAAGCAGTCTCAGAATTCGAATTGCTCGGCAAGCGGGAAGAGCTCCCGGTGAGAGGCTGTCTTGGAAGTCAAGGAACTGGAACGTTTCAGCAGTCAGCACCTCCCTGCTGGGGACACTGCTGCATGGAACTAAATCAGGGTCTTCGTGTGAAGGCAGAAGCAGGGCTGGATATGGATGAGGCCAACATGAATCTGCTGTGATGCCTCCTCTGTGTGGCGAACAAAGTCTTCTCCTGCTCTAGAGGGTTGATATTTGGGCCAACAAAGGATGGAAATAGTTGTTAGGTGCAGCTGAGGGCAGGACTGGGAAGAGGAGTGATGGGAAGGTAGTCAGAGGCCAGAGCTGAGTCCCTGGTCGCCAGGCTGTGTTTGTGCTGAAAGGGGAGCTCTCCGCGGGATCTTGAGCAGGTGTGAGACCGGCAGAGCTATCCGCGGGGAGATGGAAGAGGTGGGCTTGTCCAAACTAAGGAGCAGGTGCAGACCACAGCCACAGTTTGGGAGGTAGCGAGTGCCTACCCAGCCTCCAGCACCCGCTTTGGGCCTCTGGGCACCTAAGAAACGTGAACTGGGCAACCCAGGCTGCTGCATCACAGGCATAAGGTGTGGCACCCTCCGAGAAGGGGACTCAGGTCAGACTGGCCGTCCAGAACCCTCAAAGCTACCGCCCCAAGTCTCTTCCTTATACCTTGTGGTCCTCACTGTGGTCCTCTCATTTGATCCCGATCCTCTTGCCCAGCTATTCCCTGGCTCCTCCCACAGCATTCAGGTAGTTTCCATCCCCAGCAATGCTGGGTAAGAGGTTCCCAGGGCTCCTGCCCCCTCCCCAGGACCCTCTATTATGAACAGAACCAGACAGGGCAACACGGAGGGGCAGACCATGAGCTAGACAGAACCTAGGTAGCTGCAGGCTGGTTGTGAGGAGTGAGAGGAGAAGAGCAGAGCTGACTCCCCACACTGAGCCTGGGTGACCCCTCCAGCAGCCTACAGCTATGCAGTGGGACTTGGGTAGCAATGGCATTCCAGTGTGTGGCCTGGACACCAGGCTTTGTCTCAGATGAGCTGGAGAGTAGAGGAGCCCCTCAGGCTGCACTCCCCCATCTCTCTGCCCTTCGTCCACTCCATCAAGCATGCTCTGCACCCTCAGACCCCAGGTCCTTTGCTCATGCCATTAGTCTGCCTGGAACGCTCCTCCCCACCCTGCTCTCCAAGTTGACTCCCACTCTTTCCTTGCACCCCAGATTAGACATTATTTCTCTGAATATGCCTTTCTTGGACTTTTGCCTGATTCATTCTTTCCCTGTTTTCCTTCCCAGGAATATGTGATTCTGTATTAGTTCAGATCATTACCACCAGTCACTGAATCAAAACTGCAATCTCAGTGAGCAAGCACACAGAAGCTGATTTCTCCTGACCTCCACGTGGCTTGGGGAGGCCTCCTTCACTTGTAGTTACGCCGGCCACCTGGCAACGCACCACGCCCAATGTTGCCAACGCAGAGCAGGAGAAGGTTGTTGGAAGCACACCAGTTCTTAAAGTGATTCCTTGTAGGTGACACAAATCATATCCACTCAAGGTCCTTGCCAGAACTGATCACATGCCTCAACCTAAACGGTAAAAGGGATTGAGAAATTGTGGAGAGTACATGGAAGAGTTAGTTAGTTATTTTTAAGAGATGGGATCCCAGCACTTTTGGAGGCCGAGATGAGCAGATCACCTGAGGTCAGGAGTTTGAGACCAGCTTGACAACATGGCCAAACCCCATCTCTATTAAAAATACAAAATTAGCCAGGCGTGGTGATGCATGCCTGTAATCCCAGAACTCTGGAGGCTGAGGCGGAGGTCACGCCACTGCACTCCAGCCTGGGCAACAAGAGCAGAACTCTGTCTCAAAAAAAAAAAAAAAAGAGATGAGGTTTCTCTATGTTGCCCTGGTTGGTCTCAAACATATGGGTTCAAGCAATTCTCTTGCCTCAGCCTCCTGAATATCTGGGATGACAGGTGTTTGCCACCATGCCCAGCTCATGGAATATTTAGGAAGCTCTACTTAACTCTGCCACCGCTTTTCCTAAGAGCCTCTTATCACAGTTGTCACTTCATATTTATTTATGAGCTTCCTGGATGGTGTCTGTCTCTCCCACGAGGGTTGGGAGCTGCACTGAGGACAGGAATTGCGTGTATCGCACTTCCCCCTCAGCGACCAGCCGACTACCTGTATGTCATCGGTGTCCAGGAAATATTGGGTGAATCACTAAATGAATACACTGCGTAAGAGGGCAGTGGGCTTAGCAATTGTGAGTTCACTTCAGGCTACAAAGAGCATCATTTCAGAGGGAAATGAAACTTCAAAGCCTAAGGAGTAAAATTAAGTTAGCGATCAGAGGGGCAACTAATTTCGACAGAGAAAAGCAAGAAGATCTGATAAGGAGAGGCATGGGGAGAATTTCCCCCAGGACCAGCTCCCTAAATCAGCTTTTATTAAAACACTCATCGGTACCGTGGCTATCCCTGGGTGCCTCAGACACAAAGAGCCGTGGGGGCGAAGGGGAAGGTTTCATAGCCATCACTAACTCCCACTGCTTCCCCTGTGACCCTAGCACTGCGAAAAATAATGCAGAAACAGCGGAATGGATAGTTTCTATAATTAGGCTCCGTGAAGAGGAGAAGCCGTCTCAAAAAGCCTGTTGTTTTAGCTCCAGTAGAAGTCTGGGTAATTTAAAGAGGACAACGTGTTTTCCAGACAGAAGGCTTAACATCGGTTCCTGACAAAAGGCAGGCAGGAAAGAAGAAACCACTCAGGAAAAGAAAAGCCTTCAAACCTCTGGAGAGGCAGAGAGCAGTCTAAAATCTCTGCTTCTGCGTAGCTCTGTGGTTCTGGCCACATTAGCTTCTCTAAGCTCCAGTTTCCTCCCCTATACAATTTCTCATCATCAGTTGCAAGACACACCTTTTTTTCAATAGTATTTTTTTTTTTTTTGAGATGGAGTTTCACCCTTGTTGCCCAGGCTGGAGTGCAATGGCTCGATTTCGGCTCACTGCAACCTTTGTCTCCCAGGTTCAAGCGATTTGCCTGCCTCAGCCTCCCAGGTAGCTGGGATTACAGGTGTGCACCATCACACCTGGCTAATTTTGTATTTTTAGTGGAGACAGGGTTTCTTGTTGGTCAGGCTGGTCTCGAACTCCCGACCTCAGATGATCTGCCTGCCTTGGCGTCCCAAAGTGCTGGGATTACAGGCTTAAACCACTGTGCCCAGCCAACACACCTTTTATTCTTAACATTTTAACATTGATGAAATTAGGATGCAATTAGCAATCCATGGCAGGTTACAATAGAGTTGGTAGGGCTTTTCTCTTAATATGGCATAAAATAATGCCAAGTGTTACAATCAAGTTATCTTAGATTTGATTAAATAAAGCATTTCCCTTTTGTTTTAGCATCAGAAATAATATAGGTGAACTTGTTCCAGATAACATATAGAACTTGTACATAGTAGATTCTCAGAAAAATTACTATTTTAACCTTATTACTTCAAGATATAAAAAAAACAATCTTCAGGTTGGACACAATGGCTCACACCTGTAATCCCAGAAGTCTGGGAGGCTGAGGTGGGCGGATCACCTGAGGTCACAAGTTCAAGACCAGACTGGCCAACATGGCGAAATCCCGTCTCTACTAAAAATACAAAAATTAGCCAGGCATGGTGGCATATGCCTATAATCCCAGCTACTGGGGAGGCTGAGGCAGGAAAACCTCTTGAATCTGGGAGGCAGAGGTTGCAGTGAGCCAAGATTGCGCCACTGTACTCCAGACCGAGTGACAGAGTGAGACTCCGTCTTAAAAAAAAAAAACAAAAAAAACCCATCTTCAGTCTTTGTGGGATATGTAGCATGAACAAAGTTATAAATCTAATGTGCAGGCCAGACATGGTGGCTCACGCCTGTAATCCCAGCACTTTGGGAGGCCGAGGCAGGCCGATCACCTGAGGTCAGGAGTTCTAGACCAGCCTGACCAATATGGAAAAACCCTGTCTCTACTACTGAAAATAGAAAATTAGCCGTGCGTGGTGGCATATGCCTGTAATCCCAGCTACTCAGAAGGCTGAGGCAGAAGAATCGCTTCAATTTGGGAGGCGCAGGTTGTGGCGAGCCAACATCGTGCCATTGCAATCCAGCCTGGGCAACAAGAGTGAAACTCCATCTAAAAAAAAAAAATCTAATGTGCAACATCAGGACTAAAGTTAATAAAACTGTACTGTATTAGAGATTTCTGTTAAGTCAGTAGATTTCAGCTGTTCTTGTCACCAAAAGAGAAAGTAACTATGTGAGATGATGGCTATGTGAATCTGCTTCACTATGGCAACCGCGTTACTCTCTATATGTGTCCCATAACATTTGTTATAAATCTGAAATACATGCAACAAAATTTATTTTTTAAAGGAAAGTCTTTGTGACATTGTCCTTAGCTAACTAACACAGGAACAGAAAAATACTGCACGTCCTCACTTATAAGTGGGAGCTAAATGATGAGAACACATGAACACATAGAGGAGAACAACACACACTGGGGCCTTTTGGAGGGTGGAGGATGGAGGGTGGAGGGTGGAGGATGGAGGGTGGAGGGTGGACGGCGGAGGGCGGAGAGTGGAGAGTGGACAGCGGAGGGTGGAGGGTGGATGGTGGATGGCAGAGGGCGGACGGCGGAGGGTGGAGGGTGAGAAGGGGGAGGATCAAGAAAAACAACTAATGGGTAATACTAGGCTTCATCCCTGAGTGATAAAATAATCTATACAACAAACCCCCACAACACAAATTCACCTGTGTAACAAACCTGCACTTGAACCCCTGAACTTCAAATAAACGTTTAAAGAATTAAAAATAAAAATAGGCTGGGTGTGGTGGCTCATAGGGAAGCTGAGGCAGATGGATCACTGACACCAGCCTGGCCAACCTGGTGAAAGTTTGAGTTTGAGGTGGAGTTTGAGATCAGCCTGGCCAACATGGCAAAACCCCGTCTCCACTAAAAATACAAAAATTAGCCTGGTGTGGTGGTGTGTGCCTATAATCCCAGCTATGCAGGAGGCTGAGGCAGGAGAATTGCCTGAACCAGGGGGTCAGAGGTTGCAATGAGCCGAGATTGCGCCACTTTTTCCAGTCTGGTTGAAAGAGTGAAACTTTGTCTGAAAAAAAATCTTTGTGACTTGCTTGGTTTCTACCCTCATATTCTATACAACTATCATCACGGAATTAGGAGGTGCCCTTGTAAGACTTGGGCAAAGTACACGGACTTCGCAGGTGGGACTGGGGTAAAGGCTAGATGGTGAAAGAGAGAGAGAGAGAGAGAAGACTGAGAAGAGAGATGAGAAAATACAGAGAGAGGAGAGAGAGAGGGAGAGAACACAGAGGTTGGCAGAAGGCAAAGGTGAAATATGAATCCAAAGCCTCGTTGAAACTTTACGGTGGTGACTGAGATGATGGTTCCAAGCCTGGCAAAAGGGCAAAGTGATCCAGCCTCCCGGATGACTCAGCCAAGAGCAAAGAGAGCACGCAGCAGAAGACGTAAATATTCCTTAGCCTCCTTAGAGAAGCAGAGACCTGAAAGAATCGATAAATCAGGAATCTCGATTATTGTAAACTTGGAAGTTGTACACATAAAATATTTTCTTTTTCCATTGGAAAGACAGAGACTGTCATTTGGTGCAAATCTCTCTATTGATTTTTAAAGAAAGAAAAGAATACTGTTAGGTAGGTGGGAGGTCTGGGAAGGATGCCTAGTTTATCTTGGGGCTTAGAATCCAGCCCCTTCCCCTCTTACTGTTCCTCCTCCCACCTCCACCACAAGTGATGGGTTTCATTTTAATTGCACCAATTTGAATTTTACAAAACGTGTTACAATTTTGTTAGTGCATGAATATCTGGGTATATGTACTTGAGTTTAATTTGAAGACTTAATTTGCTTTTCAAAATACTTTTTATAAAAAAGTATTTTATTACTTAACGGAGTAATTTTTAAAAGTAAAATCCAGGTCCAATCTGTATTGATCTGGAGAAGGTCTGCAGTATATCAAATGTTTATGGCTTTGCAGGTCCCAATTACAAGAATTAGAAGGGCATCAGAAACAAAAAAATAAATCAGCTTATGCAGAGATGGTGTAAGTAGTGACTCAGAGCATTCATTATTTTATGAGAAGGGAATTATTAATTCAGGGATAGAATTGCCAATTTTATGTCACTTTTATGATAAAATAAATCAAATGTGCAAACGCTCGGTTTTGTATATAATTCAGCATATGACTGTATATGTGTGGCCAATTCTGCTAAGTCAGAGACTTATAAAGTCCCATGACAGGTTTTATGCAGAAAATACAAATAACACAAAAATGCAGAAATAATTTTTTGGTCCTAAGGTAGCTTGACAAATAGCCATGTTTATAAATATTTTCTGTGACATAATTTGTCCTATGATTTAATCAGGATGTCTTTAGAGATAATATTTGTTAAAATAGTCAGTGATAGAACTTAGCCTATTTATGCCTAGTGTTCCATTATTGGAACACTCAGTATGTAGGAGTTATTTATAGCCTACTGCTCAAGGTCATCACCAAGATCTGACTGCAAAAATTCAAAAAACTGCAACCTCAGGCACAAATGGGTTAATCTGAAATGCCAGTTAGAAATTGGGCTGTTTCCACCTGCCTCCACCATCTGAGCTTTGCATGTTCCACTAACCCCAGTGGGTGGCAGGTTGAGGCGGCAGGCTGCTGGCACCTCTTAGAGGGCAGAACACTAACCTGACCATGGGCATCCACCCCAATAAAAGCAATTCCAACCTTAAAATAACAAAAAATAAATTAAAATTAAAAAAAGAAATTGGGCTGTGGGATTTTGTTTTGTTTTGTTTTGTTTTGGGGATGGAGTCTTGCTCTGTTGGCCAGGCTAGAGTGCGGTGGTGCAATCTTGGCTCACTGCAGCCTCCACCTCCCAGGTTCAAGCGATGCTTCTGCCTCAGCCTCCCAAGTAGCTGGGACTACAGGTGCCTGCCACCCCACCTGGCTAATTTTTTTACTTTTAGTAGAGACAGGGTTTCTCCACGTTGGCCAGGCTGGTCTCAAACTCCTGACCTCAATCCACTCACCTCAGGCTCCCAAAGTGCTAGGATTATAGGTGTGAGCCACCGCATGTGGCCTGGACTGTTTTAATGTAATTTTATTTTCTTTGTTGTTGTTGTTGTTGTTTGTTTGTTTGTTGAGACAGAGTCTCACTCTGTCACCCAGGCTGGAGTGCAGTGGTGCTATGTTGGCTCACTGCAACCTCCCACTCCCAGATTCAAGCGATTCTCCTGCCTCAGCCTCCCAAGAAGCTGGGATTACAGGCATATGCCACTGTGCCCGAATAATTTTTGTATTTTAGTAGAGACAGGGTTTCACCATGTTGACCAGGTTGGCCTCAAGTGATGTGCCCGCCTTGGCTTCACAAAGTGCTGGAATTACAGGTATGAGCCACCACACCCAGCCTGTTTCCGTGTAATTTTAATTAGAAACATTCCATCATGTTAGGGTTAATTTGCTTGGTAATTTTAATAAGGGTCATGCAACTGATTATTGAACTCATTGGGATTTTATGTTACTAGAGGTATCTCATCCAACCATAATGTAGCCTTATGCTTTGGGGTGTGGAGTGGTTTGTGGCATAATCACCATGAAATAGGCCTGGGCCACTGAACGCAAATAATCAATTCAGACATACAGATTACAGACACATTTACTAAGATGTTACACTGTTGGTACTTTGTACATTGTGAAAGTAATTTTTGTCTCTTTAATCTGTCATTTGTTTATTGCATAGTCAGTTTCTATCCTTGGACTGGGTCCAAAAATGGCTGGAAATGTATCTTTTTTTTTGAGACGGAGTTTCGCTTTTGTTACCCAGGCTGGAGTGCAATGGCGCAATCTCGGCTCACCGCAACCTCCGCCTCCTGGGTTCAAGCAATTCTCCTGCCTCAGCCTCCCGAGTAGCTGGGACTACAGGCGCACGCCACCATGCCCAGCTAATTTTTGTATTTTTAGTAGAGACGGGGTTTCACCTTGTTGACCAGGATGGTCTAGATCTGTTGACCTCGTGATCCACCCGCCTCAGCCTCCCAAAGTGCTGGGATTACAGGCGTGAGCCACCGCGCCTGGCCCGGAAATGTATCTTAATGATCCTGGAGGTGGCTAGCAGAAGGAGCTACAGATGTGGAATTGGTATGACTGGACCCACCAGGGTCTGCAGAAGCTGCACTGAGATTGTGACTGTACACACAGATCTTTAGCCCAAAAGAAATCAAGTTTCAGTTTGATGAATTTGATCTGGGCCATCTCCAACACACTTTATGTACCTTATGTACTGTGATGTACTGTTCCTCAGACTGTCCGATACACATATCTTCTACATTGGTCCTAAAATAGCTGGAGATATTGCAGCTCCTTCTTGGGGTCCCTGCTGGCAAGTGGGGGTCAGTTGCCAAGCCCATCAGCTGCATCGTAGCCGCACCAGTCCAGGTACGTGTGACCCAGACTATGCCTGGACCAGAAAAAGCCCATCTTCTGCATCTCTCCAGGAGCAGCTGAACAGTCCCTTCTGGAAGCAATGGGACTAAGCCAAGTAGCTGGCAGCTTCCCTGGGCTCTCTTCCACTGTAGCAGGATCTTGAGAAGGCTGGACTCCAGCCACGGCTGCTGCTTCGGTGTACGGGTCTGGTGTCTCCATCCCATTTCCTGCATGGCTCTGACCCCTGGATCCTTCTTATTCGAGAAGGTGACCCAGTGCACACACTGGCAGAGGTCACTGGTTGTCCTTCAGTGGAAAGTCAGGCATGTCTGTATTGGTGCTTTTCCCACCAGGCAGACTCAGTCCACTTTTTTATTTTTTACTTTTATCCGTAGATGAACAGGGCAGGAGATGCCAGGTTAACAGACCTCTACCTCTTCTTGACTTCCTGACCAGCCCAGGCAGCAGGTCTTGCCTGGGGTGGCCAGTTCGCTTCCTATACAAGTGCTCTGTGCCACCTCTCATTGAACCTCCCCCACATTTACACATCATACACGCGCGCGCACGTGCGCACACACACACACACACACACACACACACACACACACACACACACACATTTACCTATGCACACCTCCCCCCAACACCCATACTCACCAGCCAAATGGCAAATCACCCAAGGGAACCATGGCACATTCCTCTGCTTAATAGATGCTCCTGGGGCCAGACACGGTGGCTCATGCCTTTAATACCAACACTTTGGGAGGCCAAAGCAGGCAGATCACAAGGTCAGGTGTTTGAGACCAGCCTGACCAACATGGAGAAACCCCATCTCTACTAAAAATACAAAAATTAGCTGGGCATAGTGGCTTGCGCGCCTGTAATTCCAGCTACTCAGGAAGCTGAGGCAGGAGAATCACTTGAACCCGAGAGGCAGAGGTTGCACTGAGCCAAGATCATACCATTGCACTCCAGCCTGGGTGACAGTGAGACTCTGTCTCAAAAAAAAAAAGAAAAAAAGATACTCCTTTCCTATTCCCCTCCCAACCGTCAAAAATGATGTCATCCACCAGGAATCCAAACTCAACCCTCTGCCCTAAGGCTTTAGACAGAAAGGATCTGGCTACCTGTGGAATTGCAAGTTACTGTAATCCTTGTCACATCAGATTACAGGATGTCAGGGAGTCTTCTGAACTCAGGGACACACCAGTATGGACAGACAGCACAGATGAGTCCCTGCTTCTAAGGTGCCCCCTTGCTGCCAAGAGCATAACCACAGGGGTCCTTGACTGCTGCCTGTAACCCTTGCTGGACACCCCATTGCTCCCGGCCCCCCTAACTGGAAGTCTTTGGTTTCATCCTCACTTAGGTAGCTGGATATGGAACTTCATCCAGCTTCTTGCAACCAAAACTACCCTAGGTAGGTGTCCTTCATCCGGATTATACCAGAAGCGCAGCTAAATGGTTATGTTCCTCTTTTGCAGTGCAGGTCTTCCATCCAAAACAATCTGGAAGATACCCAGTATGGGAGTTAGCAGGTATTCGATCATACCCACCAAGGACTGGTGTCTTTGTAAAGAAGGAAAAGAGGGGGGCCGGGTGCAGTGGCTCATACCTGTAATCCCAGCATTTTGGGAGGCCGAGGTGGGTAGATCAAGAGATCGGGAGATTAAGACCGTCCTGGCCAACATGGTGAAACCC
Source organism: Sapajus apella (assembly GCF_009761245.1). Lineage (NCBI taxonomy): Eukaryota > Metazoa > Chordata > Mammalia > Primates > Cebidae > Sapajus > Sapajus apella. The sequence goes on along the minus strand of NW_022436950.1, from coordinate 9,359,184 downwards.
CGTCTCTAAAAAGAAAACAGGGAACTCCAACTAAACCAGAACTGCCCAGAATCAGGCAGGGGCCAGCAAGACAAGAGAAGTCCGGAAGAGAAACTAGGATCCACCTGTGTTTCCTAACCATGCAAATCCCATGTGAATACTTTTAGCCATCCAACATTTACCCCTACTTTTTCTTGCCAGGGCCCAGATCTTGTCTTGGTAACCCTAATCACGGTCATCACAAGAGACCCTCACGAACTCTGATCATTTTCAAATCACAGAGCCAACTCAGAGAAGCTGGTGTCCTGACTCACAATTTTTCCTGGGCCCTGTCTTTAGCACACACGTGGACTAGTGCCTTGCCCATCCCTTGCTCAAAAAACATATTCAAAATACATGAAGTTGGGGCTAGGTGCAGTGGCTCACACCTCTAATCCCAGCACTTTGGGAGGCCAAGGTGAGCGGATCATTTGAGGCCAGGAGTTCAAGACCAGCCTGGCCAACATGGTGAAACCCCATCTCTACTAAAAACACAAAAAAGTAGCTGGGTATGGTAGCACACACCTGCAGTCCCAGCTACTCGGGAGGCTGAGGCAGGAGAATCACTTGAACCCAGGAAGCAGAAGTTGCCGTGAGCTGAGATTGCACCACTGCACTCCAGCCTGGATGACGGAGGGAGACTCTGTCTCAAAAACAAACAAACAAGCAACAAAAAACAAACTATGTGAGATTGACTTGGCCAGGTATCTGCAGTCAAGTTGCAAACCTTTATAATGCCAGAAAGAATCAAACTTCTCTAATTACCATATTCAAAAATTTACTTTTCCATCATTGCCTTGTCAATGGACTTTCTCAAAATAAAAGGAATATTCTTTGGACCCCAAAGTGAGCAAAAAATTCCCAGGAAACCAAGGACCTGCTCTCTTTTGCCCTCTTCCAAGTCTATCCTAACCCAGCTCACCCATGCCTGCCGACTTGGAAACCTCTCAGCCACGCATATGGGGCCATGATGTTGCTAGAGGACTTTTGTTCTTTCGCTTATTTTTCAAAGACCAGTCCAGCATATGAATTACATAAAAATAGGCTTTAAGGCTTAGAGAGATGAAACATGTCATCGGAGGTCCCTGAGGGATGGCCACTGCAGCTTGACACCATTTTGAGCCAGGATAAATTAGCCCTGGTCACTTAGAGTAGGCACTTAACGTTTAATGATTGGAGTTTTCAAACAACCAGGTTCTAGGCAACCACTTGGTTAAAACCTTGTCATACAAGCCCAACTAGCAGGAGTCGGCCAAGACCGCCTTGACTTAACGAAGATCCTCCATGCTGAGACAGTTATCACTGAGCTCTCTTAAAACCCATCAGCATAACCAGATGCCAGCTATGAGCCAATGCCTACTGTCAGCCGCCCTTAAACAAGGTCCCACACCCATTCTGCAGGGATCCCCAAAGTGCAGAGAATGGGGGGAGGCTAGCTCTGCCATTTTGCCGCCTCCAGCATGTTCCTTGGGGGAAAAGCCAGAACATGGGTGTGTATTCTGCCATGACATCAAGGTAGAGGGACCCAGGTGTCAGGTCTTCTAGCAAGACATGCTCAGTTCAAGGTCAGGCCTAGGAAGACCATGAAGGCTCCTTTACTCATTTCTGATGCCGGAGCCTCTGAAAGACTGGACTCAGTAATACTCTTGGCCCTTGAAATGCTGGTGTTATGGATGACAGCAACAAGACGATGCACACCGTCTTCTGTTCCGGAGCCCCACTTCCAGCAATCACAGCCCTGTTCATCAAGGTTGAATCCTAAATCCATGAACTACCCAGTGGCCATAGTTTGCATCCCAATTCCGGAGACATAGTACGAAGCCTAATGTATGTCAATCCATCTCTCTAGCCCCCATCTTTGTTAAAAGAATAAGTGTGGCCGGATGCAGTGGCTCACGCCTATAATCCCAGTGCTTTGGTAGGCCGAAGCAGACAGATCACTTGCGATCAGGAGTGTGAGACCAGTCTGGCCAATAGGGTAAAGCCCTGCCTCTACAAAAACACGAAAATTAGCCCCATGTAGTGGCAGGCACCTACAGTCTCAGCTACTTAGGAGGCTGAGGCAGGAGAATCGCTTGAACCTGGGAGGCAGTGAACTGAGATTGCACCACTGCACTCCAGCCTGGGCAACAGAGAGAGAATCCGTTTCAAAAAAAAAAAAGAAAGTAAGTGGGCCAGCCCTCAGAGGCATCCTACCATTGCTAGACACAAGACTGATTTTCAGCTGGAATCCACTGTATTTAGTTGGTGCGTGTATCGTTTGTTTTTTGTTTTTTGTTTTTGAGATGGAGTCTTGCTTTGTCTCCAAGCTGGAGTGCAGTGGTGCAATCTTGGCTCACTGCAAACTCCGCCTCCCGGGTTCTAGCAATTCTGTGATTCCCCTGCCTCAGCCTCCCAAGTAGCTAGGACTATAGGCACGTGCCACCACATCCAGCTAATTTTTTTTGTATTTTTAGTAGAGATGGAGTTTCACCATGTTGGCCAGGATGGTCTCGATCTCTTGACCTCATAATCCACCCGCCTCAGCCTCCCAAAGTGCTGGAATTACAGGCGTGAGCCACTGCACCCAGCCAGTGGTTATACTTACTAAGTAATCTTAATATCACCCCTGGCTACACGCCATACAATCAGCATAACTCATTCTCCTGTCTTACTTCTGATGAGTTTTTCTACTTTGTCATTTTTTTTTTTTTTTTTTTTTTTTGAGACAAAGTCTCACTCTGTCACCCAGGCTGGAATGCCGTGGCATGGTTTTGGTTCACTGCAACCTCCACTTCCCAAGTTCAAGCAATTTTCATGCCTCAGCCTCTGAGTAGTTGAGATTACAGGTGTCCGCCACCTCGACCGGCTAATTTTTGTATTTTTAGTAGAGAGGGCATTTGGCCATGTTGCCCAGGCTGGTCTTGAACTTCTGGCGTCAAGTGATCCTCTCTCCTAGGCCTCCCAAAGTGCTGGTATTACAGGCATGAGCCACCATGCCCGGCCTACTTTGTTATTGTTTATATGACCCAGGACACACTTTCTGCAGTAAGTACAGCTTCTCAAGCACCATGAAATGCCTCCTCAGTACAGGCAGAGAATACCCAAAGTCCCTAAGAATTCTCAGGGGTTCCCTGGTTATCACTAGCCCCAGAACCTCACCAGCAACACACCTGCTTTATCAGACTGAAATAGATATGTGACACAACAGAGCAAAATCAGCTATGGCTGTCTGGAGTCTCAGGCAGCAAGAGAGATGATTACGGAATGGAGACATCATCTGGGTCTCCTCACCCTTCTTGTCACACGCCCTTGCTGAAATCAGGAAGGCCACCTTTCGATTCCTGTGAAGTTGCAGAAATGGCAAGCCCTGTCACTTGCTGCCTTCAAACACCCCTGACTACACACTCAACTGGTGGAGACACCACTGCCTGCCCCCACTCCCCCACCAAGAAGGGGAATGAGATGAGGTCAGATTGTGATCCACACATCTCAGTCCCCCAAAATGCTGGGATCACAGGCGTGAGCCCCCGCGCCCAGCCTCCCCTTGGCACTTTTAACTTCCAGGCTTACTCTTGGCCTTCATACTGGTCATTAAGCCAGCTCCAAGGCCTGAGTGGCACCTGCTCCGGTCCAGCTCTGCCTTGGCCTGCCTTCTGTCCAATTCCTGTCCAGGGTAGGACCTGAGCTGCTTGGATATTATTTCCTCCTTCCGATAAAGGCATACCTGGGTGTGTTTACCACTGTCTCAGCTCAGAAGCATCTCAGACCAATTCCTTTCTATTTCACTCAAGACAGAATGTGGGAGTTTCCCCTCCACAACTGCACCTGAGGTATCTAGGGCCAAACTTCCTTCTCCGAACTTACTCATGGCCTGAGATGTTGAAAGCGTGGCTGTCCACAGGGGTAAGCCCCAGGGGGACTGCAAAGAGTCTCAGCATGGATGGTTCTCACTTCAGCAGGACAGTCGGGGTGATGTGCTGGCTGCCCTTGGGAGTTCATCGCTGGCACTGTGACAGATGAAATTCACTTGATAATTAAGGAGATGGTTTTATTCAAGCTAGTGCCACAAACAGAACGCTCATTAATGAGGAACATCTCAAAGAAAAGGAGGGGGGCCTGGGGTTTTACAGAGAAAGGTAAAAGAGGGAGGCATCCCGGAGTCTATGGGAGTCATGAGGCAGGATGAAGACCAGTCTTCTGGAAGAAACTGTGAGGGCAGTGTGGTCTTGTGGTCGTCTGATTCACTGTTTCTGAAACACAAAAGTAGAGACATTTCTTTCTTTCTTTTTGAGACAGAGTCTCACACTGTCACCTGGGCTGGAATGCAGTGGCTTGATCTCAGTTTACTGCAACCTCCACCTCTCGGGTTCATGCTTTATCTGAGCCCTGTGCAACCTCAGCAGTGATGATTAAGAAATGTCTCAGGCTGGGCATGGTGGTTCATGCCTGTAATCCCAGCACTTTAAGAGGCCAAGGCGGGTGCATCACTTGAGGTCAAGCATTCAAGACCAGCCTGGCCAACATGGTGAAATCCATCTCTACTAAAAAAAAAAATACAAAAATTAGCTGGTTATGGTGGTACATGCCTGTAATCCCAGCTACTCAGAAGGCTGAGGCAGGAGAATCATTTGAACCCAGGAGGCGGAGGTTGCAGTGAGCTAAGATCGTAATATCATGCCATTGCAGTCTAGCCTGGGCAACAGAGTGAGATTCTGTCTCAAAAAAAAAAAAAAAAGTTCAATGTTGTCAGTCCCAGTTCTAGTTCAAGATGAATATCCCTCATCACTGAGGAATTCAGAGTAGGCAGGCACCGCCAGAGTGCGGTGAAGCAGGGCCTAATGAGCAGCCCCTCCTGCATTCTTGTTGGTGTTGTTCCTGTGAAACCAGTTCAACCATCTGTTAAGAGGTGAGTTGTTTTAGGGTCCTGGAGATCAGGCATCTTAAAAGAGGGGTGTCAGCCGGGCGTGGTGGCTCACGCCTGTAATCTCAGCACTTTGGGAGGCCGAAGCAGGTGGATCATCTGAGGTCAGGATTTCAAGACCAGCCTGACCAACACGGTGAAACCCTGTCTTTAAAAAAAAAAAAAAAGGGGGGGGATGTCTAGCCAGGTGCAGTGGCTCATGCCTATAATCCCAGCACTTTGAGAAGCCTAGGTAGATAGATCATGAGATCAGAAGTTCGAGATCAGCTGAGCACAGTGGCATGTGCCTATAGTCCCAGCTACTCGGGAGGCTGAGGTGGGAGGATCGCTTGAATCCAGGAGTTCTGGGCTGTAGTGTGCTATGCCGATCAGGTGTCCACACTAAGTTTGGCATCAATATGGTGACCTCCCGGGATCAGGGGACCACCAGGTTGCCTAAGGAGGGGTGAACCGGCCCAGGTCAGAAATGGAGCAAGTCAAAACTCCCATGCTGATCAGTAGTGGAATCGCGCCTGTGAATAGCCACTGCACTCCAGCCTGGGCAACACAGCAAAATCCTGTCTCTTAAAAAAAAGAAGTTCAAGACCAGCCTGGCCAATATGGTAAAACCCTATCTCTACTAAAAATACAAAAATTAGCTGGGTGTGGTAGCAGGTGCCTGTAGTCTCAGTTACTCGGGAGGCTGAGGCAGGGGAATCACTTGAACCTGGGAGGCGGAGGTTGCAGTGAGCGGAGATCATGCCACTGCACTCCAGCCTGGGCGACAGAATGAGACTGTCTCAAAAAAAAGAAAAAAAAAAAGAGGGATGTCTAAGCACAGTGCAACCCTGTCTCTAGTAAAAATATAAAAATTAGCTGGGCATGGTGGGGGGCACCTGTAGTCCCAGCTACTAGGAGGCTGAGAGGCTGAGGCAGAATGGAGTCCAGGAGGCAGAGGCTACAGTGAGCCAAGATCACTCCACTGCACTCCAGCCTGTGCGACAGAGCAAGACTCCATCTCAAAAATAAATAAATAAAAATAAATAAAAGAAGGATGTCTAAAATAATGAAGAAATAATATAAAAGTTATATTAAAGTAAAAGCTAGTAGTTGAATCTGAGAATTAGCTGGTTCAGTGATCCCAAGAGGTCAGCAGAAGAAAATCTTCCAGCACCAGTGTTTGAGTTTCCTAAAGCTGTCAATGTTCTTGTGATATTATCCACAATATGGCACCTGTCATACAAGGGCATACACGGCCTGAGCATTTTGCTGGGCTTCCTTAGTGGTCCAGACAGCAGCTTGTCCAGGGAGAAATTTTGCCTGTGCATGGCATGCTGAGGGGCTGAGTCTTTCAAGGTTTATGTCAAATCACTAAGCCTCAGCTTGTAGAACTCCATCAGATTCTGGAAGACAAGACCAGCTGCAAGGCAACCTAAAGTCCTCATAGGGATTTGGGCAATCAGGTGTTAATTCTTGGTGATGCCAATTCAGGCTTGAAGAAAAAATGTGAAAGTTAGTTTGGAGGCTGGACTCAGTGGCTCACACCTGTAATCCCAGCACTTTGGGAAGCCAAGGCAGGCAGATCGCCTGAGTTCAGGAGTTCAAGACCAGCCTGGCCAACATGGTGAAGCTCCATCTCTATTAAAAATACAAAAAAAATTAGCCGAGCATAGTGTCAGGCGCCTATAATCCCAGCTACTCGGAAGGGTGAGGCAGGAGAATCGCTAGAACCCGGGAGGCGGAGATTGCAGTGAGCCGAGATCGCGCCATTGTACTCCAGCCTGGCAGACAGGAGTGAGGCCGAGTCTTAAAAAGAAAGAAAAAGAAAGTTAGTTTAGAGGACTATAGTAAGATATTGAAGAAAACTGGAGAAATTGAAACCTTGGTAAGGATTGGCAATTTGGGCAAGGCAACAGGAGCTAGTCAAATTTAAAGGTCCCCAAACTGGTTTTTCTATGAGGTATAGGAAAAGGCAGCCAATTAAATCTCATCAGACAAGACAGAGTGCAAAGTCATCACCTACCTGCAGTGTATAAACAGGTGCAAGAAAACTCAAAGGCAGTTAACCGGAATGGTGTGCTATATATTGAAACGTAAAATTTCTCATTTTAGACACCTGTCTTTTGATAAAGATAATCTCAAAAAAAAATTTTTCTTCATCACAAAATAAGGCTGGCCTTCTTAGATACAGTGTCACTATTTACATAGGAGCAGCAAGGAGCAGCAAGAATAGATTTTTTTTTAATTTTTTTTTTTTTTTTAAAGACAGGGTTTCACCATGTTGGTCAGGCTGGTCTTGAACTCCCAATCTCAGGTGATCTGCCCACCTTGGCCTCCAAAGTGCTTGGATTACAGGCATGAGCCACCATGCCTGGCCTTTTTAAAAAATTTTTTTTTCTTTTTTCTATCTTTTATATATTTATTTTTTAAAAAATGGGGTTTCACCTTGATGGACAGGCTGGTCTTGAACTCCTGACCTCAGGTGATCCACCCACCTCAGCCTCCCAAAGTGCTAGGATTACAGGCGTGAGCCACAGCGCCCAGCCTTTTTTAATTTTTAAGACAGAGCCTCTCACTGTTGCCCGGGCTGGAGTGTAGTCACATGATCTCAGCTCACTGCAACCTCCGCTTCCCGGGTTCGAGCAATTCTCCTGCCTCAGCCTCCCAGGTAGCTAGGATTACAAGTGCCTGCCACCACGTCAGCTTAATTTTTTGTATTTTTAGTAGAGACAGGGTTTCACAGCCAGGCGTAGTGGCTCATGCCTGTAATCCAAACACTTTGGAGGCCAAGGCAGGCGGATCACCTGAGATCGGGAGTTCAAGACTAGCCTGACCAACACGGTGAAACCCTGTCTTTATAAAAAAAAAAAAAAGAGAGAGAGAGAGAGAGAGAGAGAGAGAGACAGGTTTTCACTATGTTGGCCAGGCTGGCCTCGAACTTCTAATTTCATGATCCGCCTGCCTCAGCCTCCCAAAGTACTGGGATTACGGGCGTGAGCAACCACACCAGGCCAAGAATGGTAATTTAACAGATAGGCCTCCTTAAACTTGCTTTGCTGGAAGCTTTAATAAAGTATCTCAGATTAGACATTTGAAAGACTCTTGAGGCTAGGAAGCTACACCAAGGACTTGACATCGAAATTGCTTCTGATGCCTATACATCTGAGCAAATTCCTCTCTTCTCAAGGACCCCTCCATATCCTACAGTTCATGGGCTTGCCAGGAAGTGACTTTCCTAACTCACCTGTAAGGCTGACGACTCCGTAAGCCAGAGGGCTGGTAAGGACTGGCTCCATAAAGTTAATCCTAGTTACTTTAACGTGTCAGGCAATTTCTGATTTAATGAGCATCATTCTCAAACATGGTATTTTAGGCAAAGTTTTGGGTGCATAATCAATGTTTCCAATTATGTCCTGTTAACAAGGAAGGCAGATTCTCATTGAACCTGTGCAAATAATCATATTGCCATGAAATGAAGAATAGTCAGTGAGAGTTTCTGAATTTTGGAGAAATCAGGGAGACAGAATAAGATATTTTAAAATGGTTTGTTTCTGGTTACCGAAGTCTACCAAACTGTTATGAGTCATAAACAGCTTAAGAGAAAAGAGAGCCAGGCATAGCACTTTGGGAAGCTGAGGCAGATGGATCACAAGGTCAGGAGTTCAAGACCAGACTAGCTAACATAGTGAAATCCCATCTCTACTAAAAATACAAAAATTAGCCTGGTATGGTGGCACATGCCTGTAGTCCCAGCTACTCCGGAGGCCGAGGCAGGAGAATTGCTTGAACCTGCAAGGCAGAGGTTGCAGTGGGGTGAGACCATGCCATTGCACTCCAGCCTGGGAGACAGAGTGAGACTCCTTCTCAAAACAAAAAAAAAGAGAGAAAAGAGAAAAAGGTTCCTTATATATACAGAAAAATGGAACATTAAAACCACATCTAAAACATCGCAAACAAAACCCACCATCATTTCTTATCAGTTCATTTGGTCTTAGTTAATAAATTCTTGTTCCACTGGATTTTGGGTTAGTCATCTCATCAGCCTCTCAACTGGAGTTCTAGAAATCCTGACTCAGTCCACTGGTGTGGTCTCAAAGTTGTTTAAATGATGCCGCCAGAAGCTTGCACTTAAAGTACCTTGCATAGACCTTTACCACGTGTCTCTGAGGCAGTCCTTTGTTGAAGATAAAGCACTGTGGTCCGTAGCTGATTACAAGAGCTTTCAGAGAAGCACCAGAGTGGCTGTGCCTGTAATCCCAGCTACTCGGGAGGCTGAGGTGGGAGGATCACTTGAGCCCAGGAGTTCTGGGCTGTAGTGCGCTTTGCTGATCGAGCGTCCACACTAAGTTCAGCATCAATATGGTGACCTCCCAGGATCAGGGGATCACCAGATTGCCTAAGGAGGGATGAACCGGCCCAGGTTAGAAATGGAGCAGGTCAAAACTCCCGTGCTGATCAGTACTGGAAACACGTCTGTGAATAGCCACTGCACTCCAGCCTGGGCAACATAGCAAGACCCCATCTCTAAAAAGAAAATAAAATTTTTAAAATTAAAAAAAAAATAAATAAACAGAGAGAGGCACCAGAGTAAAAAAAAAAAAAAAATCCCTATCCATAGATGACAAAATAAAAATGTCTGTGCTTAATTTACTATTGACAATTTTCAGAAGTAAAAGATCTGCTGGGTGTTTATAACAACAATAGCGAAACTGACAGGGACATTGGTTGTTTCCGTGGTATGCAAACCAAAATAATAAAGTTAATCTAAAAGCTGTTTTGGATGAAATATTTACAAACACAATGAGTAACCCTATTTGCAAAGAAGAGTGAATGCTATCTCCAATTTATAAAAACAGAGGAACATAATCTTTACAGAGAAAAAATCTTTAGGTGTAAGATATAATAATACCAACATAATATACCACTAATATACTACACATATTGTTAGAATATACTAAGAATATTATTTAAAGATCATAAAGTGAAGAGATTCTGTAAATATGGAATATATCCTAAACATCTGCATGCTAATAAAACTTCACAGGTAGGTGATGTGAGTCCCCAGTTGAAAACCCCTGGCAGGGCCGGGCGCAGTGGCTCATGCTTGTAATCCCAGCACTTTGGGAGGCTGAGATGGGCAAGATCTCTTGAGGAGTTTGAGACCAGCCTGGCCAACATGGTGAAACCCTGTCTCTACTAAAAATATGAAAATTAGCCAGGCATGGTGGCAGATGCCCATAATCCCAGCTGCTCGGGAGGCTGAGGCAGGAGAATCACTTGAACCCAGGAGGTGGAGGTTGCACCACTGTACTTCCAGCCTGGGTGCCAGAGTGAGACAAGAAGGAAGGGAGGGAGGGAAGGAGGGAAGGAGGGAGGATGGGAGGAAAGGAGGGAAAACTGCTGGTCTAGGAGATGCAAGATTCAAATTAAAGAAGTTCTGGCTGGGTGCAGTGGCTCACGCCTGTAATCCCAGCACTTTGGGAGTCTGAGGTGGGAAGATTGCTTTAGTCCAGGAGTTCAGGACCAGACTGGGCAACATAGCAAATCCCTGTCTTTACAAAAAATACAAAAATTAGCCAGGTGTGGTGGTGCACACCTGTAGTTCCAGCTAGTTGGGAGGCTGAGGTAGGAGGACCACTTGAACCCAGGAAGCAGAGGTTGCAGTGAGCTGAGATCAAGCAACTGCACTCCAGGCTGGGTACCAGAGCAAGACTCTGTCTCTAAAATATAAAAATAATTAAAAATTTTAAAAAAATTACAGAAGTTACGATTGAGTTACCACCTTAAGACACAGTTGAAATTATGACTGATAACCATGTTCTGTGGCTGTTTAGCACTAGGTAAACCAGCACCAACAAACATGTTATGGACAATAAGGACATTGATGCATCTCTAGGAATTTTCCACACAGCATACAATTCCTGAAATATCTGCATTTAATAACACTTTGCGATACAAAGTTAACCTAGACAAGACTAAGTATGTCTTCTGATTTGAAAACTCTTTCCATGCAACTCATCAACAATATATCAAATAAACCTAATTATTTCTAGCACTTCGTTTCTTACAAGGTGAAAAAACCAAATCATTTGTGGTCTTTTTCTCTGAAAAATCTCAAAGATAGTTTTGGGTGCAGAAGATATTATTTACGATTAACTTAGGGAAGGCAAAATAGTAAAAGTTACCAGGAGACTTGAACACCTCATTAAGGTAGGATGAGCTACTGTGCAACAATTCTTGACTACTTAAAATGACAATAAACTATTTTTAAAAACAAATATGGGAGGTAACATGATTATAAAGAATCTTACGTTTTCCTAAGCGAGAAAACTTTGTTCTCTTAAATAATCAAGAACACCAGCCTGACTAATATGGCAAACCCTGTCTCTACTAAAAATACAAAATTAGCCAGGTGTGGTGGTGTGTGCCTGCAATCCCAGCTACTCGGGAGTCTGAGTGAGGCAGGAGAATTGCTTGAAGCAGGGAGGCAGAGTTGCAGTGAGCCGAGACCGCACCACGGCACTCCAGCCTGGGTGACAGAGCAAGACGCAATCTCAAAAAAATAAAAAATATAAATAAATAAATAAAAATCAAGGACATCTTTTTTTTTTTTTTGAGACAGAGTCTCACTCCGTCACCAGGCGCCAGGCTGGAGTGCAGTGGCGCGGCTCACTGCAACCTCCACCTCCCGGGTTCAAGCAATTCTCCTGCCTCAGCCTCCCAAGTAGCTGGAACTACAGGTGCGCACCACCACGCCCAGCTAATTTTTTTGTATTTTTAGTAGAGACGGGGTTTCACCATGTTGGCCAGGATGGTCTCGATCTCTTGACCTCGTGATCCGCCTGCCTTGGCCTCCCAAAGTGCTGGGATTACAGGCGTGAGCCACCGCGCCCGGCCTTTTTTTTTTTTTTAAGACAGAGTTTTGCTCTGTCGCCAGGCCGCAGGACAGTGATTCAATCTTGGCTTACTGCAACCTCCGCCTCCTGGGTTCAAGCTATTCTCCTGCCTCAGCCTCCCAAGTAGCTGGGACTACAGGCGTGCACCATCATGCCCAGCTAATTTTTGTATTTTTGGTAGAGACAGTGTTTCACCATGTTTGCCAAGATGGTCTCGATCTCTTGACCTCATGATCCACCCACATCAGCCTCCCAAAGTGCTGGGATTACAGGCGTCAGCCACCACTCCAGGCCTCTCAAGGACATCTTACAGTCAACATAAACCAGAGACGTTTCTTCTGGTAAAACACAACCTTTATTCCCTAAGCAAACTACACAGAAAGGGAAGAATACTCTTTCACAATCTTGTATTCATTTCTTTTTGCTGTGCCAATACATTACCATACACTTAAGGGTTAAATAACACACATTTATTGTCTTACAGTTCTGGAGGTCAGAAGTCCCAAATCAGTCTCACTGGTCTAAAAGTTAAGGTATCAGCAAAACTGGTTCCTTCTGGAGACTTTAGGAAGAGAACTCATTTCCTTGCCATTTTCAGCTTCTAGGGTGCCTTTTTTTTTTTTTTT
>NW_022436950.1:8890952-9346662 GCF_009761245.1 Sapajus apella | reverse complement strand
GGGATTACAGGCATGTGCCACCATGCCCAGCTAATTTTTTTGTATTTTTAGTAGAGACGGGGTTTCACCATGTTGACCAGGATGGTCTCGATCTCTTGACCTCGTGATCCACCCGCCTCGGCCTCCCAAAGTGCTGGGATTACAGGCTTGAGCCACCGCGCCCCGCCCTAGGGTGCCTTTCATTCCTGGCTCATGGCCCCTCTTCTATCTCAAAGCCAGCAGCACAGGATCTTCCAATCTCTTTCCCACTGCTTCCCTTCCCACATCACCTGTCCCACATTCTGACTCTCTTGCCTCCTCCTAAGCACCATTCTGATTACGCTGAGCCCACCAGAGGATCCTGGGTAATTTCCCCACCTCAAGGATCTTAATGATATCTACAAAGTTCCCTTTACCGTGTAAGGTCACATATCCACAGGTTCCAGGGATTAGGATGTGGACCTCTTGGGGGTGGATGAGGGGTATTGTTCAGTCCACCACACACTACTTAATAAGGACAAACCAATACTTTTCTCATTTCAACAGAGAGAAAAATTCTAGTTTTGTATCAGTATATTCAATAGTAAAGCTCTTTTTAAAAATCTTATAACCAGGCACGGTGGCTCATACCTGTAATCCCAGCACTTTGGGAGGCCGAGATGGGCAGATTACCTGAGGTCAGGAGTTTGAGACCAGCCTGGCCAACATGGTGAAACCCTGTCTCAACAACAACAAAAAAATTTTTTTAAATCTTATAAATAAATCCATCAAATCTTAGTAAATGTTGACCATGACAAAACTCTCTTTTCTAGAACCTTCTGTAGATTTCTGATGTAGGTGTTTATAGCTATAAACTTGCCTCTTAGTATTGTCTTTGCTGTATCCCTTAAGTTTTTTACGTTGTGTTTCCATTTTCATTTGTTTCAAGAAATTTTTCACTTTCCTTCTGAATTTCTTCATTGACTCACTGGTCACTCAGTAGCATATTGTTTAATTTCCATGTATTTGTATAGTTTCCAAAATTCCTATTATTACTGATTTCTAGTTTTATTCCATTATGGTTAGAGAGGATACTTAAAACATTATTTCAATGTTTTTAAATTTTATTTTTTTGAGACAAAATTTCGCTCTGTCACCCAGGCTGGAGTGCACTGGCATGATCTCGGCTCACTGAGCCCTCTGCCTCCCAGGTTCAAATGATTCTCCTGCCTCAGCTTCTGCTATAGCTGGAACTACAGGCATGCACCATCACACTCAGCTAATTTTTGTATTTTTAGTCGAGGCGGGGTTTCACCATGTTGACTAGGCTGGTCTTGAACTCCTGACCTTAAGTGATCTGCCTGCCTTGACCTCCCAAAGTGCTGGGATCACAGATGTGAGCCACCATGCCAGATCAATTTTTCTGAATTTTTAAAGACTTGTTTCGTGGTCTAACATATGGTCTACCCTTAGGAATGATACATGAGCTGAAAAGAAGCATGTGTATTTTGCAGCCATTGGATGAAATATTTTGTAAATATCTATTAAATCCATTTGGTCTATAGTGCAGGAGTCTATAGTGCCGATTAAGTCTGACGTTTCTTTGTTGATTCCTGTCCAGATGATCTGTCCAATGCTGAAAGGGGGGTGTTGAAGGCTCCAGCTCTTGGTGTCTTTCTCTTTAGCTCTAACAACACTTGCTTTATATATTTGGGTGCTTCAGTATTGGATTCACATATTTTTACATTTCTTATATCCTCTTGCTGAATTGAACTCCTGGACTCAAGCGATCCTGTCTCCTCAGACTCCCAAAGGGCTGTGATTACCGGCATGAGCCACTGTGCCCAGCCCCTTTACTTTCTTTCAGAGTCTCTCTCTCTGTGCTGAGCTGCTTGGAACTGGGGGAGGGGTGACGCAAAGCGCCACTGTGGCCACCACCACTGGGACCATGCTGGGTCAGACTTAAAGCCTGCACAGCACTGGGTCGTGCCCATGACCCACAGTTACCATTGCCTGGCTACCACCTGTGTTCCCTCAAGGCTCTAGGGTTCTACAATCATCAGGTGGTAAAGCCAGCCAGGCATATGTTCTTCCCTTGAGGGCAACGAGATCCCCCTGGTCCCGGAGAGGCCAAACAGGAGCCAGGGCCTGCAATAGGAAACCTCAGGCGTCTATCTGGTGCTCTATTCCACCATGGCCCACATAAGTACTGGCTGGCCGCTGTCACTGTTCATTCAAGGCCCAAGGGCTCTTCGGTCAGCTTATTGTGGCTGCCGCCAGGTTTAGGACTCACCCTTCAGGGCAATAGACTCCCCTCTGGTCCAGGACAGGTCCAAAAATGCCATCCAAGAGCCATGGCCTGGAATCAGGGACTCTAAGAGCCTGTTTGCTGCTCTGCTCCCCTAAGGCTGAGCTGACACCTTAGCTGCAAGACAGAGCCCCATTGACTCTCCCCTCTCCTTTCCTCAAGCAGACGTATTCCCTCCCCACAGCCGCCACAGCTGAAGATGCAAAATCCCGCAATCACTGTGCTCTCCCTCCCCCAAGAGCAGATTCTCTTTGCACCCCATGGTTACTGCCACGGGATGGGGCATGGGGGACATCAGCAATTCAAGACTGTCTTTCCTACCCTCTTCAGTGTCTCTTTCAGGGACATGAAATTAAAACCAGGTGCTATGATCGCTCACCTAATTTTTGGTTCTTAGGAAGGTGCTTTTTGTGTGGATAGTTGTACAATTTGGTGTTTCTGCAGGGAGGACGATCGCGGGATGCTGCTTCTACTTTTTTTTTTTTTTTTTTTTTTGAGAAGGAGTCTCACTCTGTCACCAGGCTGGAGTACAGTGGCGCGATCTCCGCTCACTACAACTTCCGCCTCCTAGGTTCAAGCGATTCTCCCACCTCAGCCTTCCAAGGAGCTGGGATTACAGGCACCTGCCACCACATCCAGCTGATTTTTGTAGTTTTAGTAGAGATGGGGTTTCACATGTTGGTTGGCCAGGCTGGTTTCAAACTCCTGACCTCACATCCTAGACTTCTACATCCATCAGAACACCAAGTACTACCTCCTAAATATTTTTTTTTCTAATGGATTCACTTTTACCTATGCCCAATCCTAGCTCAGGCCCTCATTACCACTTCCCAGAATGAGAACCCCCTACTGGCCTCACGGCCTTTAATTTGGCCTTCCTCTCAACCACAGCACTCACCAGGATCAGAGTACCAAATCTACAGTACACACTTGAGTGTGTCACTCAGTGGCTTAAAGTTTCAATGCCCACCTACCTAACCCACCCTCACTACCTTCATGTTGAAACCCAGTCTCCTTAATATGGATGGCATGGCTCTTCAAGACTAGCCCTTTGCTTATCTCTCCAACTTTATCTGATGCCAATTCCCTTCCTCAAACTCTAAGCTCTATATAATGAACTACTCATACGAAGTTCCCTAAATTCACCATGCTTTTGGTGCTACTTGCATGATTTTCCTTGAACATTTTCCCCCATCTTCACTTGACTAAGCCTTTGTTTTTTTTTAAAGACATGGTTTCACCATGTTGGTCAGCCTGGTCTTGAACTCCCGACCTCAGGTGATCCTCCCGCCTTGGCCTCCAAAGTGCTTGGATTACAGGCATGAGCCACCACGCCCGGCCTTCACTTAACTAAGTCTTATTCATGTTTCACGTCTCACTCTTCCGTAGTTGTCTGTTTTTTTGTGTCTCTTTCCAGGACTATAAACTCACTGACAGTAAGGACCACAGATTATTCAATGTCTCATTCTCACTGTGCTCAGTAATTATTTACTCTCGATAAGTATTTATTGAATAAACAAAGTTTCATTGAGATTTAGAGCAGGTTGGGTGAGTCTGTGGGTGTGTGCTGGGTGGGCGGATGGGCGGGGCAAAAGATAACTAGAGTTCAAGCTTCAAAGGTAGAGTCCTTCAATTGCAGTATGCAGGTGGGGCTAAACAAGTGGCTTTTGAAGTGGAATAGAAATGAAGGTCACTGGGGCAGAGAATACAAGGGAACTCTGACCCCATAGATGGGATGAGTGGCAGTTGTGTTGCCCAGAAGAAGTCAGGTCAGGCACTAGGTGGGGTGGGGAGGGAAGCTGTGAGTCAGACTCCAAAGTCCTTTCAGAGATGGTCTGATTAAGGCAGGGACGTTCCTCCATCCTACATCCAAGCTTCACAGAGGATAGGAAGGGAAATAAAAGTGATGGGACTCACAGGGAGCCAGGGCTGACTCAAGAATGAAGACACTGCCTTATATCTGCCTGAGATCTGTGGGCCCTCATTAGAGAATGAAGGGCCTCCGTTCAAAAGCGTTTCATGATGAACAGGTGGGAGAATTTGCTAGAAAATGGTTGTGGCTACAGATAGGTTTTTTTTTGTTTGGTTAGTTGGTTGGTTTTGAGAAGTTTCACTATTCTTGCCCAAGCTGGAGTGCAATGGCACCATCTTGGCTCACTGCAACCTCTGCCTCCCGGGTTCAAGCGATTCTCCTGCCTCAGCCTCCCAAGTAGCTGGGACTACAGACACACGATGCCCAACTAATTTTTGTATTTTTTAGTAGAAACCAGGTTTCACCACGTCGGTCAGGCTGGTTTTGAACTCCTGACTTAAGGTGATCCGCCCACCTCCCCCTCCCAAAGTGCTGGGATTACAGGCATGAACCACCCCACCCAGCCTACAGAGAAGTATTTTAATAGATGAACAGGTGGAAGAATTTTCTAGAAAGTGGTTGTGCCTACAGAGAAGTATTTTAATAGAAAAGTATTCCCAGAGAGCCCAACAGAAGGGTTTAGAAGATATCTCCAAGGGTAAATTCAAGTGGTCAAATGACATGCTTTCTTCCAGTTTGGTTTCGGAATTTGTTACAAACCCCTGTATCAGAAATTTCTACTGTCTTGCTGCTATAATTCTCAGCTGTTTCTCCCAGTTAAGACATTGATTTGGACTCTTACTCTTACCCTTAAAGCAAAGCAATCAAAGCCCTACATATGGGATTACTCACCCCTAGGGATTCTTTTATTCTGTGGGAAACTGAGTCCACATTTGTTTTTGAGGAATGTCAGCACAATAAAAGCCTCTCTTTGGGACTACGGTTACAAAGAATTCTCATCTTAAAAAAAAAAAGGCCGGGAGCGATGGCTCACACCTGTAATCCCAGCACTTTTGGAGGCCAAGGTGGGCGGATCACCTGAGGTGGGGAGTTCATGATCAGCCTGACCAACATGGAGAAACCCCATCTCTACTACAAATACAAAATTAGCTGGGTGTGGTGGCGCACACCTGTAATCCCAGCTACTCGGGAGGCTGAGGCAAGAGAATCACTTGAACCCAAGAGGTGGCGGTTGCGGTGAGCTGAGATAGCACCATTGCACTCCAGCCTGGGCAACAAGAGCGAAACTCCAACTCGGAAAAAAAATAAAAATAAGAGAAGAAAAAAAGCTGTGTTGGTAAAGTCCTAATGAACAAAGTTTCAAAATTTGGCATCACTTGCAGTCTCACCAGTGAGGGCTGGTCACTTTCCCCCCACCCTTTCTCGGTTAGCAAAGAGGAACTGGATGATGGCAAGCTTGCTCCTCCTCGTTTCCAAGCCTGCAGGATGTCTCCTCGACTGGTTTCTCTCTAAGTCCAGCCCCACAAGGCCTGTGGCCTCCTTCTCAGTGAGAACAACTGGTTTTCTAGCAGCATCCAATATGACTGAGATAGACTGCGCTTGGTTGGGGTGGACTTTACTTTTAACGTGCTGACATTTTACTTACATTTCATATTTTGTAGTGAGGTTTTCCACCTATTATCTGCCTATCTAGGTTAGTGAGCAATGTTAATCTAGTTTTCTTTTTTTGTGTTGCATTTATTGAGGTTGTGGTATCATGCCAATAATCAGAATAACATTAGCATCTGGCCGGGCAACATGGTTCAAGCCTGTAATCCCAGCACTTTGGGAGGCCAGGATGGGTGGTTCACCTGAGGTCAGGAGTTCGAGACCAGCCTGGCCAACATGGTGAAACCTCATTTCTACTAAAAATACAAAAATTAGCCGGATGTGGTGGTGGGCACCTGAAATCCTAGCTACTTGGGAGACTGAGGCAAGAGAATTGCTTCAACCTGGGAGGCAGAGGTTGCAGTGAGCCAAGTTGGTGCCATTGCACTCCAGCCTGGGTGACAGAGTGAGACTCCATCTCAAAACAAGCAAAAATCAGTATCTTCCTCCACCCCTCCCCATCTCATCTTGTTAGAAACGCAGAATTAGGGGTCCACTCCAGACCACTAAAACCATTATCTACATTTCCACAAGATCCTCTGGAAAATCGCATTACAAATTCACATAGTTCGAGAGGCTGCCCCAGGCCTATTCCTGAAAAACACTCCTTCCATAATCTCAGGAGCAAGCGACCTGGCTCTCCAACCGCCCGTTCTTCTTTCCAGCTCACTCTCTTACCGTGCCTATCCCAGCTGAACCTTGATCCTGCCACCTTCACATGGACCGCTCTCCCACCGCCCACAACCCCTCCTCACTTCCTCCTGGACAGGCGTGGATTCAACATTCTGCCGTAATTATTACTACCTTATTGTACCTTTACCTTCCTTTCCTCTGCCTCCCTCCATGGAACTATCTAGCAAAAACAACCCTGGTGGAATCGAATTCGTCACCTTCCCAGCAAAATGTGGCTGCCGAAAAACACAGAATAAGCCAGCTGACTGGTCCTTTACACCTGCTCCTCCCGCCCCAACCTTGCAGCACCTCCTCCCTCCCTGTACTGAGCAAATAAACGAGTGAATGTTCTTCCTGTTTCTCTGAGAAAATGGAAGCCCTCGGAAGGGACTGTCTGCAAGTTCCAGGAACCTCATCTGCCTGGCTCCCTGCCTCCTGCCCACATTCTCTGCCTGCCCTCCTGGTACCGTGACCTCACCTGCCTTGCTCCTATCCAAGGCCACACCTTCCAGTGCACTCTGCGTCCTTCCCTTCTCACTCATTCAGGGACAGCTCTCCAGAAAACAGCCCACGACCCTCATCGTCACATTTTCCCTCTCTACTCAATCATTCCCACCAGCATTTAAGCTGGAAGAGCGCCCAATCCAAAACCAGACCTAAATGAAATAAAACGAAACATTTGCTTGCACCCCACATTCCCTCCAGCCACCACGCCATTTATCTACTCCTCATTAGAAACAAAATGTCATGCAAATGTCTACACCAACGATCTCTCTTTCTAGAGTCCCCATTCTTTCTAGAGACTTTCTAGGTCTTATCTGTCCGTCCTTCTTTCCTTTTTTCCTTTCTCCCTCACTCGCTCTTTCTCTCTTTTTTTTTTTTGAGACAGAGCTGTGTGCTCCGTAGCTCAGGCTGGAGTGCAATGACACAATCTCAGCTCGCTGCAACCTCCGCCTCCGGGTTCAAGCGATTCTCCTGCCTCAGCCTCCCCAATAGCTGGGATAACAGGTGCATACCACCATGGCTGGCTAATTTTTTGTATTTAGTCGAGACAGGGTTTTGTGATGTTGGTCAGGTCGGTCTTGAACTCCTGACCTCAGGAGATCCACCTGCCTCCGCCTCCCAAAGTGCTGGGAGTAGAGGCGTGAGCTACCACATCCAGCCAGTCTCATTCTTTCTAAAGACCACTCCAATCAGGTCTTGCCACTTATCTGTCCACCGAAACAACTCTTACCAAGGAGTGGCCTCGCTGGAGCTGAGACCAATGACCAATAGTAAGCTTACTTAAATACAAGCCGCATTTGGCAGCAGAGATCCATCCTCCCCACTGAAAGGTGTCCCCGGTCTTCCAGCAGATGGCTTCCTTCCTTCCTTCTTATTTTATTTTCTGAGACATAGGCTCGCTCTGTCACCCAGGCTGGAGGGCAGTGGTGTGATCTTGGCTCACTGCAATTCCACCTCCCTGGGTCAAGCAATTCTCCTGCCTCAGCCTCCTGAGTAGCTGGGATTGCAGGTGTGCACCACCATGCCCCACTAATTTTTGTATTTTTAGTAGAGACGAGGTTTCACCATGTTGGCCAAGCTGGTCTCAACCTCCTGGCCTCAAGTGATCTACCTGCCTCTGCCTCTCAAGGTGCTGGGATTTCAGGCGTGAGCCACCGTGCCTGGCCCCATTTTCCTGGATATCTTCCTACCACACCGGATCCTCCCTCTCAGGGTTCTTTGCTGGTTCCTAATCATTCCCTGACCTGTCATTGCTGGGGGACTGGGCTTAGCGCTAACACTCACATCCTAAAGAATCTCACTGTCCAGAGGTTTTACCTATTCTGAGAACTGCCAAAATACTGTCTCTGGCCCAGACTTCTCCTCTGAACTCTTTTTGAGACAGTGTCTTGCTCTGTTGCCCAGGCCTGAGGGCAATGGCAAGCTCTCGGCTCACCGCAACTTCCGCCTGCTGGGTTCAAGCAATTCTCCTGTCTCAGCCTCCCAGGTAGCTGAGATTGCAGATGCATGCTGCCACGCCCGGTTAATTTTTGTATTTTTAAGTAGAGATGGGGTTTCACAATGTTGGTTAAGCTGGTCTCAAACCCCTGACCTCGTGATCAGCCTCCCAAAGTGCTAGGATTACAGGCGTGAGCCACTGCACCCAGCTTCCTCTGAACTTGGGTGTCCAACAGGCAGCTCAAACTTTATATGCCTCTAAATAAATCCCCAAATTCCTTCCTTCACACCTGTTTCTGCTTAAATTTTCCCCATATCACCAAATTGTATCTTCCAGATGCTTGAGAAAAAAAAAATTAGAAATCAGGAAAATCCTTTTAGCTTTTTTTTTTTTTCTTGAGTCAGGGTCTTACTCTGTGGCCCAGGCTGGAGTGACAGCGGCACAGTCACAGCTCACTGGAGCCTTGACTCTCCAGACTTAAGTGATCCTCCCACCTCGGCCTCTTAAGTAGTTGGGACTACAGGCACATGCCACCATGCCTGGCTAATTTTTATTTTTTCCAGAGATAGTGGTCTCACTATGTTGCCCAGGCTGGTCTCCAACTCCTGGTCTCAAGTGATCCTCCTGCCTTGGCCTCCCAAAGTGTTAGTGAGCCACCTTTTATTATTATTATTAATTATTATTGAGACTGAGTCTCCCTCTATTGCCCAGGTTGGATTCCAGTGGCGCAATCTCAGCTCACTGCAACCTCTGCCTCCCAAGTTCAAGCGATTCTCATGACTCAGTCTCCCGAGTAGCTGGAATTACAGGTGCCCTCCACCATGCCCGGCTAGGTTTTGTATTTTTAGTAGAGACAGCCTTTCACTATTTTGGCCGGGTTGATTGGGAGCTCCTGACCTCAAAGGATCCTCCCACCTCTGCCTCCCAAAGCATTGGGATTACAGGCATGAGCCATCTTTTAAATGTGTCTAGAGGTGACCATTTTACTCTTCTACTGCCACCACCCAGAACCGAGCGTTATCTTCTGGCAGGCTGATTTCAATAGCCTTCTCGTTGACCCCCTGCTGAAACCCCTAGGCCCTTCGGACTGGTCCTCATACCACAGCCACAGGGATCCTTCTGAAATGTCAGTCCATGTCCTTTCTCTGCTCAAAACCCTTCAAATTGCTTCCCAACTCCTTGAGAGTAAAAACAGGAAGGCCCAACTTTGGTCTCTAGGGCCCCACTCCTTCCTTATCTCCTGCCCTCTCTGGGGCCTCAAGTCAGCACATTCTGGCTTCAGGGCCTTGGTCCTTCGGGTCCCTCTGCCGTTCCATACAGAAAGCCCCCAGGCCCTCTCTCTCCAGGAAGCCGCTCCCTGGAGGAGCACTGCAAATAACAACAGCCTGCCTTCTCTCTCCTCCTCACCCAGTGGTGGTTTTCTCCAGGGCACTTAAAACTGTCCAGTATTGGGCCAGGCACAGTGGCTCACGCCCGTAATCCCAGCACTTTGGGAGGTCGAGACAGGTGGATCGCCTGAGGTCAGGAGTTCGAGACCAGCCTGACCAATATAAAGAAACCCCATCTCTACTAAAAATACAAAAATTAGCCGAGCGTAGTGACAGGCGCCTGTAATACCAGCTACTTGGGAGGCGGAGGCAGGAGAATCGCTTCAACTCGGGAGGCGGAGGTTGCAGTGAGCACTCCAGCGTGGGCAACAGAGCGAGACTCCGTCTCAAAAAAACCCACAAAAAAATCTGTCCAGTATTATAGATATTTAGGTTTATTAGTCAATTATTTGTCAACTGTTTGCGCCAGGAGCAGAGACTGTTTCGATCACTGCCCCACCCCCTGGCATACAGGAGGTGCTTAAAAAGTAGCTCAATTACACATTAATAACAAAGAAACAAAAGTACACACATAAGGCATTTGTATGTGCCAGTCTCCACTGTCAGAGCTTTGTAATGCACTGTCCCGTTCACTCCGAGGGGCCCGTGGGAGGAATCACTATATTATTACACATTTTTTTTTAATGTGCGAGGAAATCCAGGCACAGGGACGTGAAACAGCCCACAGATAGCAAATGGTGGAGTAGGATTTAAATCCAGGTTGCTGATTTAAATAGGAATGTTCCCATTAATCTGGAACGTTCCGGCACTTTCTATGCTGTGTCCCCCTAGATGCTAAAATGATCTGATCGCAAGAAAGAATCGGTCTGCACAAAGTGGGCTGCGGGCCTTCCGCAGAAATAAGCTTGAAGAGTTGAGGAAGCGGTCGTTGAAAGTGAGCCTGCGATTCCCGTAGGAAGAGCGCTCAGGCGGAGAAGGGGCTGAGCCCCGCCTCGGAAGCCGCAGCGGAGGAAGAGGAACTGCGGACTCGGCTTCTCCTTTTCTCTGCGGCCCCTCCCGTTGGGGCCTGGCGCCGACTCGCAGCGCACTGAGTCCGCCGGCCGCCCGGGGGCGCCCGAGGCGGAAGGGGGCGTTGCGGCGCCGCCCGACGTCGCGTCCTCGGCGGCTGCGCAGTGCGCACGTCAAAGCCGGGCTCGGGCCGCGAGTGGGGCGCGGGGATCTGGGAGCGGCGCGGCCTGGGAGACACAGAGCCTTCAGGCGCCGGGGCGGTGGCATAGGCGAAGACTAAGGCGGCGTCGGGTCCCGCAGCTGCAGCCGCAGCCCGAGCGAGCGCAGTAGCGCGGCGGCCGCCGCGGGAGCCCCTGGGCCGCCGTCCGCCCGCGCAGCCGCCGCCGCCGCCGCCGCCGCGGGAGCCCGTCGCCTGGAGCAGGAGCGGGCGGAAGACAACGGAGGGGCCGAGCGTCCGAGCCACGCCGCGGGGACCAAACGAGCAGCCCGAGGCGGCGGCGGCCGAGGACGGGGACGGCGACGACGCGGAGGCAGAGAAGGGAACGCCCAGCCCAGCCCCGTGAGTGACCCCCGGCCCGACCCTACTCGTGGCGCGGACGCCCGCCCAGCTTCCGCCTGCCCCGCCGGGCCCTCGCCGGCCCCGGGGCTGCCTCCATTTTCTCGGGTGGCGGCTGCCTCAGCCCGGCTTGGCCCTGGAGCCCGCGGGAGCATCCGGGCCCGGCCTGCCCTCTCCGCCCGCCTCGGCCCGGGTCCCTTCGTTGAGACGCTCCCCTTGCCTTCGTCGGCGCGGGGCGCCCGGGGGCCCCCTCTGTGGTTCTCAGGCCGGGCTGGCGGCGCCGGGCGGCCCGGGCCGGAGCCGGGAGGGCGGGGAAGTGCGGGCCGGGCCAACTGTCACCGGCAGCACCCGGGCTCCAGCGCCTCGCTCCCGCCCCTGGTAAACTTCCTGTTGTCGGGAGGCGGATACCAGCTTTGTGATCCGTTCAGGGAAATGCCTAACTGATTTCTGGTTAGGAATTGTGCGGTCGGAGCGTTCTCGAGTGCAATGGAACCAGCCCGAGCGCGGACTGCGTGCAGGCGCAGTAGTCGGCCGGCGCCGGAGGGATTCAAAGGTGAAGCCAGCCCCTGTCCCCTCCCCCGAGGAGCTTAGACTCTGGTGTGGGAGATAAGACGTGTACACAAATAACTGCGATACCGGGAGGGAGGTGGTAAGTCCTGTGAAAGAAGGACAGAGAACTAGAAGGGCACCCGGCGGAACCGAACCGATCACTTCTGCCTAGCAGAAACCTGGAAGGCTTCCTGGGCGAGGGGTGCCGAGCAGAGTCTTGAAGGCCTGATGGGATTTAGGAGAGGAGGGTTGCCGAAGAGTGTGGAAGGGCAGCAAAAACGAGAAGACAAAGCCTAGAAATCATGGATCATTCCGTTTGTTTGCATGGTGCAGGGGGCGGGGGGTATTGGGCTAAAGAGGTATTTTGGGGCCAGATCCTTGAATGCTGTAGAGGAGCTATTTGAGCAGCATTCTAAGAGAAACCTAGAGCTCATTTCTCAGTGACTCATAAGCCCGGAAATGTAGGCTAGGGGATATTAAAGGCGCTCTTGTGAAAGAAGAAAGAAGGAAGCCCAGTCAGGAGTTGACATTCTGTGCCTTGAATATAATGCAGTTGAGATCGATTTTGACAGCTTCCCAGATATTCCCATGCCCAGGCTAAGCAAAGTACTTTTGCAGAAAGCCTCATTAGATGTCAGGCACTTAAGAGGTAATGGAAAGGTGTATATAAAATAAGCTCATCTTCATACAGAAGGTTTTTTTGTGCGTTCGCTGACGCTAAAATGCATAAAAACTTCTTGCACTTTGTGTTAAGTGTCTACACTTCGGAATTACCAAACTAAAACCACATTCTTTGAGGTGGCATTTGTGTAAAATAATATAAATTGATGATTTTTTTAAAAATCAAATGGTCGTTAATATTCTGATACAGAAAGCCAGACGTAGACCTTTTTGTAGAAAGGGTAAATCTTTATTTGTTTTTACTTTGTATTAATTATGAAATCTTTATAGTAGAGCCAGAAGTGAAAGTGTTTAGCCCTATTTTGTGGTTTCTTCAAATTGCTAGCAAGTAATTAGCAGTTGTATTTGAAATCTAGACTCTGTGATCTGTGAAAGCAGCTTAGGGCCTATGTTTTGTAAGCATGCACTTGTTGTTTGCCTGTATGACAAGTGAATGCCACCTTTTTGCAGTTTAAAAATTTTCTGCTTTTCGAAATAATGCCTGATCTTTGTCAAAGCTTGCAAAATGCAGGGAGTACTAGAAAATCTTTAAAACATTGTCTGTAATCTTACCACTTAGATTTGGTTACTGTCAACGTTTTTGCACTTTTTCTGTGTATTTTTTTCTCTGCATAACGAAATATATTGTATGCATATAATACACATCTCTTATTAAGCTTTTCTTGTCATTAAATATCTTTATATAAAAATATTTTTACTCAACAATGGAAGTCTTCTGTGTTATGTTTTTCTGACAAAGTTGTATTTTTTTTTTTTTAACCTCAGATGAAGTGCAGTAGTTATGCTTAATTACTACTGTGGACAGAACTTTTTTCTAAAGGCTACTTATTTGATATTTATTTATTTAGAGACTATCTTGCTCTGTTACCCAGGCTGGAGTGCAGTGGCACAATCTCGGCTCACTGCAACCTCGGCCTCCTGGGTTTAGGCAGTTCTGCCTCAGCCTCCTGAGTAGCTGGGATTACAGGCACGTGTCACCACACCCGGGCAATTTTTGTATTTTTAGTAGAGATAGGGTTTCTCCATGTTGGCCATTCTGGTCTCGAACTCCTGACCTTGCGATCTGCCCACCTTGGCCTCCCAAAGTGCTGGGATTACAGACGTGAGCCACCATGCCCGGCCCTTGACGTATGTTTATTACTTTCTCTCTAAGATTTGGTTCCTCTTGCTTGTTGAATAAAGTTTTTATTACTTGGCAGGATGTGTGTTGTCATACTGTCTCCCACAGACGGTGATGCAGCGCCCCTTCCCACCCCCCCTTCACTCCTGAAAAATAGTCTCTATACTAGGCCCATTCGTATAGGTTAACTATTTTTTGAGCATAACATCACAAAGATTCATGCTGGATAGAAGTATAGAATATTTCATGAAATTATTTGTTACTGTAACAAATGGGTGGTATTTACTTTCTTTTTCTTTTTTATTTTTTTAGAGATGGGGTTTCTCCATCTTGGTCAGGCTGATCTCGAACTGCCTTCCTCAGGTGATCCGCCTGCCTCAGCCTCCCAAAGTGTGTTTTGTATTTTGAGACAGGTTCTTGCTCTGTCACTCAGGCTGGAGTGCAGTGGTGTGAACATGGCTCACTGCAACCTCAACCTCCTGGGCTCAAGCCATCCTCCCACCTCGGCCTCCCTGTAGATAGGACCACAGGCTCACACCACTACATCTAGCTCGGCTAATTTTTATGTTTTTTGTAGAGACAGGGTCTTGCCATGTTGCCCAAGCTGATCTTGAACTGCGGGGATTAAGTAATCCTACTGCCTTGGCCTCCCAAAGTGCAGGGATTACAGGTGGGAGCCACCACACCTGCCTGGCTATATGTTTTTTAATTTCAAGGCA
Organism: Sapajus apella; assembly: GCF_009761245.1. NCBI lineage: Eukaryota > Metazoa > Chordata > Mammalia > Primates > Cebidae > Sapajus > Sapajus apella. Next base: position 9,332,361 of record NW_022436950.1, on the reverse strand, counting down.
GCTTACTTTCCTTCATTAACATTTTAGACTTCAGGTTCTTGCATTGTCAGTTTTTTTCCCATGTATTTTATGTTCTAAGGTGTATTAATAAGATTTCTGTTTCATCACATATAAAGTGAGATGCTGAGTAAGGCTGTGTACATTTCCTAAAAATATAAAAGAATTGCTGAGAAAGTTCAGTGTAAGTATAGGGTTTGGTAACTTGATTTTATTTGACTATTTGTATATTGCAAATGTGTATGCCACACAGGGTCTTTATTACCTTAGAATATTTACTAAAGTTTTCTGTTTTGATCAACTTTTGTAGGATTGTAGATTTCTTTAATTAACTGCTATACTTTCCCAAGAGGCTTTTTCCCAGATTGATGACTAATCACTCACAGGGTAGCCATCTGCCAGGAAAATACACAAATCCAACCTCCTCAACCCCACCCTCCAAAAGTAAAATTCAGTAGTAGGACAGAATTTTATTTCAGGTATTGTCTTTTGGTTATCTTTCTGGCATTGTTTCTATTCCAGCTCTATTTTATTTTTTAATTAAAAATTTTTTTAAATTAGATGGCATCTCGCTCTGTTGCCAGTGCTGGTCTTGAACTCCTGGGCTTATGCCATCCTCCTGTCCCAGCTTTCTAAAGCAACTGAGATTATAGGTGTGAGCCACTACACCAGCCTCCAACTCTATTTTAAAAGCTCAAGGCAAGTGGGGTAGCTCATTCCTATAATCTCAGTGCTTTGAGAGGCCAAGGTGGGAGATTTGCTTGAGACCAAGAGTTGGAGGCCAACCTGAGCAACATTGCAAGACCCCATTATCTACAAAAATAAATTAACTGGGCATGGTGGTGTGTGCTTCTAGACCTAGCTACCCAAGAGGATGAGGAGGGATTGCCTAAGCCTAGGCATTTGCAGCTGCAGTGAGCTATGATCACTGCATTCCAGCCTGAGTGACAGCGATTCTGCGTCTCAAAATGTTTGTATAAAATAAAATAATAAAAATAAAAATTTTCTTCTTTTTCATTGTTCCTTTCAATTGGGCATTTGATTTTATGAGTGTCTTTATGTGCTACAAAAATAGGACTGTGGAAGGTGGATTAATATGGATAACAAAAACTTTGGTAAACTTTTTTTTTTTTTTTTTTTTGCAAACTTCGTTGTGTGATAGAATTGTGGGAAAAACAGATCAAATCTCTGAATCTCTAGGTTAAATTACTTGGGACTTGTTATTTAATTATTGAGGTGTAAAGATCTGGCATTATGAGAGCAAGTAACTAAAATTTCATGGAGATTTAGTCGCCAGTCTTTTTGGCCATTACTGTGAGAAGACTTGTATTAGAGCCACCTTTAATTAAAGAAGGGATTGAGCTGTGTGAGAGTTCTTACATTATGTGCTCTTAATAACTATCTGACCAGATCCTAACCACTACTTTTTAAAAAAATTCTCCTGCAAGGGGGTCTTGCAGTGAAAGAGACTGGGCTTGACACCCCTAATCTCCGCTTCTATCAGTCCAGAATATGGGGACGGAGCAAAGTGAAGCAAATATTTCTGCCATAACCATTTGTAGAGTAGACGAGTCTGTGAATAAAATGATCAGTGTTCTGCTTCTGTTTCTCCGGCCCTCCAAGGATTATGCGAAGAGTTACCGCAGGCCTAGGTGGCAGACCATAGACTGGTGGCAATGAAATCAGGTTAACAGCTTGTTGCCATCTGCATTTTTGGGTGTGTGTGTTGTAGTCCTTAGTTGTGCCATTTCTGTCTCTCTGAGCTTCCCAGTCCCACTGTGCTTTTAACTTTTAAAACAGAAGGGGTGAGGGGACAGCAGAGTTGTGGTTTACAGCAGCTGTGATGTTAAGCCTGCAGAGGAAGGGAGAATGGCATGCAGAGAATTGCAAGCGGGCATTCGGGTGTGAAGTGGCTCCAAAGGAGGGAGGTAAATCCTGCCTTGGCCATTTATGTTGACCATATCCAATGCATACCTATCTGTATGATCTTTAATAGCTTTTGCCTTGGTACTTAGTATATAGTGTTTTAAGTTATAGATTGTGTCTGCTTGTTTATGTGTGTATTTGTATGCATATTTTCAAAGACTGAGAAAATCTAGTTAGCCATTATTTAGTGGCAGTTTGGTATTATATAGTAATTGTTCTTTGGTAGCATTATCCAGCAAAAATTGTTGAGGACCAAGGAAGTATGATACTGTTAAAAACATCACACACTTTATTTTGATACTATGTTTGAGAAACAAAATATACATTGTGTAGCTTGATCTTAATTAAGTTCCTACTTGGTGACCTTGTCTAATGAACTGTAGCTTGCTCTTTACAGGGGCTGTGGGTTGTATAACCTTAAGCAAGTTCCTTCTGTCTGGCTTGGATTCCTTGGATGATAATAATAACAGACCATATCTGAGATGGTTGTCAGATGATTAAATGAATCGCTACATCTGACATGCTGCCATGTATCAAATGCCTAGACATAATAAGTTTTGTGATGCCAGTGATAGATTTTTCCAGGTGGAAGAAACTTTAGAATTTCAGAAACAATCTGGGCAGAATGGTTCTTTCTGCAGGTGGGGACACTAAGGCAGAGTTCAGTTCACTTTTAGCTGTAACAGGTGGAGCTTTCTGCAAAGTGAAGTCTCTTTCCTAGGGCTGTAGGGCTTATTAGCCACATGACTGAATCTGGTTCACTTGGATTAAGTTTCATACTTTATGCAGTAATGTCTTCAGACCTTTTCACTAACATTTACAAATGTTGTACTCAAAATATATTAAATGTTCTTAGGCATATATTTCTTTTTTTAAGGTTTAGTATACTAATATTCATAATATTTGTGATGTAGCTGCTAAGTTTTTTGGGAGGGGTGTATGAAGTTGAAATAGACAAACAAGAGAGATTAACAAAATTAATTAGGTTGGGGGAACAAATTACCATTTAGATCTAAATGTTGGACAAACCTCTTAGTATTGTCCCCAGCATCATTACTGATGGGAAACCAAAGTGAGGAGTTTGTCCAGGATCACACAAACATGGCACAGTTGAGCCAGGATTTGAACCCGGTTCTGCCTCACTTCAAAATATGTGCTCCCTGAGACAGAATATGACTCCTTCATATGAAGTAATTTTACTTTCCTTGCTGAGCATTTTTGAATGCGTATTTTGCAATGAAAGTTTATAAATAGATCCTAATTCGGATTTTAATAGGTTTTCAAACAGTAACCACATGTTATAATCCAAAAGAGATGGATAATTATAAATACTTTAGTTGTATAGTCATAATTTGATTAGTGGCTTATAGTTTAGTTAGGCCAGTAGATAGTATTTAATTTCCACATTATTTTTGTAGGGAAGATGGGAGACCTGTGTTACAGTGGGAAACACAGAAGCCTGGCAATCAAAAGATCTGGGCTAGGTCCTGACTCCATGACTAATTATGTTGTCACTCTGGACAACTCCATCTCTCTGGGATTCAGTCATCCCCTTATTGTATCAAGGGCCCCAGGTTGAAATCCCCTCCAGATTTCTTGCCCTTATTTTCGGTGATTTGTATGTGGGCTTCTGACTTGCCTTTTTCTCCTGCACTAGTTCCCTCCCCTTTTTCTGGTGGTCTTGCAGTCTATCTGAGCACTTGATGGCATGTGACTGTGCTTTAACCTTTTTCCCCCAGTTGGTCAGATGCCTAGTGTTCTTTCACAGTACCAAAGTTCTCTGCTTAGGGTAATGAGAATAACATCAAAATGTGTATTTTCAAATTTTCTACCTTTGTGCTTATGAATAAATAGTTAAGAACTAAATGTTTTATGGTCGTAAAAGTACAAGCTTAGTAAGTCAGGCTGTTGATTAACAAATGCTCAAACCTGACATCAGTTTCGTTCTTACAACTGTTGTAAAGTTCTGTGAGCTATGTGTTTTATGGGAAGGAAAAACATTAACCAAAGGCAATCAGAGTGGGAAAGAAAGGACCAAAAATACAGAATTAAATTCGGGGATGTAAAGAACATGCTTTGGCTGTAGTTGATATTAATCCCCTACCTATGTAAACGTGGCATGCTGGCTTGGATTCTTTGCAGGATTCTTTGCAGCTCAGGATTCTATCACTAGTAAGAGATGAGGTTGATATTCAGCACTCATTAGCATTCATATCTCCTCAAATGTCTATTTCTAATTTGGTTCACAAGTAGGTTTTTTTCCTTTTGTTTTCTCAAAGTGAAGTCTTGCTCTCTTGCCTGGGCAGGAGTGCAGTGGTTCGATCTCAGTTCACTTCAACCTCCACCTCCCAGGTTCAAGCAATTCTCCCACCTCAGCCTCCCAAGTAGCTAGGATTACAGGCACACACCACCACACTCAGCTAATTTTTTTGTATTTTTAGTAGAGACAGGGTTTCACCATGTTGGCCAGGCTGGGCTCGAACTCCTGAGCTCGTGATCCACCTGCCTAGCCCTCCCTGTGTGCTGGGATTACAGGCATGAGTCGCCACGTCCAGCTTAGGCAATTTTTAATGCCCATTCTTCTGGGTACTATTCTAAAGGCCAGGCCTCAAGGAGTTCGGTAAACAGGCTTTTTCCTGCTTTGATGGTGTATTATCAGCCAGTCAGTTCATTTACTTTTGGATTCTATAGCAGAGAGACAGAAACTCAGGCCATTAACATGATCCATTTAGATGCTCTTTTGGCTCCCATCTCTCTGGTTTTCAGTGTGGTTTCATTGCTGTTTAATATTGGTGGGTTATGTTTTTTTATATGTATGTAAGTTTTGTATCTCTAAATTGTAATTTATTTGAATAGGTAATTTTTGTTTTTTGCCTTTTAAAATTTATCTTTTCTCCCCTCTTCCCCACCTCATGTTTTCAGAGTATAATAATACATTCTTTCTATAAATATTAAATGATACAGCTATGTGGTAGTATGAGAAAACTTTTGCAGCTGGATGGTGGCTCATGCCTGTAACCCCAGCACTATGGGAGGCAAAGGTGGGCAGATCACTTAAGGTCAGGAGTTCAAGACCAGCCTGGCCAACATGGCGAAATCCCGTCTCTACTAAAAGTACAACATTTAGCTGGGCATGGTGGCAGATACTTGTAATCCCAACTACTTAGAAGGCTTCGGCAGGAGAATTGTTAGAACCCGGGAGGCGGAGGTTACAGTGAGCCAAGATCGTGCCACTGCACTCCAGCCTGGGCAAGAGGGAAACTCCATCTCAAAAAAAGAGAAAAGAAAAGAAAAAGAAAACTTGCTTAACAGAGATGAGATACTTAACCAAAATATAATTTTTTTATTTATTTTTTAATCTCAGCTATATTTGCGCTTATTTGAAGGTGATTTACATACTATGATCATTGAAGGTGGTGAGGATCCCCTTTTCCCAGTTAAGTTCCACATAAAGCAGTGTTTCCCAAATTGCGTTTTGTAGAATGCCAGTCTTAGGAGAGATTAGTTCTTGGTAGGAGAGGTTCCAGAGTGAGATTATAACTTGGGGAAAACTAGGTTAATATAGTTAAACAGATTTTAATTTTTGTTGGTAATTGTGTTACTGTTTTTCCACAGAGCTCATCAGAGTTTTAGTAGTGTGTGTTGGCAAATTGAGAAATGCTGCACATTATATTTCCTTCCTTCAAGTTTATTTGGTCAAAAGAATACCCCTTCCCCCACAAGGAAATACCCACAAACATCTTGAAGAAAAGTTCTACTGGAACACAGTTTGAGAAACCCTCGTATTTGCATACCTGTTAGTATGGCATTCAAAGCATTTAGTTGCTGATTGGGATGATAATTTTTTTATCAGAGCTGGAATTCAGCAGTGAGAAATTATATTTTTGATCAGTGACCCAACATATGCACTCTCAAAACTGAAAAAGAAATTTCACGTAACAGTACTTAGGTCATACTTACGATGCATTCTGGTACTTTCTATTTTATTTCTTAATGCTTTTTATGAACTACTAAAATAATTCAACATGCAATATGAGAGACACTACAAGGTTACATGAATTTATAAACTTAGGTTAGAGTGAGAATATACCATACAAACTGTTTCATTTTTCTATTTAAAAAATATTTTTTGTAGAGATGAGGTCTCACTATGTTGCCCAGGCTGATCTCAAACTCCTGGGCTCAAGTGATCCTCCTTCCTCAGCCTCCCAGAATGCTGGAATTACAGGCATGAGCCACGTTGCCCAGCCCCAAACTGCTTTATAGGTGAGAAAACTAAAGCTCAGTGTAGAGATGAGATTGAAGGGGCTCTGGCCATAAATTCTGGATTTAAATCCTGGTTGTGTATTGTTGAGCAGGGTGTTTAATGCCCATTTTCCCCCAGCTTTCTCTTTTGTAACATAGCAGTAGTAGAACCTATACGTAAAGTAGTTGTGAGGATTCAGTAAGAATGCCATGCATAGTGTGTCCCATAGTGTGCTCTAAGTGCCCAATACATTTTAGCTTTTATGATGGCTGAAGTCTCAAATTCTTTCTGCTGTACTATACGTACTTACAAAAATATTTTAAGACTTTAGAAGTGTTAAAGCAACCTGCAAGTAAAGCTAGACTCTTGATCTCTAGTTGGATGTATCATTTGTTGTGATATCAGCCCTCTGAAATAGTAAGTTTTAAAAATAGCGAAAAGGAGCCACTTAAAGTTGTTTTGTCTCAGTTGCAAATTGACTCTCAGGTTGCTGAGCTTTATGCTATATTATTGTATAGTTTTAAATCTATTCTTTTTTAACTTTCTTAAATTTCAGTTTTGTTAAAGAAAAGAATGAATAGTTGGCTTTTCAAGCCTTTTTTTTTTTAGTAGTCTTTATAAACATGTAATTAAATACAAATATGTTGATACTTGTAACCTATTAATTTAGCTTTTTTGTAGTTTCAATTCATTAAAAGAAAAAGACCAAAGTTACCATTTCCTGTTTTGTCCACGTTTCTGCAGGTTTGGTGAGTTTGCCCATCCTCAATATTTTATATTACCATTGGGGGTTTAATTTTGTGTCCTGACCTAAGAAAAGGGACATTTACAGAGGATTTACAGTAGTGGGAGCCTGATTTCCCATTATGTTTTTCTTTCTTTCATTCTTGTTTAGACACTTTATTTTCATTTCTCCACTTTGGGCTTCCTGAACCCACCCCACTTAAATTTTAAGGTTGAACCTCCCCCAAACACAGGAAGACAAGCCTCTGATTCAACATTCTTGGGGGAGTAAGTTCTACTCTCCAAAGCCATGTCAGAGAAACCTTGCTGCCCCTTCACCAGCAGGTGTGTCCTGATCTGTATGTTCCTGAAATGTGTTGTCTTTGAGCTGATCCTCCAGTTGTCCGACCTCCCAGACCCTTCCCCTTTTAGTGCCGCACAGCCTTTGGAGGACAACACTATCACCATGGCACCCAGAAGCCCCTGCCTGCTGGTTGGGTTTGGCCAGTGGAAGCCCTGGGCAGGAGATTAGAGGGTAGGAGGAGAAAGAACTTGGTCTGGTTGCAGTGGCTCATGCCGGTAAACCCAGCACTTTTGGAGGCCAATGTAAGTGGATCACCTGAGGTCACAAGAGTTCATGACCAGCCTGGCTAATATGGCGAAACCCTGTCTCTACTAAAAATACAAAAAATTAGCCAGACATGGTGGCGGGTGCCTGTAATCCCAGGTACTCGGGAGACTGAGGCAGTAGTATCACTTGAACCCGGGAGGTGGAGGTTGCGGTGAGCCGAGATTGTGCCAAGTCAAGATTGCACCATTGCACTCCAGCCTGGGCAACAAGAACAAAACTCCATCTCAAAAAAAAAAAAAAAAAAATTAGCCTGACATGGTGCTGTGTGCCTGTAATCCCAGCCACTTGGGAGGCTGAGGAACCTGGGTGGTGAAGGTTGCAGTGAGCCGAGATCGTGCCATTGCACTCCGGCTTGGGCAGCAAGAATGAAACTCCATCTCAAAAAAAAAAAAAAAAAAAAGAAGGAACTCAGTGTATGTCTTGCCCTGCCCTCTCCATGCCCTGGTGACATTGTTTGGCCAAGGGTTCCCATTATCTTAAACATGGCTGGCTACTTAATATATTGTCACTACTGAGGCATTTGAGTTTTCTAGCCATAGATTAAGTGTTTCTCAGTTTGTTTCTTTTATCCCCCAGAGCGTCTTCATTGTGACCTGAAGTTGCTGAAATAAGAGGTTCCAATCAGCATCACTGCCACATACCAATTCATTATGAAAATAGCATAAAGAGAGCCTGGTGTGGTGGCTCACTCCTGTAATACCAGCGCTTTGGGAGGCTGAGGTGGGTGGATCCCTTGAGGCCTTTAGGAGTTATGAGACCAGCCTGGGCAACATGGCAAAACCCTCTCTCTGCTAAAAATACAAAAATTAGCCGAGTTTGGTGGCACACACCTGTAATCCCAGTTACTTGGGAGGCTGAGGCACGAGAATCGCTTGAACCGAGGAGGTGGAGATTGCAGTGAGCTGAGACCACGCTACTGCACTCCAGACTGGGAGACAGAGCAAGACTGTCTCAAAAAGAAAAAAGAAAGAAAATAGCATAAAGGCATAAAGATTCTCTACTTGTGTAAGCAGGAGGAATGTGGTAAAAAGACTAAATAATTGCCAACATAGCACATGTATTTAGCTGCTGATATATTCTTTAAGACCTCTATAAATAGTTTACCTCATTTAATCTTGTAACAACCCTATTTAATATCAAATTTTGTCTTCATATTTTTAGGTGAGTAATGGAGAAAAACAAGCAAATTACGTAATTGGCCTGAAGTTATACACCTAGAAAGGGGTCCTAGATTTGAAACCCAGGTCACACAGCTTGAACTTGCAACCTGCCATGCTGCCTCTACCACAAGATACTGGAATGTAGAATTATCTTGGAACATAGGACATTTCTGATATGGAAACAGATGAGGTCAAGTCTCCTGGTCAGAATGTTCGATATCTCAGGACACAGAGAACTTTGATTTCATATTACTGAGTCACTGTCAGTGATCTTTGAGGAGTTGTGATGGAATGGAGCCATGAAAGAAAATTAGAAAAGTTAAAAGTACTGCTTTTCCATAAAAGAAAAAGGTGAAATCTACAAATCATGAGACTACCCTTGTTGTTGATTGCCAGACAGAGTCCTTAGTTAAGTGTTGATTTCTAGAAGCTACCATCCATTTATTAACTATGTCCTTTTTTTAGTAGGATTCTGTTAAATGTCTTGGATAAGGATGGGGCAGGATTCATAGTTCTGTCCATATTTGAGATTATCTGAAAAATGGTAAATCACACAATTTAAATTGGAATATTTTCTGGGACTTGAAAGTCATTTTGGTGTTTTTGCTTTTTGATTTAATTATTATTATTTTTAAGGTGGAGTCTCACTTTGTTACCCAGGCTGGAGTGCAGTGGTGTGATCTCAGCTCCCTGCAACCTCTGCCTCCTGGATTCAAGCGATTCTCTTGCCTCAGCCTCCAGAGTAGCTGGGATTACAGGTGCATGGTACCATGCCTTTTTTTTTTTTTTTTTTTTTTTTTTTTTAAGTAGCGATGAGGTTTCACTATGTTGGCCCAGCTGCTCTCAAACTCCTGGCCTCAAGTGATCTGCCCACCTCCGACTCCCAAAGTGCTGGGATTACAGGTGTGAGCCACCGTGCGTGGCCTTATTTTGATGTTTTTATAAGATCCCTATATTTGTGTTCTTTATGCCTATCTAATATGCTTTTCCCAAGCAGCTTATGGGCACAATAGTCACAGTTACGGTGGCCTGCATCCCTATGCCTCAACCTTTTCATGTAGGCAAGAAGGAACTAGGAACTGTTAGCATCTTCCTGTACATACACACAGCAAAGTAAATATTTAAGCTGTTAAAATCATCCATTTCTGTTCTTGAAGATTGTTACTAACCTATTTGTTTACTCAAAAGCTAGTCGTGGTCTTGTTCACATAGTGATTGGAAACTGAATTGATGGAAAGAGGGCAGTCCTTCCCCACAGAAGCTAAAAGGGAGGGGCAGGGAATGTTTTTTAATTTTTTAATCTTATGGAAGCTTCCCCACTTTTTAAATATAATGAAAGGAAGACAAAGAATCAGTGTGTATGTTGATGCCCCTTGGTGTTTGAAAAGGTCAAAAACTGTCTTAGGGAGGCTTTCGTTATTATCATTGAGAAGAGGAAGGAATAATAAATACAGAGAGGAAAGAGGAACAAGAACATAGGAATATATCCAGAAGAAAGTAACCAAGGAACACTAGGTCTAAATTTATGTGTCATGCACAAGTTTGAAAGAGCCAATAATGAAGGTGGAACTGATTGCTTTTCAGAATTGTCTTAAGTAGAGCACTTGAATAGATTGTCAACCATATTTAATAATATATTTAAATATATGTATATAAATGGGAAGAGGGCAATCCTTCCTCATGGAAGCTGAAAGAGAGGGGTGGGGAATATTTTAAATATATGTAAATATTTAAATATTTAAGAAGTAGAGCACTTGAATAGATTGTTAACCGTGTGTGTGTGTGTATTTTTGAAACAGGGTCATGCTCTATCACCCAGGCTGGAGTGCAGTGGTGCAGACTTGGCTCACTATAGCCACAGCTTCCTGGGCTGAAGTGATCCTCCCATCTCAGCCTCCTGAGTAACTGGGACTATTGGTGCATACCACCATGCCCAGCTAATCTTTTTGTATTTTTTGTAGAGATGGGTTTTTGCTATGTTGCTCAGGCTTGTCTAGAACTGGGCTCCAGTGATTCATTTGCCTTGGCCTCCCCAAAGTGCTGGTATTACAAGCATAAGGCACTTTGCCTGGCCTTAACTCATGGAATGTATTAAGTATATATTAAAGGCCATGGCTTTCTAACCAGATAGGGGAAGGAGTGTTCTTGACCCAGTTAGCATAGAAATTATATACTCTTATATAGTGATACATCTAATATATATACCCACATAGAAATTAAATGTTCTCTTTAAAATTTGATAAAACATAAACTCTAGAATACCAAAAGGTACCAAATCATGTTACAAAACTAGCCTAGGCCAGACGCGGTGGCTCACACCTGTAACCTCAGCACTTTGGGAGGCCAAAGCAGGAGGATCACCTGAGGTCAGGAGTTCGAGACCATTCTGGCCAACATGGTGAAACCCCGTCTGTACTAAACATACAAAAATTAGCTGGGCATGGTGGCGCGCGCCTGTAGTCCCAGCTACTCAGGAGGCTGAGGCAGGAGAATTGCTTGAACCTGGGAGGCAGAGGTTGCAGTAAGCCAACACCACTGTACTCCAGCCTGGGCAACAAAGTGAGACTCCATCTCAGAAAATAAAAAAAAAACTAGCCTAAATTCTTAAAAACCTAATAAAATATAAAATATAAGAACAGCAACCTGATAAGACATTACAAAGGATGAAAGCTGCATTCCAGTTTATCTTTTTTTGTTTGTTTTGTTTTTTGAGACAGGGTCTCCAGTCTCGTCTCCCACGCTGGAGTCCAGTGGCATGATCTCTGCTCACTGCAACCTCTGCCACCCAAGCTCAAGTGATTCTTCAGCCTCAGCCTCCGGAGTAGCTGGGATTATAGGGGTGAGCCACCATGACCAGCTAATTTTTGTAGAAATGGTGTTTTGCCATGTTGACCAGGCTGGTCTTGAACTCCTGAGCTCAGAGCAGTCCACCTTCCACGGCTTTCCAAAGTGCTGGGATTACAGGCACTAGCCACCTCACCCTGTCCCAATTTATCTTTTATATGTTTGTTTAAGACAGGGTCTTGCTTTATCACCCAGTCTGGAGTGCAGTGGCACAGTTGTAGTTTGCTGTAGCCCCAAACCCCTAGGCGTAAGCAATCCTCCCGCCTTGGCCTCCCAAAGTGCTAGACCTACAGGTATGAACCATTGCACCTTGCTGCAGTTTCACACACAGAAGCCACGAACATTCTAAGTAAAACACCAGCAAAAATAATTAAATATGAAATTAACAAAGAAGGCAAAACCTGGTATTTACTGGGTACCAAGTGTTTTAAGCACTTATATTATCTCAGTTAATTCCCACAGCCCAAAGAAAGAGGTTATTATTATTATTATCCTTATTTTACACATTATGAAATATAGGCCAAGAGGTTAAATAATCTGCCCAAAGATTAATTGGAAATAAGCCACAGTGTCAGGTTTTGAACCCTTGGGAGGTTTGCACCAGCTAATATTTAATCTCAGACTTTATCATCCCAATATGTGCCAGGATAGCAGTGTTAAACGCTCTTCTTTTGTGAACTCTTGAAATCAAAAAACAAAGCAAGGATGCCCAGTAACACTGATGATGTGTGATCATATCTTGGCTGGTGAAAGAATACATCAAATAAAAGGCTTAACTATTGGGAAAAAATGTTGGAATATAGCAGTATTTGCAGGTGGTCACAAATAAAATAAATACCAAGGACTTTTTTTTTTTTTTTTTTTTTGAGACAGAGTCTCGCCGCATCACCCATGCTGGAGTGCAGTGGTACAATCTTGGCTGACTGCAACCTCTGCCTCCCAGGTTCAAACGATTCTCCTGCCTCAGCCTCCCAGGTAGCTGGGATTACAGGCGCCTGCCACTATGCCTGGCTGATTTTTTTAGTAGAGATAGGGTTTCACCATGTTGGCTAGGCTGGTCTCAAACTCCTGACCTCAGGTGATCCTCCTGCCTCGGCCTTCCGAAGTGCTGAGATTACAGGCGTGAACCACCATGCCTGGCACGGATGGTCACAATTTTAAACCTGGGAATAAACAAGAGAATCAAATCAAGAGTTAAGAGTTTAGTAAGGTGGGTTTTTTTGTTTTTGTTTTTGTTTCTGTTTTGAGGCAGAGTGTCGCTCTTGTCACCCAGGCTGGAGTGCAGTGGCACAATCTTGGCTCATTTCAACCTCTGCCTCCTGGGTTCAAGTGATTCTCATGCCTCAGCCTCCCCAGTAGCTGGTATTATGGGTATGCTCCACTACAGCCGGATAATTTTTGTATTTTTAGTAGAGATGGGATTTTACCATGTTGGTCAGGTTGGTCTCGAACTCCTGACCATCTGATCTGCCCACCTCAGCCCCCCAAAGTGCTGGGATTACAGGAGTGAGCCACTGCACCTGGCTAGTAAGATGGTTTTATACCACATAAAGATATTTAATAATTGGTACCATTTAGTTATGAAAAATCTTGAGAGAAAACCTCATTCATGATAGCAATTAAAAAATGAAATGCCCAAGGTGAGGGAATCTATTAATGTTTGAGATTTTTACAAAGGAAACTATAAATTTGATTAAGTGAAAAAACAAATAAGAACAAAAGAGAAAATTTTTCCAAGTTAAATCACTGTAGTATTGGCCAGAGAATACTTTTTTTTTTTTTTTTTAAGTTGACTTACGGGCCTCAGTAAAAGATATGAGCGCCTACTACATAAGCAACATCACATATTAGTGGAGAAAAATAATTATTTAGAAAAAAAAATGTTATTTCTTAGAATTTTTGAGACAGGGTCTTGCTCTGTCACCCAGGCTAGAGTGCAGTGGCATGATCACTGTACAATGCAGCTTTGACCTCCTGGGTTCAAGTGATCTCCCACCTCAGCCTCCTGAGTAGCTGGGACTACAGGTGCACACCACCATGCTCAGTTAATTTTTGTAGTTTTTGCAGTGTTTCACCATGTCGCCCAGGCTAGAGCAAAATACTTTTCAATGATTGGCTATTCTTTGGGAAAATTAGTTGTGATAATTAAGCTACCCTTTATGTGAAAATATATCAGATGGGAGAATGAATAAAAACCATACATTAGAAGAAAACTTGTATGAATATCAGACCATTGAAATGGTCTGATGAAAAAGCAGGCTATTTTCATTGCTGTCGAGTGATAGAAGAAAAGGACTAAGAAAAACGTGAAAAAAAGTTTGCACGAGGATGGCCAAAGTGTTGACATTTAGCTCAGTATAGTAAAAGCTTATAGAAAGTGGTAACTGCTGTTTATTTTTAAGCTCCTTCTATGTTTTAAATGCTGCCCTAGGCATTTTATTTATCTTACAATTTTAACAGTCATTTTATAACTAATCGAGACACAGAAGGTCAGTGTTTTACCCCCACGTTTTGGGTCGTATCTACTGAACAGCAGAGCTGGGATTTAAACTGGGGTTTGATAAGAGATGCTCGTAACCCTTAAAGCATGCTGCTTTTCAAGCAAGTTAAAGGCTAAAACACTGGACAAATGAACAGTCAAATCAGGTGGTGGTTAAATAAGATAAATGAAAATAAAACAAGGGGGTGCTATTAGAGATTTTTAACAAGCAGTAATCTTTAATGCAAGTATGTTTGCATTGAGGTGCATGAGACGACGATCTCGTATACTGCTGGTAGGGCCTTTCTGGGAAAGAGTTTGGTCCAGTATGTAGCCAGATTGTTAAGATACTCATTTTATGTAAACCAGGAAAAAATAAAATTTCTTTTTCCTCCTTACTACAGGTGGTCTTTGGTGTTTTTAAAAAATCTAGCTGTTTTACTGATTATGGTGGTGGTTGCTTAACTGAATATACTGAAAACTATTGGATTTTATGCTTGAAAATTATTTTTTTGAGACAAAGTCTCACTCTGTCATTGAGGCTGTAAGTGCAATAGTGTGGTCATAGCTTACTGTAGCCTCAAGCTTCAGGGCTCAAGTAATCTTCCCTCCTCAGCCTCTCAAGTAGCTAGGACTACAGACCAGAACCGCCACATCTAACTAATTTTTAAATTTGTAGAGATGGGGTCTTGCTGTGTTGCCTAGCCTAGTCTTAAACTGGCCTCAGGCCTTTCTGTCACCTAGGCCTCCGTAAGTGCTGGGATTATAGATGTGGGCCGCCATGCCCAGCTGAATTGTATCCTTTAAATAGGTAAATTGTATGGTGTGTGAATCATATCTCAATAAAGTTAATATTTAAAATAGCTATTTTTAGCTATTGAGTGGAAGAAGAAAATAATTTGCTTCTTTGAACTTTGCATCGTTAAAAATGTCCCAATAAGTTAGTCGTCCAGTTTATCCTGCACTGTTATTGGTATACCCCATTTAATACAGTATCATCAATCTGTAGAAAGTAGAATTAGTGCTGAGACTGTCTCAATGAATGGGTAAGGGATATAGCTGAGAGCTTGGTGAAGTTATCTCTTAACAGGAGAACTCAGTTTCAGGTTTATCAAAGTCAGTTTTCTAAGACCGCATACTTGGGTTTAAGGAGACATCTACCACCTCATCTTTATTTAAAACTAATGTGTGCATACAAACACAATCTCTGTTGATTTTCAGTTGTATTCCACCTTGTGAGGAGTACATGAAGATGGCCCTTGCTGTCTAGGGGCATGCGTGTAAATGCATTTATTGTTAATTTTCAAATACAGGGGTGCATAAACCAGGGAAAAATTGCCCAAAGATTCAGTGGGGAGAAAAAAACTCATGTTGAGATGCTGGCTTTCGGGTGAATGAGATCAGTTAGATCAGCCTGTTCTGATTCTGGGAGCAGGATGGTATGAATGATGCTGATAATGAAGTGTTTGCCTGTAGGACAAATGCCAACTAGTTGCCCACCTGGCCTGGGTGGTTAGTGGGAGGTTAAGGAGTTATTTCATGACACAGGCATAGTACCCAATAAATCTAGTGAATTGTAGATATTTACTGATTTGAAGTATTAAATAGTGCCAAGAGAGACTTGTTTACATCATCACTGACAATTTTTTAAAAATACATTTTTAAATGTGGAATATTTTTCAACCAGGACTAACAAATATGTATGTGCAGATTACCATGCTGCACCCTACTGTCAGTGGAGGGTGCCCTGTCTTTGCTAGATTGAGAAATGGGCATGAACAGGAAAGTTGGTTAGTCATAGGGGAATCCAAATATTCACAGATGAGTAGGGGTGACCAAATGTCCTGACTTCCCAGGGACAGCACACGTTTATGTCTGTTGTCTTCATGTAATTATTCATTGTGCCCTCCTCCATTCTCCAATTTGCCCTGATTTGGATGATGAATTGTCATCTTACCATTCACCAGTTGCAAGACTAGCTGTTTCTTGATCCCCTCCTCTCATTTTTTTGCTGTTAAGGATGCAAGGCTGTCTTAATCAGGTCCTCAGGTGACCCCCGACACACACACCCATGTAGTTTGATTTTGGGTGTTCCTTCTGGAGTTGTAACATTCCTTCCTTGAAACCTAAAGGGTTTTCAGTAGATTGCCTTGACTTTCTTCTGAATCAGAAAGCTATATGCTGGTAGCACTTCTGCCTCTAAAGTATTCGACTTTGCTTGAAAGGAGATTCTAAATGTAAACACTTTGTTTTTGCCCAAATTCCCCCTTCTTTACTCTCCTATAAGTAGCTTCTCAGGAACTATTGGAAGAGAAGTTGGGGAGTTGTAGATTTTAAATGGTTGTTACTGGATGCCTTATAACTCTTAAAAAGGACTGTTTAAGGAGACAGTGTACCAGTATTCCTATACTTACATATTTATATAATGTTTAATTCTTTTTTTTTTTTTTTTTTTTTTTTGAGACGGAGTTTCGCTCTTGTTACCCAGGCTGGAGTGCAGTGGCGCGATCTCGGCTCACCGCAACCTCCGCCTCCCGGGTTCAGGCAATTCTCCTGCCCCAGCCTCCTGAGTCGCTGGGATTACAGGCACGCGCCACCATGCCCAGCTAATTTTTTGTAGTTTTAGTAGAGACGGGGTTTCACCATGTTGACCAGGATGGTCTCGATCTCTTGACCTCGTGATCCACCCGCCTCGGCCTCCCACAGTGCTGGGATTACAGGCTTGAGCCACCGCGCCCGGCCTATAATGTTTAATTCTTGATTTTAGAGCCAGTGTTTCCAAGGGAAATGCCAAGAGTTTCACAAGATCATTTTGGGAGTTGAGTTTAGGATGGCCGGGGGAAAAAAATTGCATTTAATTTTCATTTGCTTGTATAATCTTGAACTTTATTCTCAATTTGTGAAAATAAACAGACATATGTTTTTACACTTTAGTTTTTTTCTGTGTTTCTTCCCGTTTCTTTATGACACATTTCAGATCTCCATCCCCCAAAGTAGAAACGTAGAGTATATGGAAGAATAAAAGACAGTGCCCCCCACAGCCTGCACTAGGCCAGCTTGGCCCTCTAAAAGGTGAAGAGGAACTCTTTGAATTATTGGAACTCTCTTGTTTCTTCTAACAAGACGGGTTTAGTAAAATTTTATTTTGGAGGAAAGGAAGAGGTACATCTGGGTCTCAAAAACAGCTGGAACCAGGAATACAGGCGTCTTTAAGACTGTCCATTTCCTACTGCATTTCCCTGCTTATTCGCCCCATGATCTCTATGCACACTAGTTTTTTCCACCTGATAGAAAACCTTGCCACCTGCATTTCATAAGTATGTATCATGGAACTTCAGCCCCTGGATAGACTGACTTCCTGTTCAGTGTCCAGCTTACCCCTCCTTCAGGTTAGGTTAGGTGAGCAGGGGTGTGTCATGTAAGACCATAGCACCAGCCACTGGAGCTATGGGAGTGGTATGGGAGTGGGGGAGTTGCCAGAAGGAAATGGTGCTGGGAGTGATAAAGAATGACCCTGTGACCTTTCTGAGGATTGGTGGAGTCGATCATCTTTCCCTCCCATTTGTTTAGGTGTCCAGGATAAAAGTTCCATAGACTTCTTGGTTATTTGACCCAGACCACATCGTCATTCCTGTTATTTTGTCCTTTATCTCTCATGTTAAATGTAGGCCCAGTTTTAGGACTTTTGGCCACAGATATTATGAAGGCACAAGGGAGCCTAAAGGGCTGGCCCCCAGGATCCCAGAGGCATTCCACCTCCGACTAAAAAGCCACTGAACCTATATTCGCTCAACTGCAGAGGGAGGAAGTGGAATGTGTGCCCCGCCCCCCAGGTGGAACACTGTTCCACATGATTAGTCTTCTGGTCTAAACCACCAATATTTTGGTTGTGTTTTTTGTTTAATCATAGGAAGGCATCAAATGACCAATACTTGTTGATTGGGTAGCATTTTGGTTTATCTCATCAGCCTGTCTTCCATTTACATTGTACTCTTTGCTGGTCGCCTGCCCTGATACCCCTCAAATTCTTGTTGTTTTCCTTAGTTTCCTTGGAGAGGTTGGAGTAGAATGTGGAATTGCTGTTTACAAGTACAGCTCAGCCATTATTTTATTTATATTTTAATTTTTTTTTTATTTTTGAGGGAGAGTCTTGCTCTGGCACCCAGGCTGCAATGCAGTGGTATGATCTCAGCTCACTGCAACCTCTGCCTCCCGGGTTCAGGCGATTCTCCTGCTTCAGCCTCCTGAGCAGCTGGAATTACAGGCAGCTGCCACCACACCCAGCTAATTTTTGTATTTTTAGTAGAGATGGGGTTTCACCATGTTGGCCAGGCTGGTCTCGAACTCCTGGCCTCAACTGATGCACCCACCCCAGCCTCTCAAAGTGGTGGGATTACAGGCATGAGCCACTACCCCCAGCTCAGTCATTATTTTAATTTATGAATGGTTTATATATCTGGTTAAAAATAATTTTTTGGGGGGTGAGAGTGGGGGGGCAGGGTCTCCTTCTGTCACTCAGGCTGGAGTACAGTGGCGCAGTCATGGCTCACTGCAGCCCCCATCTCCCAGCTCAAGCAGTCCTCCTACCTCAGCCTCTCAAGTGGCTGGAACCCTAGGTGCGTACCACCACACTCAGCTAAGTTCTAAAATTTTTTGTAGAGCCCAGGTCTCACTATGGCGCCCAGACTGCTCTTGAACTCCTGTGCTCAACCCGTCCACCTGCCTCAGCCTCCCAAAGTGCTGGGATTACAGGCATGAGCTACCATGTTCAACAACAAAATAAATCTTTTTTTTCGAGACGGAGTCTTGTTCTGTCACCCAGGCTAGAGTGCAGTGACGCGATCTCTGCTCACTGCAACCTCTGCCTCCCAGGTTCAAGCAATTCTCCTGCCTCAGTCTCTCAAATAGCTGGGATTACAGGCAGCTGCCATTGCACCTGGCTAATATTTATATTTTTAGTAGAGACAAGGCTTCCCCATGTTGGCCAGGCTGGTCTCAAGCTCTTGACCTCAGGTGATCCACCCACCTCTGCCTCCCAGAGTGCTTGGATTACAGGCAAGAGCCACTGTGCCTGGCCCAAAAAAATCTTTTTCTATAAACACCATTTAGACTTTAATATCTGTAATGGCTTGCATTTAATAGGGGCTTGAAAAATATGTTGAAGAAACTTGGAAGTATTTTTCTTCGTCTTTATTTACCAGAAAGGAGAACAACAGGAACTAAGCATTTATTGCACACTGCATAGGGGCTCTTTAAGAGATGGAGGAATTATGTGACCGTCTCTCATGTTCAAGGGGCTGGTATGCTGTTGGTCATGGATAGAAAGTATTGACTCTCAAGAAAAATGGTAGAAGTCCCTGCTTTTGCTGCATATTGTGCATGTTGATTGCTTTGACACATTTTCCCTGTTTTACTTAATGTAGTACTCTCTTCCCAGACAGGATGTCCCCATACCATTGTTACCTATTTCTACCACAGTGAGAATATTGACACTCTAGATCTTACAGTATTTAACACATTTATCATGGTGGTAAAGTTAAAAGCTATATCATCATGCTAAAATTAGATTTTTTTCATGTTCTTTGCCTGCCATTTTAGGGAAATGGAGAAAATTAGGGATATGTTTCCTTCCCTTTTTTCTCCCCTTCTGTCCCGTCGTCTACTTCACTCCAAAGAATTAGATAAGAAGCAATGGAAAAATAAGGAGAGGCAAAATTATTCTTAGGGCAAGGTTAGTATCAAATGCATGTGTTTTACACTAGCTGGATGATGCCTACACATTTGGCTTTGAGTTTGAGTAGCCAGAACAAAGAAAGAGCAAATCCAAGACAGTTTATGAGATAAAAAAAAGAAAGCCAGCCACTCAGGAGCATAATTTTCTGTATTTGAGACCCTGTGGATCCTTTATTAATGTGAGCTCTGAGTCTTAATATACTTCTCAAATCTCAGTCAGGAGGAGGGGAAGGAGGGGAGTCAAAAAATCTCAAAAATTCAACACTTCTCAAATCTCAACAGTGTCTGTAAAAATGAAGTAACTGAGTTCAAGTTTAAGGTATCTTAGTACAAGACATAAAAGACATAGTGTTAGGCTGGAGTGCAGTTTAATTAAATCAGTTTTCTGATCCTCTGGAGCTGTGGAAGCAACCCTCTATAATAATTTATGCTGCTGACCTTTTAATTAAAATTGAGTACCAGAGAGGTCCAAGTTTATGGTAGCCGCTCTGGCTTTAACAGTTGGCTGAAATGGCAACCAACACTAGTATCTGCCTTAGAAAACTTAACCAGGACTTGATTTCTAATCTAGTTAGGTAAGTTGACTGGGAGGCCAGGTTAGTGTTTTCCTCAGAAACTAGCTCTGTGCCCAACATGCAGACATTTTTAATGGACATTGTTTTATGTCATAAAATTTTTAGAAAAAAATTCTTTAATCGATGACTCTGAAACCCAATATATAAAACTGTTAAGAGTGAGGTTTTTGGGCTGGAGAGGAGATAGACTCTCACCTGCTCCAGATCTTAGAACAAGGTTTAAAAGTCACTATCAGAAGAATGGCTACTACTGTCATTTTAGTCTGAAAAACTTCAATGCCTTGATTGCTGTTCTCCCACTGTTACGGAATAAGCTCACCCCATCTCCCCTCTACCCACTTAGGATATCTGCCAGAAATCTAATTTTAAACACTGTAACTTCCTTTTCAAGCCAGTCGGAGAGATTGGCAATAGGGTTAACAGTAACCCCAGCATTTGGGGAGACAGAAAAATCAAGAGGATGGATTTTTGAGGCCTGTGTGGAAATGATCATCTCGATTTGTTAGAGATTACAGAGTGCTGTCACAGATAGTTTATTTAGTCCTCATATTCACTTGAGTTAGTAGTAGTAGTTTGCTGAAATAGTAAAGGAAAAGTGAAATCCCATGTTGAGAATTTCTGTAGAGGAAAATAAAGTTTTAATGTAAGTAAATGTATCCCTTGTGGCTCTTCCTGAATGGTTTTAGATCTCTCACTAAAACTTAAATTTTTATGCTTCCTTGGATATAAGATGCTTTTGTTATACATTTTAGATACTGCTTTGAGATTAAAAAGCAAGTTTTCCAGATTGACTATATTATGATATCAACACTTACCTGGAAAGCACCACTCCATAAAGTGTGGAATGTTCTTTGAGCAATAAAAGAAGGTATGTGGTTATTCTGTAAACAGCACTTGGGTTTTTCACCTTCTGCCTGCCTTTTCACCCGATACTTCATTACCCACCAGAGCTTGACGAAATTACAAAGTAATTTTTCTTTCCTTATCATAGTTCAGACGGTTGCATAAAGTCTTCCAGTCAAACATTTTCTGACCCTTATCCAAATTTTTCACTCTACAAAATGCGGTTCAAGAAACATCTCCCCTGAAGTCTGGGACCTTCAGCACACAGTGCCCTGTCTGTGTGTATTAGTCTTCTACAGATTTAAGTCTTCTGTATTTTGTGCCTTTCCCCAGCTGTGTTCCAAGTCCTGGAACAGCTAATGAATATGTGCCCCTTATTATATGTGTCATTTAGTTCTCATCTTTTGGTTCATGAGCTGAGTTTAGGCTGTATGATTGGGAACTTTTTTCCTCAAAAACGCAAGCAAGAGCTTTTATATTTGATCATGCCAGTCAGTTGACAAATGAGGTTTGGTTACTTCCTCTGAAACTCAGTGTTGTTTAGCCTCATTATTTCATCAGGATCAAGCCTTCATATGCCAGTTAGCGTGTTGATGTGGAGGAGTGGAATGGAAAGAATATGTTGATTGGTTAGGAAAATTCTCATCAGAAATTATCCTTTGGTAAAATGTTCTGTGTGATCATCTATAGGGGGCTGTGTACTTGTGCATTCTGTGACTCTAAATACTGCTGCTGGAAAAAGTCTGTTTACACTAAATACCACAATACGGCAGCCTTTGAGCAGTTTAAAAAGAAGCCTTCCAATCTCCTACTATGGTGGTTCAGCTTAGGCTTGTTTTGTGGCATGTTTGTGCTTTTGTGGGCATTTGGCCAGAACAGAAATAGCCCTGCTTAGACCTTGAAGGGGAGTGATTTTCCAGGTTTATATCTGATGCTGTAGAAATAAGTTTAAGGTTATAAATTTTGCAAAGAAAACTTTTTTTTTGAAAATACAGTTTTTCATTGGAATGACTAAAAGGAAAAAATTAAAATCTTCAACCACTCTCAGGTGTGATTTTTTAGAACCATAGCATTTCTAATCTACCTTAATTCTTTGACACAAAAATAATTTTCTGGAAGGTCTTTTCCCCATACTTGAACTTTTAAGTTTTCTCTTTTGTTTAGGTATTCTTTTAAAGGAATTATCTTTATAAAAGAGCAGGATTGGCTATTTGCTTTTCTTATTTACCAAAGCGTGGGTGAGGCTGTGATGTTTGCCCATGATCATATGGACTATGTTTACACAGCCTTGTAGCCAGAGAGAATAAATTTAACCAGAAGGAAAATAGATACTTTAAATATGTAGACACTGATCAACCTTTTTTATCTTAAAATACAGTGCTAATTTGTCTAGAAAGAGCTGAAGTTCACATATTCTGAAACTAGTTCTAAAAATATAACTCTTAATTTCTTAGAGTGTCTGAATAAATCATTGTAGATAAAACTAAAGATGGCAGATCTATATTAATAAAAGACTTTTAACACATTCATAGAAGTCAGCTGATATATTACATCAGCTTGTTGCCCAAGCCAGTGTTCAGTGGCATGATCTCGGCTGTCAGCTCACTGCAACCTCCGCTTCGCACGTTCAAGTGATTCTCCTGCTTCAGCCTCCCTAGTAGCTTTGATTACAGGTGCCTGCCACCACGCCTAGCTAATTTTTGTATTTTTAGTAGGGATGGGGTTTCACCATGTTGGCTAGGCTGGTCTCAAACTCCTGGCTTCAAGTGGTCTGCCCGCCTCGGGCTCCCAAAGTGCTGGGATTACAGGCATGAGCCACCATGCCCAGCCTCTAATTTGAAGTCTTAAATCATGATAAAGTCTTTGTGCTTTGCCATAACTTGAAAAGTTCAGCATTGTGAATGTGATTGCTATCATTAGTATAAAAGAGCTATTCAGTTCTGTCTTATCAGCGGGTTATGAAATCAACTTAGTGGGTTATGACTGATATTTATTATGAAGGGAAGGAGTAGGGGGTTAGAACAAAATAGAATAAAGAATGTTAGTATCATTTTACATAGTATAAGTGCTATTTGGTGACACTTGTTTTCTTTGTATGAATGTATGTGCATCATGAGTCATGAGGTCAAAGATGTCTGTATGCCACCAGCAATGCTATAATGCAGTTAGGTGGCCTGGTGGCCTCATGGTTATTTATTGACTGTACACAAAATACGCATTGATGACAGGCTTTATTGGAAAGCTCCAGTACTGTCTTCCCTGACCTATTCATACTTGTAATGGGAAGTAAAGGAAAACCTGTGTGACTTGCTAATCAGATTTGTAGTTGACACGAATCTGGTAGGGGAAGCTAATGCATACTGGATAACAGCATTAAGGTCCAAGAAAAAATTTAAATGCCGTACTGTGTACTGAGTCTAAATCATAAGGAACTGAATGGGAATAGTTGTTCAGTCCTGCTGGCATGTCCCAAAATGCAGTACTACAGCAGTCCTCAACCTTTTTGGCATGAGATACCAGTTTCATGGAAGACATGTTTTCCATGGACTAGTGCTGGTTGGGTGTGCAGGGCAGGATGGTTTCAGGATGAATCTGTGCCACCTTAGATCATCAGGCATTAGATTCTCTTAAGGAGCATACAGCCTAGATCCCTTGAATATGCAGTTCACAGTAGGCTTCACACTCCTATGAGATCTAATGCTGTTACTGTTCTGGCAGGAGGCAGAGCTCAGGCAGTAATGCTCTCTTGCCCACTGCTCCCCTCCAGCCATTACTAGCAGGCCACTGGATGCGTACCAGTCTGCAGCCCAGGGGTTGGGGACCCCTGCAGTAGTAGACAATGTATGAAGGTGGGGCTCCCTATGCAACATTACAAAAGACTTGGGTCAGTTAAATTGCTCGGTAGAAAACGTTTTAGCTGTGTTGTGCCATGATTAAAACTGTTAATATAATTGAAGATCACATTTATGAAATATATGGAAAGGTAGTCTTGCCTGGTCAGCTGACATATGGGGAATATGGGATCCCGTTTGGAGCACCACACTCTGAGAGGAGCAGTGACAAATAGGAGTGCCTGGAGAGTAATTCCGGTGGCCCCCTGATTGAGTTAATTCCCCCAAGGTTCATCTCCCTCTGTGACAAAACCACAGCTGGATAAATTTTATAGGAATTTGGTTGCTGACTATGCTAATTGTGGTGCAGATTCAAGGTGAATATATGGCTCTCATTCCCAGACGGCTCACAGGCTAGTGCAGAGGTGATTATTTATATATTAAACATGCCTGATTAGGCAGTTGAAAATGCTTTCAGTTCTTCCTTTATGACATCTCTTCCTTTTATTTTATCCCAATCCTGGATGCCTCCATGCCTAAGACACAAAGGATACTGGTCAGCTTCAGAATATTCCTACCTGATACCCATGGAAATGATTGCTCAGATTTGGTATTATATTTTGTCAATTTACTTCTAGTATTTGCCCCTGGCTTGGCTAGGACTGGGATAAGATCCCAGTCTAGTCTCTAATTCCTGGCCTCCAGCAGTCCTCCTGCCTGAGCCTCCTGAGTAGCCGGGATTACAGGCATCCATGCCCAACTCTAGGAATGGGAATTTGATCACATCATAAATAAGCTGGAATCTAATTCTAAAAGGCATGTTTATAAATTCAGTTTTTTAAAAATCTTCAAATCATAGAGCTGTAATTTTGAACAATGTATCAAATTTAATTAAGTTTATTTAATGTTATATTTATTCAACATGTATTTAGATATGGTTACCATATAAGGAATATATTATGCCTCCCCCAAAATAACTATTTGCTGGTTAACTGGAGAAAAGTCACAGATTCTTACAATAGATTTCTTCATTGACTTTTTTTGTCTGCAACTAAGCAGGGCCATAATGAAAGCAGTCATTCTTTCTCAAACTGGATAGAATAGTGAGATTCATTAAATGAAATTCTACTAGAATGGCTTATTTCAGAAAGATACCATTGTTTAACTATAAATGTTTGATATCTATGAATGTGAAATTTTGGATTCACATTCAGCATGCAGTTGCAAGCCTAGTAGAAAATCCAAAATTTATAAATAAAAAGATTTACAGATAAAGCTTATAAGAAAATGAATACTTTTCGTGTTAAGTGACAAAGTTTAGAAATGCAAGTGGCAAACTAGGAGAACATATTTGCAAAACAAATAGCCAAAGGGATAATATTCATAATTATTCAATATCCTACAAGTCAATAAGAAAAGGACTCCAAATCCAGTTGACTAATGGACAGTAGAGATGTACAGTTTCACTAAGAAAATACAAATGGAAGTATGTTCATTTTCATTAATGATTAGTAATTCAAATTAAAAGAATTGATCAGAGGGGTGGAAACAAGAGGAAGCCAAGAAAACAGTATTTTTAATCTGGCAAATCAAAAAGATTAATAGGTTCTAGTGTTGATTAGCTGGCAAAGAAGTGCCTACCCTTATGGACTTTTGATGACTGTGTAAATTGGCATAAGCTTTTGGTATGAGTTAAGAATCTTTATGTTTTGGCTCTCAGACTGCTGCCTTACCTGAGTCTCTCAGAAACTTCCTTGGCCGCATTTTATTCTCATATCTGGTATACATAACTGCACAGACCATCGTGTGGTCTCCTTGTGGCCAGGTCAGCCCTTTGTTTATTCCTTATGAATAGCTTTCCAAGGTGGGCAGGACAGGTATAATTACTTCAAGTTTTATAAAGATGAGGAAACTGGCCTTTATGTCCAGTGACTGTCCTAAGTCTGGGTTAGTAGAGAGGAGGACAAGGAGTTGCAGTTTCTTTCCTGTCACTCACTCTATGACTTCCACAGACAACTGGGCTGAAACTCAAATACGAAGTAAGGCTGGCTACATCTGCACAGAAAGGAAGGGACAGATACAGTAACTCATTAAAAATAAGACCCCCCCAAAGACTTGAGTCTTTCTACTGAAATAGTTACAAAGCAATCTGTCCTTTGGAAAAATGCTGTGGTGACCCCCTGCCGACCTCAGAAGGAGTTGTGTTTGTCCAACAGTTTGAAGAAAATCTGTATTTGCTTTTATAATTAATCTAAAGGAAATTATTAAAGATAGTTTTGTGTGGAGTTAGTAAAAATATTGAAAGTTTTGATAAGCTGTGTTAATATAGAAAATTTAAACACAAGAATATTGACCTTTTAAACTTGACTTTATTTATGATGTTATTAAGGTAATTTAGAACTTGATATTCATTTAGTCAAAACTAGAAGAAACTCATTTAGAAGAGTATTCACTGTAATGGCAACTTATTTCAGTACTAAGCAAACTACCTTTCTTGTAAACAACAAAAGACATTTGAAAACTGCTAATTGGGGCCAGTATTCAATTACGGCAAAAACCAAATATTAATGTATAAAAAGAAACCTTTTGTCTGCAGAAATCAGGTAAGTATGTGTATGTGTGTGTAGTATATATGGTCATTAGAACCTAGAAGAATAAAGTCACAGAGCTCTGATACGTGATACTTGGTGGTGGTGTTGGTGTTGGTGTTGCCCAGGCTGGAATGCAATGGCGCAGTCTCAGCTCACTTCAAACTTCTCTCGGGTTCAAGCGATTCTCCTGCCTTAGCCTCCCTAGCTAGTAGCTGGAATTACAGGCATCTGCCACCATGCCCAAGTAATGTTTTTATTTTTAGTAGAGACGGAGTTCACCATGTTGGCCAGGCTGGTCTAGAACTCCTGACCACAAGTGATGTGCCCACCTCAGCATCCCAGAGTGCTGGGATTGCAGGTGTGAGGCACTACACTCAGTCCCATGATACATTCTTAACTCTGAAGAGTTACTTAGTTGCGGTCAGTTTGGCTAAAAGACCTCCAACCATATGTATTCATACATGTATACACACACACAGACACACACACACACACACACACGTGTATATATATATATTTTTTGCTCCGTCTCCCCCTTTCATCCAGGCTAGAGTGCAGTGGCATGATCTCAGCTCACTGCAACCTCCGCCTCCCAGGTTCAAGTGATCCTCCTGTCGCAGCCTCCTGAGTACCTGAGACTACAAGCACGTGTCACCCTGCCAGGCTAATTTTTGTATTTTTAGTAGAGACAGGGTTTCACCATGTTGGCCAGGCTGGTCTTGAACTCTTGACCTCGTGATCCATCCACCTCAGTCTCCCAAAGTGCTGGGATTACAGGTGTGAGCCACCACACCCGGCTTCCAACCATACTTTTTAAGTATATTCTATAAATGTGTTTAGATGTTTTGTGGATGTTTATACATGTCCTGCCTTGTTCCAGAAAAAATTTAAGGGAGCATGATCCTAAAGCTAGATATACCTATTATATATGTTAAATAGACCATTAATTCCAAAATTTATATATTATATATATATATATGTATATAGTAATAGGTATTTCTGGCTTTAGGATCGTGGAGAATGTTCCACTAACAACGATCTACCTTTACCCTTGCTTCTGTATTCTACAAATGTTAAAAAAAAATTTGAAGTCTGCTGGGCACAGCGGCTCACGCCTGTAATCCCAGCACTTTGGGAGGCCAAGGTGGGTGGATCACAAGGTCAGGAGTTAAGAGACCAGCCTGGACAATATGGTGAAACCCCATCTCCACTAAAAATACAAAAATTAGCCAGGCATGGTGGCATATGCCTGTAGTCCCAGCCAATAGGGAGGCTGAGGCAGGAGAATTGCTTGAACCTAGGAGGCAGAGGTTGCAGTGAGGCAAGATTGCACCATTGCACTCCAGCCTGGGTGACAGAGTGAGACTCAGTCTCAAAAAAAAAAAAAAAAAATTGAAGTCTTTGAAAAATCTATTTTTTTTTGAGTGTTCTGAGAAAAATGTAGACATGTGCCTAAAAGAACTTTGTTTTAGTTAAGATGTTGTTTTCTCAAAGGATGATGAGTATGTAGAGAAGCTCATGGTCCTCTGACCTATACTTGTATTCTGGAGACTTGGTTGGGACTAGAAGGTCATCTGTAGTACTCATTGCCTAGCTCTCTATGCAGCATATGTCAGAAATTTAATAGTAGAGGAACTTTATCAATGATGAGCAATAATCTTGAAAGCAGATGAAGCTGAGGTATAGGCCAAGCTTTTTAAAAATCTTTTAAAAAAATTTTTTTAAAGGATAGGGGCATTCAGGGGTATCCTTTTCATATTTATTTGATTCATAATCTTAGAAATTACCCTTTGCCTATTTGGTCAGGATTTAACAAAATCACTCAGCAAACATTTATTTGTGATTACTGTGTTTAAAATTATATTTTTATGTATTACTTTTTTTTGTAATACTTGATTTGTGTGTAAAATGACAGAATAAGTAAGTACAAAAAGTAGAATTTGGAATCAGGAGACTTGCTTTGAATCCTGACACCTACAGTTATTGTGTAATACCATGGCCAGCCTTTTATGTGACTTTAAAGATATACAGGAATTACTTACATGGGAGCTAGAGAAAAGTACAGGGTGGATTCATGGATGGAAAGTGTTCATAGACATTGTGGTCAGGAATACACATCACAGTATATATCATGCCTTAATCAGTTATTTATTCCAGTTTAACACTGTTAAGAATAGCCAATCCAAAAAAGCTGTGAAGCTCTACAACAGGATGGCTCTATAAATAGTGTTGCACTCTTAGGAACCCAGATCAGCCCTTTCAGTAGTCCATCTTGGGCATTACATGAAGCCATCAGAGTTTAGTCACAATGTTGCCAGGTTTATATTCATGGCATAAACAACATTCAGACAGACAAATTAGAGTTGCTCAGCAAAGGTGTGAGTCCAGCTTTGTGTGCTATAGGGAAATTATAGGCAATTTGCTAGGTTTCCTGCTCACTTACACTCAAAGAGCATCTTGGTTCTGGCCTCTAGTTCCTTTCTGCATGTTTTTCAGGTGAAAATTTTCTAGTTAACTCTTGATTATGTATCATCTCTGTGGGATTTTTTTTTTGTTGATGTGATTTTTGTTTTGAGAAATGTTCTTCAGTTCTACTCAGCAAATGCATCTGTGGTGTTGTGCAAAGCAGCATGCCAAATGTTATAAGAATATTAAATGACTGTTAATAGACAGCTTTGCTATCAAGAGGCTTCCAGATTAGTTGGAAGTGATACACAGGTACATAATAACACATTATAATTAAGATTTTTAAAATCTTAGGAGCGTAAGGAGGGCCTTACACTTTTACTGTGGAGATCTTTATGGAGAAGCTGGTGTTTGAAAATGGTCTAGAGGCCAGGCGTGGTGGCTCATGCCTGTAATCCCAGCACTGTGGGGAGGCCAAGGTAGATGCAGGAGAATCACTTAAACCTGGGAGGCAAAGGTTGCAGTGAGCCGAGATCACGCCACTGCCCTCAGCCTGGTGACAGAGTGACACTCTGTCTCAAGAAAAACCAAAAAGGGGTCTAGAGGTGGGCAGCATTTTGGACAAGTAGAGCGAGGAGGGGTTACCCACATTGGCATTGCTGTAGTTTCCAAAAATTATTTCATAGAGGGAAGGGGAGGGACACTATGAACCAGTTGTTAAAGGCATTGCCCATGGAACTATTTCCTCTGTAGATATTATTCCTCTTACGTGCCATCAACAAGGTGAGTTTAATTGAATTGCAGTGGACAAAATGAAAACATGTGTAGATTGGAACAGTTAAGTAAGAGAGCTCTGAGACCCTGTAGAAGGAAAGGGTAGTGTTTATATCTGAAACATGGATTACAGTGGTCATTTTGTAGTTTTACATAAATCTGACTTTGAACTTCTTGGCAAATAAGGGGAAAATTAAGTAAAGCAAAATTCAGTGGATGATATAGTTCACCTTTCAGTGATTTATTTAAGGAGACATACCAGTTGTTTAAATAGAAACTTTATTACTATTTTTTAAATTATGAAATACGTAAGTTTATACAAATAGGCTATAATACAATGAATTTCCAGCTTCAACAGTTAATACTTTGCTAGCCATTTCATCTGTCCCCACCTTGTTCTCTGAGAGAGGTGGAACTAAAGTATTTTAAAGGAAATCCCAAATCACTCATACTTCCATATATATGTCTAACTGATAAGGATATTTTTATATACATACAAAATTAACAGTCATTCCTTAATTGTCATACCCAGTATGTAATTTTCCTGATTGCCAACATATGTTTTTTTCAGTTGGTTTATTTAATCAGGATCCAGAGAGGGCCCATGGATTGTATTTGACTATATCATGAGTCTTTTTATTATTTAAGTCTCTGCTGTCTCCCCTGCCCCCTTTTTCTCATGTTGTTTGGTTTTTTGGAGAAACCCAACATCTGTCTTGTGAAGTGTCCCATTTTCTGGGTTTGACTTACTGCTTCCCTATGGTGATGTTAAACTTGTTCCTCTCTCTTGATACCTGTATGTAGACTGAACCACTATTTCTAGAAGCTTGATTTGATTCAGAATTGTAGTGGAAGTGGATGGCGGGGGACGGCGGGGGACAGCGGGGGAGGGAGGGATGGAGAGTCAAATTTTGATAGATGATGCTTTGTACTTCCTATTGTGTTGTATCATGAGTCACACTGGTGTGTGGTTGTCTTAATAGATTAGTGTTGTCCATGTAGTTAGCCTGCATATCCTCTATGAAATTCCCTATCAGCCTTTCACCTAATAGTTAAAGCCACTGGTAATTGTTGCCTAGTTCCATTATTTCATCAAGAATTACAAAATGGGCCAAGGCATTGTGGCTCACACCTGTAATCCCAGCACTTTGGGAGGCCAAGGCAGGTCAGTCACTTGAGGCCAGGAGCTCAAGACCAGCCTGGCCAACGTGGCCAAACCCCGTCTCTACTAAAAATACAAAAATTAGCTGGGCACAAGCCTGTAGTCCCAGCTACGTAGGGAGGCTGAGGCACAAGAGTTGTTTGAACCTGGGAGGCAGAGTTTGCAGTGAGCTGAGATCATGCCACTGTACTCCAGCCTGGGCAATAGAGTAAGACTCTTTAAAAAAAAAAAAAAAGTATTACAAAATGGTAATTTTTTTCTTTCCACATTTATTAGCTATGAATCTTCTATAAAGAACTTTCCCTTGTCACCTATTTGATTATCCTGAAATACAGTCTGTTCAGAAAAAGGCAGGATAAATGTGCATGTCCTTTTTTTTTCTTAAACCAATTTTTAGTGTATTGCATTGTTGCCTTCACAACCTCCAAGGTAAACCAATGAAATTTTTTTTACTAGTATTATAATTTTAATGGATTCTATTGTGTTACGTATATTATTATACATGCATGTTACTATTAAATATACAATAATTTAATGTATGCAAATGCTTGATTTCCATGTAAATGCATTGTCATTTTTTTAAATGCTGAAATTCTACCATCTTAGGTCTGTGCAGCACTTTTCAACTTAGCTCCTGTGTCTTTTTTAGCATGCATGACCTCATAGTGCAATATTTGCTTTCCGGAGTAACATATCCCTGGCTCATCTTGGGTATTTCCTACTCTTGCACGAAGTCTTGGTTTCTTTTTGTAGGAAATGATCATGTATTGATTTTTTTTTTTTTTTTTTTTTTTGGAGATGATGTCTTTGTCTCCAGGCTGGAGTGTAGTGTCGCCATCTCAGCTCACTACAACCTCCGCCTCCTGGGTTCAAGTGATTCTCCTGCCTCAACCTCTTGAGTAGCTGGGACTACAGGCGCATCCCACCACGCCCAGCTAATTTTTGTATTTTTAGCAGAGATAGGGTTTCACAATGTTGGCGAGGATGGTCTTGATCTCTTGACCTCGTGATCTGCCTACCTTGGCCTCCCAAAGTGCTGGGATTACAGGAGTGAGCCATCATGCCCGGCCTCATGTATTGATTTTTTAAAAGTACACTTTCTATATTTAGAAAAAAAGTATTACATGCTCATTGTAAATATTTAACCTTAAGAAAAAATATAAATATCAAATCATGTTCTCACTACCCATTATTAACCTTTGATATTTTTTTTCTCTCAGCATATCCTTCTGCATATATAGATGATAGACGGGGTTATATGAATGCAGATTTTGAATTCAAGGTGTTTTCACTTAAGAGGAGATGTAGACATTTTTTGATGTCAGTAAAAATCTCCAGAAGCATTGATTTTCAATGACTTCTCAGTGTTCATTTCTACATGGTGAGGATTCTGGTTGATTTTCCTTTTTCTACTGTATTAAGTAACTATTCAGTGGCCATATTTGCATATAAATCTTAGAGAAGCAATAGATCATCATCTATTGGATACATTTGTAGAAGTGGAATTGTGGGCTTAAAGAGAAACGTTTTTAAGGTTACTGATACATATGAATGTATTGACTGTAGTATGAAAGATAGTGGATAACCTGACAGACACTGTCTAAGAGTTGGTCGAAAACCTGCTTTGGAGTTCCAGCTTTTTCACTTTACTAACTAGCTTCATGATATTTAAACAAATTAGCCATTAATTTTGAGCCTTAGTTACTCATCTATAGAACAGAAATAATAAACTTCTTGTAGGAATGAACGGAGAATCCCACTGTTTCTTTGAGAATCAAAATAAATATTTAATAGGTCATTCTACAAATATTCTACCAATATGTGCCTGCTGTGGTTTGAATGTTGTTTGTTTCCACCAAAACTTATGTTGAAGCTTGGTCCCTAATGTGGCAGTGTTGGGAGGAGATATCTTTAAGAGGTGATTAAGTCGTTAAGAGGGATTAATGCCTTTCTCCTGGGATTGAGTTCTCTCTGTTTTTGGGGACTGGATTAGTTAATGCCAAAGCAGGTTTTTATAAAATGAGGCCACCTCTGCTGTTTGGTCTCTTCAGACATGTCCACTTCCCCTTCTGCTTCTCCACCATGTTGTGATACAGCACAAAACCCTCACTAGAAGCTTACCAGATGCTATCACCTGACCTTGTACCTCTCAGCCTTGAGTATCGTGAGCTAAATAAACCTCTTTACTTTATAAATTACCCAGAGTTTCAGCTGCTTCTTAAAGCTACTCTTGATTTATTTTAATGGAACCTAAGTTACCACATCTTTTATTTTTTTACTTCTCCATATGTAGTTCTCAATTTGATTTTTATTTTATTTTTAATTTTTAGTTATCACAGTTTATTTGCAGCTAAGAAAGGCTTGTGTCCCATTCATCAGAAGCTGAATCAAGACTTTTAGATGTAGGCTTATAGAACAATAAGTTCATTTATTTTATTCCATTTTATGTTGCTATCCGGTTTATATAATAGATACCATAGACAGATACAATGCTAAGCACTTTTTAATTTGTATACCATATTGTGAAGTAACTATTGCTTTTGCCATTTTAGAGATAAGGAAAAAGGGGGCTTAGAAATGTCTAAGTTAGTTAAGACCTAAGAAAGGGAGGATTTGAACCCAGGCTATCTTTAAAGGCCATATAATTAACTACTGTGCTTTAAATAATAGTTCTGCACTACCAAACATAGTCTAGCACCTAATACAGTATCTGTAAATAGTTATTGTTTGAATTAAGTAACAATAACGCTGGAAGCAAGGGATTAAGTCTTAGAACCAGCTATCTAAAAAGAATACACATTCATGCATGTACTGCATTTCACACTCCATGACTGCTTAAGAATCTTTATAATCCTTGTAAGCAACTATCTTATGGTGTGTGGGGTTTTTTCGTTCTTTGTGCTTTTTGTATTTGACCACGAAGTTTTTGAGTCATATCTAACACATGTTAGTGTAGAGCCTTGTGAGCTCAGCTGTCTAGGAATGTGTTGTCATTCAGCAGCTTTTCATTATTGTCTGAAACACATACGCCCACATCCATACACACCAGAATGTGTCTTAAGAGCAGGCACTCTTGATGCCTTAAGTTTGAGGCATATAGTAAATACACAGTATTGGAGTTAATGAATGTTCTGCTGACTGGCTTGTGGACCTTTTGAGTTCTTTTCAGTATTTGTCATTACATAGATGAATAGGAGTATGTCGCATAAGCCAAAAAGCAGTCAGATTGCCAAAGATGGGCAGTACCTAACGGGCCTAACTTTAATGGTGTGGGCTTTTATTTTCCCAGTGGGTATTCTGTATATTCCCCAGCACTTTCTTGGGATGTTTCTTTGTACTCTGGAAAATATTCTTGAGAGTGTTAATGTGATAGAGCAGTGATTTGATGTCTTCGTGCTTTGTAAGATAGAAGTGGCCATTTCTAGTGTCGTCTGGTTTGGAGAAGAGAGTAGACTTCCAGGACCAAAAACCCCCACAAATACAAAGCAAGTAATAAAAAAGAGAATATATTCCACACTATTAATAATGACTGTATCTTACAGGCTTTGCCGGTGACTTTCACTTTCTACCTTATGTAATTCTTTAATGTTTGAATTTTACATAACCAGTACAATCATTTTTTAAAAGCTAGACTTTAGCTCTCAGTGATGGACTTAGATGCGGGAATAGATGGAAAGATTTTGTATTCTGATCTCCCCCCCCGCACACCCTCAACCTCAGAGGATATGGAAACTAGCAGAAGGATATGCTTATGTGAACAACAGCATGGAAAAGCAATGTCTTTTTTAAAATGATGATTTCGATGCTCACTTTGGCAGCACATACCCTAAAAATTGGAAAGGTACCAAGAAGATTAGCGTGGCCCCTGCACAGGGATGACACACAAATTTATGAAACATTCAATATTTTTAAAAAAAAATTATTTCAATTGTCAGTAAATGTCCCAATCATTGACAGCCAGATTTCCCACAGCGTCTCTGTCTTATTCCATTTATACTGCTGTAATACCTGAGTCTGGGTAATTTATAAGAACAGAGAGATACTTCTCGCAGTTCTGAAGACTAAGTCCAAGATCAAGGTGCTGGCATTCAGAATCTGGGGAGGGCTGCATCCTCACATAGTGAAAGCTGGAAGGTCAAAATAGGGACAAATGTTGTGTCTTCACAATGGCAGAAGAGAGCAATCCACTTCTGTAAGCCTTTGTTACAGTGACGAGGGCAGAGTCCTCATGACCTAAACACCTCCCGTTAGTTTCCACTTCCCAGCACTTGCATTGGAAATTAAATTTTCCAACCTATAGATTTTGAGGTATATTCAGACCATAGTAATCCCCTAGAGGTGATATTGACCCCACTGACAACTGGCTTTTGTGGAGAATGGTAAGGATCTAGCCTTGATGTCTGTAAAGACAGACTTAGAAAATAAAATTGACTAAATTCATGAGCTGAATATATATGGAAAAGTTGAGTAGAGTTTGCTATGACAATCAAGTTTAGTGATGGGGTGAACAGTGGATCCATTCACTGTGAAGGGGAACACTGAAAAAGAAGCAGGACTTAGAGGAGATTTGGATTGCCTGGAGGACATCTGTAGGAAGCAGAGTTGGAAAGGTAGGCCATTGGTCGGGCTGGAAATGGATTTCAGATTGTTGAAAACATAGATGAGATCACCCAGAGGGAACATAGGGAGACAGCCAAGAGTGGAACCTTGAAGGACATCGACATTGGAGTAGAGATGAGTCATTGAATTAAATTCAGAAAGGAAAATAAAGAAATAAATAGATGCAGGAAAGGAAAGGGCATTGGGAGAGAGAGGAAAACAACTAGTGGAGAGCAGTGCATGAAAGCGAAAGGGGAAAACTAAATGTCCATGCAGATTCAGCTTGTCCTAAGTGTTCATTTCATATGAAGGTAATATGTTGGCCGGGCGCGGTGGCTCACGCCTGTAATCCCAGCACTTTGGGAGGCCTAGGCAGGCGGATCACAAGGTCAAGAGATTGAGACCATCCTGGCCAACACGGTGAAACCCTGTCTCTATTAAAAATACAAAAAAATTAGCCAGGCGTGGTGGCACACGCCTGTGGTCCCAGCTACTCGGGAGGCTGAGGTGGAAGAATCGTTTGAACCCAGGAGGCGGAGATTGCAGTGAACCAAGATTGAGCCACTGCACTCCAGACTGGTAACAGAGCAAGACTCCGTCTCAAAAAAAAAAAAAAAAAGAAAGTAATATGTTAACACCCCTTAACATCACCACTTTGGGATTCTAATATACACCAATAATTATCATCAGAAGCAAGCCTATCTCCATAGTAGGTATGGATTGCAACAGCCCATTAGAATCCTGTTAGCATCTGGCTTTGTTCCAGTCACATTAGTAATTTTGGCTTAGCCCAAGGAATCCTGCTGAGGTTTGTTATAAACCATTTTTGGCCGGGTGCGGTGGTTCACACCTGTAATCCCACCACTTTGGGAGGCTGAGGCAGGCGGATCATGAGTTCAGGAGTTGAGACCAGCCTGGCCAACCCAGTGAAACCCTGTCTTTACTAAAAATACAAACGTTAGCTTGGCATGTTGGCAGGCACCTGTAGTCCCAGCTGCTCAGGAGGCTGAAGCAGGAGAGTTTCTTGAACGTGGGAGGTGGAGGTTACAGTGAGCTGAGATTGTGCCACTGCACTCCAGCCTGGGCAACTGACCATGACTCCATCTCAAAAAAGAAAAAAAAAAAAGAAACCCATTTTTTAAGGGACAAGGGAATTGTATTTGGAAGCCAAATGAGTTTTTTAATTGTAATATCTATTTCTGTTCATTATCTTCATGAACTTCAGTTATGCCTAAAACATAGTTAAGGCTGTTTTAAACAATGTTAAGAAAAAGTTAGGACGTAACAGTAAAATTCAGTAACAATGAAAACCCATACGCCCATATCTAAATTTTAAAATTATTATTTTACCATATATGTAAATGTGATATTCTAGCTTAGAATTAGTTTGGGGAGCAGAAAGGACACCAGGGTGTCTGAACCTCTAGGATGAAGGCCAGAGGCTGGGCTGTGAGTTCGGGATAGGTAAAACCTAGAGGGCCATGGTAAGGAATTCGGATTTTATTTATTTATTTTTAATGTTTTTTCCCCATAGGTTTTCGGGGTACAGGTGGTATTTGGTGACAAGTTCTTTAGTGGTGACTTGTGAGGTTTTGTCGCACCCATCACCCAAGCAGGTTAGACTGCACCATATTTGTAGTCTTTTTTTTTTTTTTTTTTTTTTTTTTTTAAAACTTGAGACAGTCTCGCTCTGTTGCCCAGGCTGGAGTGCAGTGACATAATCTCAGCTCACTAAAACCTCCACCTCCCAGGTTCAAGCCATCCTCCTGCCTCAGCCCCCTGGTAGCTGGGATTACAGGCACGCATCACCATGCCCAGCTAATTTTTGTATTTTAGTAGAGACAAGGTTTCCCCATGATGGCCAGGCTGGTCTCAAACTCCTGACCTCAGGTGAACCACCTGCCTTGGCATGCCAAAGTGTTGGGATTACAGGCGTAAGCCATTGTGCCTGGCCTGTTTGTACTCTTCTATCCCTCACCCCCTTCCCCCAGTTCTCCCCAACTCCCCAAAATCTGTTTTACCATTCTTATGCCTTTGCGTCCTTAAAGCTTAGCTCCAGCATATCAGTGAGAACATATGATGTTTGGCTTTCCATTTCTGAGTTACCTCACTTAGAATAATAGTCTCCAGTCTCATCCAGGTTGCTGCAAATGCTGTTAATTCATTCCTTTTTATGGCTGAGTAGTAGTATTCCATCACACACACACACCCCACCCACCCCCCGACCCCTACCCTACACACCACAGTTTCTTTATTCACTTGTTGATTGATGGGCATTTGGATTGGTTCCACGATTTTCCTCTGGGTAGATACCCAGTAGTGGGATTGCTGGATCAAATGGTAGTTCTACCTTTAGTTCTTTAAGGAATCTCCACACTGTTTTCCATAGTGGCTGTACTAGTTTACATTCCCACCAGCAGTATAGAAGTGTTCCCTGATCACCACATCCATGCCAATATCTATTTTTTGATTTTTTGATTATGGCCATTCTTGCAGCAAGAAGGTGGTATCGCATTGTGGTTTTGGTGTGCATTTCCCTGATTATTAGTGATGCTGAGCATTTTTTCTTAATGCTCGTTGGCCATTTGTATATCTTCTTTTGAGAATTGTCTATTCATGTCCTTAGCCCACTTTTGGATGGGATTGTTTGTTTTTTCCTTACTGATTTGTGTGAGCTTGTTGTAGATTCTGGATTATTAGTCCTTTGTCAGATGTATAAATTGTGAAGATTTTCTTCCACTCTGTGGGTTGTTTGTTTACTCTGCTGACTGTTTCCTTTTGCCATACAAAAGCTCTTCAGTTTAATTAAGCTCCAGGTGTTTATCTTTGCGTTTATTGCATTTGTTTTTGGGTTTGGGGTCAAGGAATTTGGATTTTATTCTAAGAGCAGTGAAAAGTTATTGAAGAACTTAACCAGTGGATTCTTGTTATTCCCTTAAATTCTTCTAAATATGTGTAAAAGGAAATACTGCTGATGATAAGGGGAGATGAGAAAGGCAGGTGGATTGTTATGGTGAAATATATCTTTATACCACTGTAACCCTTCTAGAACCATTGCTACTTCCAACTTGGGCATCTCCATACTCTAGGGATTGTCACTTTCAAAACTCAGATGTGCTTCACATCCTTCAAGGTCACAGAGTATTCTGAATGGCTTGATGGTGGACCAGGCCCTTTGGAAGGCAGTGTTCCCTCCTTGGGAGAAATCAGTACCAGCTGAAGAGTTCACTCTTAAAGGTGTCTTTGGTATCATTTGAGCATTGTCTGAAGGTCACGTATTATCCTGTGAAGGAATTAACTCCTGTGTTGCTTAACAACTGGAATACATTCTGAGAAATGCACCAGGCAATTTTGTCATTGTGCAAACATCATAGAGTGTACAGTACTTACACAAACCTAGATGGTATAACCAACTACATAGTAATCTATGTGATATAGCTTGTCTAGGCTGTAAACCTGTACAGCATGTTACTGTGTTGAATACTGTAGGTATTTGTAACACAGACAACTAAGTGATAGGAATTTTTCAGCTCCGTTATAATCTTATGGGACCACTGTCGTATAATGCAGTCAATCATTGACTGAAACCACATCAGGCAGCTACATGGCTGGGGAAGACATTTAAGCTTAATACTTAGCAAACCTGAACATAAGAAACAAATTTTTTCATGCAGAAGTTTTGGGGAGTGTTATTTCCTTGTTTATGCCTACCAAAAGCTTGGGTAACTGTATTGAGTTGATGAGCCTGAGGACATAAATGATTGTTGAGAATTAATTATACTCATACTTTAAAAATAAAGAGGATTTTTTTTTTTTTTTTTTTTGAGACAGAGTCTCACTCTGTCACCTAGGCTAGAGTGCAGTGGTGGGATCTCAGCTCACTGTAACCTCTGCCTCCTGGGTTCAAGCGATTCTCCTGCCTCAGCCTCCTGAGTAGCTGGGATTACACGCCACCATGTAAGCACAATGGGAGCACACTCCACCGTGCCCGGCTAATTTTTGCATTTTTAGTAGAGACAGGGTTTCACCATGTTGGTCAGGCCGGCCTCAAACTCCTGACCTTGTGATCCTCCCACCTTGGCCTCCCAAAGTGCTGGAGTCCTCCCACCTTGGCCTCCCAAAATGCTGAGATTACAGGCATGAGCCACCGCGCCCAACCTTTAACTGTATTTTTAAAACTAAATCATGAAAAATGATTTATTAACTTTACTAGTATGATTGGATTCTGCGGAGGAATGTCACTTCTTGTTTCGGGTAGTTGTTACTGTGTTCCTTTTCCTTCTTATTTAAATTTTTTAAGGCAGGGTCTCACTCTGTCACTCAGACTGGAGTGCGGTGGCACAGTCACTACCTCTTGGGCTCAAGTGATTCTCCAGCCAGCCTCCTGAGTAGCTAGCTGGGACCACAGGCATGCACCACCATGTCCAGTTAATTTTTAAATTTTTTGTAGAGACAGGGTCTCACTGTGTTGCTGAGGCTGGTCTCAAACTCCTGACCTCAAGCAATCCCCCAATCTCAGACTCCCAAAATGCTGAGATTACAGATGTGAGCCACATCACCTGGCTTATATTTCTTCCGAATACGTTCTTACTAGTTCATATGTTCTGTAAAATCTTAGCTGCCTGGTATATTAACAGAAATGATTATGTCATGGCTCCCCTTGCCCACGCAGAAGCACTTTATATATGTGTTCTCTTTGGTGGCTATACTCTTTCTGCTATAACCAGCGTTCGGTGTATGATAGGACTTTTAAAACCTCTGTTACCCTGGAAAGTCACATCCCTTTCACCATTGAGCCAGAGCTGAAAATATCTCTGTTGCATAGCACCATAACACTTCCTGCAAAATACCACTAAACATTCCCACCCTCCACATCACTGCTATTATTTGCAAAGTTACAGATAGGAAAGATAATATTTTCAGAGGACATACTGTGAGTGTGATCCACTGTTTTTGGAGAAGCAACCTGCATGCCCCCCTGCCCAAAGGAAAAAGTAATGGAAAAGAATGATCCAGGCTTTGTGTCCCGTCTAGCTTGTAGAGCGATCATATGACAGCTAGTTGAGAGTGACTCCCCTAATGTCAGTTCAGACTTCTAGGCATAGAAAAGTTATTTAGAAGTGGACTTAAACATCCTTGGATTTTATGGCTGGGCATGGTGTCTCACACCTGTAATCCCAGCACTTTGAGAGGCTGAGGTGGGTGAATCCCTTGAGGCCAAGAATTGAGACCAGCCTAGCTAGCATGGTAAAAACCTATCTCTACTAAAAATACAAAAATTAGCTGGGTGTGGCGGCTCACACCTATAGTCTCAGCTAGTTGGGAGGCTAACGCTGAGACATGAGAATCGCTTGAACCTGGGAGGTGGAGGTTATAGTGAGCCAAGATCACACTACTGCACTCCAGCCTAGATGACACAGCGAGACTCTGTCTCCAAAACAAAACCAAAAATCCTTGGCTATTTAAGAACCTAAGACAAAGGACATGCATTAGATTGTTTTTCTTTGGTTAATTAAAATGTAGTTTTAATTTTATCAAAAAAGGATTTACAAGGTGACAAGGTGAGGTAGGCAATATTTGGGGTTAGAGATTGGTCAGAACAGTTCACTTCAGAATATGTTGAGAAATAACATACTTGTTTATGATTTAGTTGTAGGCTTAATATTGCATTCATTTGCAT
This sequence comes from Sapajus apella, assembly GCF_009761245.1. Lineage (NCBI taxonomy): Eukaryota > Metazoa > Chordata > Mammalia > Primates > Cebidae > Sapajus > Sapajus apella. Next base: position 9,291,161 of record NW_022436950.1, on the reverse strand, counting down.
GTTTTAAACATTTATTGTTTATGAACAAATATGTAAGTCACTATTTCAAACTAAGGAGAAAGAACACTCAAGTTTTTTCATCAAATGAAATCTTAAGCAAAGCTCAAAATCAGTGTTATGATACTATGCAATGGAGGTATTTTTGAGTTTACATAGAAGGAAAACAAAGTAGGTTTGGTGTCTGAGAGCCACCTCTTCTTGCTTGGGTGTTTGTGGGGAGCACCTGGGCAGTTAAATAAAGCGTGTTGAAACTGACAGTCTGAAAACCAATGATCTAAGTGATCCGTAAGGTTTTTCTGAAAAGTATCATCTTTTGGTGTCTGATATGAGACTGTTTAGTGCCTGTGAGTTTAACATCTCCTAGTTTTTTTTTACTGAAAAATGGTAACTTCCAACATGTTCCCAAGTCACTTCCATTGTTTGTCTTGTTAACTTTGTTTCTTCATAGTGCCTTTTTGGAATAGTTGCATGTCCTCCTTTTAGATGATGTAATACTGTGGTTTATGTGGTTGAAATGTTGTTTTCTACTGCCCACAAAAAATTAAGAACTTCCAGAAGTTCATCATCCAGAGTTTTATCCAGTGAGTTCTTTCATAGGAGATGGTCAAATCCAGGCAAAGAGAGTACATGTTGACAACTGTCACATAGGAAGTTAAAGAATCTAGTGAAAGGTTTTTGCCGCCATCCAGGCTTTTCTCCAGCTCTGAGACCCTGTGACTGCCTGAATAAGAGAATGGGTGTGCTGAGGAAGTACTTGCCGTATTCAGGGCACCCCACTGGGGTGCTTAGGAGGAGCAATGTGAACACCAGGAAAAGAGCATCTGGAGAGACCTAGATGGTAGGCTGTTGCGAGTGGTGTTTGGCAAAACACCTTACCTAACTTTTTGCCCCAGTTGCCTCAGCTGTATAATACATACCTGTCAATTCGAGGTAAAATGTGGTGATCAACACAGACCTAAGCTTGTTTGACCACTTATTACCTTGAGCCTAACTCTCAACCTTTCTAGACTTCACCGGTAAAGAGGAGCAGGAGATTGCTAGAAAGGGTTCCATGAGATGATGAATTCTAGTACTCAGCATCAGGCCTGGCAGTAGCGGTTGCCCTGTGAGTGGGAGCTGCTGCTCCCTACCTCAGCAGCAGCAGTCAGCATGTTTGTCCTCATTTGGGTGGTTAGGAGAGCAGTTGATTTGTATGAAAAGAAAAATAAAATGTTTTGAAAAATACAGTGTTCTGTAATTCTAAGGATCTGTATTATCATTTCTTGCATATGTTCGTGGATTTCCCCATTCCTACTTATTTTGAAAGTTATGTAAAATGACTTTCCCAAACATTGGTTTTCTTCCCAGATGAGTATTTACAAAGTCTGTCGTCTATTGATTCCAGTGTTTGCTCACATGAGCCTTGTGCTGTGTTCCAGGTAGCACAGGCGGAGTGCAGCGGAGGCCCCTGCCCCTGCCGTCATGCCGTTCCCGTTCGGGAAGTCTCACAAATCTCCAGCAGACATTGTAAAGAATCTGAAGGAGAGCATGGCCGTTCTGGAAAAGCAAGACATTTCTGACAAAAAAGCAGAAAAGGTATGGATTTGGCTTTATTTATATTTGAAATCTCTTAATTAGCAAGTGTAAGACAATTTATTTGAGAAATCGTAAGTCCCAATTTGGGTTTATTTTGGGTTTTAAAAATAACATCTAAAAAAGCAACATATGCTGCTATCGCAACACGTTTTTTCTTCTGTACTTTCATCTAACAAATAGATTTCTAACTTTTCTCAGGTTTTTGGGTTTATTTAAATTGAGTTTATTTCATTCTTAAAGTGTTTTACCTGATTCTTATTTATTATCAATTATTTTTGTAGAGACAAGGTTGTGTTTTGTTACCCAGGCTGGTCTCAAATACCTAACCTCAAGCGATCTTCCTGCCTCAGCCTCCCAAAGTGCTAGGATTACAATTACCAGTTATCTGCTTGGTTGGTTGGTTGGCTGAGAGCAAGACTGAAAGTTTATTAAAAAGTTTTAGAGCAAGAACAAAAGGAAGTAAAGTACACTTGAAAGAAGGCCAGGCAGGCAGCTTGAGAGATGCAAGTGTCACAGTTACCTGATTCTTGAAATCAGCGCTTCCCCCACAATCTTCCAGACAGGACACCCCTCCTGGTTTTCTTCCTGTGTTCTCTGTATCCATGCCAAGTATCTCCATCTACCCAGTCACCACAGTCCAAAACCTGACATTCATCCCACTGTGTCTTGCCCTCTCTTCCCCAAAACATCATTTTCCACTAAATCTTGTTCAACTCCTTAAATTGTTTATGAATCAGTTCTGATTTCCATTCTCTTTTTTTTGTTTTTTTAATAAAGATGAGGTTTCACCATGTTGGTCAGGCTGGTCATGAACTCCCGACCTCAGGTGATCTGCCCACCTTGGCCTCCGCAGTGCTTGGATTACAGGTGTGAACCACCATGCCCGGCCTGATTTCCATGCTTTCTTGAAGAAGTTGGTCATAGTCTTTGTGATTTTTCGTCTTTGTAATTTTAGCAGTAGTCTTCTTACTGTACTTTTTAAACATCATCTCTGCTTTACATCTTCAGTGTAGTCTCTTCTTGTAACACATAGGACCTTCATGATCTGGTCTTTGTTTCTCTAAGTAAATTGTAGAGGTTTAGAATCATTACCCAAAATGTTTGGAATATGAAGTGTTTCAGAGTTTGGATTTTTTTTTTTTAAATTTTGGAATATTCACATGTACATAATGAGATATCTTGGGGATGGGACTCATGTCCAAATGTGAAATTCATTTATGTTTTATATATATGTATATATATAGACTGAAGGTAATTTTATACAATATTTTAAATTTGTGCATTAAATGAAATTTGTGTACATTGAACTGTCAGAGGCAAAGATGTTGCTGTATCAGCCACCAATGTCTCAGTCTATGGTTCTTTGGCATCATCATCATCATTCCTGACTCTGAATTGATATGCTAACAGTAAGCAGCCATTTTCTTACACACATGTAAGTACTTAACAGTAAAAAGTATGACATACTGGGCTGGGCACAGTGGCTCACACGTGTAATCCCAGCATTTTGGGGAGGCCGAGGCGGGTGGATCACAAGGTCAGGAGTTTGAGACCAGCCTGCCCAACACGGTGAAATGCTGTCTCTACTAAAAAATACAAAAATAAGCTGGGCGGGTGGCAGACACCTATAATCCCAGCTACTCGGGAGGCTGAGGCAGGAGAATCGCTTGAACCCGGGAGGCAGAGGTTGCAGTGAGCTGAGACCGTGCCATTGCACTCCAGCTTGGGCAACAGAGTGAGACTCCGTCTCAAAAAAATACATACATATGACATACCATTAATAATACCAAAACAGAGATATTGACCAATGGAACAGAACAGAGGCCTCGGAGGCAACACCACATGTCTACAACCATCTGATCTTTGACAAACCTGACAAAAACAAGCAATGACGGGAGTCCCTGTTTAATAAATGGTGTTGGGAAAACTGGCTAGCCATGTGCAGAAAGCAGAAACTGGACCCCTTCCTGACACCTTACACTAAAATTAACTCCAGATGTATTAAAGACTTAAACATAAGACCTAACACCATAAAAACCCTAGAAGAAAACCTAGGCAAAACCATTCAGGACATAGGCATAAGCAAGGACTTGGTGACTAAAATACCAAAAGCATTGGCAACAAAAGCCAAAATAGACAAATGGGACCTAATCAAACTCCACAGCTTCTGCACAGCAAAAGAAAGTCATTAGAGTGAATTGGCAACCAACAGAATGGGAAAAAATTTTTGCGATCTACCCATCTGACAAAGTGCTGATATCCAGAATCTAAGAACTAAAACAGATTTACAAAAAAAAAAAAAAAAAAAAAAAAAAAAGAAGCCCATTCAAACATGGGTGAAGGATATGAACAGACATTTTACAAAAGAAGACATATATGAGGATATGTGGAGAAATAGGAATACTTTTACACTGTTGGTGGGAGTGTAAATTAGTTCAACCATTGTGGAAGACAGTGTGGTGATTCCTCAAGGACCTAGAAATAGAAATCCCATTTGACCCAGCAATCCCGTTACTGGGTATATATCCAAAGGATTATAAATCGTTCTACTATAAGGTCACATGCACACGAATGTTCATTGCAGTACTGTTTACAATAGCAAAGACTTGGAACCAACCCAAATGCCCATCGATGATAGACTAGACAAGGAAAATGTGGCATATATACACCATGGAATACTATACAGCTATAAAAAACAATGAGTTCCTGTCCTTTGTAGGGACGTGGATGAACCTGGAAACCATCATTCTCAGCAAACTGACACAAGAACAGAAAATCAAACACTGCATGTTCTCACTCATAGGTGGGTGTTGAACAGTGAGAACACATGGACACAGGGAGGGGAGCATCACACACTGGGATCTATGGGGGGGAAATAAAGGAGGGACAGCAGGGGTTGGGGAGTTGGGGAGGGATAATATGGGGAGAAATGCCAGATATATGTGATGGGGAGGAAGGCGGCAAACCACACTGCTATGCGTATACCTATGCAGCAATCTTAAATGTTCTTCACGTGCACCCCAAAACCTAAAATGCAATAAATAATGATAATAATAATACCAGGCTGGAGTACGATGGTACTGGAACTAAGGTGGTACCTCAGTTCAGGGTAATTAAGCAGCATAGTTGTTGTATCATCTGTATCTGTTGTTACTTCTTAGATAGAATATCATAATCATTTGATTTGGGATTTCTATTTTTATTTTTATTTTTGAGATGGAGTCTGGTTCTGTCGCCCTGACTGGAGTGCAGTGGCGTGCTGTCAACTCACTGCAACCTCCCCCTCCCAGGTTCAAGCAGTTCTCTGCCTCAGCCTCCTGAGTAGCTGAGATTACAGGCGCCTGCCACCACGCCCAGCTTATTTTTATATTTTTAGTAGAGATGGGGTTTCCGCATCTTGGCCAGGCTGATCTTGAACTCGACGTTGTGATCCACCCTCCTTGGTCTCCCAGACTGTTGGGATTACAGGCATGAGCCAGCGTACCCAGCCAGGATTTCTGTTATAAATATTATTATATTGCAGTGCAGTATGGATGCTTTCAGGTGAGTTTGAGGAGTATATAACTAATTATTCCTACTCTAAATGGTCCTGGCTTCGGTGCCTATGGGCTATCATTTCTGCTCTGTCTATATTTTCTTTTATTGCTTGTTGTAATCTTTTGGTATGTGCTGCTAACTGATGTTAAGCTTAACCCAGCTTCTTTTCATTTTCTCATTCTTTTCAATGTTTCTAATGCCCTTTGGAGTGGGAAAATAGATTAATTGAAACAATTTTAGTAAGAGAATATAGATTCTAAGAGAATTTCCTTGGGTAAGGTAAGTGGTACTGTAAACACGGGATTCAAGTACATTTCTCATTTTATTCGTCAATGGGATATAAAAATATGAAAAGTTTAGCCCCAGAAACCAGAAACAAAGTGACCTCAAGAAGTTTGACTGAACCACATTAACGTCTACTAATTCAGAGGGTAATAGCACTTAAGTTGGCCTCCCTCTCACTGCTGGACATCTTCAACTTTAGGAAACATGCAGAAGTCCTGATAGCCTACGGGGCTTCCACGAGGTGGAGACGGCTACAGCCGGCAAAAAGCAGAGGTGTTATCCATGACTGGGCTCTAGAGGCAGTCAGGAGAGAGCAGACCCCACAGAGGGGTCTTATCACCCCACAGAGGTGATTGATACTTGCCTTCTGGAACTTCCCTCAGTGGTATTCCTTTATCCTTATCCTAAAACTGCAAATTGATAAAAGGATAAATGTATGTCCCATAAATTAAAAATGGTTCACCTGGGCACGGTGGCTCACACCTGTAATCCCAACACTTTGGGAGGCTGAGATGGGTGGATCATGAGGTCAGGAGTTGGAGACCAGCTTGACCAACATGGTGAAACTATCTCTACTAAAAATATAAAAATTAGCCGGGTGTGGTGGCTCACGCCTGTAATCCTAGCTACTCAGGAGTCTGAGGCAGGAGCAACGCTTGAATCTGGGAGGCAGAGGTTGCAGTGAGCCAAGATTGTGCCACTGCACTCCAGCCTGGGTGACAGAGCAAGACTCAAAAAAAAAAAAAAACAAATTTAAAATGGTTCATCTTTTGTCTGTGGCTAAATATGTCATGTACTCATTACATTCATCCTATTCATCAGAATCATACTGAACACCTACTAAATGCTCAGATTTTAGGCGCTGGGGATATAATAGTAAGATGGACAAAGTTGCTGTTCTTTCTAAGCTTCTGTTCTAATTAAGCTGGACAGTAAATAAGTAAACATAACTGAGTAAAAATTTCAGGTGGCAGCAAGTGCCACAAAAGCAATAGAATGTACTGATGTGATGAGAGAGCACATTTCTTAAGCTTTTGGGTCTCAAGATCTATTTTATTATTGAGGACCCAAAAGAGATTCATGGAAGTATAGATGCTTTATCTATTGATGCTACCTTATTAGAAATTAAAACTGAAAAATTTAAAAATATTTCTTAATACATTTAAAAGGAATAAGCTCATTACAAGTTATAAATAATGTGGTTTTTATGAAAAATAACCATATTGTCCAAAACAAAAAATTTAGTGAGAAGTGTAGCATTGTTTTAAGTTTTGAAAATCTCAGTGTCTAGCTTAATAGAAAACAGCTGGATTCTCATATCTATGTTTCTATTCAGACTGCTCAAACATTATTTTGCTTTAAGTATATAAAGAAAATGTATACTTAAAGTTGGGCACGGTGGCTCATGCCTGTAATTCTAACACCTTGGGAAGCTGAGGTGGGTAAATCACTTGAGGCCAGGAGTTCAAGACCAGCCTGGCCAACATGGCAAAACCCTGTCTCTACCAGAAATACAAAAATTAGCCAGGCCTAATTTTTGTGCACGCCTGTATTCCCAGCTACTTGAGAGGCCGAGCCATAAGAATTTCTTAAATCTGGGAGGCAGGGGTTGCAATGAGCTGAGATCACAACACTGCATTCCAGCCTGGGTGACAAGCAAGATTCTCTCTCAAAAAAAAATAATAATAATCTGACCTCATAGATGTGTAGTTGGAACAGAGACCAGTATTTTAATAGCTTTTCAGATAATTTAAAATATTTAATACCACACAATTGGTGGTTTCTTTGTTGCATTACAGAGCATGAAACTATATGAAGGTACTTTTTATATTCTGTACTTTGAAAGGAACTTTTACCAGTATATGATTTTATAACATGTTTTGGTCATTTAGAAAGTACAGATGGTGGCTGGGCGTGGTGGCTCATGCCTGTAATCCCAGCACTTTGGGAGGCCAAGTCAGATGGATCACTTGAGGTCAGGATTAGAGATAGCATGACCAACCTAGTGAAACCCCGTCTCTACTAAAAATACAAAAATTAGCCTGGCGTTGTGGCACGCACCTGTAGTTCCTGCTACTCAGGAGGCTGAGGCAGGATAATTGCTTGAATGAGGGAGGCAGAGGTTGCAGTGAGCCGAGATTGTGCCACTGCACTCCAGCCTGGATGACAGAGACTCTGTCACCAAATAAAAAAAAAGTACAAATGGTCCCTGACTTAAGAATTTTCAGCTTTATAATGTTGCAAAATAGATATACATTCAATAGAAACCATGCTTTGAGTACCCGTACAGCCATTCTGTTTTTCAGTTTCATTACAGTATTCAGTAAATTACGTGAGATATTCCACAGTTTATTATAAAATAGGCTTTGTGTAAGAGGATTTTGCCCAATGGTAGGTTATTGTGTTCCAAGCACATTTTAGCTAAGCCGTGCTAAGCTCTGATGTTTTGTGGGGTAGGTGTATGTATAGTAAACGCACTTTTGACTTACAATATTTTCAACTCTTGATAGTTATATCTGCAGGTAGCTCCATCATCAGTTGATGAGGAGCGTCTGTGTTGGATCACTGACATATACAGATTTCCCAAATGTTGACACATACAGATTATAAAGATAAACTTTTTTAAATAACACCGCTGATCTCATTAGAAGAGTCTTAAGTATTGGGATGTGGTCAACCTTATCCATGATGTATTTAAATTTCAGAATTCAGCTTTGGCAACAAATACAGTTTGTAGTTTTCCTTCAAGTGACAGGTTCATTTCAGTCATTTTGGAGAAAACATCTGCCAAATAATTCAAGTCTGAATAATTTATCAATCTTTCTTCCAATAACAAAAGCAGTTCAACTTACAGCTGAAATAGTGATAAAAGTACTTTTCTTTAAGATAACCCGTCATTCTGTAAGGAGCCAAAGGCACTTTATATGTACATCCCATTTGTTTTCTGAAGAGCAGTCCATGCAAATTACTTATGCTGAAATAGCTTAAGACTAGGAGGGAAAAACCCTGGAATTTCCTATTCACTTTCTTATCAGGATTCAGAAGGAAGTAGCAACTAATACAAATGGTGAAGAGAGGGTACTGAGACCTGAAAACAATGGAAAGATGAAAATTGAATCACTAAATTAAAAACAGTGAAAAACAGTTGATGTTATACTGAAAATCTAATGACATTAAACCCAGGTGCTTGCAACCTATTTAGCATTGTTCTAGAAATTCTAATCAATGCATAAAGAAGTGGTTTAGAAGTAAAAAATATACCTATTGCAAATAAAGAGGGAAAATTAATATAGAGATACTTATAAACATTTACAAAATACAAGATAATTAATGGGAAAATAAGTTTATTAAGGCGGTTATATGAATAGAATATTCATAGTTTTTCTAAACACTGTGTTATACTGTGTTTGCATTGCTCTAAAGGAATACCTGAGACTGGGTAATTTATAAAGAAAAGAGGTTTAATTGGCTTACAGTTCTGTAGGCTTTACAGAAAGCATGGTGCTGGCATCTGCTTCTGATGAGGCCTCAGGAAGGTAACAGTCACGGTGGAAGGCCGTAGAGAACTAGCATGTCACATGGCAACGGCAGGAGAGAGATGGGGATAGTGAGAGACAGGAGAATGACTAGGAAGTGCTACACTCTTTAAAACAACCAGATCTCACATGAGCTGTAGAGAAAGAGTGACTAGGAAGTGCTACACTCTTTAAGAGAGCCAAATCTCGCATGACCCCACAGCGAGAAGGCTGTCATTACCATGGGGAGGGCACCAAGGCATTCATGAGGGATCCACCTCTATGATCCAAACACCTCCCATCAGGCCTCATCTCCAGCACTGGGGTTATGTGGTGTTTTTTTGGGACAGGGTCTCACTCTGTCACTTAGGCTGGAGTGCTATGGCACGGTCATAGCTTGCTGCAGCCTCTACCTCCCGGGCTTAATTGATCTTCAGCCTCCCAAGTAGCTGGGACTACGAGCACATGCCACCATGCTTGGCAGATTTTTCTATTTTTTTGTAGAGACTGAGTCTCACAGTGTTACCCGGGCTGGTCTCAAACTCCTGGGCTTAAGCAGTCCACCCAAATTGGCCTTCCAGATTGCTGGGATTATAGGTACGAGCTGCCATGCCTGGCCCGGGGATTACATTTTAGCATGAGATTTAGAGGGGACAGATATCCCAATCATATCATCAACCATATCTAGAAAATGTAATTTTACCAAAAAGTAACTAATTCACTATAGCAACAAAAAAACAGTATAAGATGTCCGGGAACACTTTCATCGGGAAGCACACTGAACCTCTATGAAGAAATCTTTAGGACTTTGTTCAGAGGTATAAGAATTACCTGGTCTATGTTATCAGACGTAAATATGGAATATAGTTAAAATGCCATTTCTTCCCAAATCATGCTTAAAGCACTTCTATTCACAGCAAGATCATTTTGAAACTTTACAGATATAAGTTCTACTCTGTTTTGAAGCAAAATGCATACTTCCAAACCTGTTCCACCCACATTCTTCACTCTCATCATTAGCAGAACTGTCCTTCCAGTTTTTCAGGTCAAAAGTCTTAAGGGTCACCCATGACTACTTTCTCACTCCCCAAATCTATCTACTTTGTCTGGAAAAAGAAAAGAGTCCAGGCAGGGTGCGGTGGCTCAAGCCTGTAATCCCAGCACTTTGGGAGGCCGAGGCGGGTGGATCACGAGGTCAAGAGATCGAGACCATCCTGGCCAACATGGTGAAACCCCGTCTCTACTAAAAATACAAAAAGTTAGCTGGGCGTGGTGGTGCGTGCCTGTAATCCCAGCTACTCAGGAGGCTGAGGCAGGAGAATTGCCTGAACCCAGGAGGCGGAGGTTGCGGTGAGCCGAGATGGCGCCATTGCACTCCAGCCTGGGTAACAAGAGTGAAACTCCGCCTCAAAAAAAAAAAAAAAAAAAAAAAAAAAGAAAAGAGTCCAGAATCTAATCACTTCTCCCCATTTTTTTGTTCCCACTGAGCTCTCATTTTCTCTACCCTGGATTACTGCAATGTCCTGCTCACTGCTCTCCCTTGGTTTCCCTACAACCATAGTGATTCTTTCAAAACATGAGTCAAATAATATATTCCTTAGAGTAAAAGTCCAAGTCCTAACGGAGGCCTAAAATAAGTTCTGCAGGCAAATCTTGTAAGGTCTATTTTTATCAATCTCGTGAGCTAAGAATGGTTTTTACATTTACAGAGTTGGTTAAAAAAGCAAACAAGTATATGAGGCAGAGACCTTATATGGCCTGCAAAGCTTAAAATATTTGCTATCTGCTCTTTTACATAAATGCCAACTCCTGCCCTGAACAATGAGGCCCATGACCTTAGTGGTCTTGTCTCCTAATGTTCTTCATCACATTGGTCTCCTTTCCTCACGCACTCCAGTCATACTCCTGCCTGCAGACCTTTGCATTTGGCTTTTTCCTTTGCCTGAAAGATTCTTTGCCTAGTGCTCTTTTTGGCTTGCCTCCTGTCTTTTTCAAGTCTTTGCTGAAATGCCACTTTTCACCCAGCCCGCTATATAAAAGCCAAGCCTATTCTGTGGCATTCCTCTTCCCCCTTATCTTGCTATATTTTCCTGGGCAGTATGCTTAATGATACTTGCTTACTGTTTTCCCCAGGTTAGACCATCAATCTTTCAAAGATGGCTCAACAAATAGGTGTATTTATTGAAAATGGAATAGAAAACAGAGTTTTTAATAACATGAAACACTGTCGTCTTGTACTCTTCTGAATTCTTAATATCTTATGTGAATTAGTTAAAACAAATATTGCTGGCCGGGTGCAGTGGCTCATGCCTGTAATCCTAGCACTTTGGGAGGCTGAGGAGGGTGGATCACCTGAGGTCAGGAGTTCAAGACCAGCCTGGCCAACATGGTGAAATCCCGTCTCTACTAAAAATAGAAAAATTAGCCAGGCATGGTGGTGGGTGCCTGTAATCCCAGCCACTTAAAAGGCTGAGGCAGGAGAATCGCTTGAACCCGGGAGGTGTAGGTTGCAGTGAGCCAACATCATGCCACTGCACTCCAGCCTGGGTGATAGAATGAGACTCCATCTCAAAAAAAAATACGCACACACACACACACACTGCTAAGACTAGTGTAATAGTTTATATATATTGAATTTGTGACTGAGGAGTGAGTACCATATTCTCTGGATTCTGTGATGGTGACCAAGTACTGTATTATATTTCTGTTCAGTGTTTCTGCCCACAGAATTAGTAAGATAAATGTCCTTACTCAAGAGATCTCTGCTAGTGGTATTGTCCATATAAGTTTATGTTCATCATCTTTCCCTATATTTAAGGATAATCGGGGATATTTTTCCTGATTAGATAAATAATCATACCTAATAGATGTGGTGATTGAATCACTGTGGGCTTGTTGACAGGGTTTTAGTTATTTATAGGATAACAGTTCTCAAGTCTAAGCTGACATTCATTATGATTGACTTATATGAAGAGAATTACAGGATTTAATTAGCCAAGTTTATGAATGACAAAAATTGGAGAATAGCAAATTCTATGAGTGCCTGAATTAGGCACCAAAAAAGGGTCAATTAGCTGGAGGTGGTGGGTCAGTGGTTAGAGGGAATATATAATATTAATTGATAAAACACTGTGCCAATAAAAGTATGGTCCTGTTCTCTATCTAAAAAACAGAACATATGTTAACAAAGAAAATAAAATCATTAAAAACGCTTGATTAATTTAAAAGAAGGCAGAAAATGGAGGAAGGGAATTAAATAACAGATGGGATATAGAAAACAAATAGATGATAGACTCAGATGTACTCTATCAATCACATTAAATATAAATGGTCTGAATAACCCATTTAAAAAGCAGAGATTGTCAGATTGGATGAAAAAATTCCTACTGTATGGTACCTATTAAAAAATGGACTTTGCAGGTAGCAACACAAATGGGTTAAAAGTAAAAAGAATGGAAAAAGATAAACGTTGTTAACACTCATCCGAAGAAAACTGGAGTGGCTCTACTAATAGCAGACAAAATAGACTTTGGAGCAATGAATATTACCAGGGATAAAGAAAGTCATTTTATGATAAAGTAGGGGTCAAATGTTCCAACAGATACAGTAATTCTAAACATTTATGCGCTTAATAACATATAGTGCATAATATATAGTAGACCACACAGACAACAGTGTGGTCAATAGCAGACCACACAGACAACAGTGGTTCCATAGATATAATACCATATTTTTGCTGTACCTTTTCTATGTTTAAATAAACAAATACTTGCCATTGTGTTCCAACTGCCTACAGCATTCAGTGTAGGTAACATGTTATATAGATTTGTAGCCCAGGGGCAACAGGCTGGAGAAAGTCGCCTAATGATGCATTTTTCGGAATGTGTCCCTGTTGTTAAGTAATATGTAACAGGACTTCAAGTTTCTAAGGATAGAGTCCATAATAACCTCTTAATAACAGAGCTTCAAAATAAAGCAAAATAAAACCTGATAGAACTGCAAGAAGTAGTCAAAGTCACAATTAATAGTTGGAGATTTCAGTACCCCACTCTCAAGAATTGATGGAACAAGCAGGCAGAAAATCAGCAAGGATTTTCTAGGTAGACCAGAATGATACTGTCAACCAACTTGACCTAATTGACATATATAGAACACTCAACAACTGTGGAACACACCTACACATTCTTTTGAAGTTCACATGGAAGATCTACCAAGGTAGACTATATTCTGTGTCAAAGAAAAAGGGCTCAGCACATTTTAAAGGATAAAGTCATACAATGGGTGTTCTATGACTGCAGTAGAATTCAATTAGAAATGAATAACAGAAAAATCCTTGGAAAAATCCCCAAATATTTAAGAACTAAATATCATACTTCTAGATAACTCATGGATCAAAGAAGATACCAGAAAGTAGTTTGAGGCCAGACACAGTGGCTCATGCCTGTAATCCCAGCACTTTGGGAGACTGAGGTGGGCAAATCACTTAAGCTCAGGAGTTTGACATTAGCCTGGCCAACATGGCAAAACCTCTTCTGTAGTAAAAATACAAAAAAATTGGGACGTGGTAGCATGTGCCTATAGTCCCAACTACTCGGGAGGCTGAGGTGGGAGGACTGCTTGAGCCCAGGGATGTTGGAGGCTGCAGTGAGCTGAGAGGTCGCACCATTGCACTCTAGCCTGACTGACAGAGTGAGACCCTGTCTCAAGAAAAAAGAAAGTAGTTTGAGTGAAATAAAAGCAAAAACACATTTCAGAATTAGTGGGATGCTGCTAGGCTTTACTCAGGGAAATTTCTAGCACTCAATATCTATTTTAAAATATATTTAAAAAGAAGAAAGTTCTGAGTTTCTACCTGAAAAACTAGAAAAAGAAGCGCAAATTAAATACAAAGGAAGCAGGAGTCTGGGTGTGGCAGAGCCTCCTAGATCAAGGCTCTGAGTTGAGAGGTGAAGTCCCTATGTCCCATGGGGTCAGGCATATTCATTCTAAACTATGGAGCCTGACTTTCACATATGATCAAATGATAACTTCAGTTTTAATTACACTTAATAAATTTTAAAAAATAAAACATTTAAGTTATAGGATCAACTTGTATAGTAACCAGTACTCCAAAGTTCACACCTAATGCTCACCTCACTAGTAACAATATCAGAACTAAACTGCTTCCCTCCCAGGGTGAGGACACAGGTAACCAGAATCACATGCCACATAACACCTCATCAATAGCAGACCACACAGACAACAGTGGTTCCATAGATATAATACCATATTTTTGCTGTACCTTTTCTATGTTTAAATAAACAAATACTTGCCATTGTGTTCCAACTGCCTACAGCATTCAGTGTAGGTAACATGTTATATAGATTTGTAGCCCAGGGGCAACAGGCTGGAGAAAGTCGCCTAATGATGCATTTTTCGGAATGTGTCCCTGTTGTTAAGTAATATGTAACAGGACTTCAAGTTTCTAAGGATAGAGTCCATAATAACCTCTTCAAGTAGCACTAAGACTGTGAGACTTTCCACTACCTGCTTTCCCATTAAAAAATAAAAGAGGGGGGGAAACAAGCAATTAGCAAGCCAAACATGAGTACGAATGGCCTTTTTAGAGATCACCAAAAGCTCTGGAGGTTTCCTTTAAACTCCCTTGACTTAAATCCAGTATTTCCACAGTACCTGTCAGTGCACTATGTCACTATAGGCAACTGTTGATAAAAAATAGTGATACAAAAGTACAGTTTCAGAAGACTCGAGAAGACAGCTCACATATCCATTAGTGCTTCTATACCACGTCCCTGAAGTACTCACAGCCTGTCCCAACATTCCTCCCCTGAACCCAAGCACTCAGTAGATCTAAACTGGCCTTACGTTAGGAAACACAAGGTGACAAGAAGGCTACTCCCAGATGGAGGGACAGGACCATCCTTGGTGAGATACAAGACTGGGCTGCCCGCTTCATTGTCCCCAATTTTTAGTAGTTAGTAGGAAGACTAACCTCAGTATCATAGAAAGCACACTTAAAGACAAACATAGTAACATAGTTGAAGTATAGAAATGGCCAAGTGTGCTGAGAGAGGAGTGACCAGGCTGACCCAGAAGTTCAAAACTCTCCTGTAAGGAACAGTTGAATGACCTGAAGATGGTGAGGTGCAGCCTCGGGAGAAGAGTTGAGCAGAGTAAGGTTGCAGGACAGAGGGAGTCACTGTAGTTCTTAGTCGTATGTATTTGGGAGACCATATCATATGACAGAAGGATTAGAACTGACAGTGGCAGGAGGTAGAATTCAGACCCATGAGTGGAAATAAAGCAAGAAGCCCAGTTTTGTCTTGATAGTAGGAAAAACAGTAAGTGGAAGTTGGCATTTTCAGAAGATAGCAAGTATTTTGTTTCTTCAACAAAACAAAAACCTTGGAGAGGTATTGGCATGGGCTAGTGACCACTTAGTTAAGTGTACTAGAAGGAATTTAAGCTTTGCATCTTTGACACATCCTTATATTGATATTCCACCATCCTTTGCAAGGCGCCTTTTTATAGAGTCCCCCATCTTATTTTGAGATAGAATTGGTTCCGGTTTCTCGTGATCTAGATGAAGAAAGCTGTTATTTACTAGGTAACCTGTTACTGTATATTAGAGTCAAAGATAGAATTCACACCTAGCTCTGCCAAACCCATGGTAAAATTATGCCTTTTTCCACTTTATTCATTATATCCCTGGTCTTTTTCTATTCATGTCTTGTGATCTTATAGACAGAATGGTAAATCTAACATTTAAGCATTTATTCCTTTATTTGTAATATGTTAGTATTTGTTTTATATGATCCACAGTTACCACATTAAGAATCATGTATGATATAAATAGATTAGTCTCTTAGGAACTATGCCACAGCTTTTAAAAGAATTCACACAAAACTAATTTTCTTACATTTTAAAAAAGCAGTTAATCTCACCATTCTTATTTTTAGGTGACTGGGGGATACGGGTGGAGTGGGACGTAGTCTTTCACTGCCAACAACCTAACAGATGTGGTATATGTGATTACTGTTTACACACTTCTTGTCCACCACATGCTGTATAAAGGAGGTATGGCTGCCTCGCTCAGCTTATAGGTGGTTCCCTTCCTCGCGATGAATGCTTCTGTTCACAGGGTTGAATAGCTATATTCACTCATTTCATGAGAGGAGTAAGTTTGCTGACATATTTAAGAGGGGGAAAGGGAGTAACCTTTTCATAGCATGGCCATTTAGCAGTGACTCATGGTTACTAAACTTGTTTAGAGTAATCTTGGACACCAGAAGGTTATTAATAGACTTTTCTTAGTCCATAATCGTTCAGCTTAGAATACTCACACATTTTCCTTAGTGAAGAGGTGGGGGTGGGGGAGGTAAAAAGCATTTATCACTCGAATTAATGTGATAATAAAAATTGTTCTTATTATCAAATACTTGGCACTAACAATATCTGTCAGTTCACTTTTAGATTCCATTTCACATCTGTGTCTTCATTTACTTTGATATAGAACTTTTATTTTTACAACAAGGTCATTTAATCTCTTCTTTTAGAATGTATTGATATTTCAGGCAGTAAATATAAATTGGTAAATATTTAGGGGCTCTTGTTTAAAATGATTCTTTTGCTGAAGATTGGGTTTAAAGAAACCCAAAAAAAAATTTAAGCCTCCCCGTTCCTCCCAAATCCAAGCTCTTTGAGTCATTTCTTTTTCCTTCCTTCCTTCCTTCCTTCCTTCCTTCCTTCCTTCCTTCCCTCCCTCCCTCCCTCCCTCCCTCCCTCCCTCCCTCCCTCCTTCCTTCCTTCCTTCCTTCCTTTCTTTTTCTTTCTTTTCTTTCTTTCTTTCTTTCTTTTTTTTTTGGAGACAGAGTCTATCTCTGTCTCCAGGCTTGAGTGCAATGGTGTGATCTTGGCTCACTATAACCTCCGCCTCCCAGGTTCAAGTGATTCTCCTGCCTCAGCCTCCCAAGTAGTTGGGATTAAAGGCATTCGCTGCCACACCTGGCTAAGTTTGTTTTTTTGTTTTTTGTTTTTTTCAGTAGAGACGGAGTTTCACCATGTTGGCTAGGATGGTCTCAATCTCCTGACCTTGTGATCCGCTCACCTCGGCCTCCCAAAGTGCTGGGATTACAGGGGTGAGCCACAGTGCCTGGCCTCTTTGAGGCCCACTGGCCGGCCTCCCCGCCCTCCTTCCTCCCTTCCTCTCCTCCCTCCCTCCCTCCCTCCCTCTTGTTGCCCAGGCTGGAGTGCAATGGTGTGACATTGGCTCATTGCAACTTCTGCTCCCCCAGGTTGAAGCAGTTCTCCTGCCTCAGCCTCCTGAGTGGCAGGAATTACAGGCGCCTGCCACCACACTTGGCTAATTTTTATATTTTTAGTAGAGATGGGCTTTCACCATGTTGACCAGGCTGGTCGCTAACTCCTGACCTCAGATGATCATCCACCTCAGCCTCCCAAAGTGCTGGAATTACAGGTGTGAGCCACCATGCCCACCCTCTTTGAGGCCTTTCTTAATAATAACTAGTTACATGTAAGTTAGAATCAATTCAGTTACGTAAACTAATGAACACAGGCAAGGAAAATTTTGTTACCTAGATCCCTTCAAAATTTTTCTAAAAAGATGACTTTATCAACATTGGTGCACGTTGGAGTTAACGTTTTTTTCATGCATAGGTGCCTTTTGTCATAGTCTACTGTACTTACTTGCATTGGCATCTCTTGCAGGAGATCCCCAGTTTGATTGAATCCACAGACCTTTTAGTGCCTCTCTGTGGGCAGATAGGCATAGGAGTCAAACCTTGTCTCTGTTCTTAAAGAGTTTATAATCTAGTAAAGGAAATACACATGTGACTAATGTAATATAGAGGGACTTGGATATGTGGATAAAATTCTGTGGGAATCAGAAGGGTGAAGCACTTACGTCTGTCAGAGACAGGTATAGAGATGACATTAGGTTTGAAGTGACATTTAAGCTGGCTTTTAAGGTTTTGGGCAGCAGAGAGTGAAAGGGAACGGAGTTTGAAACAGCCTAAACTATGGCATGTTCAGAAAACAGTGACAAGTTCAGTGTGACTTAAGGGGTAGAGATAAAGAGGAATGGTAGGAAGTAAGGCTAGAGATATAAGCTTGGTAGAATGACAAGGGCCTTATAGACAACCTAAGGGTATACTGAGGGGGAGTGCAAGTGGCCTTATGCTGTAAAAGTCTTCTTATGTGGCTTTGCTTTGTTTATTTTGAAATTCATTAATTCACAGGAAGTCACAGAAACGAGTACAGGAGAACCCACGTACGCTTCATCCATGGCCCCATGGTAACCTCTCACATAACTATATGCAGTGTCAAAACCAGAGCATTGACACTGGTACAGTCCACAGACCTTGTTCAGATTTCACCAGTTTTGCAATTGGTGTGGGTGTGGGTATAGCTCTATGCAATTGTATCACACTTCTGTAGCCACTGTTACACTCATAATATAGAACTGTTTTAATCACCAGCTCTCTTGCTACCCCTTTATAGCCAGACCCGTCTCCCCTATCCCTAACCCCTGCTGGCAACCACTAATGTGTTCTCCAAGTCTATATATTTTATTACTTCAAGAATGTTATATAAATAGAATCATATCGTGTGTAAACTTTTAAGATGAGCTTTCTTCCACTCAGCATCATTCCCATGAGATCCATGCAAGTGATTGTGAGTGTCAATAGTTCATTGCTCTGGAGAAATAAGTAGGTCGTGGTTCCAGGTGCTCTTTCTCCCTTCATCCAATTTTTTTTTTTAAGATAGCATTTTGCTCTTGTTGCCCAGGCTGGAGTGCAATGGCGCGATCTTGGCTTACTGTAACCTCTGCCTCCCTGTTTCAAGCGATTCTCCTGCTTCAGTCTCCCAAGTAGCAGGGATTACAGACATGTGCCACCACCCCCTGGCTAATTTTGTATTTTTAATAGAGATAGGGTTTCTCCATGTTGGTCAGGTTGATCTCGACCTCCCGACCTCAGGTGATCTGCCCATCTGGGCCTCCCAAAGTGCTAGGATTACAAGCATGAGCCACCGCGCCTGGCCCCTTCATCCACTTTTTTAGTTTTACTTTGTACTAACTAGTATATTGGAATTCTGCATTGGGTAGTGGGGAAGTCTATGTGTGTGTGCACATATGTGTGTGAGAAATATCTTTGTTTCCTTCATAGATGCTAATTTATTTCTGCATCTACACAAAGTCATGTTCTAATGTATATGTTTATTTCCAAAAAAAAGCAGAAAATACAAGACTATAAAGAAAAAACCTCATCCTTAATTCAGAACTATATGAAACGACTACTGTTAACATGGTGGGGATTCTCATTCCTATTCTGTCTCGCTCTCTGTCTCTCTGGGGCAAAGAAGTAAATGAGTATGGGGTCATGCTGTCCTGTAACCTGTTTGTTTTTTTTTTTTTTTTTTTCTTTTTTCTTTTTAAAGATTTTGGATTTATTAGTCTTTGATGGTGTCTTTTACCAACTTCAGAATCAAATTTCTACAAATAGTGGTAAAATTTAACTTTAAAGTCATTGTAACCTGTTTTTGTTTTTGTTTTTTTAACGTCTTTTCATGTTCATATGGATCTCAACTTTTGTTTTGTTTTGAGATGGAATCCCGCTCTGTCATCTAGGCTGGAGTGCAGTGGCATAATCTCAGTTCACTGCAACCTCTGTCTCCCAGGTTTAAGTAATTCTTATGCCTCAGCTTCTCAAGTAGCTGGGATTACAGGTGGTCAGTTGATTTTTGTATTCTTAGCAGAGATGGGATTTCACCATGTTGGCCAGGCTGGTCTCAAACCCCTCACCTCAAGTGATCTGCCACCTTGACCTCCCAAAGTGCTGGGATTACAGGTGTGAGCCACCGCAGGCTGCCCTCAATTATTTTTAAAGCCTACCGTGGTTTTTCCATTGTATGGGTATATCATGATTAAACTAGTGCAGTGGGTAACTTTTACTTCTAATTCTTTGCTATTGTAAATAACATTGCATGTACTTACCTTTACGTACTTGTCTGTTTCCATAGAGTAAATTCCTAAAAGTATAATTCACAGGAAGTTGCAGAAATGAGTCAGAGGGCTTGTAGCTTTTAAAGCTCTTCGGTAACATTTTGCCAGATTACCCTCCAGTAAAATTGTACCAATTTATTTTCCTACCAACAGTGTGTCTGAAGGCCTTTGCCTCTGATAAGAGGGAAGACTATTTTATCCTTTTAAGATTATTACTGTTACTGTGAAATAGAATCTTGTGTAAGGTTTCTAATGTCTGACTTGGCCATTTCTATACTTCAACCATGTTACTATGTTTGTCTTTGAGTGTGCTTTCTATATTGAGGTTAGTCTTCCCACTAACTACTAAAAATTGGGGACAATGAAGCGGGCAGCCCAGTCTTGTATCTCACCAAGGATAATCCTGTCCCTCCATCTGGGAGTAGCCTTCTTGTCACCTTGTGTTTCCTAACGTAAGGCCAGTTTAGATCTACTGAGTGCTTGGGTTCAGGGGAGGAATGTTGGGACAGGCTGTGAGTACTTCAGGGACGTGGTATAGAAGCACTAATGGATATGTGAGCTGTCTTCTCGAGTCTTCTGAAACTGTACTTTTGTATCACTATTTTTTTTTTTATCAACAGTTGCCTCTAGTGACAGTAAAATAGTGCACTGATAGGTACTGTGGAAATACTGGATTTAAGTCAAGAGAGTTTAAACGAAACCTCCAGAGCTTTTGGTGATCTCTAAAAAGGCCATTCGTACTAATGTTTGGCTTGCTAATTGCTTGTTTCCCCACCCTCTTTTATTTTTTAATGGGAAAGCAGGTAGTGGAAAGTCTCACAGTCTTAGTGCTACTTGAAGAGGTTATTATGGACTCTATCCCACAGTTTAGAATGAATATGCCTGGCCCCATGGGACATAGGGACTTCATCTCTCAACTCAGAGCCTTGATCTAAGAGGCTGTGCCACACCCAGACTCTTTCCTTTATGTGCTGTGCCCTTTTGGAGCCTCCACACTCCCACCACATACGGCTGCTCTGCGCAGCCACACAGGATGAAGCACTTCTCAGAAGCCTGCTAATGTCCTTTATCTGAACCAAAATCCAATTCAGGATCACACATTACTAAGGAAACAACTAGGAACTGAAACAAAACTTCATACCTCTCTTCCAGACAAGTCAGCAGTAAGGGATGATCCATATCACTTTCCAGGCATGTGAGTGGGTTTGTTGTAAGGGGGCTTGTTCTGTCATGTCTTTGGCTGCTGTTGATAAAGCAGTCTGCCATGAAACACAATGTGAGGCTAACTGGTCCATAGAAGTGTAGCATCTATGTCTCGGAACACCATATTGTCTGGGAAACTTCCCAGACAATTCAGTCAGTTAACAAAATCATCAGGTCATTCCATGTGTAAATCTCCATCTTAAGTGCTTTCCAAAGCCCATGAATATGTGAGAGCGATGAAAAGTACATGTGAGAGGTTATAGCACTACAAGGTCAGTGACTGAAATAAGATCACAGCTGCTGGAGGCATCAGAGAAGGAGAGAGTCATGGGAAGGAGAAGAGTCCGGATGCAGGAGCTCTAAAAGTGGAGAGAAGGAGGTGAGCACTCAGGCTTTTAGGTGAGCTTGAGTAGAAACAGAGATGCCCAGGGTGAGGATAGGAATGTAGATGATCGGGCAAAAGAGAATTGAAGACTTTTATTTGGAATTTGAGATCTTAACAAAATGGGAGTGGGTCTCAGAGGTCATCGGGTCCAGCTCCCTTAATTATCAGATGTTCCAGTAAGACCCGACAGGTTTCCATGAGGCCACACAACTGGTACAATTGCAAAGGGATCCCTCAGTCAAAGCCAACCTCCATTTTGCCCTTTCTCCACTGCATAGAGAGAGAGCCATCAGCCTTGGAACTAAAGTAGAATGCTCCTTCCCTGTGAAGAAAAGGCAAAAAGAGGACTGATGAACTTCTCAGACTTACAGAATGGTTTTGAAGAAGAGCTTTCACCCAGCCTCCCTAAATATTAACATCTTTTATAACCACAGGAGAATGATAAAAATACAGAAAATAACATTGGTATAATACTATTAACTAATGCACAGGTCTTTTTCAGGTTTCATCAGTTGTCCTGCTGTCGTTTTTCTGAACCAAAATCCAATTCAGGATCACACATTGCATTTAAGGAGTCGTAACATCTCCCTAGGGCTCCTTTGATCTGGAACAGTTCCTCAGTCTTTCTTATGGCTTTTACGACCTTGGTACTTCTGAGAAGTACTAGCGAGCTGTTTTATAGAGTGTCCCTTGATTTAGATTTGGCTGATGTTTCTTCATGATTCAGTGTCAATTATGCATTTGCAAGAATACCACAGAAGTGAAGTACCCTTTTCAATGCATCATTTCAGGAGGCAGAGATGTCAATACTCATTATTAACGATGTTCGTCACATCACTTGGTTAAGGTGGTGTCTACTGGAAAATTACTATTTTTCCTTTTGTCATTAATTAGTATCTTGGGGCCCGGCTCAGTGGCTCATGCTGTAATCCCAACACTTTGAGAGGCTGAAGTGGGTGGATAACTTGAACTCAGGAGTTTGAGACCAGCCTGGCCAACATGGCGAGGCTCTATTGCTACAGAAAATTTAAAATCTTGGCCAGACGTGGCAGTGCACACCTGTAGTCCCAGCTACTCAGGAGTCTGAGGTGGGAGGATCACGAGCCTGGGAGGTCAAGGCTGCAGTGAGACATGATTGCACCACTGCATTCCACGTGGGTGAAAGAGCAGAACCCGGTCTCAAGAAAAATAAGTATCTTGTGGGAACGGATCTTCTCCTCTAAAAGTTTCTCAAGTGATTGTGAGTGTGTTGCCAGGTTTGAGAGAGGATGCAGAAATACATCAAGATGGAGTGAGGAAGTCGAAAATGTTTTGATTAGAAAGTCTTGTGTTAATATAGAAGGAGAGAAACGCTAGATGTTCAGATAAAGGAGTAAAGAGAGACTGATGGGTCTTGAGAAAAGTGGAGCAGTTGTGAAATACGTGCTCCTGGGAGCTACTCGTTGGAAATCAACCCAGTTTAAAGGAATGCTTCTGAGCTGCTTCTGAAGTTGAATGTCATGGTGTATTGGTGAACCAAATGTGCACAAGTTCTGTCACTTTTTCTACAATGCTCAGAAATTTGGGAGCTCAAGTAGAGAAAGTTTTGAATAAAGCACATTCAAGATTGTATAGGGGAACGACGAGACATGGGCTGCTAGCATAAGTGGCCCTGAAATGTGCAGCGTTGGCAGGACAGAGAATGTGGTCGTAAGGGGTCAGTGGATTCGGTGACATGATGATTCAGCAGCTTGAAAAGGATAGCGTTTGGAGGAGCTGTAAGTGTGAATACCTTACTCAGTAGGTGTGAGGGCACAGATGGAGGTGGGAGATGAGGAGGATGTGGTTAGAAGGCAGATAACATATTGACATAATGCCTGCAGGCCAGAGTTGGGGCCCCAGGCCTAGTCACTAATGCGAGCTCCCACTAATGCGAGTTTTGAGGAAGCAAGTCAAAACTAAACAAGAACAACCCAGTTTTTCTTTTTGTTTTTTTGAGACAGAGTCTCGCTCTGTCACCCAGGCTGGAGTGCAGTGGCACAAACTTGTCTTGCTGCAACCTCTGCCTCCCAGGTTCAAGAGATTCTTGTGACTAAGCCTTCCGAGTAGCTGGGGTTATAGGCGCATGCCACTGCACCTGGCTAATTTTTGCATTTTTTAGTAGAGGTGGAGTTTTGCCATTTTGGCCAGGTTGGTCTCAAACTCCTGACATCAGGTGATCTGCCTGCCTCGGCATCCCAAAGTGCTGGGATTACAGTCATGAGCCACCACACCCGGCCACAATCAAGTTTATTTGTTCTGCGTGTGGCATTTTCAGTTAGTAAATACTTGCCGAATTGCCTTCTCTTGTGAAACACTTACTAAAATTTTCTGATCATTTTTTGGTAATATTTCGGTATTTTTTAAAGCTTTTTGTTTAATCAGCTTATAATTGTCCATGGGTATGTGGTTATTTGTCAGAAATAAACCTTTAAAATGCGGGACGGGGATGTCTTGTGGGGAGGGATGAAAAAGGAGAAATGGAGGAAGAAATCAATCAATGAGTACCCACATAATGATCATTTTGATCTATATAATTTACCTCATCTTTTTCTTTTTTACATAAAGTAGAAAAATATTCAAACAAGTCTGAAATGGAGCAAGAGAAAATACTCTTAACTCTGCCTCACAGGTAGACGACCATACTGAGTTTGGTATGTATTATCCCAGAGCATTTTCTCTGTGAGACCACAAGGAGTTAGTTAAATTGAGCACAAGGCAAATCACAACCAAACTTACCTTTGAAAACCCCTTAATTGTCCATACAGAGCAGTAAACAGTGTGGGCGTACTATGACTCAAGATTTCCAACACCGGGAGTGTTTTCCTCCAGCATTGAAACAGACTCCTCTTTCTTCAGTGGAGCACCAGATGCAGTTGTTGGCTTTCACTGGGCTCGTCTGGAGGACATGTCCACACTATGAGCTGTGGGTGTACACTGAGACCCAAGCTTAGGGCATATGCTCATTAAGTAAAATGGCTAGCGTTGAATCACTCAGCCAGTCTCTTTCCTTGCTCACTGCTGTAACTCTTTGTTAGGAAGACATTTGCTTGTAATTATTTAGCTGGCTCCCTTCCTTTAAGCTGCAGTTATGTTTTCACATCTCTGGTGATTTATTTCTTTGCCCATTCTTAGAGGAAAGTCTGTTCTTGTCTAGTTTTTTTTTTTTTTTTTTTTTTTTTTGAGGCAGGGTCTTGCTCTCACTCTGCCACCCAATGGCACCATCTTGGCTCACTGCAGCCTCTGCACCGCCCCATGCCACTGCCCCCCAGGCTCAAGCAGTCCTCCCACCTCAGCCTCCCAAGTAGCTGGGACTGTAGGCCTGCACTACCATCCTAGCTAATTTTTTGTATTTTTAGTAAAAATGAGGTCTCACCATGTTTTCCAGGCTGGTCTCGAACTCCCAAATTCAAGCCATCTACCCACTTGGCCTCCCAAAGTGCTGGGATTACAGGTGTGAGCCACTATACCCGCTCTTGTCCAGTATTGAACAGAGATTCTGATTTTCAGTTCTAATATTTTTCCTTTTCTATCCATGACTAAAAGATTTGCTCAGTTATGATCTTGCTTTGCCTGTTCAATGATCCAGCAGCAGCCTCGAGGATGTTAAGAGGTGGGAGTCCAAGTCAGGTCCCTTCCTTCCCACATGTTTCCAGGCATAAACCAGGTAGGCTGTGCCCTGTTCTTTTTCTGGCCAGAGTTAAGTGTATTGCACAGTCTCTGCTTGGTATAGCAACGTTTCTTTCTGGGTTCTGCTGAGATCTCTTCCCTTAGCTTTCTTAGTGAGATATTAAAGGTTGTGCTTCTTTTAGGTCCCTGTATCAACTCAATATTCTACTTTATTTCTTGAGACAGGGCCTGGCTCTCTCACCCAGGCTGGAGTGCAGTGTGCAATCTTGGCTCAAGCGATCCTCCTACCTCAGCCTCCCTCTGGAGTAGCTAGGACTACAGGCACGTGCCACCATGGCTGGCTAATTTTTGTAATTTTTCTAGAGACAGGGTTTCACCATGTTGGCCAGGCTGGTCTCTTAACTCCTGGACTCAAGCGATCCTCTGCCTCGGCCTCCCAAAGTGCTGGGATTACAGGTGTGAGCCACCATGGCCTGCATTAATTAAACATAGGAAGCCTTTGACTTTATGGTGTGATTACATCACATTTGTCTACATCAAGTTGTATTCTGGATTTTATATCCCTGTGATCAGGAATGCTGATGTTCAGCCATTCATCTATAGTTTATGAAGCATTTTAAGCAACGGCAATGTCTTAATCATATTTATGTTATGAAAAGATAATTCTGGGTGTGATGTGGAGAATGCATCCCCTTTAGGCCCCCTGCAATCCAAAGAAACCAGTTAGTACAGTATGTATTAATCTAGGCAAGAGTTATGGGAACTTTGATTTGGGTGGTGATGGTAGAGAGGAGGATAAATGGATGGATTTGGGAGTCAGTGATGAATTAGATATCGGGGCAAGGTGAAGAAGAGGGGAGAGTTGAAGATGACTCCCAAGTTTCTGACGTGTAATAACATCAGTAGTGGTATCGTTACTTGAAACAGGGAACAAGGAAGGGATACCAGGCACTAGGGCAAGATCTTGAGTTAGTTCTATTTTAGATGTATTCGATTTGAGGTACCCTGAGACCTTACAAGTGGAGACATTTGAGACATTTTGAGAAGGCTGTTACTCAAAGGTACTGATAAGGCCTGGGAGAAAAGAACTGGATTAGAGATAGGAATCTATGCGCCATCTGCATTTAACTGTTAATTAAAGCTGTGAGTGTATATGAGATCACCGAAGAGTCTAGAGAATGAGAAGGAGGCCTAGTACCCTGCCTTGAGGGATTCCCTGTGTTTAAATGGCCTACGGTGAATAAGGCAAAAAGGAGACAGAGAAGGAGCAACCAGAGAGTTAGGAGGGCAAATAAGGATGGTGAGTCACAGAGGACTGGAAGAATGGTTTTTAGGGGAGGGTGTAATCAGCAATTTCAAATCCTGGGGAAAGTTCAGGTGTAGTATAGACACAAAATTGTGTTTAATGCTATGCAGGTCATTGACTAGAGCCAAAAGAATTGGGCTGAAGAGTGAATGAGGAAAAAAACATGCACCATGGTAAATACAGGCAAATGTTTTGAGAGATTTAATTATGAGGTGTGGGTAGTAGCTGGGAGAGGGTTGTAGAATCTAGGGAGGGCTTATGTGATTTTGTCAAGTGGAATCTTGATCAAGTTTTAAACTGATAGGGAGAAATTAGGCGAGGGGAGGTTGACTCTATGAGGAGATGAGGTAACAGGCAGGCTGAGTTCCTAAGAAGGCATGGGAATGGGGAGATCCAAAAGTAGGCGAGGATTAATGTAGGTGGTGAGTGCTGTGTCAGCTGGTGAGGGAGTTCCAGTCGATGACAGCATTCAACTCAGAAGTACAATAAATACCTTTTTTTTTTTTTTTTTTTTTTTTTTGAGACAGGGTCTCCCTCTGTCACACAGGCTAGAGTGCAGTGGTGCAATCATAGGTTCCTGCAGCCTCAACCCCCTGGCCTCATCCTCAGCCTCAGCCTCCTGAGTAGCTGAGACTATAGGCTTATGCCACCACACTCAGCTAACTAATTTTTGTCTTTTTTAGAGATTGTTGCCCAGGCTGGTCTCGAACTCCTGGGCTCAAGTGATCCACGTGCTGCAGCCTCCCAGAATGCTAGGATCCCAGGCATCAGCCACCACACCCAGCCATAAATATCTTTCTAATTGTGTTCCTGCCTCTCTCTCTTTCCTTCCTTTTTATTCCTTGAAAAGTAAAAAGGTCAGAAAACAGCTTTATTAAGATGTAATTCACATGCCATCTAGTTCACCCATTTGAAGGATACAATTCAGTGGTTTTTAGTTTATTCGCAAATATCTGTAACCATAACCACAGTCAATTTTAGGACATTTTGTTACCTCACAAAGAAATCCGAATATACTCTTCATTCACCCCCCTTCTTTCTTATTCATCTTTTGCTGTCAGTAGAATATGGTCTGGATTCACACTTAAAATCATATAATGATTTCAAAGAAAAGTATAAACTTAGGTACATGAAGAGTCGTTAAGAGCTTTAAAACTTTGATCTAACCAGAGAAGCGAAGGAAGCCCAGGCCTGCTGCTTAGGTTCACTGGCTCAGAATCAGTAGATAATACATTCACAAAACCTATTAGGTATCAGATTCTTCCTGTCAAAGAGAATCATCTGAAGAATAGAGATAGTAAAATGGAGTGGAAAATGCAACACTTGCAGATAGATTGTAAGAGAACACCTACTATTGCTAAATGATTTTGCTCTTGGCCCAGAAAAATTACATTCTGGGTTACTGAATTTGCAGATGGGATGATGAGCTACCTTCAGAGATCTCTAAGACATTACCAAGAATAAAGTAGTAACAGCAGACTGGAAAAGGTAGACTCGGCTTAGCATTGATACTGAGTATGGTTTCATAATGAGATTATTAGGAGGATGATTTATAAGCATTTAGAAAAGAATGTTTTATTCAGTAGATATTAGGGTAGGCAATAGTAAAAAGTCAGACCAAATAACTTCGTTTTATTTTCTCATGGTCAAGAAATAGGAAAGAAATAGTATAATTTTAATCAAAGTATTTGACAAAAGACCTTTTGAATATAACTTGGAAATAGTTGCATATATACATGACTGAGCAGCCCTGCCCCGAGATTTGTAGTAGATCATTACTGAAAGGAGCACAATGATTCAAAGTCATGATGATGGGCTATTTATGCATCATTTCTTTCCAGCATTTTGGTCATTGATTGAGGCAGGTCATGGGAGGCATGCATATGAGATTCTCATATGATACAAATGTGAGAGCAGTAGCTAATACATTGGATGGCCATCAGAATCCAGAGTTACCTCCATAATCTTGAATGATGGGCTGATAATAAGATTAAATTAAACAGAAGAGTTACAGTCTTCATTGCAGTGTCATTCACCCCAGTTTAAGAATAACATTTGGAAAGACCTGTCTTTACTAATCAGTACCTGTGAAAGCCAAAGATTTTTTGTTCACTGTAAGCTCTCCCTGAGTCAGTTATACAGTGTAATTGCAAAAATTCTTAAAAGGTAGCCTTGGGCTACCCTGACATTTGTAATGGAGGAGTGGCGGTCTCGTGTCCTCTGCATTGTACCATTCTAGATAGGGCTGAAATGTTAGCTCTGCCTTTCTTAGGAGGTTAATCAAAGAACCTGTGGGGAGGTTTTCTGAAGAAGATGACAATTTAGGGAATTTAGGCAAGCTGCCTTCAAATACAAGATTTATGTGGAAGAAAAGTTAAAATATTGCCTGATCTGCAGCATAAACCCAAGGCCAGCCGACAGTGTAGTGAAGCAATGGTCGTCTGATTATAAATTTGTCTAACACTCTTTGATTCTGAATTCTGCTAATCGTGCATTACTGGAAATATTTGAGGTAAAGCAATGTGATTTGGTAGGAAGGTTAGAAGGTTACGTAACCTGAGTACCATGAAACTATATGATCCTCTAAGTACTATTAAATGCTTAGGTTTTGTGAATCTGTGCAAAGTAATCTCCCTGAAGTACATTTCTGATCATAAATGCTTCAGTTTATATAAGTTTTTATAGCTTTTATGTTACATCTCTTTAATACTCTACTTGGGTCTCCTTTGTTAGTTTATTAGCTATAAAACTTTTTGTTTTGGGGTTTTTTAAGTGGTTGCTTTTAGGGCTTATAGTATACACCTTTAACTTACTGTAGTCCATCTTCAGGAAATGTACTACTTCAGCTACTATAAGAACCTGATAACAGTATACCTGTATGCCTCTATTACCCCTCTTTGAGCTATTGTTACCATATGTTTTTGTTCTACTTATTTATAACATCAGAATACATTGTTATTTTTGCTTTAAAGAGCCATTTGTCTTTTAAATAATAGGGAAGTTTTTGTTTAATATTTACTCACATTACTATCTCCATTGCTTTTCATTCCTTTGTGTATTTATAGATTTCATCTTAAATCATTTTTCTTCAGCCAGTAGGACTCCCTTAAATATTTCATGAAGTACAAGTCTTCTGGTGATGAAATTTTTCTACTTTTCTGTGTCTCAAAAACTTTTTATTCTGCCTTTGTTTTTGAAAGATATTTTTGCTAGGTATAAAATTCTAAGATGACAATTTGGTTGTGTTTTTCAGTATTTTAACAGTGTTCCCCCACTATCTTTTGACTTGCATCATTTCTGTCAAGAAGCCTGTTGTTCTTTAATTCTTTGTCCATAATATTTTTTCCTCTGGCTACTTTTAAGATTCTCTCTTTATCACTGAATTTAAGCAATTTGATTATTCTATAACTTGGTATTGTCTTCCTATTTCTCATGGTTGGGATTTTTTAATGTTTTGGCTCTGTGGAATTATAGTTTTTATTAAATTTGGAAAACATTCATCCATTATGTCTTCAAATATTTTGTCTGCCCTTCCATCTCCTTTGGGGACTGCAGTTACACATCTGTGAGATTGCTTAATGTTATCCCCTAGCTCACTAATGAGATGTCCTTTTTTCCCCCAAGTTTCATTTTAGATAGTTTGTAGGCTCTCTGTGTTTACTAAGAGAGAGCCTAAAAACTATCTAAACTTTGTGTTACTATTCTTCTGTACTATCTAATCTGCTATTAATCCCATCTGGTGTAATTTTTATCTTAGACCTTGTAGTTTTGTTTCTAAGTGTTTCGTTCAGGTGTTTTTTATGCCTTTTTTTTCTCTTCTTAACACGTTACATTTTTCTTGAACGTATTGAATACAGTAGTAGTAAATATTTTAATGTCCTTGTTGAGTAATTCTGCCTCTGTGCCATTTCTACAGCTGTTTCTGTTGGTTAGTTCTTCTCATTATTATTAGTCATGTTTTCCAGTTTTGGTCCTTTCCAGGATTGCTGTTAAGCTTTGTTGGGCAGGACCAGAGCAGGGTTTGACCAAGGATTAATTTTGTGTAACTACTGAGGCAAAACCCCCTGAGTACTTGCTTGATGACTGATGAATATGAGGTTTTCCATTAGGCTAGTAGGAAACGAGCTATTTCCAGGCCTGTGTGAGTGCCAAGGTCCTGATCCCTAGCCTTGGCTACTTTCCTTACACATGTGATTATCAGTACTCAGTTGAAGACATGAGTGGGCTCTGCAAGTCTCTGCCATGCTCTTTCTGTGCAGCTCTCACCTCTCTGCCACTCTGCCCTGTAATCTGTAGTCTTCTCTGCCTCCCTGGGTTGCCAGCTCTGCCTCTTCAATTCACGGAGACCACCTCTTCTGGCTGGCTTCCCCCTCCCTGTGCTGTGGCCTAGCAAGAAACTGGGGTAATTATGAAGTTCCCCTCATTTGTTTCCTTCTCTCAGTGATCGCTGTCTTGTGCTGCCTGAAGTCCAGTATTTAAAAGTCATTGTTTCGGCTAGGGACGGTGGCTCACATCTGTAATCCCAGCACAAGTTGGGCAGAGTGCTTGAGCCCAGGAGTTTGAGACCAGCCTGAGCAAGATGGCAAAACCCTGTCTGTACTGAAAATACAAAAATTGGTCTGACATGGTGGCACACCTCTGGTCCCAGGTATCCAGGAGGCTAAGGCAGGAGGATTGCTTAAATCCAGTAAGTTCAGACTGCAGTAAGCTGTGATCATACCACTGCACTCCAGGCCTGGGTGACAGTGCGAAACCCTGTCTTTAAAAAAAAAAAAAACAGTCGTTTCATATCTCTTACCCTACGTATTAGTCTTTTGCATGGGGAATGGTAAATCTGGCCCTTATTCCTCTGTCTTGAGCAGAAGTAGAGGCTCTTTAATGACTTATCTATCACTAGCACCTTAGCTTTGCACTCAGCCATTTTCTGCTCACTCTCCTTTATTCCCGCCACATCTTTTCTGTGATAGGCCGTGTACTTTCCCTTCTCCCTCATCTCTAGCTCATGCCATCTTCAAGTATTGTCAGAATCTCTTCATTCTTGGGGATTAGCCCACTTGCCACTTTGGTGATGTTTGTCTCCCGCTTGAGGAACTGAAGCTTTCTCCCTGTTTTGTTTCTGCCGTACATAAACATGGTTTTCAGTGTTTTGGCTGTCTGTGTTGTGCACATGCTGGCCTTCCTGTGGAGTATGCATGCCGGTCCCCATGTGCACGCGTGTGTAGCACTCAGCCCCTGAGGGCAAGGATGGAGCTTGCCCACTCTGCTTCTTGTTCATAGGTCCATGGGTCTATAATATAGAGGGGTGATTTGACAAATGTTGATGTGTTATATGTTTGTTAAAATGAATTGTTTTTTTCCTCTTCCCCAATCCCTCTCTCTAAAATTAGGCTACAGAAGAAGTTTCCAAAAATCTGGTTGCCATGAAAGAAATTCTGTATGGCACAAATGAAAAAGAGCCTCAGACAGAGGCAGTGGCTCAGCTTGCTCAAGAACTCTATAATAGTGGGCTCCTTAGCACCCTGGTAGCTGATTTACAGCTCATTGACTTTGAGGTAAGAAATCTGTTTCTTATTTTTTAAAAACAGTATCCTATTTATAATCCTTTTCCATACGTTCTCTCTTTTGGAACATCTTAAGATTCCTGTTGGGCTCTTGGCTCAAGGTTACTGACCTCGAATGTCAGCATGCCTGGGCTGCCTGCCTAATTAGCAGAGCAAAGCCAGGTACCCAATGGTGTTTCAGGCTTGGGACAGGGTTCCTCCCTCTGTTTCATCACATTGGATGTGGAGTTTCTTAGTCATTATGCCCTTTCATTTAGGTTGTATTTAATAAGCAGCTGCTCTTTAGATCACTGTAGTGTTCTGATAATTCACTGGCCCTTGGCTTTCAAGGAATAAACAATCTAAAGACAACTATAAAATATTAGAATTTCAGAGGTAGATACAGTCTTAGAGAACATCCAGTTAAGTGTTTTCTTTACCTGCTAATTCATTATAACCAGAGATCATGTGTATTTCATTTACTTAGCACTGCTTTTACATTTTAAATTAGTATAATACTTAAGTGGCAGGAGATTTTATATACAGGTCTGCATTTCTGGCTTCTCTTGAAAAATTTGACTCCAGCAATATTGGGTCTGTAGTCCTACTTGGCTCTTCACCTAGACCAGAGTAGCAACACAGGGCATCCACACTTGTGTTTGCTGTAGACGGCACAGCTTACTTCTGTCTCAGGGCCCATTTGCGTTTCCTGCCCAGCCTGGTAGGCATTTGAGATTGTTGCCCAAGTTAATACAGTTGGATCACGCCATGTTAAATATTTAGTGAATTTGACAATGAGAGTAATGATCCTGGATACCATCTGAGTAGTCGAGACGCATATATGGTCATGAAGCACTGTGGCATGGCCATCCCTCTTTAACTCTTTGTCATCCGTGTGCTTTGTTTTAAGCCCCAGTGTTTGTCAGCCTGAGTGAATGGATGTCTGTACAGGTGCTTGAAAGACAGGCACATGTTCCAGGGGAGAAAGTGACAGACGTACAGCCAGATTAAATTTTGGAAAAGGTTGAGCGGGTATGGTTCATAAGTTGAGTTTAATACTGATAATAAAAGAAAATAAAATTTTTTTTCTGTCCTACTATAGAGCAGATAGAACTGCAATATTTCCATTTATATAGCTGATTTCATGTATTTTTAATAATGTATCAAATTCCAAAAGCAATTTGTATTTCCTCTGCAAAGTTGGGGATGTAGTGGAACATCTAGGCTCCTTCTCCTTTGTCTGCCTCCACCTGACCTGGACGCTGAATTTAATGTATGTCAACTTAAAAGACAAGTGTGCCCTTAAGGCTGAGTCTTAGAGATTGCCATTACTGCTCCTGAGCTAGCTAGTGCAGGATGATCTCTGTGCTTTAGGTATATGCTGGAAAGCTAGCATTTCACTCACTCTCCTATGGGCTTGTTGGCCTTGTAACAAGTGGCGGTTCAGAAACACCGCTTGAAGTCCAGTTCTCTCCATTTGTTAATTTCTTGTGCAGGTTTCTGATTCTAAGATTCACTGGATACTTAGTGCCTTCATTATTAATCTATATAAAGTCTTCCCTACATAGGCCTAGTTTAATTGGGAAATAGATCTACTTGCCATTAAAGCTCAGCTTTATACAGACTTAATATAGAGGCAGAGTATATTTTCCTTTCCTTCCATCACTATAAAAGGAAAGCACATAAAATGTTCCCAATGTAAGCATCTTATTTGAAGCTGCTTGTTCCATTTGGTTGGAATGTGTTTTGTTTCTCATATCAGAGTCAGCATGATCCTGAGAGTTAGAAATGGTTGAAATTTTATGTGGAATATAGTCAACACCTTTGTCAACACATTGTTCATGTTAAAAGTAGTATGCTAGTAAACTTAGAATTTGGAATTACAAATGAAGAGATAAAATAATGTCTATGAATGTGTTAAGGTCATATTCAGTCATAACAATAAATACAATCACTTTTTTCGAGTTCATTTGGGAGGGTGAATGGGCATTTTGATGTTTAGTCAGGAAAATATGTTAATGATTGTATTCCTAATAGGGCAAAAAAGACGTGGCTCAAATTTTCAACAATATTCTCAGAAGACAAATTGGTACAAGAACTCCTACTGTTGAATACATCTGCACCCAACAGAATATTTTGTTCATGTTATTGAAAGGGTATGTACAATGTAATAAAATTTGTATTCTTAGTTGAACATAAAGGAAAGGTTACCTTGGGAAAAAAGCAGGATGCTGAACGTGGGAAGCATTTTCTCTGTAATTGAGTCAGATAATTTTTCTACAGATTTTGAACACATTTTCCTCCTTGAAATTCAATCTGTGAACTAAATTGAATTTGAAAATACCCTATAGATGGGCGCTTAGAATTAGGTGAATTCTGAGCTTTTAAATTCACAAATTCAGCATGACTGAAGGAAAAAAAAACCCTCTGTGGTCTTATTTCTGTTCTCTAGGATTTTAAAAAGTAGGAATTCATTGAAGTATCAGTTAAGTTATATATTGAAAGACATCTCCTTTGGACATAATATGCACACCATAAGGCAGTAAAAGCCTGATTTCTCTACAGCTTTACCTTGTTGAGTCAGCAAAGTACATGTTTATGAATTAGTGCCCTTTGATTTTTACCTCTGTGTGTCCGCTTACTAATCCGTATAATTTGGCAATTCACAATGCATCTTCCTGGAATTACTACTGGTCTAAGCAGGCATTAATGTTTGGGTGGTCTTGTCAGTTTAAAAGCAGAGAAAAGCAAAAAAGCCTAAAGACTGAACCATAGAAACAAATGCCCTTCTCCCTCATCCCTGAGCCTTCTTGACTGGCAAGGTAACCTGCTGTTTCCCACCAGAGTCGTGTGCCAGCCCAAGTATGGTGTGCGTCTGTTTGTCCCAGCATTGGTGGGGTCTGTTCTGTTAAGTTGGTGGGCAGGCTTGTTCCTGACATGACCACTGGCGTGAATCAGCTTGCTGTCCTCCTCCTGGCTTTATAGCTTGCCTCAGTCTGATTCACATCTCTGCGGTTTAACACTTCCCCCAAGTTCAGACTTGTTTAGACAAAGCGTGAGTCAGTGCCTGTGTTGCACGTCAGCATTCTGCTTCCCTCTTTCTCTTTCTAACCATCTGTGTTACTTCTTCAGATGTTGGGCTACAGAACTTTTGGCATCTAACTTTTTGTTGTATCAATTCAGAGTTGTATGTGTAAACATGTAGTGGGTAGTGTGAAACTTTGGTGTTCTCAGAGCAGCTTTCAGGTGCCTTTGTGTATTTTTAAAGCCCATATTTCCTTTTCCATAGAAACCAGTGATTATTCAAATCAATATATTAGTTAGCTGCCGATATTTTCACCTGAGAGTAATCAGAGGCATGATATGAATGTTGTTAAATGGCATGTAAAGCAAGACTTTTGAGATACAATTTACAGTTTGGATTGAGATACAATTTACAGTTTGGAGCTCTCACCTACGCTGTCCAGGGCAGATACTTCCAGCCAGGAAGTAGCATGGAGAATGCAACTGGTGGATCAACCAGAAACCCCGCCTACTACCTTTGTTGTGAAAAATGTACATACAACTAGAGGGAATAATGTGACATACCAGTTACTACCCTAAACCCACTTCAATAGTTGTGAATATTCTGTCATTCTTGTTCCTTGCCTCCTTTTTCCTCCGACACATGACATCACCTCAGTATGTGTCCCTAGTACACAGTACAAAAACACAGTATAACACAGTTACAGTACCATTTGCAAACCTGATGTCTATTGCCCAATTTTCAGATTTCCTCAATTTTCACAAAAAGAACATTTCACAGTTAGTTTATTTAATATTAGTTCCAGGCTGAGTGTGGTGGCTCACGCCTGTAATCCCAGCATTTGGGAGGCCAAGGCGGGTGGATCACTTGAGCCCAGGAGTTTGAGACCAGCCTGGGCAACATGGTGAAACACTGTCTCTACTAAAAATACAAAAATTAGCTGGGCGTGGCAGCGCACACTTGTAATTCCAGCTATTTGAGAGGCTGAGGCACAGGAATCACTTGAACCCATGAGGCAGAGGTTACGCCTCCAGCCTGGGCATACAGAGCAAGACTTGGTCTCCCAAAAAAAAGGTTCCAAGCAAGGTCCACAAACTGAATTTGGTTAATAGAACTCTGAGCTCTCTTTTGATCTATAATAGTTAATATTATGCCATTTCTTTGTTGAAGCCTGGATTGCCTGTTTTATAGAAAAATCGTATATTTTCTATTTTAGACTTGCATTTCTGTTGTTTCTGAACGTGTTCCACTATCTGCTATTGATTTAAGTGGTGGATAGTTAGATCTGGCTTTTTTATTAGATTCAGATTCACTTTGGTGGGGGTGAGATGGGGGGAACTTGATGGATGGTGCTGTGTGCTTCATATCGGGTGACACGGGTTATCCCATTTCTGGTGATGTTTGGATTGACCAGTGGATGTAGGTATTGTCAGTCTGTAATCTGCCCATTACAAAATTCTTGTTGACCTTTCACTGATGGTTTTAGTTTCCATTGAGGATCATTGCCTAGGTTCAGAATGGCAGTGTCCCAATTGTGTTATTTCTTCTTCATGTGATTGTTTATATAAAGAAGAACCCTTCCTTTTTTTGATGACTTAGTTATCTCAAGATATTATCTCATTTTTTAGTATAATCGGGTATTAGTTTTTGTATAATCAGTTGGTGACATGGCCACTTCCTTAGATAAGTATTGAGTTGTTTTAAGGGTCATTATAAACTCGTTTGTTTTTTGTTTTGTTTTGTTTTTAAAGACGGGGTTTCACCATGTTGGTCAAGCTGGTCTTGAACTCCCGACCTCAGGTGATCCGCCCACCTTGGCCTCCAAAGTGCTTGGATTACAGGCGTGAGCCACCACGCCCGACCTTAAACTCAAGTTTTTTTAAAAAAATATATTTGATATGTCTCGATCCCTTCCAGTCATTAGTTTCTTGTGTCCAGATCACCCCATCTTTGGCTATTGGGAGCTCCTTGAAGCTGGCTTCTGTGTTCTTTTGGCAAGACCCCATCAGTTTGTGGTAGCTTCCTTGCTTTCTGGCGTAGGATAACCATCTTGCTCGTTTTGTACGAGTCCTGCCAGACCTGGAAACAGCTGTTTCTTCAAGGAGCCCTGTGAAAAGCATTTTAAGATTTTTGTACTTTTGTTGATTAATTTAAACTGCTTCCATATAATGTGATTATCTTCTTAAGCTTTAAGTACTTCTGTGTTAGATATTTATTTGGGGGGCTATGCATTTGAAGTCTTACTGCTAGTGTTAGACTACATTTGGGGGCAATAGGATTTTTTTTTAACTGGCATTTTACATGTTAATGTGCTGCTCACTCTAGTGCTCATAGGTTATACAGCATAACTGTTTGCCTTGTACTTATTGGTTTATGGTTTAATCATTTAGACAAGCTTGACAAGCCTCCATCAAAACCTGCTCAACTTGTTGTACCAAACTATCTTACCCTTGTCCTTCCTGCCTGCTAAAGATCAGCAAAGATGACTTGTATGATCAGCCATTTTGTGAGCAGGTATTTCCATCAAGTAAGAGCCGGTCAGCACACCAGCTTCATCCCTCTACTGATGCCAAGGAGTATGTGGTTTATCTTGTTGAGTGTCTATGATGAGCATATGTGTAAGAGGATACTACTACTAGATAACAAGTTAGTACCGCAGGATTTCCGAGAATAAAGTGTGGTTTGGGTTAATAAGGCAAGGGTTGATAAAAGGAATGAGACTTGAGATTGGAGCTCCTTGTAGTTTAGAATTTACGTAGGCAGAAAAGAGAGAGAAGGCATCCTAATGGCATATGACTGGGAACAAAGGTACAGGGGCAGTAATGAATATAACATGATTGGCAGCAATAAGGAGAGAATTGGAAAGTTGTATGGCAGGGTGGGAGGTGGCATTGTGCTAGAACAGGAGATCTGATGAGGGGAAGACTGGACAGTAAGTCCAGAAGTTATTTGATTAGCTAGAAGGAATCATTTTAAGCTTCTGAGCTGGAAATGCTGTTGATACACTTGTGTGTTGGGTAGATTTATTACCACAGAGCTTGAACAAGGATGCTGACTTGGAAGTATTTGTAGTTGTCCAGGCATGGATTAGTGTAACAGTGGGAATGGATAAAAGGAAATGAAACTAAGATAATCAGAGAAATATTTTTAAAACCTGACATTGAAGATGAGATTTGGAATAAAGAAGGAAAGGTTTAGAACTGGGCTGTGCAATACTAACCAGATTAATTAATTTAAATTAAACAATAGTTAAGATTCAACCCCACAGTCACACTAGACAAACTTCAGGTGCTCAGTAGCTATATGTGGCCCGTATTATCACAATGAACAGCACAGAAACAGAATACGGAAATTTCTGTTAGACCTGGTTTAGAACTGTATAACTGAAACAAAATAATGACACCAAATTATAGATGAGGAAACAGGGGGGTTGAGAGGGTGATTTTTTGGAGGGGGATGAGATTTGATTTGAGACACATTGAGTTTATAGTAGCCCTTTAACCGAAATTGTCCAGAGGCAACAGAAAATGCCTAACTGTATTTCAGGGGTAGACCCTGAGGTGGGGTTAGTAGTCGTGGTGGGAGCCATGAGATTGTATGGGCTTTTGTTAGCAGGTTGTAGGCTACAGATAAAGACCTCAGCCAGGCAAGAAATAGAACAGTCAGAGATAAAATGAAGAACCATGAAAGGTTTTGGTTTGGTTCGGTTTGGTTTGGGTTTTATGGCACTGTCAGGACACTTAAGTAGAAGAATCTGTTTAGCCAAGAGGGAGTCTTTGCTGGGTAGTTAGTTATTTCACTAGCATGTTGGGAAATGGAATGTGACTACAAGAAACTAGAGGAGAATGTAAGGTGGAAAGAGCCAATGTGTGCAGCTGGAGAGGAAGTAGAAGAGAGTGACGTGTTTGAGGGGGCGGCAGAGTCCAGTCAGAGGGCTTGTGCATGCCTGAAAGGGAAAGGCCTCTCTGGCTTGGCTGAGAGGTATTCTCACTAATGGCAGGGGAAGAAGAAGCGAGAGATGCCGGATGAGCACAGAGAAGGCTGTGTGCACCATGGCCCCTAGGCTCTCTGATGGGGACGCTTTG
Source organism: Sapajus apella (assembly GCF_009761245.1). Lineage (NCBI taxonomy): Eukaryota > Metazoa > Chordata > Mammalia > Primates > Cebidae > Sapajus > Sapajus apella. The sequence continues at coordinate 9,252,034 of NW_022436950.1, read as the reverse complement.
TGAAGTCCTCAGGAGGAGGCTTATCAGCTTGGTAGTGTTTACATGTGGTGGAGAGTCTCTAAGTACTATCTTGAATTGAAACAACAAGATAGCACTTTGAGTATTGAATTGAAACAACAAGGCATAAATTCTATATATTTATAGACCTATTTAGATACTCTGAATTTGGGGAAATGTTTTGTTTTCTGTTTTTTGATTTAGCTTTTGGTTTTTCTGAGTGTGAAGAGCACCATCTGTAATAGCTAACCCCCCTGTATGGAGTGGTATGACCCAAAATACTTCTCCCGAAATCTTTTTGCTTAAGCAATGAACCTTTGGTCACACAAGCACTCGTATGGCTATTTTTCTTTGATTTAAGACAGTCATCACCAAGTAGTGTGTGTGCACGCTCTGGAGTCAGTTCACCTGAGTACATGTGCTGCTCTGAGAGAAATACCTTCTGTAATCTGCGATGATCATTTAGTTAGGACACATATCTGAAAACTTCCTGTCCCAAAAGTTTGAACTGTTCAGTGTTGGAGTTTTGAAAGAGAAATCATGTGGGTTTTTTGTTTTTTGCAGGTACGAATCTCCAGAAATAGCTTTAAATTGTGGAATAATGTTAAGAGAATGCATCAGACATGAACCACTTGCAAAAATCATTTTGTGGTCAGAACAGTTTTATGATTTCTTCAGATATGTCGAAATGTCAACATTTGACATAGCTTCAGATGCATTTGCCACATTCAAGGTAATGTAAAAACTGTAGAATTCTAAATATGCTTGAAAGATTAACAGGTGTGCTGGTTTTCTAAACCTTCATTGCCTTTCTAAATCTACACATGGCTGCCCTCTAGTGGGAAGAGAAAGATTTATATGTGTTTATGTGATACAGGTATGTGCAGTAAAGTCACAGCTTTAAAAGGGTGGAAAAGTTAGATTCTAAAATCTGTCTAAAAGACAGAAGTCCTGTATGCTCAAAATTTTACTTTGCTGTTAAATTATGATTCAGTATGGCATACTGTACAACACGTGTAACGACCAGCCTTTCTCCTGTGTTGAAACATTGTGTAGCAGTTTTTTTTTTTTTTTTGGTTAAGCACCAGATGAAGTAGTTGGCTTCTGTTCAGGGTTGTGTTAATTTGGAATATGCCTGTCATGAAATATTAGGACCACATTCAGGACAGAGATACTCATATTGTGGACAGGCCCAAGGAAACAGTGGATTCACCTCTCCCATCTCCTGCCCACACTGGATCGTGTCTATTGCATGTAGTGTGTGGACAGAATCACCTGCACTATTCAAATCATAATGGATCCTCCTCGCTCCCCCCGTCTCCCTTCCCTCCATTGGTGGGTATTTGTATAAATTAAATACGTACATGATGTGACAGCACTGTATAGGATGCAGATTCTGGTTTTGAGTTGCAAGGCTCTGTGCTGTTTACAGTATATGAATAAAGAAGGAATCTTTTTTTTTTTTACAAGAGCAAGCCTTTATAGATTACTTTCCCTTATGTAAGTTGCCTAACCTTATCAGTGAATATTTAGAACTATGTTAATGTAAACCGGTGTTTAGCATACTGATATGCAGACAACCATGCTCAGAAACCATAAACACTGTCACAATGAGAAGTGGCCACCTTTCTTGGGAGGGTCCAGTTTTATGATTATGAAGAGCCCACGAGATAATGAGCACACACTTTGGTGTCTGGGTGAAATAAGTCCTACCTCAGGGTGAATAAATGCCCTAAAGATAGGATGAAACCTGGGGACCTGATCATTAGGGTTTTACATTGAATGAGAATCAGGTCATAGTGTGAGAGGCCCCCAGGGATTTATTGCCCAAACATCTTAAAGAGGGAATCGCAAGCCTCGGGTGAGGGCCCAGATATTTGTATGTCAGTGTACAAAGCAAAACAAAATGAATTTGAGATTATAACATAGAGTGGTCGGTATAATGTCTTAGTTGTCACTGCAGGTGGTGGGCTAGGACTCATAATGCATCGGTGGAAGGGTGTGCCCCATTCAGAAGCAGCAGACCCACCATGAAGGGAGGTGTAGCAGCACCTCTGTCAAGGAGAGATTCCCCGTGTTGAAGGACAACCAGGAGCCCAAGGGTGGCAGCACTGTGGGCACATGAGGGTGAGGGAAGAGGACTGAGCAGCCACAGTAGTGTGGGAGAATGCAGCAAGACCCCTGACCCTGTGGAGGATGTGGATGACATGCTTCTGGCACAGATGGTAAAGGTGGCCCAGAGGTGAGAGAGATATGCTGACTACATGTTGAAAATGGCCTTTGCAGTGAGTTTTGTCTGCCCTTGCTGATAGTTTTCATTTCAGTTAGGGTTACTTCTTTTGATAATTCTCACCAAGGAGAAAGTGGCAGTGATGGATCACTGTGGTTGTAAAGCGGCCCTATCAGGTCATGGTGGCCAGAGAGGGGGACTGAGCCAGGCAGGTCACCCCTAATTGATAAAGGGTAAGCTTCATAAAACAAGGTAGCATCCTAAGGGTGACTCTGGAGGAGAGAGCACTGGGGAGCTGGCCTGGACTGTGCATCTCAGGTGCTCGTGATTGCATGCAAAGGAAGGAGCTTAGTAAAGAGGAGAGGTGCCCAGACAGAGGGTGCTCCAAGAAACAAAATTCACCAGAGTCTATGCCAAGACAATACATGAAAGAGAGGACAGACCTCCCATCATCATCTGAGGGTAGCTAAACTACCAGACAGGTGAAATTCACCCTCTTACTCCTCCCTGAAAGAAACTCCAGTCAGGGGAGGAAGGAAGACCAACAGGAACAGCCTCCCAGCTGCACATCAGAGGTGCCGACAAGGAGGGACACAGAGCTGCTCCTCTCCTGCCTTGCTGCTAGTCTCCTCTTTGCAGAGAATATTTTTATAATGGAAAGGGAGAATAGATCTATGGTTCATGCCATACTTTGAGAATGTGACAAGAGCGCCTTCCCAGAAAACGTGCTCTACACACAGAAATTTTCAAACATGGCTGGGCGTCATGGCTCACGCCAGTAATCCAAACACTTTGGAGGCCAAGGCGGGCGGATCACCTGAGGTCAGGAGTTCAAGACCAGCCTGACCAACGTGGTGAAACCCTGTCTTTATTTAAAAAAAAAAAAAAAATTCAAACACATGTGGTGGCTCATCCATAGCCTTGGAACAGATGCTGAGTCTTGAAATTAAAACTGCTGTAGGCCAGGTGCTGTGGCTCATGCCTGTAATCCCAGCACTTTGGGAGGCCGAGGTGGGTGGATCACCTGAGGTCAGGAGTTTAAGACCAGCCTGCCCAACCCTGTCTCTACTAAAAAATACAAAAGCCAGTTATGGTGGCATGTGCCCATCCATGGTCCCAACTACTCAGGAGGCTGAGGCACAAGAATCCCTTGAACCTGGGAGGCAGAGGTTGCAGTGAGCCGAGATCATGCCATTGCACTCCAGCCTGGCGACAGAGTGAGACTCTGATTCAAAAAAAAAAAAAAAAAACTGCTCTAAATATGTCTAAAACTCAGATGGCCAAATATTTCTTAATTTTTTTTTCTTTTTTTTGAGGAATTAAGGAGACGGGGATGGGCATTAGAAGGCCAAAAATATGTTTCCAGTGTTCTAGATTGAAAGAAGGTTAGATTCCCCAGAAGGCTGATGGAATTTGCAGCTTGATACTATACCTGCATAAGCTTCTAGAAAGTATTTCTAAAGAGATGGTTTCTGAGCATTTTGGAAAGGAAACTGTACCCACACCCATCGTGCATTCACTAAGAGGAAGTTCAGTCATACTGATCTCATCAGTACTGGTGGATTGGGGGTTAAAAGGGTGTGGCTGCCTGGGTTCAAACGAGCTCTGCTGCTGATTTCACCTCAGTCTTTTCATCTGTTCAGAAGCAGGTAATATGAGCATATCAGTTATTATGCCTTCACACAGTATCTGTGCAGTAAACATTAGCTGTTAGAATTATTCCTTCATTATAAGGATATGCTAGATGTATACTTCTACAAATCTGTTTTCATGGAAACTGTAAAACAGCTATGCTGGATGGAGTTTCGGTATAGTGATTCACAATGAGTTGTATGTCATATCCATACGCTACTGGCAAGTAAATTGCCATCACCCTACAGAAGACCTTCTAGTGAATCTCCATGGGGCTTTCCCCACCCAGCACAGCTCAATGTTTTTATTAATGACTGAAATAAAGGGTGACAAGGCACCCTAAATGTATAAATGTTAGCCATGAAGGGAAGGACAGCAGATAACAGAGGATCCTAAAACTTAGAAAGATCCAGAGAGACCAGAATATAGCAGGATGGCATTAAATACAGATAACTGAGTTCTCCCACTTCAGGACCCAACCGTATAAAATGTGGGATGGAGGACTCACACAATAATAATTAATACAAAATGAGATACCAAGTATAATAATTACTAGAATGTAGATATTTTCATATCATACTTAACTCTAGGAAGGAAGCATTGTTATTACTGAGTTTACAGGAAAGTGCAGCTTGGAGATGTTGATTGAAATCAGACAATAAATGAGGAAGTCAGACTTTGGACCCAGGCAGGCAGGCTGCCTCCCAGAGCCCACTTTGAGTAAACAATTTTGAATACCTCCAATACAATTAAGCAGTATGATAATGCGTTCCCCCAGAGCTCCATGTGACCATGTAGTGTGTAGCCTAAGGTGCTTGATAGTCTGACTCCACTGTGAGCTTATTAGGTAACAACACAGAAATGTGTTCCATTCCAGGCGCTATACTTTAAGAGGCACATAGACAAATAGATGACTTTCAGAAGACAGTAGATGGTGAGAGGGACTCAGAACTCTGTCATTGGAGGAGTGGTTAAAGGAACTGGACTTATTTAGCCTGGAGAAGAGAAGACTCGGTAGGGGCCTGCCTTGAGATCACTACTTGTATTTGAAGCAAGGCCCATAGAAAATGGACTAGCCCATGTCTGTCGGCTCGATGGTTCCTGGAAAGAACTTGGGGGTAGGTTTGACCCTAGCACAGGAAGAAGTTTCTCGCTATAAAAGCTCCAGAGGTGAACCTCACAGCTGGAAGAATTTCTTGTCCTTAGACACAGTCAAACATCAAGTAGGAAATAGGGCCAAATGGTTTGCCAAAGTGTGAGAATAAGCCCCTGGGTTAGCAGGATTTCTTCAGGGACTCAGGGCTGTCTTAGTCATGTGATGTTTTGGCCTAAACTCAAGCTTTTAGGAAGCTTTTAAATTCAGCCCACCCTAAAAGTTGGCTGCTCAGTCTTCTGGACTGGGGAAATGATTCCTAGTCTTTCTTCTGTTATATGAGAGCCCAGAATAGACTGGAATTCAGATAGATGGAAGATCAGGAATCCTTTTCTTCTTCCCTCTGCTGACTGACCGAGCAACTCTGCTGGTCTGGGTCACATGCACCCTAAACTTTGCAGGTCCACATGCCCTTTGCCCTTTATATTCTGTTTTGTTGGTTTCCACACACACCCCACGCTCACCCCAGTTTGAGCTGTCCAGAGTTTTTGGCTGCAGTCACTAGGCTAAGGTTCCTTCTCATCTCTCAGTAGATAGAGGCACTGCGGACGTCCTCATCTCCTCCTTTTCCCAGCTAAGTATTCACCTTTTTCTCTGTGCTGGCTCTTAGCAGTTGCTCTTTTCCTACTGGTGTTTTACCCCCCAGCCCCACTCCAGGCTTTTGAATGACGCTTCTTAACAAAGGGTTTTCATCCTGTTATGCCTAGGTCTAGCTCCTCCTTGAGCAGACTCTGAGTGCCCCATTCAATCTCTCCCACCCAAAGGCCATTGAGATTTGATTTCTGGTTGGCAGCAGTTTCTTGAGTTTCCAGATGATAACACATAGAATCTCCCCTACATGGGAAGATTCTCAGTGCCTGCTCTGTGCCAGGCACTATTCTTTTTTTTTTTTTGGATACGGAGTTTTGCTCTTGTTGCCCAGGCTGGAGTACAGTGGTGTTCAGCTCACTGCAGCCTCCATCTCCCGGGTTCAAGGATTCTCCTGCCTCAGCCTCTGGAGTAGCTGGGATTATAGGCATTCACTACCACACCCAGCTAATTTTTTGTATTTAGTAGAGACAGGGTTTCACCATGTTAGTCAGGCTGGTCTTGAACTCCTGACCTCAGGTGATCCACCCACTTCAGCAAGGCACTATTCTTTAGGTGTGGGGGATTCAGCAGTGAACCTTAAGACAAACCTTGCCATTGTGGCACCTCCACAGCAGGACACCAGCCATAAACACTCACTATAGCATGTTAAATGGTGCTGTCTGTACTTGATACATTCCCCTTCAGGTCCTCATACTCCTCACTACTTTGCATCTGTGACCCCATGGACCAAGGTACAACGATAATAGAAATTCTCTTACCACTTTCCTCTTCTCCTTCCCCTGAGGGGAAACGTTGTAGCACTTCTTGCCAAACTCTTGAGGGTACTCAAAATATTAACTCCAGATTTTCTAATTTTGTCTGTCCAATCCTCCATGAGGATTTGGGAAAAATTGGGTAGGTCGTTCCTGGGCATCCTTGTCGCAATCAGGAAATACAACACATACCCTATCCAGCAGTTTGAACAACTGTCTTTGGGGTGGGGTTAGAAACCTTCACAAAAGCATACTTTGAAGATTGCTGCATGTGGTGTTTTTCCAAACATGTTCCCTGATTTTATTGGTTCATTCATTGATTTATTAAATATTAAGCTCTTACTATGCGCTGGGCACTACCTAGGTGCTGGGGATTCAAAGGTTAATAAAAAGAGACATGATCCTTGTATTTATGGAACTTACAGTGTAGTATAAGAGAGACTTGAATCAAATAATCCCACTAACCAGTGTAAAGTCACAGCTGTGTCCAGTGCTTTCATGCTGGTGCCCAGTTAGGAGGAGTGGCGGTCCGAAGGGAGAGCAGGGAAAGCCTGTACAGAGGCCTTTTCAGGAAGGATGTTAACAGAAAGCAGGTGACAAAAGAGCTCCCTGTAGAGTCTGGGACCTGACATCGAGTGAGCTGTGGCACTTGCCTCATTTGTTTGACAATGGACATTTCTTTTTTTTTTTTTTTTGAGACGGAGTTTCGCTCTTGTTACCCAGGCTGGAGTGCAATGGCGCGATCTTGGCTCACCGCAACCTCCGCCTCCTGGGTTCAAGCAATTCTCCTGCCTCAGCCTCCTGAGTAGCTGGGATTACAGGCACGCACCACCATGCCCAGCTAATTTTTTGTAGCTTTAGTAGAGACGGGGTTTCACCATGTTGACCAGGATGGTCTCGATCTCTTGACCTTGTGATCCACCCGCCTCGGCCTCCCAAAGTGCTGGGATTACAGGCTTGAGCCACCGCGCCCGGCCTGACCATGGACATTTCTTAAAGCAGTTCTCAGAACCAGTATTTCATGTCAGCATACTTCAGGAAACACCAGTTCTTGGTAACCTGGGCAACCTTCAAACATAAACAGGAAAGAAGACGAGGAAAGTTGGTTGGGAGAAAGGCGGTGATTGGCACTATCCACGTTAGCAGTGGTACAAAGGACATTGATCCATTAGTTTAGCAGCTGCTGGCCAGGCACTCCTGCTGTCACCTGTTCCCTTTCTCTTCCCACCCAGTGAGACCAAGGCTAATCCATTGCTAACTTCCAGGTCCTTGATGGCAGGGATCACATCTTTTTGTCTTTGAAGCCCTAGCACCTAGAACTTTACATGGCACTTAGTAAATATTTCTGAATGATTGATCCTTGGGAAAGTTACGGGGTGAGGCATAGGTTCTGTTTCATGGTAATACAAAATCAGACTGGAGGTCACACTCATTGTTAATATGTTATCGCACCAGCATTCTGCTTACCTAGAAGCTAATGTTCATAGTATGATGGGGCTTTTAAAACATGTTCTACCTTTAAAAAAATCCTCATTTGCTATTAAACTGAATGTAATTGAATTTAGGAGGAAGAAAATAGAGCCTGTAATACTTATTCTAATAAAATTTCCTCTTTCTCCTCAGGAGCACTGAGTGGGCGTAGAATTCTGTTTGACAATTTACCACTACTGTTAGCTTTGGTGTTGTTTTTGTTTTTAAATAACCAGCCCACTTGGGGAGTGTTAACTTTAATTTCACTACAATTCCTTATTCTTTTCTTTTAGTTTATATTTCCGTTGCCTTTATAATTTTTCCTTCGAAGAGCTATAGATCCATGACTCATCATAATCATTAAAATTGCAGTTTCAAATAATGATTGTATTTTGCTTTTATGGAATCAACATTTTTAATACAATTCATGAACAAATGTTAAGTATGGTGATTTTTAACAACAGTTTTTATCAGGTAAAATGGTGTGAAATGTTTTAAGATTCTCTTTGAAAACTTGGAGAACAACTGTAAAAAAAATTGTTTTTCTTTTTCTAGGATTTACTTACAAGACATAAATTGCTCAGTGCAGAATTTTTGGAACAGCATTATGATAGAGTAAGTATATGAAATATTTTTAAATAATAAATTGTAACTTCTGTTACCAGAAATGAAAGCCTTAAATTAGGTTTTATACTAGAATATTTAGTTTGTATATGTAATGTCTATAAATGGTGCTGTAGTTATTTCTCTACTAAAGCAGCTTGTAGAATATTACTTGGTCAGAAGTAGATCTTTTTGATTGACATACTGCCCTTTGAAGCTTTTATTGCTTTAAAAGAGGAAAATAGAGCATTTTGCTGCTAAAATGATAGTAAAGATAGTAGGAAAATTATCTGACTTTTTAACTTTTCCTTCCTTTTCCATCAGTTACCCCACATTTCTGCTGCATACAAATAGAGAGACAGGGAGGCAGCAGCTGATAGGATGAGAGCAGCACTGGCCAAAGGGGATGGGAGCCCGGCTCTGCTCCTGCTCTACTGCTAACTCTGTGGCCATGGCCAAGGCAGTTAACCGCTTGGGGACTTAGAAGTCCGTCCTTATTGTAAAATGAGGACATTGGACTAGCCTGTCGGTAAGGTCCCTTCCAGCACTGAGTCAATGTCAGATGTTTCTGGTAATAGTGTCCCCCAGAGATTGGTAAATGATTCCCAGAGTGCTTGATAACTCGATTTCCCTAGACTCACACAGCCGCCTCTAGGGCTGCCACGTGAAACGATCTCTTCCACCACTGCCAGTTCTGCAGCCTCAGGAGGATCTTCCAGGATACCCACAAACACACTGTTGTGATGCACTGTTTAACTACACATCCTCAAAGATTCTGATAGGTACCCTTAGACAAGTTAGAAGAATGACAATCCACTTAAAATTCCTATCTATCCTGCAAGATTTGGTTTAGATTTTAATTTTCCCACTACTTGTTTAAATTTTTGAAATCCTAAGTATTATGAATACTTCATTATTCACTTTGCTGTTCAAATACCTTATGAGATTCTTACAGGCAAAAATCTATGCTTCCTCGTTCTTTTGTGTTCTTTTTTTCCTGTCATTTTCCCCCTGCCCTCCACTCCCAGTGAGATCATAACACAACACTGAGCACCTAAGTCCCTCAGAAGTAGCCTCATAGATGGCTTACAAATTGCTGGTCTTTTATTTCAGCTCATGTATATTTGGATATGGGTATGTTTCTTCTTGTATGTTCATTGCTTTAAAATGATAACCTTGTCATCATCAGGGCCTTTTTACAGTAGATAGAAGCATGGACTTGAACCTTCGATTGCCTGGAGTCTGGCTACAAGTCCCATCCCTGCCTTGGGCTAGGAAGACTTCAGCCACTGCCTTCATGCACCCTTTGTGCCTTCAGGGTCTTCCACCCTGAACAAGGCTCTTCATAATACCTGCCTACTGGGGTCATCATGAGGATTAGAATGTTTAATGTGATGAACATGGCACAGTGCCAGAACACAGAAAGCATTTCATAAATGTTAGCTCATTTATCATCACCACAAAGATTTTTTAACATACCAGTAATTTAAGGCCTGCCAGAGTCACAGACTAGCTAATTTCCAAGACATTTGCTACAGTGAAATCTGTTTACTCTTCAGTAAGATAGCTTCCTGCATGTTATTAATAGATGACATCAGTTAACAGGATTTTAGAAAAATGTATGTGAGGCAACTAATAAATATATGGAAAGCAGTCAGATCTTATAGAGGGAGAAAAAGTGGGGGACGTGGGTAATTTACAGCCACAGCGGAGGTTACTACACCAAAATGCATGCTCTAAGTTCTGGTACACTTTGGCTCTGAGCTTTCTAATAACCAAAGCATAGAAAGAAAGAAAAGCAGTTAAAAGATGACAGTATTTGTACAGTAAAATATATGCTGGCTGCCGAAAAGAAAAGTAGCCTTTCCTAGCACTGGGACCTGAAACAAATTTCTCCCCTTGGCATTCCTACAGGAGAGTCAAGTTACAGTGTCATGTAGCGGACAGTCATTGCCATGGCTCTGCAGTAAATAAAATGTCCCATTCCAGTGCAGTTCCCTGAAAGCAATCTTTGAGGAACCCAGAAGTGGGTGGGAGGGCAGGGATCTAGGTTCGTTACTTATCCTTTGTCCTAATTCAGAGAAAAAAATCTGACGTAACCGGAAGGAAAAAGGGACTACATACATACTCTTCAGGCAGTTCTGCATGAAAAACTTCTTGCAACCAAGCTTGTCCAAAGAATTATGCAGCAGGAAATCTTAACTTGCATTTTCTATCAAGAACTCGAGGCGTATATATTTTGTTACTGATTAAAGGCAGGGCCAGTTGTTTTGATCATCAGTTTGATGATCATTTGAGAAGGTAGACTTAACAGCTCTTTCTGAAAAGAGAGAAATCTAACTGAAATACTTACTAAATAGATGGCCAACTGTTACAGACTGCCAAGAAGTAGGCAAAAGAAATCATGTGTAATTCTGTGTTAGCTCTAAACCAATAAAGCAAATATTTGAGGCTTTGTGGTCTCTGTTAACTCTCCTCTCTGTTGTTCCGTGAAAGCGGCGGTAAATAATACATAAACATATCAGTGAATTCATGTTCAATAAACAAATGAGCATGGATGTGTTCCAGAAAAACTTTCTACAAACAGGCAGCAGGTCATAGTTTGCCATCCCCTGCTCTAGACCACAGATGAATGGCTAATGAGGACCCATCATGAATCCAGGGCACCCATAGTTTTCCCACAGACAGATGACAAAGCAGGCATCCCCTGGCACTCACTCGCCATGACCAAAGGAAAGTCTCAGGAAAGCACCAAGATCCAGCAGTCATCCTAGTGCTGCAGACTTTTAGAATGTCTTAAACCTATCTGTGGTTTATACAGACAGACAAAAAATAAAATCTTAAGGCCAACTGGCCTTATCTGCTAGGTTTTTGAAGGATAGCCTTGGCCCCGAGTGCCCATCATTTCAGTTTTCTAACTCTCTGCTTTATTGGGCTTCTAACCCTCACCATTCCAGCAATGCCACTCTTGCCAGTGACCACTGTTTTGAAGATTCAGTGGACCTGTCAGTTCTTCAGTCTGCGGCATTTGTTCTCTCTGGGGCTTCATTCGTGCTCTGCCCTTCCTTTTTTATCCCCCAGGAATCTCCTTTCTCCGCTCCATTTCTGAGCGAAATTCTTCCCATCCGTCAGATCTGAGCCTAAGCCCCACCTTCTGTGGGCCATCTGCCTGGTTAACATAGTGCTGAATTTCTCCTCTCTAAATTTCTATTCTAAATTATTTTCTCTGTTTGCCTGATACATTGAAACAGCAGGTAACTTTTCTCTTTGTGGTTGTGCTTTGAGCAAATTGAGTTCTTGTTTATAAAAAATATAAATTTTTCAATCTAACTCCAAGATATGAGAGCAGACTCAACAAGCAGAAGTGTGGGGTCAGGGAGTTAGGCTTTGTGCATATGGAGTTTGGGGTGACAGGCCTGGATTTAAACTCTCTCTATGGGCCTGGCTGGAACTAGGGGGGCTCAGTCCCAGGAGCCCTCTTCAAGGAGGGGATTGGTGGAATCACCTGAGGGTCTCAGAGCAGTCACATCAGAGGAAGACATGAAACAGAATGGCAGGGGAGCTAGGGAAGCCGTCGGCCTTCATGGTATGAGAAGTGTGTCCTTAAGCTGATTTACAATGTTGCCTACCAGTCTTTTTTTTTCCTTGCAATAATTCTGATATATTTTTTCTTATCTCTTAGTTTTTCAGTGAATATGAGAAGTTACTTCATTCAGAAAATTACGTGACAAAAAGACAGTCACTCAAGGTATGACAGACCTTTCATATAGCTTATTTTTCTGCACTTTGTGTTTGAAATTTGGATTTGGGGAAAGGGAGATGTCCTGGATGAGTCGTAGACCTTTGGGAGAAATAAATACCCTTGCCCACAGTTAGGATTTTTCAGAAACGAGTGGAGTTGGACAGTGATCCATGCAGGCACTTCTCCTTATAAGGTAGAGATACACAAAGGGAATGAACAGGAGTTTGAAGAAGACTTCTGTCTCCTAGAGATGCATTATTTGAGATTCTGAGCCGTAGTCCTGCCAACTAGATGAAGGCACTGCAGGTGCTGTGCTCCTGGGCGGCACAGGCAGATGTGTGAGGGTGGGGAGAGGCGATGTGCAAGTGAGACTGTGGACCATACACAGGCTTGGCTGCTTTGTATCAAATATTAAATTTAAGATGTAAACTCTAGAACAAGGCAAACTACAACCCATGGGCTAAATCCAGCCAGCTACCTATTTCGTAAGTGAAATTTTACTGGAGTTAAAGACATGCTCATTTATTTACATATTGTCTGTGGCTGTTTTGAGCTCCAGCAGCAGAATTAAAGAGATGCCCCAGAGACCCTATGGCCTGCAAATCTAAAATATTTACTGTTTGGCCCTTGATAGTTTGCTGACCCCGCTGTAGAAAATTCTTAAAGCAGTTGATAAAAGCATACCCTCCGTTCTGTCAGTAAGCAGTCCTGACAGCAGCTATAGATAAAATCACAGAGGATTTGAGGGGAAGTCATAATTTTATTCAGTTTTTTTGCCAGGTCCATTTAAAATTTGACTCTGCCCACAGTTCTCCCCCTCATAGGTGTCTGGACCGATAGACCAAGACTCCATCCCCTCATCCCCTTCCTACTGTGGGGAAATCTCCCTTGAAGACCTTGTCTTTCTGTGGAAAGACTAAAGGACACCAGGAGCATCTGGAACACTGTGTCCTTTGATAGGAACACTCCACCATCCACATTTTCAGTCAGTCCTTTATTTCGGACCAGTATATTCCTTCTTCCGATAAGGCTGTCATTCCTGCAGCAGGGGATCCGTGACAGCCACAGCTGGGGCACAGGCACAGTCCAGCCAGGCCCCGTGCTTTCCATTCATTGCTGTTGCTTGGGCCCAGCCTCCCAGCCATCCTCTTCGTCTAGTGTTGGGGATCCCTAAAGATTTTTTCCCCGCCTCCCCTGGCTAGAGGATCATCTGCTGTCCTTTCATCTTTGGGGGTTGGATAGAACTTCTGGCAGCTGTGGGCGGAGTTTCTCCTCCCTGGACATCTGTGTGATAGAGCAGAGGTTCCTTGGGTCTCTCCTAGTCTGTGATCCTCAAAGAGCTGAGGTGTACTACTCTTGCTGGTGGTTACACGAATGCACACAGTTCACTGGAGTCAGTATCTTCTAAGACCACAAAGGCCAGGCAGGATAGTCTAGGATAGTAGCTTCCAGGGCCATTATAGAAGGAAGTGGGGAGGGGGGCTACTGGCAACTTTGACCAAATGTTAGATTCTTGGGCTGTTTGGATAAGGAGAAAGGCTTTCAAGACCCTTCTGCCATTCAGAGTTACCAACATGAAAAGAAAGGCCGAGACCACCATTTGCAAGCCCTTAGGAGTGGATATAAAGCAAGTCGCTGGCTCCTGCAGTTCATGTTAGTGGGGGCCTGTGAGTGCCTCCTGAGCACACAGAGTGGCTTCCGCACCACTAGTGCTTTAAAGATGGATTTTAATTTGCACTCTCTTTTTTGTAGCCACATTGGCATTTATTTATTCCCATATTTATTTTGCCAGAAAATTTATATTTCCTATGCAAGACTTCAAGTTTTTTAGTGAAGGATTACATGTTTGGGCTGAGCACGGTGGCTCACACCTGTTATCCTAGCACTTTGGGAGGCCAAGGCAGGTGGATCACCTGAGGTTAGGAGTTCGAGACCAACCTGGCCAACATGGTGAAACCATGTCTCTAACTAAAAATATCCCCAAAAATTAATTAGCTAGCTTGTGGTGGCACAAGCCTGTAGTCCCAGCTACTTGGGAGGCTGAGGCATGAGAATTGCTTGAGCCTGGGAGGTGGAGGTTGCAGTGAGCCAGGATTGTGCTGCTGCACTCCAGCCTGGGCAACAGAGTGAGACTGTCTCAAAAAATTAAAAAAGAATTATGTGTTTAAAGCCATCTTCCTTTAGATAACTGAAATGATCCGTTTTCAGATTTTCTTTGGTTTCTGTGATAGAAAAAGAGTGCCATGAAAGCTGTAAGTCACATAATACAAACTTTTGAGTCTTCCTAAGAGTAGATGCTGGTTGCCTCTCACCGTAAGAATAGATTTTGTGATTCATGTTGATATGAAGCCTGTCTAAGCTTTTGAGTTCTTCCTATGAGTTCCTTATAAAGCCTAAGTAAAATAGATTTGTTTTCTTGCACATCAGCTTATTTTTTGTTTATGATGATGATCAGTTACTTACCCAGAGATCAGTTGTCTGGAGACTTAAGCTATCTAGAACATAGCCAGAAACCCAGACAGGAAGCAACAAAAGCAGTAAAGCAAAGACACAGCGGCGCTGCTCGCACCTTTTCTTCCCTTAGCCCTCACAAGAAGTAGGGAGCCAGGACTGGAACCCAGGCATTCTGGCACCAGGGACCAAGCTCTCCACTGCCCACAAGGACCGCAGCTTGGCACCTGCCCCACTGCCTGCAACCTGAAGAAGTGACTGCTGGTTTTAGGAAAAGGAAAATCTAGAGTGTGCAGTGACATAATAAAAGCTAGGAGTTTATATGGTACAACCAGCTCTCCAGAAATTAGTAAACCCTGAAGTAAACAGATGCTTTTTAGCATAATTGGTATCATTAATGAGGATGAGGGGTCAGAAAACACTGGATTGTCTTCAGGATACTTGAGGAGGAGCAGAAAAATACTCACTGGTGTAAATCTTTCTGAATTCGCTGTAATAAAAATTGAACCTGCGGCATGTGCAGCATACACATATGGAAAACTTCAGACAGAAAACCCTTTATCCTGGGAAGTCCTGCTAAATAAAATTTAAAAATTGTTTTAAATTAGCGAAGGTTTGTGGTTAACAGGAATAATTGATAACTTTGCTTTTGACCATTTTCTTGAATAGTTTTTTAGTGAGCCAACACAGATGCACACGTTAAGTGATAGGCTGTAACAGTCTCCCACCCTGGGCGAAAGGGGCATCTCGAACATCCCCTGCAGAGAGCAGTGTCAGGCCTGCCCTAGATGTCATCTCCTCGAGGAAAGGTGGCAGAGAGTAGGCCCTTGATAGCTTTTGAGTCATAATTCAGTTCAGTTCTTCAAGCTTTTGAGTGCCTGCTAATACTCTATACTTAATGATGATTATAAAATACATTGGTTTTTTTTGAACTTTGATTTTTCTTTAAATCTTAATGACAGTGTAAGACTAATTGTTTAAATGTCTTTTCAGCTTCTCGGTGAACTACTACTAGACAGACACAACTTCACAATTATGACAAAATACATCAGTAAACCTGAGAACCTCAAGTTGATGATGAACCTGCTGCGAGACAAAAGCCGCAACATCCAGTTCGAGGCCTTTCACGTTTTTAAGGTAAAGCAGGAAGGCCGTCAGCGACGCTTTCCACCCGGACTGGTCATCTTCCATTCACAAAGAACCGAAAGTATTAGCCTCATTTTGGTAATCCAGGTGACATAATTAAGTTCAGTCACTTTTCATATTTGTGTGCTATGACTTTTAAACAGAAAGGTAGACCCAGAAACAGGGGCTACTATTTGGATTTGGGAACAAGAAAGTTTACAGAGGAGTGTCACTTATCTTTGGCATAGAAGATTATTAACTGCAAAACAAAAGCATTACTTCATGCTTTCTGTAGAGGTTTCATTCTTAAAATCCAGTCTGACCTCTTGTGCTGAGAAATAATTTCTGCCCATTTTATTCTAAAATCAAAGTCTGTATTTATTACTAGACACTGTGTTCCAGGGTTGGCAGAGTGAGTTTATCAGCCATATTTGTGTTAAAACATGTAATTATTATGATTTTTTTTCTCCAAATTGTAAAATAAGGCTTAAAGCAAAACCTGATTACCCCGACTTCACCACCACCCCCAGAGAGCATAGACGCGTGCTTTTCTGTGCTGTGGCTGCAGCTCACATGTGTCTCTGCATTTTGTTCTTTCTTTGTGCCTGATGTGCATTTCTCTCCATGCAGGTGTTTGTAGCCAATCCCAACAAGACACAGCCCATCCTAGACATCCTCCTCAAGAACCAGACCAAACTCATAGAGTTCCTCAGCAAGTTTCAGAATGACAGGACGGAGGATGAGCAGTTTAATGACGAGAAGACCTATTTAGTTAAACAGATCAGGGATTTGAAGAGACCAGCTCAGCAAGAAGCTTAATCTCCAATAAACATCTATATTAAATCCAAATTCAGCGTTTGCTGTTAGCTATTCAGCATCAGGCACTCTTATTGATTCGTGAGGAACATTACTGCTAATCTACTGTTACGTGAGCGGTTTTCATTTTACCCTTTTGTTTTTCAGTCCAGGCTGGAGAGCGTAGCTGCTGCTGCTTGCACACTAGGGCACATGTGGGCTTTCTCTTGATCTTTGTGTCATTTCAGAATTCAAAGACTCTGTGTGCTACGGGAGTTCTGAACATGGCTGGGTTCATGAAGGCAAATGTGTGGATGAGAGTGTGGCTTAGGGAAGAGGGCATTGATACGATCAGATTAGACCTATGTGTTTGCACCCATCTTTGCTGGCGATCTGAGTGCAGTGTGGCGTGCGCACACCTGGCATCCCTGCGTCAGATTGCGCGCCTTCGCTGAAGGAAGATCACGCAGAGCCTTATCTGAAATCAGAGGGGAACTGTATCCAAAAATGGGAGTTTCGGGGCAAATAAAGTTGACATGCGAATAAATTGATACTGAAACTTAGCAACTTCTTAAAAGCGTGAAGAAGCCTCATAAGGTCATAAGGAAAATGTATATATGCTTTTCACAGCTTTCTAGAATTTTTTGACATTTGATTTTCTTGAGACTTGTAAACCTGGATATGTTGAAGAGTATTTGTTAATTTTACTTTTTGAAGATATTTTAAAACAGTAGAGCTAGCAATGACACCTTGCATTTCATTTCAACACTGCTTACAGGTTTCTTTTGTATATAATTCTTAGAATGCTCATTTCTTTTAAATGGTTTAATTTGTACAGCAGAGGAATGTTATTGTAGTAGTATGTAACTATTACCTAATACTGAGTTTTTGCAAAAAACAATGAATGCTCATATGTAATTGAAATACTTCAGATCACATGAAAATGCTGATTTAACATTTAAGTATCACAGCATTAAAAGAAAAAAAAGTAAACCAATCCTTTGTATTCAGTTACCTAATGGGGTGCCATCAATAAGCCTAGATCCAGCCCTGGAACTCAGTCAGCCACACCTTCCTGCGTCCTATTGGCCTTATTCATTTAAAGTGAGTTAAGAGTCCGCCAGATCTGTGAATGATAGAGATTATGCTAAATTAATGCTGATTCTTTGTGTGTGTGTGTGGGAAACCTCTGTACAGCACCTTTTCTTTCTTAGACTAAGTAACCCAGTACAGTAGTTGTGAAACTGAATAATGAAAACTTCGGCTTCTCTTAGAAAAAGAAAGAGTTCCTAGTCATAGGTGTCCTATGGGGAAATTTATTTTTTTTAATGTCCTGTTCCTTAATGCTGCAAATTATCAGTATTTATAAAGTAACTGATTTTGCACCACTTTTTTGTTACTGTGACCACGGCAGAACAATGTCTTCTAGACTCTATCCATGTCAAGTTATTAGAATGGTATCTGTTCATTTTAGTGATATGAAGATCACAACTAACGACTTACAAATCAGAGTTTGCCAGTTCAAATTCAGCATGGCTGCAGCTGATTAAGAAATTGATATGATTATTCTTTGCTAGCCTCTCTAACTAATGGAATTATATATTGGCCAGTAAAACGGGCCTCCCAATTGCTGTTTCAGCAGGTTTTTAAACCTTCAAGGAACACCAGCTAGGAAGATAGTTCCAGAACATAGAGATATATTTTATTTTTATTAAAACGGCAGTCTGTGTCCTAATTGGCTCTTCCTGAGACTGTCTGTACCAGAATCTGTGTGAATTCATTCATGTTTTTCTAGGGAAAGTAGGAAAGGCAATCTAGTCTCCTTGAAAAGAAACTCTTGGGTGTTTAGGAAGGCAGACTTGGCGGTGATGTGGCGTCCTGGCTATTGTGGTGTCGTGCTGTGTGTATGGAGTTAGTGTAAAAACATGGATTACACCAAGTGGAAGAAATGTCTCCCTGCCAGGCTCATTCTTAGAACCTAAACAGTAAAACAGCTTCCACTTTGGCAATGATGTCGTAGCCTCGGTGGAAGACAGTGGGGGAGGGGTGCAGCGTGGCAGAGGCATTCATGTGTTACTCTTGCATTGGAATCTGAAGGTAGTAAAGACTTCTGGGTTTTGTTTTTAAGCAAAACAATGTGAAAACATTTAAGGATGAAATGTTGCATTTGAAGTTATGATCGTTTAATATATTCATATTACCAAGACTATGATACTGGAAGTGGTTTCTTTTTGTGTTATAAAGGTTTAATTTTACCTAAGGCAGTGACTTAATGTGATTTTTAACCCTTAAAAAAGTGGAGATGTATACATTTGTTAACAATGCCATGAAAGCATTTTCTTTCTCCTGAGGAAAAGTGAATTTCTTATCAGAATATCTGGCTGGCCCTGTAATTTAAATTAAAATAAAATTTTGGAGAAACAGCATCGTCTATCTTTATGGTGTATTGTAGATAGTTGTGTTTGTGTCACTGTGAACAGCTGCATCAGGAGACACACAAGCACGAATTTTATCACCAGCTGAAAGCAGATGGACAGTTAACACCCATTCCTGTCCACCTAACACCCATTCCTGTCCACCTGTCCTATTCAGGGCTTCACTTGACTCTCCCCTGCCCATGTTTTCCATACCTTTCCTAAGTTAAACTAAATGGCACCATTTCTTAGACCTAACTTTGGAGGAGTAGCTCCTCGGTCTTTGGTTCTGTGCTGCTTTGTTGTCAACACTACAAGGCTGAACTAGAGCTCTCAGCCCGGAGTATTTCCAGGTTACTAGAGTGAAAAGATTGTGAAGACGAGAGGACCATGGAAGCAGGAACAAGAACTCTGCCGCCATAAAGAATGTCCCTCATCTGTCTTCCAGGGTGCCTTGTAATCCTTAATTACGGATTTATTTAAACCTGTCTGTAAACGAAGCCTTTATTCTCTGGAATGAAGGCACGGGACGCACTTTTGCCAAAAACATTTCATCCGGGTAACAAGGTCCTATTTGTTATTTCTGCCAAGTAGTTCAATCTCCTTGTATGCTGTAGTTCCCCGAAGACGACAAAGGCCCATTAAGTCATAACCTGTGACTTTGCTACTTCCTGGGATCTCCAGGCTAAGGACTGGATTCACGCTTCAGCTCAAATTCCACTTCCTACACAATTACCAATCAAATGCCCTCATCCCCATGCCAAGAAAGCCCCCGAACATTGCACTTCAGGCAGCTCAGGAGCAGTGCATTTCTCACCCAGCCTTCCCAGTCAGGATCTAACAAGGTCCCTCCAACCCCCACAATCAGGAAAGTGCTCTGAGGCTGCAGTCAGTGTCCAATACCATGTTCATTCTGGAGGCTAGAGCCAATCGAGGTCATGAGAAAGCCAACCCGCCGATATGCCAAAGTCCAACCTTCAGTTGCTCCTGGATGTGTCGGGAGTGTTCTCCCGGGCCATTGTTGTGTCCTCACCACATTTTTCAGGGCCAAATGCTCACTGACCATCTGATTTCCAGAAGACGTGAAGGACAGGGTAAGATTCTCCCCGCTCAGCAATCTCAGTCCTGTTGGCTCCCAAAAACCAAGCCTGCAGAAAACCTCAGGAACAGTCTGAACATATCCCACCGGAGCTTTTCATCTACCTGCTAACATTCTGCTTACTGTCAGCCGGCACACCTGCCACCAAGCACTTAAGACCCAAGAAGTGCCTAATAAGGACCATAAACTTTCAAGCCTCCAGGAACTCTGCCACTGTCATTCACGCTGACTGAAGAGGGTGGTGGTGGTTGCACAAGGCTGGCTGTCGCCGTCATGCTGTGCATGCCCTTAGTGTCCTCTAAAGCCTTGCTCATGTCTGCGAGAACTGGCAGCCAAGTGCCTGTCCCCACCCTGGCTGGAAGGTGGAGCATGTTCCACCTGAGGGGACGTTCCCCAGGAGCTAAATCTCAAAGGATGGTGACCCCCTGGTTTCTATGCAGGAGACTTCCTCCTCTGCAGTTTGTTAAACATGTTTTTTTCCAGGTAGCACTTCAGTGGTAATACCCCAGAGATTGCAGGAAAAGATTGACATTTTTTCAACATTCTGCACAAGATTGACAGGTTTTACAGATGAGCTTTAGCTCCTAAAAGCCCCTTTCCCTTGGTAATAATTTATCATCACCTAAATCTTGGTATTCTGTGGCAACAGCATGGTCTGGCTCTCAGTTTTGGTAGCCGAATCTTCTGTTGAGATGCAACTGGCGTGCAAAGGCGGGAAGAGCCCCAAGTTATCTGGGAAGGCTTCTGCCCAGAGGAAGTTTCCAGGCAAGATTGCACCCTGGTGGCTCCCTCTTTCCCATGGGCTGCAGCTTGAAGACCTGAAGTCCCCTTCAGCCCAAACCAGTCCCAGGGAGCAAAGACCCCGCTCTAGAAACTGCTCACGGAGACCTTTGAATATATCCCCATCATGTTAAAGTCCTCGCCTTTAACATGATGAAAAAGGAAGTGAGAGTCCCACTGCACCAAGCCCCCTCCTAACCTCAGGGGCACCTTCTCATGCTTAGCTCAATCTCCCCCCGCCCCCAAATGGAGCTTCACTGTTGCTGCCCAGGCTGGAATGCAATGGCGCAATTCGGCTCACTGCATTCTCTGCCTCCTGGGTTCAAGTGATTCCCCTGCCTCAGCCTCCCATGTAGCTGGGATTACAGGCGTGTGCCACCATGCCCAGCTAATTTTGTACTTTGTAGTAGAGACGGCATTTCTCCATGTTGGTCAGGCAGCTGGTCTCAAACTCCTGACCTCAGGTGATCTGCGTACCTCACCCTCTCAACGTGCTGGGATTACAGGTGTGAGCCACTGCGTCCAGCCCTCCCTTAGCTGAATCTGTGTGGTCCTGGGCTCTCCCTAAGGTTTCTGGGATCTTGCTCCTTTGAAGATCCAGGGCATGAGGTAGGGTTGGGTGCCAACCTGTGTCATCTGAACCCTGTCAGTCCCCATGCCCTGCCCTTGACACCTACTTCTGCTAATTGTGAACACCTGTGACTCTGCCTCGGCACTCCCCTCTGGCTCCAAATGCAGGAAGGACTGTCCCTAGAAGCAGCCCTCAGCTGATGAAGATGATGATGGCTAGTGGGTAAATACCCCAGTGTCCTTGGCCCTCAGCTGGGACAGCTGCACCCTCACCTTCCAGAGCCCACAGGAGGGCTGAGCTCTGATGCCCACTGCATTAACCAGGTTGCTAGAAACCTTTTGTGAGATTCTTTCCATCCCTGGCTCACATCCCACTCTGTCGTGTCTCCTGGGATCAAGTCCCAAATAAGCAACATTGGAACCCTTATCTGAGGGTGTGCTTCTGGGGTAACCCAAACTAAGACATGCTCATTCTGTTTGTTCAACTCACAGCCATGCCCATGGTCATCCAGGTGAGAGACCTCTCTCCTGAAAAAGGAGGCCAGTGGGGCAGCTAACAGTGCTGCCTGCCCTTCTGGAAGCATCCTTTCTGTCTCTTTTGCCTCAATATTTAGGAGAGGCTGGCCCCGAAATATACATCAAAGCCTGACACCAGGTACGGAGAAGCCCAGCTCAGCAGAGCCGCTGTTGACCACAGCTGCTGCTGCCTAAATCTCATCTTAAATTGTAGCTCCCATAATTCCCTGTGTTCTGAGACCCCAGACACAGGCTGTCTGTCCTCAAGTCAGCCAATGCCTCCTGACTCTTACCTTTCAAAAGCAGCTGGATAGGACACACTGTCTGTAACCAAACAGTTCTTCATGGCCATCAAACATGCTAACAAAACTGGAAAACTCCAGGTTTTCTTGCGTTCTGCCCCCTTTTAAAAAGACTTTTGAAAGGTATACTCTAGCACAACAAAATGATTGCGCAATTGGGAATTGGAGCCAGAATTTAGGAAACGTCCAGGTTGAGAAAAGAATTGGGATGGGGACAGTGGAGAGAGGGCTAGGGTCCGTGTGGAGGCAGAGCCAACCCAGTGGTGCTGGGGCAGCTCAAAGATGCCTGAAGGGGCTCCTCTGCGTTGCGGGTCCCCGTGAGCATTCCCTGCAGTCAACCTGCTTTCATTTTTTTAAAATGTCCACTGGGTGGCAGTAGAGCTCCTGGTTTTTAGCAGGTGCTGAGCGGGAGGAAATGGAGCATTCTTCGGGCAAACCTGGGCAACAACAGAGACCCTGGGATGTCATGACCCAACTGCCCTGAGCTTCCTGGACACCGTTTTGAGCAAAAAGTCAGGCACTGTCTAAGGGGGCTGTGAAAAGAATGACAGAGGGCGGGACGGATGCATGAGAGTAACATGTGAAAGGTAGAATGTAGGTGGTAGGTACCTGGTTGCTTTGTTTGCCAATAAACTTTATTTTTTGGAAGAGTTTCAGATTCACAGAAAACGTTGCAAAGATGATACAGAGAGATCCCGTATACTCTGCGCCCCATCCTCCCTGTTATTAGCATCTCATATGACTGTGGTGTGTTTGCTAAAATTAAGAAACCAATATGGATACACTATTATTAAGTGAAGTCCATACTTTATTCCAAGTTCCTTATGTTTTCCCCGATGTTCTTTTCCTGTTCCCAGATTCCATCCAGGACCCTATGTTCTATTTAGTGGAGAGTTTCTCAGACTTCGGTTTTTGCTGACAGTTTTGTAAAGTACTGGTCAGTTATTTGTGGAATCTCCCTCAACTGGGATTTGTCTGCTGTTTTTCTTTTGAGTAGGATGAGAGTATGGGGTTCAGGAGGAAGACCATAAAAAAGTGCTTTTTTTTTTCTCTCTCTGAGATGGGGCCTCACTCTGTCACCAAGGCTGGAGTGCAGTGGTTCGACCTCAGCTCACTGCAGCCTCGAACGGGGCTCAAGTGATCCTTCCACCTCAGTCTCTCGAGTAGCTGGGACTGCAGGCATGTGTCACCACACTAGGCTATGTTTTGTACTTTTGGCAGAGACAGGGTTTCCCCATGTTGCCCAGGCTGGTCTCAAACTCCTGAGCTCAAGCGATCTACCCCCCTCCATTTCCCAAAGTGCTGGGATTACAGGCTTGAGCCATGGCGCCCAGTGTAAAGTCCTGTTTTCATCATGTCACATCAACGGTGCACACTGTGGACATGACTTCTCCCCGTTGATGTTGACCTTGATCACCTTTCTCCACAATCACTTTTTATTTTCCCTCTTTCAGTTCTGTACTCTGAGGAAGGAAGTCACTATGTGCAGCCCATACCTACCAAGTAGGGAGTTATGCTTCACCTTCTTGAGAACAGAGTATCTACATAAATTATTTAAAATTTTTCTGCATGAAGATTTGTCTCTTTTCCATTATATGGTTTTTTTTCCTGTAAAATTCTTTCAATTTTCTGTATGCTTCAAGTGTTTCATAATGAAAAGGTGGAAGAAAAAATAAATGATAAAAAAAAAAATGGCTGGGGTGGGGGTGATGATGTACACCCTGCACATGCTGCCAAATACAAGGGCATGGGGGCTTCAGGGGCATCTGGGGATACAGCAGCACATGCAGCACCTTCTCCAGAATTCACTTCCCAACTGTTATGGTTTGGCTGTGTCCTCATCCAAATCTCATCTTGAATTATAGCTCCCATAATTCCCACGTGTTGTGGGAGGGAACTTATGGGAGGTAATTGAATCATGGGGGTGGGTCTTTCCCATGCTGTTCTCCTGATAGTGACTAAATCTGACGAGATCTGATGGCTGTATTCATAAAGAGGGATTCCCCTACACAAGTTCTCTCTCTTGTCTGCCACCATGTAAGATGTGCCTTTCACCTTTGGCCATGATTGTGAGGCCTCCCCAGCCATGTGGAACCGGCAGTCCATTAAACCTCTTTCCTTTGTAAATTACCCAGCCTCGGGTATGTCTTTATTAGCAGCATGAGAACTGACTAATACACCAACTGCCCACCCGCTGCAGCACACAGATGTCAACAACAATCTCACCTGCACTGTGTCCAAAACAGAACTAGATGGAGGCGCACCCATCAGGACCCTCGAACTCAGGGCACCAATGCCCCCTGGTTTCTTAAGCCACCAATGTGGGAATCACAGTTCATTTCCTCCCCCCATCCAACTGAAAGCAAATTACATTCTACCTTAAAATGCTTTAGTTTCAAGGTTGCAAGTCAAACATCCTTGAAATTATTAGAGCAAGCCTTCTAAAGTTACAAAAAAGCTCGTTTCCCTTCTTAGGAAACAGAAATGCAATTTTATGAGGAAGCCATGCGGAATACATGTACATTTCATTTAAGTGTTCTGGTAACTTATAGGTAAATCTTTGCCAACCTTTTCCTTATTCATCTAAGAAATCCAACTACATCTTTCTAAAGCACCATGACAGGAGATTTCCCATTCATTAAGTTCTTAGTGCACAGCCAACAATCCTCCTCAATGTTTGCTGAGTGATTGCCAAGGGCTTTGCCAGGCCTACTTCACTCAGTCCTCAGGACACTCAGAAGCATGGCTACTCTATTCTGATTTTAAGAGGAGGAAACAGAGGCACAGAGAGGTTAAGCCAAGACCACACAGCAGCAAGTGGCAGGGAGGTAGGTGCGACATCTTTTCTTCAGCCCAGCCGTCTGCGCCCTCTTCCAAATGCCTGGCTTCCTCCAGAACCTCCAGAGCGCGTTGCTGGGGCCTGAGGAGCAGTGTCAAGGGTCCCGAAATCCCATCTGCCCTGATCCACAGTCACAGAACCACCAGCCAGGAAAGGCGATTTGCCACCGTCCCCTGACAGGCTAGAACCGGAATGTCCCGCCCCCCTGGGCCACTGCCAGGGCCAGGCCGGGGCAGGCTTCAAAAACTGTAGGGTCCACGCCACCCGCCGGGGGTCCAGCGGTCTGGGGTGGGGCCGAAGACTCCAGACGCTGCTGCCGCGAGGACCACACTGGGTGGAGACGGGGGGGCGTCGTGGGGGTAGGCGACCCCAGCCGCGGGGGCGGAGAAGGGCCCCACTCCCGGCGCGCACTCCAGGTGGTGGCGGGGCGGGGGCACACAGCCCGGACGAGTGCCCGGACCGAGGGGGCGTCTCCGGGGTGCACCCGGGCAGACTGCGGCGTCGCTGGGATACTGGATCTCCGGGAGCTCAGCGAGGCCACGAATGGCCACCCGCGCAGAGCCTCGGCTGCGGGCTTTGCCACATGTCCCCCCACCCCGAGCCAGAGCATGGCCAGGTCGGAAACCAGCGTCGCGCGCCTTTCACCCCGACCCCACCCAGGGCTCAGCGCAGCGCCACGGCGAACCGGGCCTCCCACATGGCCGCGTCCCCGCAGAGTGTCCCAGTAGCTGGGAAGGAGGCCGCCCTGTCCTTCCGCCTGGGG
Organism: Sapajus apella; assembly: GCF_009761245.1. Classification (NCBI taxonomy): domain Eukaryota; kingdom Metazoa; phylum Chordata; class Mammalia; order Primates; family Cebidae; genus Sapajus; species Sapajus apella. The sequence goes on along the minus strand of NW_022436950.1, from coordinate 9,226,210 downwards.
TGGCCCTACCCAGGGAGACCTCCAGTGGCTCAAATCCTCGGACTCCCAGGAGCCAAGTGGCAGTGCCCCGGGGCTGGGGACTTGGAGCCTGGGAAAGCAACCGGCTCCCTTGGGGAGTCCTGAGTGCAGGCGCCTGCCCAGGCCAGAATCCTGGCCAAGCCCGACCTGCCAAGGGGGCCTGTCCCTGCGCCCCAGAGCCTGTCCCTGCTGCCCCGAGGTCCTGTCCCTGCGGCTCAGAGATCCTGTCCCTGCTGTGTCGAAGTCCTGTGCCAGACTCAAGGCCCTGTCTCCCACTCAGAGGGCCTGTCCCCGCCCAGGGCCTAGGCCTAGAAAGTGGACACTCAAGAGTCCCCACGTGATGTTTAGCGTCCAGCTGACAGGCAGCCGTTCTGCTCCTATGGCGGTGGCAGCCTCTGCCTCCTGCACTGAGCGCAGGACTCAGGTCTTCCAGGCCTGGCAGTGACCCTCAAAGGCCTAGTTCTTCCTAAGGGCAGCAGCTTGTTGGGGTGCAGTGCGAAGGGCGACCCTCCTTGAGCCCTGGAAAGCACCGGAGACGCTTCTGCAAGAGGCAGCTGCTGTTGAGCCTGGCGCCCAGGGAGGTGGCGACGAGGAGGCACCACTGGGTGACTCTAAGGGACACCAATCCCGGGATTGATAGGTTGGCCCCCCTGAGAGTCCAGGGAAGAAGCAATACACATGGCATCACCCTGCTCAGTATGCTCCAGACCACCACCAGCCAAGCATGGAGACAGGACCCTGAGGACGACTGCTGGGCTCTGAAGGGCTGGGCGGGGGTGAACGCATCCTAAAGGCTTGGTGCAGACCTGGACATGGCCCAGGCGTGGACTCCCTACTTGGTAGCGTTTGTGGAGTGAGGAGAACCCCATGCCACTGCCACATGGCTTTTGTCACTTGCATCCAATCACAGCTCCTGAGGAAAGGGTCCCCGAGACCCCCGTTGGCAACCCTAGGTGCGAGGGAGGAAGCCTGGGCGAGCAACTGTCCCCATGGACACCGCAGGTGGTTTCTCCCTGACATACATGGGAATGTCGGTGAGGTCAGAAAGACAGCAAATCCTTTATTCCTCATGTGAGAGGTGGACCTTTGACCCGGACCTGCAGTTTTGAAGGACAAAGTTTTAATAACTGTCTCAGTGAAAAAACCTGTCAGGTTAAATATTACTACATTTTGCAAATCTGAGAGACGAAATGTCAAGTTCATGCAGGCACTGAAGCGAAGTGCAATGGCAGGGCATGCATTTCCCCTCTCCCCAGCCTGCTTTCCTCCTGGAGGCCAGAGAGAGTAAGAGCTACCTCCTAGGCCTTCTGTGAGCACTAAATAAGCCAGGGCTGGTGAGGACCTCGGAGAGTGCCCAGGTTAACACACGCTTGCTTGGAAAAATCACTGGGTGTCATGTGTGTAGCCGTGACCTTTAGGATACTGCTTGCCTTGACTCATCACCTCTGTTTGATGGATGAAAGCACAGCCACTCACTGGCATTTACTGTGCTAGAAACATCCTGGTGCCTTCCCTGCTTGGGCCACTGTACCTTGTAGCCACTGTTATAGCTAGTGTGTGCTGAGCCCTGCTACCAGCCGTCATGGTGCTGAGTGTGGCTGTGCCTTGGTCCTTCTACTCCCACACAGTGAGGTCAGGACTGCCAGGACGGTGAAGCACAGTGCGGAAGAGCCCAGCAGGTCGCCCTGTCTGCTGCCTAGACAGAGCCAGTTTATCAAGACAGGGGAATTGCAACAGAGAAGAGTAATTCTCACAAAGCCAGTGTTATTATTCCTCAAATCGGTATCCCTGAGCATTCTGGGATCAGAGTTTTTAAGGATAATTTGGTGGCGGGGGAGTTAGTGAGTCAGGAATGTTGATTGGTTTGGTAGGAGATGAAATCACAGTGAGTGGAAGCCGTCCTCTTGCCCTGAGTCAGTTCCTGGGTGGTGGCCACAAGATGAGACCAGCCAGCTTATTGATCTGTATGGGGCCAGCTGATCCATCAAGCACAGGGTCTGCAAAGTATCTCAAGCACTGATCTTAGGTTTCGCAATAGTGACATTATTCCCAGGAGCGATGTGGGGAAGGTCAGAATCTTGTAGCCTCCAGCTGCATGACTCCTAAACCATACCTTCTATTCTTTGGGCTAATGTGTTAGTTCTATAGAGGCTGTCTAGTCCCCAGGTAAGAAAGGGGTTTGTTTTGGGAAAGGGCTGTTATTGTCTTTGTTTTAAACTATAAACTAAATTTCTCCCAGTTTGTTCCACCTACACCCGGGAATTAACAAGGACAGCTTGGAGGTTAGAAGCAAGATGGAATTGGTTAGGTCAGATTTATTTCAATGTCTCAGTTATAATTTTGCAATGGCGATTTCAAGAGCAGTCACCCTGAAGTTCAGGACACCCAAGAAAGCACTCCTAATCTGGCCTCTGCTTCCAGCTCGGATTTAGGTCGCAAGAGACTGCAGTCTTACAGTAACAAAAAGAAAACAAGCAAAATAAGAACCAGCGTGCTTCTTATGAAGCTAGCAGAACGTGGTAGCAACAAAGAACCTGGAAGAAGTAAATTCCAGAGCATTCTGAGGCTTTTGTAGGTGAATGGGAAGCTGAGGCAGCTTCCATACCTGGAGGCGATGCCTCATCTGGATGACAGCAATCCTGCCGAGGATGGAGACTTGGCCAGGATAGGGGAAGGCAGTCAGATCTTGGAAAACAGGGCTTGTGGGACAGACTGGAGTCTGGACAAGCCTCAAACACAAGAACAGATCACTTGGCCCAGAAATAACCTCCTCTGAGTTTTGCTAAGAAAATAGCAATAGGGCAGAGGATGGTAACTAGAAAGAAACTGTGTAATCCAAAACATTCTTGCAGTGATTGGATTCTGGGGCTCTGCCAGAGTTGAATCCAAAGGTGAATCAAAAATAGCTGAAATCGAAACCAATTGGCTCCCAGTCTGTAAGATCAAAAGGCAGTGGCTCAGGAGATTGGCGACTGGGCTCCCCACAGAGAATGCACCTGATTAAAGTGGCAACCCAGTCAAACCTTGTTCTAGAAGGAATCTGGAAGATCCACCCTTGCACCAGATGATGGGAAAGGCTTACCATCAACAACATGATCATATGTGAAATAACATTATCCCACGCATCCAAGAAATTCAACAAACCCCAAGTACGATCAGTGCAAAGAGATCCACATAGTAGGTCCTCAAATATGTTGAACATGCAAAAAGGTGTTAAAGCAAACTAAATATGGCCTGAGAAGGACTCCGTACTTCTATGTTTGAGCTCTTGTGGACAAACTGCAACCTAACTTAATAGGTAGACAAGATTGAAAACCTAACTTAGGAGCCGGGCGCTGTGGCTCATGCCTGTAATCCTAGCACTTTGGGAGGCCGAGGTGGGTGGATCACCTGAGGTCAGGAGTTCAAGACCAGCCTGGCCATCATGGTGAAACCCCATCTTAAAAAAAAAAAAAAAGAAAACCTAACTTAGGAGTATGCACCTGTAACAATAGCTGAGTCTTGGCCAATCCCAGTGGCCCTCCTTCAACCACTCATACACTGCTGAGAGTTCAGACTGTGTTGAAATAAAGCAAATGCTGAGCTGTAACCAATCCAGTTGTTTCTGCACCTCACTTCCGATTTCTGTAGGTCACTTTACTTTTTTTTGGTCTATAAATTTGTTCAGACCACGAGGCACCCCTGGGGTCTCTCTGAATATCTGCTGTGACTCGGGGCTGCCTGATTCATGAATCATTCATTGTTCAATTACATTACACTCCTTTACATTTAATTCGACCAAAGTTTTTCTTTTAACAGAGGAAATCTTGAAAGCAGCAAGAGAAAAACCACCCATCCGTCAGGGAAACAACAATACAATTAATGGCTGGCTTCTCTCATCTGCATCTATAGAAGCCAGAAGGCAGTGGAATGGCATATTCGGAGTGCTTAAGGAAAAAACTGTCAATCAACTCTTCTATATCCAGCAAAATTGTACTTCAAAAATGAAGGCTGAATGAAGATATTTTCAGATAAACGAAGACCGAAAGACTTGATTGCTAGCTGGCCTGCCTCAAAAGAAATACTACAGAGCCCGGCGCAGTGGCTCACACCTGTAATCCCAGCACTTTGGGAAGCCAAGGCAGGTGGATCACAAGGTCAGGAGATCGAGACCACCCTAGCCAACATGGTGAAACCCCATCTCTATGAAAAATACAAAAATTAGCTGGGCCTGGTGGCACATGCCTGTAATCCCAGGTACTCGGGAAGCTGAGGCAGGAGAATCACTTGAACCCAGGAGTCGGATGTTGCAGTGAGCTAACACCACTGTACTCCAGCCTGGTAACGGAGCGAGACTCCATCTCAATAAAAGAAAAGAAAAGAAATACTAGAGAAAGTCTTTTAGGGTGAAAGGAGGAGATTCACATGTTAAGCTGAATCCGAAGGGTAAATCCAAGTAAATAGTACCAGAATCATACATATGTACATTTATGTAACAGATAAATATGTTTTGCTCTTATTTCTTCTTTTAACTTCCAAAAGACTTAAGTTTGTATAAAGCAGTAAGTATAGCTGTAGTGTTATGTCTATAATATATAGATCTACTACCTATGATAAAAATGGCATAAGGGAGGGAGGAGGGACGGATTGAACTACATGAGGCGAAGTTTCTATATTTTAGCAGAATTTAGTATGGATCTGCAGTAAATTGCGGGGCGCATATTGTAATGCCTAAAGCAACCACTAAGGAAAAAAAAAAAACCTCAAAATGTTGTTTACAAATCAATGAAAGGTCAGATACAGTGGCTCATTCCTGTAATCCGAGCACTTCGGGAGGCTGAGGCAGGTGGATCGCCTGAGCCCGGGCGTTTTATTTATTTATTTAGAGACAGTTTCGCTCTTGTTGCCCAAACTGTAGTGCAGTGGCGCAATCTCAGTCCACTGCAACCTCTGCCTCTCAGGTTCAAGCAATTCTCCTGCCTCAGCCTCCCAAGTAGCTGGGATTACAGGTGCCTGCCACCACACCCAGGTAATTTTTGTACTTTTTTTTAGTAAAGATGGGGTTTCACCCTACTGGCCAGACTGATTCAAACTCCTGACCTCAGATGATCTACCCACCTTGGCCTCCCAAAGTACCGGGACTACAGGCATAAGCCACCGTTCCCAGCCTAGCCCAGGAGTTTTGGACCAGCCTGGGCAAGATGGTGAAACCCTGTTTTTATTTAAAAAATACAAAAATTAACTGGGCGTGATGGTGTGTACCTGTAGTCCTAGCTACTCAGGAGGCTGAGGTGGATCGCCTAAATTCAGGGAGGCAGAGGCTGCAGTGACCCATGATCACACCACTGCACTCCAGCCTGGGTGACAGAGTGAGACACTGTGTCAAGAAAAAAAGTTAAAAAAAGTTAAAACGATACACCGAAAATATGTATTCAACACAAAAGAAGGCAGTAATGAGAAACAGGGTAAAAAAATGATAGGAGACATTCAGAAAACAAATAGCAAAATGGCAAATGTAAACTCAAACACGGCAATACTTACATTAAATGTGACTAGTCTAAACATCCTATCAAGGCGGTTACAGTCTAAGTGGGTAAAAAGCCAAATCTAGCTATATTCTATCTAGAAGAGACACATCTTAGATTCAAAGACACAAATCGGTGGGAAATGAAGGATAGGGAAAGATAAACCTTGCAAACAATTAAACCACTTCCCATATGACCTAGCAATTCCATTCTAAGGAATCTTCCCAAGACAAGTGAAAACTTATGCCACACAGATGCAGTACCTGGAGCTCGGAGCGGTGTATTCATAATAACTATAACTGCGAAACAATCCAAACATCCAACAGCTAATAAGTGTAGAAACAAAGTCTGATGGAGTCATACGATGGAATTCCATTCAACAATTAAAAGGAAGAGACGACTGGTACCCGCTACAACATGATGCTCAAAAACATTATGTCAACTGAAAGAATCCAGGCACGAAAGACTTCATATTATATGATCCCATTTATATGAACTGCCCTAAGTTTATGAGAACAGAAAGCAGTTCTGTGGTTGTTTAGGGCTGAGGATAGGGCAAAAAACTAATTGCAAATGGACATGAGGAAACACTTTGGGGTGATTAAAATGTTCTAAGGCTGGGTGTGGTGGCTCACGCCTCTAATCCCAGCACTTTGGGAGGCTGAGGTGGGTGGATCACCTGAGGCTGGGAGTTCAAGACCAGCCTGAGCAACATGGAGAAACCCCATCTCTACTAAAAATACAAAATTAGCTGGGCATGGTGGCACACACCTGTGATCCCAGCTACTCAGGAAGCTGAGGCATGAGAATCGCTTGAACCTGGGAGGCAGAGGTTGCGGTGGGCCAAGATGGCACTATTGCACTTCAGCCAAGAGCAAAACTCTCTCCAATAAAAAAAAAAAAAAAAAAGTTCTAACACTGGATTATATAGTTGCTTAATTCCATAAATTTACTAAAAATCATTGAATTGAAAAAAGTAGCAATTAACCAAAATAATGAAAAAGTAGCAGTTAACCAAAATGACGAAAAAAAGTTTAGAAACACTTTATTATTAGAAAAAAAAGAAAAAAAACAATAAAAGAAAAGAACACTTTATCATTTTTAAAAGTTTGTGTTTTTTTAATTGACTAAACAATCTATTGAGAAATAAAATAATAATTGAAAATACATTTTTCTTAGCACAAAGTAGTGATAAGATACTATTGTAATACAGAAATAAATAATAATTTCCAGGCTGGACACGGTGGCCCATTCCTGTAATCCCAGCACTTTGGGAGGCTAAAGCAGGTAGATTGTTTGAGCCTAGGAGTTTGAGACCAGCCTAGGTAACATGGCAAAACCCCACCTATGCTAAAAATACAAAAAGCTGGGTGTGGTGGCATGCATCTATAGTCCAGCTACTTGGGAGGCTGAGGTGGTAGAATCATCCCTCGAGCCTGGGAGGTTGAAGCTGCAGTGAGCTGTGACCGCACCGTGACACTGGAGTCCATTCTGAGGCATGGGAATGAGATGCCGCCTCAAAAAAAAAAAAGAATAACTTCTGTTGTATCAAACTTTAAAATGAATTTTCAATTGAAGGTGAAATAAAGACATTTCTGAAGAAATTACAGCTGAGATAATTCATAGCCTGCAGACTCGCCAGACAAGAGATGCTATCGGGAGCTCATTAGCTGAAGAGAAATGATCCAGATGAGAACGGGAAGGAAGGCATAAAGACAGCCAGAAATGCGAATCTATGGGTAAATATAAAAGATGATCTTACCTCTTTTCTTCATTTCTTTAAAAGGCAAAAATACTAATAATATATTATGGAGTTTATAACATGTAAAGCAAAGTCTATGACATGGATAGATCAAAGATAACAGAGGAATAATTACACTAATATAAGGTCTTGTGTTATACAGAAGTGGTTTAATATTAATTTAATGCAGATTGTGATAAATTAAGGATGCATGCTTTATTGCCTCCCTGAAGCAACCACTTTAAAAAAATCAAATAAAAGGAAACAAAGACGTGTATCTGAAAAACCAACAGGGAAGATAAGATAAAATACCATACCATGCCGGATTAATCCTCAACAAGACAGAAAAACAGAAGCCGCAAACAAATCGGAAACAGCAAAACTTAACCATGAAACTCAGCCATATCAGTGCTTCCACTAAATGTAAACAGGGTAGCCGCTCCATTTAAAAGACAAAAATTGTTAAGATGACAGCAAGAATGAGAGGAAGAAACAAACAAAAACAATTGGACTGGATTAAAAAAAAAAAAAAAAAAAACAAGCCCCAACTACGTACTGTTTACAATAGATGTACTTTCGGCCCAGGCACGGTGTAATCCCAGCACTTTGGGAGGCTGAGGCGGGCGGATCACGAGGTCAGGAGTTCGAGACCAGTCTGACAAAATTGGTGAAACCCCATCTCTACTAAAAATACAAAAATTAGCCAGGCACAGTAGTACGAGCCTGTAATCCCAGCTACTCAGGAGGCTGAGGCAGGAGAATCGCTTGAACCTGGGAGGCACTCCAGCCTGGGTGACAGAGAGAAACTCCGTCTCAAAAAAAATATATATATATATATATATATATATATATACTTTAAAGATGCAGTAATCACTAATCACACTAATCACAAGAAAGCTGGCGTAACCATATTGATGTCAATAGACTTTGAAGCAAGAAGCATTACCAAAGATAAAGAGAGACAGTTCTTTTTTTTTTTTTTTTTTGAAACAGAGTCTTGCTCTGCTAATTTTTGTATTTCTAGTAGAGATAGGGTTTTTCTGTGTTGGCCAGGCTGACCAACAGAGCGAAAGGTCAAACTCCTGACCTCAGGTGATCCACCCGCCTCAGCCTCCCAAAGGGCTGTGATTACAGGCGTGAGCCACCATGCCTGGTGAGAGATACTTCTCAATGATGATCAAATCAATGTATCAACAAGACAAAAATCCTAAATATGTCTGTACCTAATGACAGCTTGAAAATACATGAAACAGTGCTCGCTTCGGCAGCACATATACTAAAATTGGAACGATACAGAGAAGATTAGCATGGCCCCTGCACAAGGATGACACGCAAATTTGTAAAGCATCCCATAAAAAAAAAATATGTGAAACAAAAATTGACAGAACTAAATGGAGAAATAGATGAATTTGTAATCATTGTCACATTGTCTCCAAAGATGGTCACCAACAGTGCCACCATCATCCAACCACATACCACATCTCCCAACAAGAGACAGAGTTATTTTCCTACTCTTTATTTTTTAATTTTTATTATTTTGTTTTTGAGACAGAGTCTCGCTCTGTCACTCAGGCTAGAGTGAAGTGGCGTGATCTCGGTTCACTGCAACCTCCACCTCCTGGGTTTAAGCGATTCTCCTGCCTTGGCCCCCCAAGTAGCTGGACTACAGGTGTGCGCCACTACACTTAGCTAATTTCTATATTTTTAGTAGAGACGGGGTTTTGTTGCCTTGGCCAGGGTGGTCTTGAACTCCTGACCACAAGTGATCCACCCATCTTGGCCTCCGAAAGTGCTGGGATTACAGTCATGAGCCACCGCACCTGACCGTATTTTCCTACTCTTTAGATCAGCATGATCCTTATGACTTGCTTTGACAGAATGTAGCAGAAATGTTTCTGGGCCAGTTCTAGCCTGGCCCTTAAGAGGCTGGAAGATTCTCTTTCACTCTCTTGAAAGCCAGCTGCCATGTAGAATACCTTGGACTAGACTACTGAGAATTGGGAGATCCCATGGAGACACAGAAGGCACATGGACTAGAACTGATACATCCTAGCCAAGGCCCCAGTACCTAAGTGAAGTTAGCAGTAGCTGAGCTTCCAGATGGTTCCAGCTATCCAAATGACACCAGCTGATACCTCAGTAGGCCGCGTCACCCAGTGGACCCACAGAATCATGGGGAATAATGAATTATCTGAAGCCATGAGATTTTGGGGTGGTTTGCTATGCAGCAGTCTATCAATGAAACATGGCTTTCTCTGTCATTGATGGGATAAGCAGACAAAAGCCAGTGATGACAGCGGCTTCCTCTGCATGCCCCCTTCACTTTGCTGCCACTGCCCAGCCCAAGGGAGTCAGTCATGGAAGTCCCCAAGGAGCAGGATGGCCAGTGGTCTCAGAGGTGGAAATGAGAGATGAAGAGTAAAATGCTAAGTTGACTGAGATTCTGGAGCTCTTGGTTGCAGTTGTTCTTCCAGACCAATAATTAAAAGCTCATGGGCTTTGAACAAGGCTGTAGGAGAAATGACTTACTGCATCCATGAAACGTGGACGCTGACTTACTCTTTCATGAAAACCCTGCAGAGGTCAAAAGCTAGCTCTATCAGCTCTGCCAAGCATGCATTGTCCACACTGAATGGGGCCCTACCAGACTTGAGACTTTTCCGTACATTTTCTATGATTCAGTGGCTGGTGAAGTGAAGGGAGCTGTAGAAACAAAGGAAGAAACGGATGACTACATCTGCTCCTATTCTATATCCTGGTTTTGGAAACTTGCAGCCTTCCTAACAAGGATGACTTCAGGAAGAGAAAAGGTCATCAAAACAATCGCTGGTATCTCCAAGGATGAAAGACACTCATGGGGCAGGACCGAGCACCCCACTAAGCTCAACCTACATCAACAGACACCCAGCCAACCCTGAGACACATGAGCACACCCAGCCAAGATCACCGAAGTCCTCCACAGTCCATTCTCAGAATTGGCCAATCCCCAGCAGCCCCCGAGACATTTGAGCAAGTCAGGCAGAGGACTGTGAAGCTCAGCCAGCCTTCAGCTGACCCTGAGACGCCAGAGTGAGCTCAGCTGAGGTCAGCAGAACTTCCCAGCCATGCCCAGCCCAAATCAGCCAACCTCCAGCTGACCCGCAGCCTCATCAACAACACTCAGCTGCTCGTTAAGCTAGACAAGGCTGGGTTCCCCCGTAACCTAAGGACCAGATTCTATGCTGCAGAGGCGCCCAAGTGGCCCAAACCTCCTGCCACACGTTCCATCCAGCATCTAATACCTTCTAAGAACTTCTGCCTCATCAAACACTTCACTCCTGCAAGAAGAGTTGAATGTCATGTCTTCCTTGCTCGTGTTAGCCGGCTCATTTCTTGAACTACTGAACCCACCTTTGCAAAATTATGACTGAGGCAGTGAAAGAGATCTAACTTCACTGATTCCATCTTGCTTCCAACCTCCAAGCTGCCCTTGTTCATTCCTGGGCGTAGGCTGAGCTAACTGGGAGAAAATTAATTTATAGTTTATAGCTTAAAACGAAGACGATAACAGCCTTTCCCAAAGCAGACCTCCTTTTTGTCCGGAGAATAAATTGCCTTGGAGGACTCACATTAGCCACAAGATTAGGAATTATGGTCTAGGAGTCATGCAGCTGGAGGCTGCAAGATTCTGACCCTCCCTAAACCGCTCCTAAGATCAGTGCTTGAGATATTTTGCACACCCTGCCACCCAGATTGATAAACTGGCTCATCTGATCTTGCAGCCCCCATGCAGGAACTGACTCAGCGCAAGAAGACAGCTTCAACTTCCCATGATTTCATCTCTGACCAATCAGCACTACTGGCTTACTGGCTTCCCCCCACCCACCAAGTTGTCCTTAAAAACTTTGCTCCCCGAATGCTGGGGGAGATTGATTTGAGTAAAGATAAAACTCCTGCCTCCTGCACAGCCAGCTCTGTGTGAATCACCCTTTCTCTACGACAGTTCCCCTGTCTTGATAAATTGGCTGTAAGCACGGGCAAGGTGAACCCCTTGGGTGATTGTACTATTGATGAAAAATTCCACTTTCTTCCTCCTCATTGTTTAAAGAAGAAGTTAGTGAAGTAAGCCAAACCTCATTGTAGGACCCACAATAACCCCTTCCTACACACATTCAAGGCTGGCAGACCCAAACCAAGGAGGGACTGAGCATCAGGAGTGTTGTATACCTTTTTATGAAGTTTACTCATGAGAAGAAAGAGCTTCAGCCAAATCTGCTGCACCTGCCCCGCCTCCACTGGAGTCTGCCCTGGTTGCCAAGACTCATTTGGTTCAGTCTTTGTGTTTTTCTCAGTCCGTTGTAACTGGCAGTGTCCTAGCAACCTGAGAGACTTCACAGTGGTGTCAGGGCCATGTAGGGTCTGCTATGGCCATGATGCTCTGTGTCATGCTGGTCCTAGAGACGCCATGCCATGTGATGGGAGCAGTGCAGGGACTTGGACCAGGCCCAGCTCCCCAAGGGCTGCTGGGCAAGAGGGTGGTTTTGGTCATAGTCGGAGTTTAGCTGAGAGCCTACTTTATGGAAGTAGAGACAGATTGGCCACTGGCATTTCTATCCTTCTAGGAGGAAAACATCACGTTTTTGGAAACTCAGCCACATGGAAATGTAAAAACTGGAGGCCATTAATACAAAGTTTATTTGGGCTTAAAATAGGGGCTTTTAGAAGAGGACATAAAGAGAAAGCTAAACATTCAGAACAAGTTGAGTTGATGGCTGGCATTGCAAGAAACGTTCAGTCTTTAGAAGATGCAGCAAAATATATCTGATAGGAAGAATCTGCAGCCAAAACAGCCTTCAAAATGTGTCAAAGAAAACACAGCACCTTTAGACAGCATGAAAACATCTCTGGATGACCATGATGGTCTTCAGGGATGCATGAGGCTGCTTTCACAAGAAGCCAGAGAAGAGAAGGAAGAGTGGGTGAACATAGTCAGCGGAATGAAATAGAGAAAACTCTAAAGCCTCTGGGTGACCAGTTGCTTAAAGAGGAGGGTTGGGCGGCCTTCCTGGGAGAAGGCAGCATGGATGGTGCGAGCTCAGGCCTTCCTGGGAGAAGGCAGCATGGATGGTGCGAGCTCAGAACTGGGTCAAACAACTGCATTCAAAAGCCAGCGGCTCCTAGATTCTTCAAAAGGAGTTTGAAGAAGTGGATGCCATTCAGAGTTCTTAGCCAGGCGCAGTGGCTCAAGCCTATAATCCCAGCACTTTGGGAGGCTGAGGCAGGTGGATCGCCTGAGGTCAGGAGTTTGAGATCAGCCTGGCCAACATAGTGAAACCCCGTCTCTACTAAAAATACAATTAGCTGGGCGTGGTGGCGGGTGCCGGTAATCCCAGCTACTAGGGAGGCTGAGGCAGGAGAATCGTTTGAACCCAGGAGGCAGAGGTTGCATCACTGCACTCCAGCCCTCCAGCCTGGGCAACAAGAGCAAAATTCCATCTCAAAGAAAAAAAACCAGTCCTTTTTAGACACTTTATTTATTTATTTAATTTTAGACAGGATCTTGCTCTGTAGCCCAGGCTGCAGTGCAGTGGCACAAACATGGCTTGCTGCAGCTTGGACCTCCTGGCAAAAGCGGTCCTCCCATCTCGGCCTCCCAAGTAGCTGGGACTACAGGTGCGCACCACCACACCCGGCTAACTTTGGCATATTTTATAGAGACAGGGACTTTGTAGGTTGCTCATGCTGGTCTCCAACTCCTTGGCTCAAGTAATCCACCCGCCTCAGCCTCCCTAAGTGTTGGGATTACAGCAGTAAGCCACTGAGCCCAGCAAAAACACCTTAAAAGAAACCAAATGTACACCAAATTAGCTAAAGGAGATGAAATGATTGATGCTGTCATATTTAAAGTCGACAAACTGAGACAGCCTCACTGAAGTCAGACAAACACAGACAGGAGAGGCAACAGCTCCAGCAGGAACTCCAAGTCCTTCCTGAATTGCATCAAGGAAAAGAAATCAGTGTGCACCAAATCGCCATTTAGAGAGAATGTGCCCTTTAATGATAGAGGAGACTGTTTCTGAAGCAGATGGCAAGACCAGGCATGCTGGAGACTTGTAAAGTACAAGCCCAAATTCTGTCAGGAAAATGCAGAAGAATCATAAGGCATCACTCAAGCTAGCTTACTTCCTGTAAGAGAAAAAACCCACAATAATGGGTTTAGAGCTCTGTTGCCTGAAAAAAAAAAATACCTTGAAAACTTATACATTAGTAAAAATTATTGGAGAAGAATTTTAATGCTTTCAAGAATATCCCTAATGTTCAAATGGGCATTTGGCCAAGGCCAAGAGAATCACCAGGCAGGGCTGCCACAGTAAACATAGGATGCCCAGCTAAATTTGAGAGACTCATACTACACAAATTATCATTATTATTTTATTTTTTGAGACAAGGTCTCATTCTGTCACCCAGGCTGGAGCGCGGTGGTGCGATCACAGCTCACTGCAGCCTCAACTTCCTGGGCTCAAGTAATCCTCCTGCCTCAGCCTCCTGAGCAGCAGGGATTACAGGCGGGCACCACCATGCCCAGCTAATTTTTAAATTTTTTTGTAGAGAGGGGGTCTCGCTTTGTTGCACAGGCTGGTGTCCAGCTCCTGGGCTCAAGCGATCCTCCTGCCTCAGCCTCCCAAAGTGCTGGGGTTACGGGTGTGAGCCCCTGCATTGGGCCATTTCTGATCTTTATTAAACAAATCTAACTATCTTTTCAGCTGTCTTTAAAGACTTATCCAGATTTGGATTTTCGTTGTCTCTGCCCAGCTCTCCCCCCTTCATTCTGATCATCCTCACCTGCTCATTCTTTACAGCACAGTGAGAGCTCCAGGCTATACGTCCAGTCAGCCTCAGCCCAAACTCTGCCTCAGCCATCCACTAAATGTGTGACCTCAGAAAAGTACTTTAACTCGTGTGTGTGTGTGTGTGTGTGTGTGTGTGTGTGTGTGTGTGTGACGCTGTTTCACTCTGTCACCCAGGTTAGACTGCAGTGGTGTGATCTCAGCTCAACACAACCTCCACCTCCCGGGTTCTAGCAATTCTCCTGCCTCAGCCTCCTGAGTAGCTGGGACTAGAGGTGCATGACACCATGCCTGGGTAATTTTTGTATTTTTAGTAGAGACGGGGTTTCACCATGTTGGCCAGGCTGGTCTTGAACTCCTGACCTCAGGTGATCCACCCACTTCGGCTTCCCAAAGTACTGGTGTTACAGGCGTGAGCCACCGCACCCGGCCACCTTAATGTTTTGTACATCAGTTTCCCCATCTGTAAAACAAGGATTAAAGTGGTACCTTTACATAAGGGATATGTTCAAATTAAGGAAAATAATATGTCAAACACTTGGAAGTATTATCCAACTGAATTTAGTAAGCACTAAAGATGGTAAAGCACATAACCGTAATTAGCAGTAACTGAACAACCGTGTCTTGAGTTAGGCATTGTAGCAACTCCTGGGTGTATGAAGATCATGAAGACGAAGTTGCCGTCACTGGGTCTCTACGTGCAGAAAGGAAGAAAGATGAGAAAACCACAAGCAATGTGATGGAATGGAACATCGTATCATAGAGTAAGAGTTCACCAGTCACTGCTTTCCCTGGGGTCCAGTAAGAGACCCTGACCCAGTCATTCACGAAGAGAAGGAGGGCATTCTGGCAGAAGGAACAGAGGAAGGAGAGGCTCAGTTTCCCAACAAGCCAGATGCTCATCAACTAAAGCCTGAGAAACTTCCATTTTGCACAGTGAGTCACACCTGCTGCCTGTTGACCAGCGCCTCTTCCTCAGCCCTCCCTAATTCCTGTTTTCCTGCATGTGGTTACTAGACCGACAGTAGACCCCTCATCCGACCACCTGCTGCTGCCTGTTGAGCAACTGTTCTTCCTTGCCCTATTTCCCTTCTCCTGCTTTAATATAAACACCTAACTTTTTTTTTTTGGCGGGGGGGACAGTTTTGCTCTTGTTGCCCAGTCTGGAGTGCAATGGCATGATCTCAGCTCACGGCAACCTCCGCCTCCCAGGTTCAAGCGATTCTCCTGCCTCAGCCTCCTGAGTAGGTGGGATTACAGGAGCCCACCACCATGCCCAGCTAATTTTTTGTGTTTTTAGTAGAGATGGGGTTTCACACTGTTAGCCAGGCTGGTCTTGAACTCCTGACCTCAGGTGATCAGCCCACCTCAGCCTCCCAAAGTGCTGGGATTACAAGCAGGAGCCACCGTACCCAGCCTAAACCCCTAACTTTAGTCGGCGAGGGAAAGACATATTTGGGTCTTCCTCCCATCCTCCAGCTGACGCCACCTCTAATAAAGCCACGTTCCCTGGCAATACTCTTGGTCTCAGTGACTGGCTTTCTGTGTGGGAACCAGTGGGACCTAGGCTGAACCGCTAGCAATCAGTTAACAGGCATTGCTGTTTTGAAGGCTCCAAGTCACTAAAGGGGAGGAGCGGAGGTTGAGAATAATAGACAGCAGGACAGATAAATCATTAAAGATGCTGATGGCAGGCAGTATAGACTCTGCAGGTGGCCTGCATGGGTTCAAATCCTGGTTCTACCACTTAGCAGCTTTGTGACTTTGGGAAAATTAAATACCTTCAATGCCTCAGTTTCCAGGTCTATAAAATGGGGACAATAGTAATGGTAGTAATAATGGCCTCATAGAAATGGGAGAAATTGGCCGGGTGCGGTGGCTTACACCTGCAATCCCAGGATTTTGGGGGGCCAAGGCGGGCAGATCACAAGGTCAAGAGATTGAGACCATCCTGGCCAACATGGTGAAACCCCGTCTCTACAAAATTATCTGGGCACAGTGGCAGGTGCCTGAAATCCCAGCTACTCAGGAGGCTGAGGCAGGAGAATAGCTTGAATCAGGAGGTCAAGCGTTGCAGTGAGCCGAGATTGCACCACTGCACTCTAGCCTGTCAACAGAGCAACACTCCTTCTCAAAAAAAAAAAAAAAAAAAAAAAAAAAAAGAAAGAAAGAAATGGGAGAAATTAAGTAATGGACATAAAGTGCTTAGCACTATGCCCGTACTGAAAGTAGTAAATGCTCAATACGTGTTAGCTGCTGCTGCTTTAAATATAGGGCTAGATCTCTGTCTTCTAAGACAATGTAGGTACAGATATTTGGATAGCTATAGATACCTCAGGGAACCGCCTTCCTCACCGTGTCCACCCTGTTTTATGCCGGGACCGAATCATCCTGTCATTTCCTGGTAGACTTTGTTTGCAACAGTTCTGTCCTAGCTGCTGAGAGGAAAGCATGAGATTTTCTGTGCCTACCTTGTTCCCACCCACTAATTATTCTGGACTCCTCAACCCTCCTTTCCAGATACCTGCCCCTGCCCAATCTCCTTTTTAAGTAACTAAGTCAATTAATACATAAAGGTTTAGCACTGAAGAACTGCCAGGAGCAGAGACTCTCCGGTGGCCAAGCGGCCTGTATTCTACCTCCCAGGTTTCCTCCTCCTTCCCTTGGAGGGTTTCTAGTTTCTCTTGCCCTTGTCATCCCTCCATCCCTCCATCCATCCGTCCACCCATCAATCATCCATCCAGCCATTTATTCAACCATCCATGTGGCCATCCAAACATCTATCAACCAGGGGCAGCTTTGCAAGGAACTTCCAGCAATGCCTAGAGATAGATATTCTTGGTTATCACAATTGGTGGCAGGGGACAGGGTGCTTCTGGCTTCCAATTGTTAGAGACCAGGGATGTTACTAATGCAGAGGACAGCCCACACAACCGGGAGTTCATCAGCCTAAAATACCATTGGTCCCAAGGTTGTGAAACTATATCCAACCAGCCATCTGACCATCCAAGCATACCTTTATCTATTCATTCATTCTGTATTTACCTTAACAACTGCGCGGCTCATCCAGGAAAGACTACAGGTGAGGCTTGGTCATAGGCCCACATCCCAATGTCTAGTGGTATTTTATGCCTCCCTATTCATGTCTGAGAAGAGAATTTAATTCTTCAAAGGCAGCAAATACCTTCACAATGTACTTTGGTCTTTGGATACGTCTACTGGCATTGCCAGCTGGGGGGCTATCTAGACAGACACCCGGAAACATTCCCCTCTTCTTGAGCAGGACTCCCGATGGCCAGGGACTGACCTACACTAGGGAATCTCACGAGGTTATCAGTTTGCAGGGACAGTGGCACCATCCTTGTGGATTTCTCCCTGTGGCTGCCAGGCAGGACACCCAAGCCTTGCAGTCTCTGTCCTCGTCTTACCCCACCTCTCTGCATTTGATACAGCTGACCACATCTTCCCTGTTAGAGTATGATCCTCTCTTGGCTTCTGTGCTCCTGATGGAAAGAGGGCTCCTCTCCCTGCTGGTTTCTTCCCCTCTTCTGCTCAACCTCTAAATGTGCACCTGCCCCAAGCCTTCCTCCTGGCCTTTGGCTGCTCCTCATGACTTTCAATTCCCTATAAGCTGAATCCCAAATCTATATTTCCAGCCCAGCCTCCTCCCAGGATCCACGTATTAAACCGCTACTTGATGTCTCCTGGATGCTTAAAGGACATCTCAAACGCAACACTACTGAGACATTTCTCCCCCATTCCCCTCTCCACAGACTTCCATTTCACAACCATCTACCCTGTTCCTTGGGCCAAAAGCCTGGGAGTCATCCTCTCTTTCCTTCCTACCTCCCTACACATCCATTTCTTCTCCAAGTTCTTCAGACTCTATTTAAAAACGTAACTTCACCCAATTCTCTCTGTATCCCAGAATATAAAGCCTCCCTAAAAGCAGGGACCTGCTCAGTCCCTCACAGTGTATCTCCAGTACCTGACACACAGTAGGTGCTCATTAAATGAAACTTCAGATGGGTAGTGAACACCCTTCTCCTAGATCAAGTGAAATTAGAAACCAAAAGGTTTTCTAGTGAGCATCCAACAGGGCAGCAGGCAGGACAGCGGTGGAGATGACTCCAGGACTATTTCAGCAAAAGATGGAAATATCCGATGACTTTCCCCAGACCTACAGACTTGACTTGTTTAGTTCACTTGGAACTTCACATATCCCTTCCTTAGGCTTGATTCACCTCCATCCCTTAGCAAGCAGCTGGTGCTTATTCAGTGTTAGTTGAATGAATGAGTTTTTGAAAGCTTTCAAGTTCATACCCTTTGGGCTCCCTGTTCCACCTTCTCTGAACACATTCTTTCTTTCCTCACACCAGGTACAGCATGACTAATTAGGCCTCGGCTTGCCTAAGACCTATTTACAAATAATTTCTTAGAGTGGGTCATTCCTTTCAACTGTTATACTTTGATTTTTCTCCATTTCATTCTAAAGATCACATTATCTAGTTTGCTAAGGTTGCCATAACAAAGTGCCAAGGACTCGGTGGCTGGAGGTCCAAGACCAAGGTGTCTGCAGGGTTGGTTTCTCTAGAGGCCTCTCTCCTTGGCTTGTAGATGCCATCTTCTCCCAGGGGACCTCATGGTCCCCCTCTTGTGTGTGTCTGTGTCCGAATCTCCTCTTCTTAGAAGGACAGTGATGTAAGAGGAATGAAGGATGAGGGTGGCCAGCATTGGATTGGAACCCAATCTAATGACCTCATTTTAATTTAATTACCTCTTTAAAGACCCTGTCTTCAAATATAGTCTCATTCTGAGGTATTGGAGATTAAGACTTCAACAGATGAATTGAGGACAGGGGTACAATTTAGCCCATCACACTGTCACCAGTTCCTAGACTTACACTTTTATATTGACAGCAATAATTGCAAAGGAAGAAATGTCCTTGAGCATAGGCCAAAAGACAGCTCAGGTTCTAAAGAGAAATGCCTCCCACACCCACCCCAAGACGTCCACACTCCCTAAACAAGTACAAATTGCTAGGGGGACCCACAAGCCCTTATTCCTGTGGATGAACCTGAACTTTACTCTGGCCTTGTGGGTGAAACACAACTGCATTGTGAAACATGAGTATGACAGAATGAACAAGGCAGCCAGATGCACATGCTACACATTTTCCTGATTGAATTTCCACTTCTACAACAAATAGACTCTGGATTTGACAAGAGCAGGCAATCTCTAGTAGACCCATCTTACCCCAGCTGACTCCTATTCATCAGCTCTTCACTTCAGTGATACCTCCCCAGAAAAACCCACCCTGACCATCCTAGCCAATGCTGGCACCCCACCCTTCATTTCTGTTACATCACTGTTTATTTTTTTTCAAAGCACTTACTCTTGGAAATAATCACACTTATTTACTTTATTGGCTGTCTCCTTTCACTAGAACACATAGATGAAAAGGAACAGTCGGGCCCTTGTCTGCCTTGGTTCAAGTCTGAATCCCCACAGCCCGGTACATAAGACACCTTGCTCAATCAACAGGCATCGAATGAATGAATAAGACACTGCTGTACTTTTTAAGAGTTGGTTTGACTGGCTGGGTGCGGTGGCTTACGCCTGTAATCCCAACACTTTAGGAAGCCAGGCTGGCAGATCATGAGGTCAGGAGTTCGAAACCAGTCTGGCCAACATGATGAAACCCTGTCTCTACTAAAAATACAAAAAAATTAGCTTGGCGGAGTGGTGCACTCCTGTAATCCCAGCTACTCAGGGGGCTGAGGCAGGAGAATCACTTGAACTTGGGAGGCAGAGTTTGCAGAGCTGAGATAGTGCCACTGCACTCCAGCCTGGGCAACAGAGGGAGATTCTGTCAAAAGAAAGAGAGAGGAAGGAAGGAAGAAAGGAAAGATGGAAGAAAAGATTTGACTGTCTTTTTTCTTTTTTTTTAATTTGAGACAGGGTCTCACTCTGCCACCCAGGTTGGAGTGCAGTGGCAAGATCTCAGCTCACTGTAACCTCTGCCTCCCAGGTTCAAGTGATCCTCTCACCTCAGCCTCCTGAGTAGCTGGGATTACAGGCATGAGCCACCACACCTAGCTAATTTTCGTATTTTTAGTAGAGATGGGGTTTCACCATTTGGCCAGGCTGGTCTCAAACTCCTGACCTCAAGTGATCTGCCCACCTCAGCCTCTGAAAGTGCTGGGATTACCTCTCAGAGTGCTGAGCCATCGCGACTGGCCTCAAGTGACTTTTTCATATTTTCCTTCCAAACTATATTTGTATTTTTCTGAGTCTAAAGTGGTTAAAAATCATTTGCCTTCCTCCTGGGCAGTGACTCAAACTTCTGGCCAGGAAGGAACACCAAGGAGGGGAGGTCAGAGTGGAACTGAAGCGCTGCCCTGCGGGCGACCACAAGGGGGCGCCGCCGGAACCCAGTTTCTCTCGGGTCTCTGCCCCACGAGAAGCCCGGGCGGGGGGCTCCCGGAGGCCGCAGCGGCCTCCAACTAGGCGCCATCACCTCCAGGCCTGAGGTCCCCGAACGTGCCTCTCGCCCTCTGCAAGTCCCCCAACCGCGGGAAGAGAGGCCCGGCCCGCGACGGCGTCCCCAAGATGAAGGCTGGCTGTAAAAACATTCCCTTCGCAGCAACTACAAATACCACATTCCTGGGAAGAAATTTATGATCTACCTAAAGAAAGGCACAAAGCTTTACAACAGACCATAAAGCTTAAAGTAAAGGGAGAGACAAACCGTATTCCCGGCTGGGAAGATTATGAAAATGCCGATTCTCCCCGAAATTAAAGCAAATCCAATCTAAATCCCAACAGGTTTTGGCAAACAAGAAGCAAAATCTGTCTCGAAAAGCCAACACATTACGTTAGTCAAGATCATTAAACAAAAAATAGTAATGATAACTACCAGTTTTGGTGTTTGTGTGTATCAGTAGGAAATGGTGAATACATAAGGAGAGGAACTTTCTGCGTGCACAAGCAAGGAAGCAATCATAATAGAAAAGTTTGATAGATTTACGTATCAAAAGAGCCCATTTATGCAATAAAGAGGCAGATGTCAATGGAAAAATACCAGTGACTTCTGATAGACAGGTAATATTCTTAATATACAGAGGGGTCTTCTCTGTTTTTCATGAAGATCAACAGACAAATAGAAAACTGGGAGAGGACACAGGCAGGCTATTCAGAAAGAACTATTTGACCAATAAACACATAGGAAAATATTCCAGACCTCCCAGTAATCAGAGAAGTGCAAATTAAAACCACATGATGGCCAGCGCAGGGGCTCAGGCCTGTAATCCCAGCACTCTGGGAGGCCGAAGTGGAAGGATCACTTAAGGCCAGGAATTTGAGACCAGCCTGGGCAACATGGAGAAACCCTGTTTCTACAAAAAATACAGAAAAGGCCGGGCGTGGTGGCTTATGCCTGTAATCCCAGCACTTTGGGAGGCTGAGGTGGGCGGATCACTTGAGGTCAGGAGTTCGAGACCAGCCTGGCCAACATGGCGAAAACCTGTCTCTACTAAAAATACAAAAATTAGCTGGGCGTGGTGGCAAGCAACTGTAATCCCAGTTACCCTGGAGGCTGTGGGAGGAGAATCGCTTGAACTCGGGAGGTGGAGGTTGCAGTGAGCAGAGACAGTGGCACTGCACTCCAGCCTGGGCGACACAGGGAGACTCCATCTTAAAAAAACAAACAAAAATTAGCCAGGTGTGGTGGCATGCTCCTGTAGTCCCTGCTATTCAGGAGGCTGGAGTGGGAGGATTGACTGAGCCCAGGAGGTCGAGGATGCAGTGAGCCAAGGTTGCACCACTGCACTCCAGCCTGGGCCACAGTGCGAAACCCTGTCTCAAAGCAAAAAACAAACCCCCTTTCAAAAGCCCATGACGCTCTCTTGCCTGCCAAACAGGCAAATGTTAAATAAAAAGATGACCCCAGGCCCCAGAACCTGGGAGATCCCTTCTTCCAGCCAGTTTCTACAGCGCATCTCCCGTGGCCCAGCTCCCTCCCAGGCGCGGGCGATGCGCAGTGAAAACGCTGATTGCTCCTGCTGTCCTGGGGCCCACACTCCAGGGACTGAGGCGGGAACGCGTGAGTGTTCCCGAGAGTGGGGGGAGTGCCATTCGATGGGGAGGCTGGGGAGGTCAGGGGATGCCGAGGGGACCACAGACCTGGATGACGTCAGACAACCAGACACAGGTGCGGGAAAGGATGCTCCCGGCTGCAGGGGCCATGGCCTGTATGCAGGAGCGGGCCCGTGTGTTCAAGAGACGGGAGGAGGGGTGGCGGGGCGCGGGGAGACCAGGGCGCCGGCCGGGGCTGGGGAGAGTAGGTTCTGGAGCCCCTGGCCAGGCTCGGGGTTAATTCTGAACGACAGAGAAAGCCGGGGAGGGTGTTCTGCAGGGGCCTGGCAGGATTGCATTACGTTCTCAAGTGCGCCCGCTGGCGGCTGCGGGGAAAACAGCCTGGGCGGGGGCGGTGGAGGCGCCAGGTGAGAGAATCCCAAGGAAAGGATGGTGTGGACCCAGGTGGGAGAAACGGTCCCATCTGGACAGACTTTGGAGGCAGAGACTGGGGACTTACTGATAGATTCGGTGTAGGGTGTGAAGCAAAGAGGGGAGGCGAGGATGGCTTCAAGATTTTGGCTTCGGCTGCTGGGACAGAGTTGTCCTGGCGGGAATGGAGAAGGCCGGAAGAGGACCAGGTGTGGAAGAGAATGTACTGGGATGGCGTGAGTGTGAAGAGTCGCAGCTTTTTAGAAGAGCAGATTGTCAATATCTGTCAAATATTTTGCCAGGTGCTGGCCATTTAAACCAGCCAACCCGCTTGTAGCAATTTATCTTAGGAAAACAGCAGGCTGAGAAACAAGGAAGGGCAGGGGGCATATAAATATCTCCAAGGCTGCTTTGCTTGTAAGAGCAAACATTTGGAAAAACATAAATACTTTCAATCAAATAAAATACAGTGCACCAAAAGATAGAACCCTCTACATCCATTAAAATATAATCTGTCCTGGATGACATGGGGAGGTGATCAGAAAATTTGAGGTGAGGAAGAGCCAATCAGAAAATTATACAATCTGACTTTTCACAAAGTCAACTTTGTAGGTGTGCATTTGTAGGTAGAAAAAATCTGGAAGAATATACACTGATTGCACATTGAGATGGATATCAGCAGTTATCCTAGGAGAGTGTAATTACGGTCAAGGCATTGGTATGGGTTGAACTGTGTTCCACCCACCTGTAATCCCAGCACTTTCGGAGGCCAAGGCAGATCACATGAGGTCAGGAGCTTGAGACCAGTTTGGCCAACATGGTGAAACCCCATCTCTATTAAAAATACAAAAATTACCCAGGCATGGTGGTGCGTACCTGTAATCCCAGCTACTTGGGAGGCTGAGGCATGAGAATCGCTTGAACCCAAGAGGCAGAGGTTGCAGTGAGCAGAGATCACGCCACTGCACTCCAGCCTGGGCAACAGGGCGAGACTCCAACTCAAAAAAAGAAGAAAAGAAAGAAAATGTAATATGTTGGAAATAGAGTTACAGATATCACTAGTTAAGGTGAGGTCCTTAGGATGGGCCCTATTTCAAGATGACTGCCATCCTCATTGAAAGGGGAAATTTGGATACAGACACACAGGGAGAACATCGTGATAAAGGCAGAAATCAGGGCAATACTTCTACACACCAAAGAGCGCCAAAGATTGCCAGTAAGCCAACAGAAGCTGGGAGAAAGATATGCAGCCAATTCTTCTTCACAGCCCCCAGAAGGAACCGACCCAGCTGGCGCTTTGAGCCTCCAGAGCTGTGAGACAATAGATGTCTGTTGTTTGAGCCGCTCCACTCCGTTGGGGTATTGATTACGGCAGCCTTAGCAAACTAATATAGCTGACTTGCTATCTCATCTGAAATTTCTACACTATGCAATATGTTTATCTTCAGAAAACCTAAGTATTTTCATTTTAAATAGAAAATTCAATTAACGAGTTATCTGGTGAACTTATTTGGGTAGAAACAAGTTTCAAATTTGTATTCCTGTTGATGACATTTTCATTTTCTGAGCAGTATTCTGAAAAGGTCAGGTAAAACAATGTAACTGTTTTTAAAAATGTTTTAAATTAAAAAAAAAAATTAACACCCTGCTGGGGAGGCTGTCACAGAAGGTGGCAGTAGTGGCAGTGCTGGTTGGTTTGACCGAGGAGCCCTCTGTGAAGAGAAATAAGATCTCCATTGCAGTGTTGTTTATAACAGGGAAAAATTGGATGCAATCCAAACAAACAGCAGCTGAAAGTTCTCTGGGTTATAGTACTTCCCAGCTCTATGCCATTTATCTCATTTAATCCTAATATTATTATTTAGCCATGATTACCTATGAAATAGTATTTTCCCCAATTTGTAGACAGAAACATAATAAATATGAGAAAAGGAGTTCATCTTCACTAGCAATTTTTTTAAGTAAGAAAAAGAAGAACGGCAGTCGGAGGGCGGCGGGCGGTGGGAGGGCTGAGGGCAGCGCGGGCTGCGGGCGGCGCGCAGTGGGCATAGCGGGTGCGGGGCTGCGGGCGGCCGCTCGATGCTGGCTACTGTGCGGAGACCACGGCGGGCCGCGAGCCGCCTCGTCCTGCCCTGGCTGCGGCCCCCCAGGTCCCTGTGCCCCCTGCCCGAGTGCCCCAGCACCCGCCGGCGGCGCTGACCTCAGCGCGCACCTATGGGCTCGTTACCAGGACATGCGGAGACTGGTGCACGACCTCCTGCCCCCTGAGGTCTGCAGTCTCCTGAACCCAGCAGCCATCTATGCCAACAACGAGATCAGCCTACGTGACGTTGAGGTCTATGGCTTTGACTATGACTACACCCTGGCCCCTTATGCAGACGCATTGCACCCCAAGATCTGCGCCGCCCGCGACATCCTAATTGAGCACTGCAAGTACCCAGAGGGGATTCGGAAATATGACTACAACCCCAGCTTTGCCATCCATGGCCTCCACTATGACATTCCAAAGAGCCTCCTGATGAAGATTGACGCCTACCACTACGTGCAGCTGGGGACAGCCTACAGGGGCCTCTAGCCTGTGCCAGATGAGGAAGTGATCCAGCTACATGGGGGCACCTGGCACATCCCATTGTACCAGACGAGCGGATTCTACAGCAAGGGTCCCTCCATTAGGCAGTTCATGGACATCTTCTCGCTGCCAGAGATGGCTCTGCTGTCTTGTGTGGTGGACTACTTCCTGGGCCACGGCCTGGAGTTTGACCAAGCGCACCTCTACAAGGACGTGACGGACGCCATCCGAGACGTACATGTGAAGGGCCTCATGTACCAATGAATCGAGCAGGACATGGAAAAGTACATCCTGAGAGGGGACGAGACGCTTGCCGTCCTGAGCCGCCTGGTGGCCCAGGGGAAACAGCTGTTCCTCATCACCAACAGCCATTTCAGCTTCGTAGACAAGGGGATGCGGCGCATGGTGGGTCCCGATTGGCGCCAGCTCTTCGATGTGGTCATCGTCCAGGCGGACAAGCCCAGCTTCTTCACTGACCGGCGCAAGCCTTTCAGAAAACGCGACGAGAAGGGCTCGCTTCGGTGGGACCGGATCACCCGCCTGGAAAAGGGCAAGATCTATCGGCAGGGAAACCTGTTTGACTTCCTACGCTTGACAGAATGGCGTGGCCCCCACGTGCTCTACTTCGGAGACCACCTCTATAGTGACCTGGCGGATCTCATGCTGCGGCATGGCTGGCACACGGGCACCATCATCCCCGAGCTGGAGCGTGAGATCCGCATCATCAACACGGAGCAGTACATGCACTCGCTGACGTGGCAGCAGGCGCTCACAGGGCTGCTGGAGCGCATGCAGACCTACCAGGACGCGGAGTCAAGGCAGGTGCCAGCTGCCTGGGTGAAAGAGCGGCAGGAGCTGAGGTGCATCACCAAGGCCCTGTTCAACGCACAGTTCGGTAGCATCTGCCGCGCCTTCCACAGCCCCACGTACTTCTCGAGGCGCCTCGTGCGCTTCCCTGACCTCTACATGGCCTCCCTCAGCTGCCTGCTCAACTACCGCGGGGCCTTCACCTTCTACCCGCGCCGCACACCCCTGCAGCATGAGGCCCCGCTCTGGATGGACCAGCTCTGCACCGGCTGCATGAAGACTCCCTTCCTCGGCGACCTGGCTCACATCTGCTGAGAGCACCTTTATTGTCCCGGAAGGCTCCCCACCCTTCCTGCCCCGTCTACCCAGGGCATCCACCCAGACAAGCAATAAAAATGGTCTCCTCCCTGAAAAAAAATAGAAAAAGAACAGAACAATATGAATAAAAGGGAATTATTGTCATTGTTTTAAATACAGAAATAAAGTAATTAGAAAACAGAAAAAAATATGATACATCCCAAAGCTGGTTCTTTCCAAAAGAAACTCATAATCAGCAAATATCTGACACTTCAGCTTTTTTCGAATTAAAACCAATCATTACAATATTGAAGTGTATGTTATCAAATTAAAGGACATGTTTTAAATGACTTCACTGTTGATAAGAGCATGGTATCACCAGTTCTCATAAGTATGGCTGATGATAAACAGAAAAAAAATTCTGGAGAGGAACTTAGCAACGTTTATAAAAAAGCCTATTACATGGGAATGAAGATTTGTACACAAAGATGTTTATGCAAGCTGGAACTCTTCAGCTCAAGTGCTCCTCCTACCTCAGCCTCCCAATTAGCTAGGACTTCAGACACGTGCCACCATAGCCAGCTAATTTTTTTAATGTTTTATATTTCTAGAGATGAGCGTCTCACTATGTTGCTCAGGCTGGTCTCAAACTCCTGGCCTCAAGCAATCCTCCCACCACAACCTCCCAGCAGTGCTGGGATTACAGGCAGAAGCCACCTCGATTGGCCTGCTCAGCTCTTCAAGGGCACCTGCCTTCCTTGTCACAGAGCCCTCCTCCCACGTCTTGAAACCAGCAACACTTCATTGAGTCTTGCATTGAGTCCTTCCTATGTTTTGTTTTTATTATTTTATTTTTTTGAGATGGAGTCTCGCTCTGTCGCCCAGACTGGAGTGCAGTCGCATGATCCCTGCTCACTGCAACCTCCATCTCCGCCTCCAGGATTCAAGCGATTCTCCTGCCTCAGCCCCCCAGGGAGCTGGGATTACTGGCACCCACCACCATGCCAGGCTAAATTTTATATTTTTAGTAGAGGTGGGGTCATGAACTTAATTACATCTGCCAAGTTCTTTTCATCATGTAAGGTAACAGGTTCACAGGTTCCAGAGATTCGGATACGGATATCCTTGAGAGAAGGAGGACGCGTTCTGCCTTCCACAGGAGACAATGTTGAAATTATCTTCAAGAGAAAAAAAGCAGGACAGTAACCAGGGTTTCTCAACCTTGGAGCTGTTGACATTTTAGACTGGATAGTTCTTTGTCATGGGGACTGTCCTGTGGGTAGAGCAGCAGCCATGGCGTCTACCCACTAGAGCCCAGGGACACACACAGCCCTCCAGTTGTGACAACTGAAAACACATCCTTGTTGAGGGAGGTCAAAATCTCCCCCAACTGGGAACACACACACACATACACACACACACACACACACACACACACACAGAGTGGCCCTAATTCTGTGAAAAACACAGCACACACACCCACATGCACGCGTGCTCGTATATATGTAGAGTGCAAACCATTGAAGAAAAATAATAACGTATTAATAGTGGTTATCATGAATTTTGTCATAACTGTTGTTTTTTGTTCTTTATGCTTTTCTCTGCCTTTCAAGTTGAAATAGCTGTTACTTTTAAGCATTATTAACAAAGCAATTTTGCTCCAACTAGATTTTCGAACATGAAATTTATGTTTTTATTCCTAGGAGAAGTGCTACATGTTAGCACTTTGCTGTTCTAATGTACTGTTCGATTTTTTAAATCTCTATTCATAACTTAAGTGATGTTTTTCTTTTATTTGTCAGATTTTTGTGTCAGAATATATAATCTATGCTAAAATTAATTGAAGCATCAATAGACTTGGCAGTGCCTTTTGTCTGAAAGAACTACCCAGTTAAATGATTGGGCTGCTCAGAACGGTTTTTTGGAGATAATTGCTTGAGAACTTTTCTCGGTAGTTTCCTTGATTATAGGGTATTATCATTTTCCACTTCTTCTTGAGTGCATTTTGGCCATTTTTGCTTTTTCATAAAATCACCCACATCAGGGCATTTCTATTCATTAGATAGGATTGTATAGAAAAATACCTCATGATTTGTCATATCCACTATATCTGTAGTTTTCTCTCTTATTTATTCATTATGTTTTCCCAAGATTTGTCTCTCTCTTTTTTTTTTTTTTTTTTTTAAGATGGGGTTTCACCATGATGGCCAGGCTGGTTTTGAACTCCTAACCTCAGGTGATCCACCCACCTCAGCCTCCCAAAGTGCTAGGATTACAGGCGTGAGCCACTGAGCCCGGCAATTTGTCTCTTTTTATTGATTTTTTTTTTTTTTCAGAAGGATTGCCTCTTCAATATACTTATCAGTTCTTTGGATTTTATATTTTCTCATTAATTTATTTTCTTCCTTCTGGGGGCTTTTTTTTTGAGACGGAGTCTCACTCTCTCGCCCAGGCTGGAATGCAATGGCGTGATCTTGGCTCACTGCAACCTCCACCTCCCAGGTACAAACCATTCTCCTACCTAAGCCTGCCAAGTAGTTGGTCTCTAATTTTTGTATTTTTATTAAAGACAAAATTTCACTGTGTTGGCCAGGCTGGTCTCGAATCTTCTGGGTTATTTTTGGTTTTCGTTTTTTGTTTTGTTGTTTGTTTTTTGGGATGGAATCTCGCTCTGTCGCCCAGACTGGAGTGCAATGGCTCAATCTCGGCTCACTGCAACCTCCACCTCCCGGGTTCAAGCAATTCTCCTGCCTCAGCCTCCCCAGTAGCTGGGACTACAGGCACCCACCACCACGCCCAGCTAATTTTTGTATTTTTAGTAGAGGCGAGTTTCGCCATATTGGCCAGGCTGGTCTCAAGCTCCTAACCTTGTGATGCACCTGCCTCGGCCTCCCAAAGTGCTGGGATTACAGGCGCGAGCCACTGTGCCCGGCTGAATCTTCTGTCTTCTTTAGGTTTGTTTTGTTGTTCCCTCCTTGGATTCTTGGCTGGCAATACTTAAGTCATTTGCTTTATTTTTATTATTTTATTTATAAATTCTTGTTTTTTAAATTATGGATTTTCACAAGGACTGCTGGGTCCCATTATCCATTCCCCTTTCTTCTTTAGTAATAGAAATGTATTTAACTAAGTTCATTGCTACCTCGTTAATTACATTTCTCAATCTTTAGCTCTGTAGTTTTTCCCGTTTGACATCTGCCTCTTTCTTTCTTTGTCCTTTTTTTTTGGCAGTCTCACTCTGTCAACCAGGCTACAGGACAGTGGCATAATCATGACTCACTGCAGCCTCATCCTCCCCGGCTCAAGTGATCCTCCCACTTCAGCCTCCCAAGTAGCTGGGACTACAGGTGCACACCACCATGCCCAGCCAATGTTTGTACTTTTTGTAGAGACGGAGTTTTGCCACATTGCCCAGGCTGGTCTTGAAATCCTGGGCTCTGATCCTTCTGCCTCGGCCTCCCAAAGTGTTGGGATTACATGTGTGAGCCACCGCACTAGACTCGCCTCTTTTTTTCATTCATGACATTTTCAGATATGTAAATATATCAAATTTTCCATCATGATTTCTTGCCTATAGAAAGTGCCTACTTTATATTCACCAGTGTTTTCTTCTAGCACTGTTATTTCCATTACAGTGAAATCTTCAGTCATCACTACAATTTTTATTTTAAAATTCTTGGCAACTACATAGTATTGGCTTTTCAAGATAAATTTTAGCATGATTTTTTTTACTTGTCCCCAAAAGTGTATTAGGACTTTGATTGGATTTACTTTAATTTGAGCAAGAATTGACATTTTCATAATCTTCCCATCTAGAAGTGTGGTTTGTCTTTCCTCTTACTTAGCTTCTTCCCCTCAGCAGAATTTGTGCCTTCATTTATATCATTTATAAAATTTCTGCCCGGGCATGGTGGCTCAGACCTGTAATCTCAGCACTTCGGGAGGCCGAGGCAGGCAGATCACTTGAGGTCAGGAGTTCAAGACCAGCCTGGCCAAAACGGAGAGACCCTGTCTCTTTCAAAATACAAAATTAGCCAGGCGTGGTGGCGCACACCTGTAATCCCAGCTACTCAGGAGGCTGAGCCACAAGAATAGCTTGAACCTGGGAGGCAGAGGTTGCAGTGAGCTGAGATTGCACCACTGCACTTTAGCCTGGGTGACAGAGTGAGACTTGATCTAAAAAATAAAAATAAAAAATAGATTTTAAAAACCAGGTGTGGTGGTTCACGTCTGTAGTCTCAGTACTTTGGAAGGTTGAGGCAGGCGGATCAGTTGAGCCCAGGGGTTTGAGACCAGCCTGGGCAACATGACAAAACTCTATCTCTAAAAAATGAAAACAAATGAGACTCAGTTCCTAGATAGTGATGTACGTAGCAGTGAGGTGCACATACATTCACTGAGGACACGTGCCAGAGCATTTGTAGCAGCACTGTTCGTTATAGCCCCAAAATGGAAACAGTCCAAATATCTATCCACAGTGGAATGCATAAGAAAACTGTAGTACACTAAAGAATACCCACAATCATGAGAATGAACCAACTGCCAATATACCCAACACAGAATCTCA
Source organism: Sapajus apella (assembly GCF_009761245.1). Lineage (NCBI taxonomy): Eukaryota > Metazoa > Chordata > Mammalia > Primates > Cebidae > Sapajus > Sapajus apella. The sequence continues at coordinate 9,195,372 of NW_022436950.1, read as the reverse complement.
CAACCATAGTGTTAAGGATGACAGGCAGAAGACAGCACATAGTGTGAGATTCCTGAATGTGAAGTTTTAAAAAAACAGGGAAAGCTCCTCAATGTGCAGGAAATTAGGATAGTGGTTATTTGTGGGTAAGAAGTGGTGATGAGAAGAGGAATGAGGTGCCATCAGTGGATCTGTTAATGTTCTGGCTCTTGACCTGGGTACCTTGTTACATCAACCCTAGGAAACTAATACAAAAGGCATCTATGAAAAACCTGCCACTAAACTACATTCCTAGTGAAACAGCAAACACTTTCTCTCTAGGATCAGAAACAAGGTGAGAATATTCACCATCACGACAGCTATACCACATTGTACTGGAGCCCTTACTTGTAAGCCAAGAAGAAGAAAAGGCATAAAGATTGAGGAAAAAAGGTAAAACCGTATTTGTTCTCAAATGATGTGATTATGTATATAGAAAACCCAAGGAATCTATTTAAAATACCATGACTAAAAATGAATATAAACAGATTATAAAGAATAAAAGGTCCACTTTCCAAATTCCATTGTATGTCTATATATTACCAATAAAAAATTGTAAAATGAAATAAATGCAATAAGATCAAAAACATAAAATACTCTTACATAAATTGAACAAAAGATGTTCAGGACCTCTATACTAAAAAGTACACAACATTAGTGAGAGGAATTAAGCAAATGGAGATATATACCATGTTCATGGATTTGAAATAAAAATTGTTGAGATATCATTTCCCCCAAAATTGGTTTATAGATTTAACATAAGCCCAATTCATACCAACAGGTTTTCTTTTATAGAAATTGACAAACCAATTCAAAAGGTTATTTGGGTATTCAAAGGATCTAGAAAAGCCAAACAGTCTTTAAAAAGTCAGAGTACTCATATTATCTGATTTTAATACTTATTAGAAATCTAAAGCAATCAAGACAGTGTGAAATTGGCATAAGGATAGAAAAAAATAAATTAATGTAACAGAAAAAAAGAGTCTAGAAATAAACCCATATATACATCGTCAATTGATTTTTGACAAAGACGCCAAAACAATTCAATGAGAAAAACAAAATTTCTTTCTTTTTTTTTTTAAGATGGAGTTTCACCATGTTGGCCAGGCTGGTCTTGAACACCCGACTTCAGGTGATCCACCCGCCTTGGCCTCCAAAGTGCTTGGATTACAGGCAGGAGCCACCACGCCTGGCCACAAAATTTCTTAAACACATGGTGCTGGGACACCTGTATAACCATATGGAAAAGAAATAACCCTCAACCCTACCTCACCCCATACATTGAAAACTCAATTAAAAATGGATCATAGACCTATATATAAAACTGAAAACTGTAAAGCTTCTGAAAGAAAGAATATGAGAATGTCTTCAAAGTTTGGACATGAGTGTTTAAAGAATTTTTAGACAGGACATTAAAAGCACTAACAATAAAATTAAAATTGATACATTAAACTTTACCAAAATTATAAATTTCTACTCATGAAAAGACAAAGTTTAAAAAGTGAAATATCACAGTCTGAAAGAAAATATTCACAGTAAATATATATGACAAAAGACTAGTATTCACAATTAAAATGAATTCCTACAAATCAACAATTAAAAGACAATCTTAATGACCAAAAGACTTGAACAGACACTTCACAAAAGAAGATATACAAATGGCCAATACCACATAAAAAGATGTTCAACATCATTAGTCATCAGAAAAATACAAATCAAAACAATAAAATAGGCTGGACATGGTGGCTCATACCTGTAATCCCAGCACTTTGGGAGGCGGAGGTGGGCAGATCACGAGGCAGGCAAATCACCAGTTTAAGACTAGTCTGGCCAACATGGCAAAACTCCATCATATGTCTATATATTACCAATAAAAAAATTGTAAAATGAAATAAATAAATGCAATAACATCAAAAACATAAAATACTTGTACAAATTGAACAAAAGATGTTTAAGACCTCTATACTAAAAAGTACACAACATCAGTGAGAGGAATTAATTTTTGTAAAAATACAAAAATTAGCCAGGCATGGTGGCAGGTGCCTGTAATCCCAGCTACTCGGGAGGCTGAGGCAGTAGAATTGCTTGGACCCAGGAGGCAGAGGTTGCGGTGAGCCAAGATCACACCACTGCACTCCAGCCTGGGCAACAAGAGCAGAAATCCATCTCAACAAAATAAAATTTTACTAACTAGAATTGCGAAAATTAAAATGACTGACGGCACCAAATATTGGTAAGGTTGTGTAGCAGCCAGAACTTTCATACATTGCCAGTAGGAGTGTAAACAGCACAGACATGTTGGCAGAGCTGTACTAAGATGGGGAGAGCATCATGTGAATGATCTGTCCAGATCAGGCAATAAGGGAGTGCAATTTCTGCATAGAATTTAAAAATGATAATAAAACAAACTAAAAATTGATCTGCTTTACATTATTGCAATGCACTCACACTTCTAAACAATGTCAGTGATAAAATATGCCTATCTTGCAGGGTGGGCCATTTCTACCTCATCCTTACTGGTGTTATTTACCGAAGAGAAATTAAAACAAAAATACATGTAAAGGAATGTCTGTAGTAATTTTTTAGTGAAAGATTGAAGGTAACCCAGATGTCCATGCCAGGAGAATGGATAGACAAGTTGTAGTATATTAACAAAATGGAATATTACTCAGCAAGCAAAAAGAACGAACTATTATGGATGAACTTCATAAACATTATATTGAGTGAAACTAGACACAGAAAAACACATATTGTACAGTATATGAAATTCAAGAACATGATCGGGTGTGGTGGCTCACACCTGTAATCCCAGCACTTTAGGAGGCTCAGGTGGGTGGATCATCTGAGGTCAGGAGTTTGAGACCAGCCTGGCCAACATAGTGAAACCCTGTCTCTACTAGAAACATTCTTTAAAAAAATTAGCCGGGCATGGTGGTGCACACCTGTAGTCCCAGCTACTCAGGAGACTGAGGCAGGAGAATCACTTGAACTCGGGAGGCGGAGGTTGCAGTGGCGAGCCAAGATGGTGCCGCTGCATTCCAGCAACAGAGCAAGACTCTGTCTCAAATAAAAAGAAAGAATTCAAGAACAGATGAAACTTAATCTATAGTGATGGAAACCAGAACAGTGGTTGCCAGTGGTGGCAGGGATGTACTGGAAAATAACAGGAAGAAGCTTTCTGGGATTATGGAAATGTTCTATATCTTGATTGGTACGTTGGATATGTGGATATGTATCTTTGTCAAAATAGTTTTTAATTTTACCTAATTTTTTGTTTAAAAATTACGTCCAACAGTTAGCTCTCAGCTAGCTCCTCAGTGGAAAAGAGGGGCCTCGGAGGGGTAGGTGGAGGTAGGGGAGGTGGAGCTGAAGACAGCTGCTGCCCTTGTCGGAAGAACAGGGTCTCAAACTCATCCACTCCCTTATTCAGAGCACGTGATTAACGGAGCACACTTCTCCTTGGGAAGAATTCTGAGAGCAATAGGCATGCCCCTTGTCTGAGTATGTGACATTTCCAGAAAGCTAATCTACTGACCCTCTATGGATTCACTACAACCATAAGTCTTAAATAACCAGTGCTTTAAATTGTAATAAACTGGTGTCTTTGCAAACAACATTCAACTTCTCAATTTGGAGAAAGACAAATACATGCTCACATTTCTGATTTCATTTTAACTAAAGATGGGGATCTCGCTATGTTGTCCAGGATGGTCTCAAACTCCTGGGCTCAAGCAATCAGCCCACCTCAGCCTCCCAAAGTGCTAGGATTACAGGCAGGAGCCACCGTGCACAGCCTGGGATTTTATTTTCAAAGTGAACTGTTGCGGGATTGATGCCAACAGCCCTTCCCACTGAGCAAATCACACCTGAGTTGTTGAGGGAAGGAAGGGTTCGTGGAGAGGGCTCGGCCAAGAGGCTCAAAGTCAACCCAAGGAAGATGAGGACTGAAAAGCAGCTTCGAGATTTCAGGTGGAGGTGGAGGAATAGAAGCCAGATTGAGCTCGATGAGTGTGGGGAGTGATAAGGAAATGGAGACAGAATTTTCAAGAAGTTTGGCGAAGAAGAAAATAAGAAAAACAGCGTATCAAGTGGAGGGGAACGTGGGGTCAAACAAGGACTTTGTTTTTAAGGCTAATATGAGCGTGTTTCAGAGCTGATAGAAAGAGCTGGCAGGTTAGGGGGTGGGGGCTGAAGGATGTCTCAGGTATCTGAGACGAGGGAGGGGTGGAATCCTCACCTAGAGGCTGGCTGGATCTGAGAGGAGAGAAAAGACAGACGCCTCTTCCACGGGAGAGGTGGGAGGAGCATGTGGGCAGAAGGGCAGCTGCGGATGGGGGCGGATGTGCTGGCAGGAGGGCGTTTTCCCAGAATGCCTTCCAGATTCTCAGGGAAGAAACTCGAATTCAGCTGCTGAGAGGTGCGCGGCATTCTGAGAGCGCAGGAGGCAGCCGTCGAGTGTGTGGATGGAGTGACAGAGCAGCAGTTCCCAAACCTGTGTGTGTGTCAGAATCACTAAGGGCTTGGTAGACACAGAACATGCCCTGCGTTTCTGAATAGAAATAAAAGGGCTTGCCTTTCTAACAAGTTCCCAGGTGCTACCGGGACTACTTCGCGCGGTCCTTGCTTGGAGAATGGTTGGCTAAAGAAGCCACACCTGTCCCGCCCCATAGCTCCAAGGGGCCTGCTTTACACAGCGGCCACGTTGCCCCCAAGGGGAGGTAGCATGGTGGTCCCAAGAGGCATGATGGCATCACTTTCACCAACAAAACTGAACCTGGAACCAGAGGGGGCAGGAGAAACTCTGCCAGTTGGGTAAGGTGAAGGAAGAACAAAGAGGACTCCGGTGCTGGCAAGAATGGCTGTCAGAATGAGTCAAGGGCCCCGGCCCAGAGTCACTCTCTCACTCCCAATGCGGACTCTCATTTCCCTGCCACTTGTCCACAGCCTGTGTCTTTCCAGTTGCCACCCAAATCTCCTGCCTTACATGGATCCTGGGCTGCACCACGACCCCACTGGCCCTGCTGTCCTTCCCTGAGTCCACAAAACTCAGTGTGCGACATGGACCTCCCGCTGCCTGCTGGTGCCCCTTGGATTATTGACTGGCTGTACTGCACTCCAGCAAATCTAAGATGCTATCGCTTGTCAGAGACATTACTTAATCAGTGCCAATTATCATTGTAAAAGATATCGTGATTCCCAAGATGTTGAAATGTGAAGAAATGTGTTTCTTATAATCCATGGAATATGGATGATTGAGCATCTACCAAAGCAGCATCTCTGAACGGGTGATCTGAAGACCACGGTGGTCCCCAAGACCCAATCAGGGGGTCTGCAAGGTCACAACTATTTTCCGAAACAAGATAAGGCGGTATTTGCCCTTTTCACTCTCATTCTCTCATTAGCATACAATGGAGTTTTCCAGAGGCTACACGTGTGATGACATTGCTTTGACGGTCAATGGAATATGTGTATTCTTGTGTCTTAAAACTTTCTGGGTTTTAATTTCTAATATGGTAAATGTCGATAGACATAAGCCACCTAAACAAAAGCTCTTGGGGTCCTGAAACCAAAAAATGTAGGAATCACTGCCCTAGGTTGTACCCATGGCACTTGGCCGGCACTGAGCCCATGGTCAAGGGTAAGGAGAGGCATGAGGGGACGTACATAGTGCTGAAGGTGCGCAGGAAAGGGGCTTAGGCCAGCCAGTCGGGAAGGTCTTCCAGGGGAAGTGGGACACTCTCCTGCCAATCTCAGGCATGTGGATGCTTCACCCAGGTGACCCTGTCTTGCTGACCAGACATGCGTGGCACACCAGCTCTGCGACCTTGGGTTTAGTCATGCTACTTTCTATCACTATTAACACGAGGCTAATGTGTAGGTCACAGAGACTGTGATGAAAATGAAACAACCCAACGCATGTGAAAGAACGCAACACAAAGAAGGTTTCACGTGATCCCATCCTTGCTTGCTGGGGTGCATCTTGGGCGTTTCTGTTTTCTGCCACAGAGCTTAACACAATGCTTGGCACACAGGGGTGCTTGCAAAAACACTGAGGGAAGGAATGCATGTCGGGGGTGTGGCCTAAGCAAGGCGTGGAGCTTGCCTTCTCCAAAGCCCAGGGCTCACGTCGGATCTGAGCAGGTGGTGAACACTAGTCCACACCACCTTCTCTCCGGCTCCAGGCCAAACAGATCCCTCCTTGGCTCCTCCAAACCATCTGTCTTCTTCCACCTCCCCATTTCCTCCCCCAGTTCCCCAAGCTGGTGCCCTTAGCATCAATTAGACTTTCTTCTTTCTGCACCTGTCTGTCCTCACCGCTGCTAGGTTCATCCAAGATCTGAACCAAGATGTTCAGGTCTGGGACGTGGGCGCTAAGGGCCCAAGGCAGCTTCAAAAGACCTGACAGGTAAGAAGAGAGATCAGTGGAGGACTCTGGACTGTTCCCCTCAAGCTGTCGGACACCCCTTCCCTGTCAGCCCAACAGCAGAACCAAGGTGGACCATTCAGCACCTGTGTGTGTGGCTGAGCGCTGTCCCTGGACCAGGGTCAAAGAGGAAAGATTCGGGGCTTTAGTGCCAAGAGCAACCGTCCCAGCAATAGAAGCCCCTGCCTCCCCAGTACCCGTGATACTTTGCAGGAACAGTCTTGAGTGGAACCCGAGCCTCTGACATCCGCCTTGGGAGTCTTCCCACCACGCTCACCAGGGTCCTCCTGGATGAGCGAGACAACAGCAGTTCAGCTGGTCACCCAGTAGTAACTGAGGTCGGGGCCAACACGATGGAGCCAGGGAGCAGGAGCGGCCTCCCCTTCTCCACTCCTGGCGGCTCCAGCCTGCACCCCAGGGCCCCCTAGGAAGGTTCTGCAGGAAGAAAGAATGAAGGCAGAAGCAAGATAGAGAATGAAGGAGGCGTGGATGGATTCAGAAGGCAGGACCGAGGCAGCAGTTAGGCGCCTGCCTCCAAGCCTCCTCCCTCGCCAAGGCCAGGTCAGCTACAGCGGAGGCTCCAGCGTTTCTAAAGGGGAGGATCTGAAGTGGGGCAGGAGAGACGGGTGGGGGGGCGTTGTCTGGAAGCTGCATTTGCCTGGCAAACACTGGGTTAACAAAGCCTTGCGCTGCGGGGATGCTGGCCGCGGAGGGGGAACGGGAGAATGGATCCGAGCGACTGGCTGAATGAATAAGTGAGCGAGTGAGTGACGGTGCGAGCGGACAGCGGAGGGAACTCGGATCAGCCCAGGTGCGGAGCGGCGCGCCCGGCAGGGGTCACTGCGGGCTAGGCAGGCAGGAAGGGGGCGCAGGCGCGGCGGGCGCCGGGGCCCTCCCGCGGGGACGGGGCAGGGAGGGCTGGGGGTGGGGCTAGAGAGAGGGACGCGAGCTGGATCCAAACTTCCGGTGCCTGCAGAGCTCGGAGCGGCGGAGGCACCGGCGGAGGCACCGACCGAGGCTGCACCGGCGGAGGCTGCTGGACGGACGCGCGGGCTGGCGCAGCCATGGTGAAGATCAGCTTCCAGCCCGCCGTGGCCGGCATCAAGGGCAACAAGGCCGACAAGGCGTCGGCGTCGGTCCCGGCGCCGGCCCCGGCCACCGAGATCCTGCTGACGCCTGCAAGGGTGAGGGGCCGGGGCTCAGGCGGGGGGCGGGGGACCCAGGCGCGCCCCGTCGGCCCTGGGGACTGCTCGAGGCGCATCACGGCTCCCGGGCCCGGCGCGGAGCAGTGTCGGGAACTCTCGAATGGTCGCTTATCCCAGACTGAGGAGGGGGCTTGAGTCTCGACCTAAAGCGGCAGCCAAAAGCCGAAGTCCGAAGAGTGGGAGGGGGCCTGGCGTTGGTCTTCAGGTGAGGGAGCGCTCTTCCAAAAGTGGGGGGCCTCTCGCCGCCTGGACCCCAAATAGGGGGATGGGGCTGGTCCGAAGAAGTTCGAGGAATGTTGGTGGGGGGTACGCGTCTGGTTCCAATCAACCGGGAAAGCCGCGAGTCCGGTCCCCAGGTGGGGGATGGGAGGAGGGTTAGACGTAGTTTTTCCAAAGTAGGGCGCTGGGACCTGATTGGCTGGGGAATTGGGGGGGGGTGGTCTGGTACCAAGGAAGAGGGAGGGGCTGTTGATTTCCTCCCAACCTGGGGGCTGCGGGGAACAGAGGATGTGCTGCTGGCCTGCACCGGAATTGACAGACCAGAAAGTGATGAAATGGAAATCAGCCAGAACCGACGGGGCTGCGCCTGTGGACGTCGGGGTTCCGAGGCCGGGCGCCCTCATCCCACCCCACGCCCTGCCGTCTGGGCCTCCCCGCTCCTCTCTCCTCTCTCCCAGTCTGTGGCTGGGCTGTCCCCCGTCCCCGCGGGGAGGGTTCCCAACTGCCCTAGTGCCCTTACATCCTGGGTCCCCGGGCTCTGTGCGCCCCGCCCCCCTGGCTTCCTCCGCCTTCCCTCTGGCCTGGGGGAGAGAAGGCATTTCCGCCCTGGAAAACTGAGCTGCTTGCCTTGTGTCTGGGAAGGGCCCGCAGGGGGCAGAACGCTTGGCGGGCAGGGACAGGGAGGGAGGGACAGCTGGCCTAGCCAGGTTTTATTGTGCCCTGCAAAGGTGTTTACGTGGGCGCCGCCCCCAGCGGTCTTGTGGTGCACCAAGCCCTAGTCCTCCCCGCCTCCCACCCCGCGTGGAGGCAGGACTGAGAAAGTCTTTGTCCGCTGCTTCCCCCCCTCCCTCTGCAGGCATCTGAAGTCTACCCGAACGCCTAGCCCCCTCCCCAGGTTTTGTGGCTCAGATGCAGCCTTGCCTGGGGCATTAAGGGGCCTGCAGAGGATGACCTCGACCCTGGAAGAGGGGGCGCTGGAGACGCCCATCAGAGTTGGGTGTCAGCCTGGGCAGAGACTATAAGTGAGGAATGCCAAGAGAATGAGAACTCCCCTGCCCTTGTATGGGGGGGTCCCTGCAGCAACCAGTGGCCCAGAGCCACAAAGATTCAACAACCGGCTAGGCCAGGTTGAGGGGTTGCTGTGCACCCAATCAGAGCCGGTGCTCGCTTCATCTGAAGCTCAGGTGGGTAGGGGGAGCTCCATATTTGCAGAAGGTGGTTCTGCAGCTTTAAAAGTTTGCAAGGGGCTCTTCAAGCCTCCTTTTCTATGCAAGGGAAGCTGCCCTCCACTCAGCCTGGGGAGGGGCAGGGATGGGGCAGGAGGCAGCATTCTTGCCCATCTCTTTTCCTAGCCACCTCCTCCTGGAGGTATTTGAGAAGGAGGGAGGACCAGGTCAGACAGTGGGAGAGTGTCATTCCGACTCCATCAGAAAGTCCCCCAGATTTTGCAGGAGCGGCACATTCTCCGGCCACAGCCTGCTGATGGCATGGGGTTGGGCAGGGTGACAGAGCCCTGCATCTCGGGGCATAACTGACATCCCAGCTTCTGGGTGCTCCTCAGGCTCTGAAATTGAGCGTCCTTTCTTCCCCCTCACCCAGCATGAAATGGAAATATCAACATCTTCTCCTGCATGCTGTTTGTAATGGCCTTGAGCCTGCTGAGTACCTCCTCCCCCAAAACTTTGTTAGTGGGGCAGGGTCCCCTCCCTCTCTAATTGGCAAGGGAGAGCTTAGGAGTGTGCAATCTGGGGAAAAAATTAAAATCCTGGCACCATTAGGACAGAACGGCGTGTTAGTAAACTTTCACAGCTTCCTGAGGCCCTGGCGTGCTGCAGAGGGACTTCAGGTGTTACAAGTTGGCTCTGCCCATCACCTGCTAGATTTGGAGCCTCGGAGACAGTTCACTTCTGCTGGCCTCCTGTGGCCCCACTTGGCCAACGGGCATATTTCCTTCTCAGCCAGTTTCTGGCAAGGGGCCAGCCCTCCTCTCCTGCCCCCAGCAGTGAGCAGGCAGGAGGCCCATTTCCCAGCTGTAGCTCAGTGCACTGGAAGAGATGGCAGCCAGGAGCTGCTTTTTCAGGGCAGGGCGTGTAGATTTTTTTCCCATACTGTTGGGGATGCCCAGGAAAGCTTATTAAAATGTTTCTTCAGGCTGGCGGTGACCCCAGAACCCTCCTTGGTGTCTCAATTGGACTCTAAAACAAGATTTATTTTATATTTTATCTATTATTATTATTTTTTTTTTTTGAAGCGGAGCCTCTGTCACCCAGGCTGGAGTACAGTGGCATGATCTTGGCTCACTGCAACCTTCACTTCCCAGGTTTAAGTGATTCTCCTGCCTCAGCTTCCCAAGTAGCTGAGACTACAAGCACCTGCCACCATGCCCAGCTAAATTTTGTATTTTTAGTAGAAACAGGGTTTCACTATGTTGGTCAGGCTGGTCTCGAACTCCGGACCTCAGGTGATCCTCCCGCCTCTGCCTCCCAAAGCGCTGGGATTACAGGCGTGAGCCACCAAGCCTAGCCCAAAACAAGATTTAAAAAGTGATCCCTGGGAGGAGCACTCAGTGAGCAGATGATTGTGCGTTGGGGCAGTTCTTGCCCTGTGTCCAGGCCAGGAGTGAGTTCGGAGTGGGGCTGGGTGAGGCGGCTGGAGCGCCCTCTCGGTGGGCACTGCCCCTGCTTCTGAGAAAAAACTGCAACACAAGGAGGATTTTGTCTGCGAACCTGAGGCCGGAAGGAAGTGCCTCAGTGGGCCAGGGAGGGATGGGGGTGGGGGCCAGCTGGGCTTCCAGCTGCCCAGCCTCCCCACAGGGTGTTTTAACCCTTAGATAATGAGGAGCCTGCACTGATGGGCTGCTGGGGCACTGCCAGCTTGGGAAGTAGGCTGGACCAGAATCACCCCCTGGGGCAGCAAGGCACCCCCCTCACAGCGCCAACTGGATCCCTCTTCCCTTTTGGGGACCCACTGGCTGGCCCTGCCCCTCTTAGCCCACCCCTTCTCCCCACACCCTGCCTGTGCCAGCGTTCAAACACGTGCGCACATGTGCACACACACACGAACACACAGATGTGAGCATGTAGAGGCTCACGAGCTGGGGTCTGCAAAGGGAGAGAAACAAGTCAAATGCAATCATCTTCTTACCTCTGTGATTTTCTCCTTGGCATTTGCCTTTGATTAATGGCCCTGTGTCACCCCCTCCCCAGCCTGCATACCTGGGGATCAGATTTCACTTTCCTTGTGTGTCCTGGCCTCAGGCCCTTGGCAGGAGGAGCTGGGTCTCCTGGAGCGGTTGGGGGAGGGTCCGCTGCCAGCCAGGAGGGCGAATCTGGCCAGCCTGGAGCCCTACCCCAGTGTCCACTGACTGTGAGGGCCTGCCCCGAAAGGACCTTATGAAGCGGCTGTTCTGCTCCATCCAGGTCCTTCCCTGTGGCAGCGCGGGGACTTTCAGGACTGTTGTCGATTCCTGAGATTTGGCGTCTGGGCAGGCCCCACGGTGGCTTCTCTGCTTCGCTGGCCGCTTCCCTCTCCATTCCCTCATTTCTGTTCACTTCTCTCAGCAGTCCTTGGATGTTTCAAGACCATCAGCAGATTGCCAGTGAGGATGAGTTTCTCTTAGTGCAGGAAAAAATGGTGAAATCACAGAAGCACAACCTGGCTGCCCGCTCTGTCCCCCACCCCACGCTCTCTCTCAACAGGGCTCCTCCAGCAGTGAGCTCTTGTTCTCTGCAGATACCTTGACTATCAGCGGTGCGAGAGAAGAGGGAATTCTCCTGGCCCAGCCAAGCCGAGAGCACAGCTGCATAGATGCTGCCCACGGGGCCTGCATTCTGGAAGGGAGGACAGGAGGGTGATGGGAACCCCCAACCCTGTTGGCAGAAGGCATCTAAGCTTGTGGACCCCTGGGCTCTGTGTGCTCAGGTGGACAGTGGGTGTTTGCCCACTCCCTCTCCCCCAGCTAGGCTCTGTCTTGAACGCATACAAGACACATATATTCGATGGATTCCCTGGCCTCTGTGGTCTGGAGCCTGGGAAAGAAAGCTGCTGAGGACCAGGAGAGACATGGGGGAGGTGAGATGAGACCTCCAACCCCCATCTTCCCCATTTTCAGCCTTGGCCTCAGGAGTGTGTTTCTGGCTACTGAACCCCTCCAGGCAGGCTGCAATCTGCATAGTTTGATCTGCTTGCAGTTAATTAAGTTAATTTGGACGTTGTTACTGGGGGACCAGAGCTGGGGTGCGCTTCCCTCCAGCTGTGGGGGTCTGCTGAGTTAATGCCACAGTTGGCCGGTTTCCCCCTGAAACCATTTTGGCCCTGGTTTTGGTAATCATAATGAGTGCCACTCTGGGTCTCAGTTTAAGTTGGCAGGGAGAGACCCAGCCTCTCTCCGGTCCCTGGATGTCCGGCTCACATGCCCTTTGCTCAGAGAGCTCTGTTGCCTTGGAAACAGTATGCAATATTTTTCTACTTTCTACATGGGAGCCCCCCAGATGCCTCTCTGTCAGTAACTGCTCCCTGCTGGCAGCAACATTTTTCTGGGTCTCCAGCATGATTGGTGGAGCAGCTGGGGTCTCAGGAAGGCGGGCCACTCAGCCATCTTTCTAGTGAGCTGGGCACCAGGGATCCCGAAGGGCCGGGGCTGTGGGTTGAGCACAGGCTCCCTGATGCCCAGCTGTCCCCAGACAGGTGTAAATAGCCCAAGATCACAGTCTGCTTCGAGGGCCAAAGGGACAGTGAGGGTTCCAGGGCTTTGGAATTTGAGCCTGAGTGGTTTTGGTTTCTTTTGCGTGTATGTGTGTGTGTTTTGAGATGGAATCTCACTCTGTCACCAGGCTGGAGTGCAGTGGCGAGATCTCGGCTCACTGCAACCTCTGCCTTCTGGGTTCAAGCAATTCTCCTGCCTCAGCCTCCAGAGTAGCTGGGACTACAGGCACCTGCCACCACGCTTGACTAATTTTTGTATTTGTAGTAGAGATGGGGTTTCGCCATGTTGGCCAGGCTCATCTTGACCTCCTGACCTCAGGTGATCCACCCACCTTGACCTCCCAACTGCTGGGACCACAGGCGTGAGCCATCGTGCCCGGCTGCCTTGGTGTTGATTGTGTAGCACTGGGCACCATAGGCAGAGGCAGCTCTGGGGAGGGATTTGGGGGTTCTCCCTCTGTATGGGGCTTTATGGAGGAAATGCCTTTGCCTCCACACGGGGACATCGGTGCCTTTCTGTCCACTTCCTGGTAGCCTCTAATCCTGCCTTCCGTGCTTCTCTGCTCATCATGGTGCCTCCGAGGGTTTGGCTTTGCCAGCTGGAGGGGAGCTGGGAGGGTGGCAGGGCGGCTGAGCCTGAGTACGTGCTGGGGGACATCAGCAGGGCCAAGAGAGGGAAGTGCCCATCATCAGCCTAGGTAAGGCGGGGGTCCCCAGCCTTCACAGCGAGGGGTCTCGGCAGGAGCCACGCCCTTCTCAGCCACACCTGCCACTGCTGCTCTTCAGCGGGCTTCTGTGGCCCCACCTTCTCCCTGCTCTGTCTTCTCCAACCTTCCTCTGTGGGGCCTACAAGCCCAGCCCCTCCCACAGGACAGCGAGATGCTGGACCGACCCAGCGGAAAGGCAAGTCCGCCCTTTGCCATAAAGCTAGCAGGCCGGCGGTCAATTTAATTCTGGAGCAGGCCCTCAGGCTCTCCCATGTAGTGCTTTCACTTTTTTTTTTTTAACCTTCTCTGTCTTTCTGGTTGTTAGCGATCTCACAAGCTAGTGTCTCTGGTTTTCCAGAACACAGGAGCAGAAGTCTGGACACAGTGCAGCCTCAACAGCTGTCCACAGAGGCAGCCCTAAAAAGGAAAGGCTCGGCTGATAAAGATCTGCTATTTTTATCTAGCACTTTATCCTTCACAAAGGGCTTTTAGGTTCTTTGTCTCGTTTAATCCCAGCAAAACCCCTGTCACACAGCGTCTGTTCACATTTTGCCTGGGAGACCCAAGAAGGGGGAGGTTGCAGTGCTCCACTGGGGCCGCAGCCCCGCTTGACCCCTAAATACAATCTGAGCCTTAGGGTATGTCGTGCCCTCGGCAGGATTCACAGCTGCTGTGGGCAGCCTGGCCTGTCCCAGGGTCATCCACCTTTCCTTAAGACCTCAGCAGCACCAGAAGGGCAGGAGGTCGTCACTGGCCGCCTGGTTTGCAAGAGCTCCTGGGTGGCTCGATCCCTGGGAGATGCCAGCGAATGTGTCACTGGTCTCTGCTCCCAGGAGTCCATTGGAAAATCAAAGCCATTTAGTCCCCACCCCCTCCAGTCAGCTGCTGTCCCTGAGGGCCCTATGCACCGTGGATGTGCACATCACTTGCTGGTGACCTTGGCTGGTGCCCCTGGCTGCTGAGGGCCCGGTGGGGGGAGGCCCCAGGGCTGCTCATGGGAGGCGGTGAGGGCAGCAGATCGACCTCCCATACCCACCAATCAGGCTCCCTGCGGGCAGACTTGAGTGTCAGGGTGCCGGACGGGCAGGGGCACCCCATGACGAGGATGCTGGGGTTCGGCTGACCTGCTCACAAATGTCCCCAGAGAGGGGAGGGTCCTCCAGATGTTTTCTGTCCTTTTCCTAAGCAGGGCGGGTCAGACCCTCAGCTCCCCAAGGTGCAGGCTCCACACTCCCCTGTGCTCTAAAAGGGTTGGGGGTGAAACCTGAGGAGCGCAGCAGGCCCCCCCAGGCAGGACCCCTGTGCTGTACTGAGAGATAGGGCCTGTCCTGGATCACTTAGGCCAGAACCATGCCCTCCGGGAGGAAGGGAAAAAGGAAATATGTTCCAATCCCAGAATGTCTGGCTGGAAGGGGCCTGAGAGGTCACTTGGTCTGACCTGCTCATTTTGCAGATAGGGAAGCCAAGGCCCAGAGAGTGCTAAGCAGGCAGGCAGTGGCAGAGCCGGAATGAGAAGCTTCAGGCTTTTGGGCTGGATCCCCTCCCCTCCCCTATACCGTGGCCATCCACAGGGACTGACATCAAACTTCACACTTGGCCGTATCTGGACACCACAGAGGAGGGTTAAACTGTGGACATTGGAAGCAGAGACTGGCCTGGGGCTTTTGCAAATATCTCCAAGGGTGAGCAAGGGCCTGGGGGAAGGCAGAGGAGGTCGGGAGGAGAACAGACAGAAAATTGACCATGCTCACCTGCCTGGCTCTCCATCAGTGCTCTGGGTAAAGCAGTTTTGGTGGGGTTTTTTTGAGACGGAATCTCTCTGTTGCCCAAGCTGGAGCAGTGGCATGGTCTCAGCTCACTGCAACCTCCGCTTCCCGGGTTCAAGAGATTCTCCTGCCTCAGCCTCCCAAGTAGCTAGGACTACATGTGTGCGCCACCACGCCCTGCTAATTTTCTGTATTTTTAGTAGAGACAGGATTTCACCATGTTGGCCAGGCTGGTCTCAAACTCCTGATCTTGTGAACCACCCACCTCGGCCTCCCAAGTGCTGGGATTATAGGCGTGAGCCACCGCGCCCGGCTGTAAAGCAGTTTTATTGGATTTTATATTCACACACCTACGTCCACCAGCCCACACACGTGCGACCTGGAGTTGGGTTAGGTTGGCTCCTTGGCAGCCCTGCAGCTATGATCTTGAGCCCAATTCTGGCTCCAGAGCAGGTTTTTCCAGGCTCCTGCTAGCCTGACCTTCCAGACAGCCACCCTTCTCCTAACAGGAGCTCCCTGGCGTGTGGAAGCTTCCAGGCATCATCCTGTAGCTGTTACACCATGTGTAACTGCCTGCTGGACTGTGCTGGTTGGTGCCTGTGGGGGGCAGTGTCCCAGAGATCCCTGGCTGGGGACAAACACTCATGCCCAGACCCTGCGTGGCTTCTGGAGCATCTGCCCCCATCAGTCAGGTGCTCCCCGCATGGCCGCCTTGGTGGAGTCCAGCAGCCTTACACAGCCTGCCCACCTCCGATTGCCCACATTTTAGTCTACCCTCTGCACCTCGGTTTTAGAGCAGAGATGGTCACTCTCCAGCTCAGAAGCCTTCCAGGGCTCCCCATCACCCAAACCAGCGGCTCCCAGCCTGCCTGGTGCATCCTGATTCCTATAGAGATTTCCTTTTTTTTCTTTTTTTTTTTGAGATGGAGTTTCACACTGTCGCCCAGGCTGGAGTGAATGCAATGGCACGATCTCAGCTCACTGCAACCTCTGCCTCCTGGGTTCAAGCAATTCTCCTACCTCAGCCTCCCGAGTAACTGAGATTACAGGCACCCACCACCATGCCCAGCTAATTTTTTGTATCTTTAGTAGAGACGGGGTTTCACCATGTTGGCCAGGTTGGTCTCAAACTCCTGACCTCATGATCTGCCCGCCTCAGCCTCCCAAAGTGCTGGGATTACAGGCGTGGGCCACTGTGCCCAGCCCTCTATAGAGATTTCTAAGTTCCATGAAGTCACCAAGGCCAGGTCGGTGCATCCCCCATCTTATATTTGACAGAATATACTGTGGTCATGGCTGGTGTAAGCGAGGGGACTAGGCTCAGCTAACTCAAAATGCACCTGCTGAACCCCATGAGTCCCTTTCGGTGGCTTCGAGGTGTGTTTCAGTTTCTCTTTGGAGGCATGTCTCAGTTTCTCTTTAGCCGGGAGGAGTCTGGACCACCCTGGCGGGGCCTCCCTTGCCTTGCAGTTGTCATCTCCTTCCTCCCCTTTCCCCCAAGACTCCCTCTGGGCCCAGCCAGCGTTGAAGCCTCACTTAGGGAGGGGGGATTTCCAGGAAGGGGCCCCAGCCCCCGCTGACCCAGCATTGTTATCCACAGGAGGAGCAGCCCCCGCAACCTCGCTCCAAGAGGGGGGGCTCGGTTGGCGGCGTGTGCTACCTGTCGATGGGCATGGTCGTTCTGCTCATGGGCCTGGTGTTCGCCTCCGTCTACATCTACAGATACTTCTTCCTTGCGCAGGTGAGGGGCCGGTCCGGGGGCGGCAAGGCCTGGAGAAGGGTCATATCTAGAGAGGCGTGGAGGGAAGTGTCAGCTGGGGTTGGGGGCAAGGAAGCCCTGGACATGGCCTCAAGTGGGAGTGAGTGCCCGGCCAGCCCACAAGACTGGGGTGCCCCTCCTCCTTGGGGCCTCCTTGGACGCAGGCCAGTCCCACCTTTAGCCCCTTGTCCTGGGGAGCCAAGCAGGAATCCAGGTGACAGCACCAGGCCCGCCCCACAGGGCCTCCCTGGGGAGTTCTCACCGGAACTCAGATCCAGCAGAAACTGGAACTGGAACTGCAATCGCCCTCCAGAGCTCAGACCCTGTGCCTGCAGGTCACGCTTTAAGGCTGAGCTAATTCCACTCAGGCATGGACATTTGGGTCACCAAACGAGAAGGATTGGGGTGGGTAGGGACAGTCTCCACCACCGCCTTCCAGAAGCAGGAGGGTGGCCTTGCTGCCACCTCTCACCCCCGTCCCCAGGGTACCTGGGCACAAAGCTGGGCCAACCCAGCCCTGGAAGGGAGGGAGCGTCGCTGTGTGGCTGGAAATGAAGGTAGGTATATTAAAAGGACAAACCTAAATACAACTCACAGGGAATCTCAGGGTGACAAAAGGCTGAGACTTGCCAGTCATTTATGACCCAAGTGACTTCCCATTCCTAAGCATTTAACTTTGTTTTCCCCCAGTTTGTCCACAATGGAAATTGCTGAAGAGTTTGCATTTGATGTGGCTTTCCCCTTGAAAGCTCAACTCCCACACGCTTGCCAGCTTCCCTTTTTGTCTGCCGCCCGCTCCCACCACGGCGTGCTTCCCCCTTGTTCCAGGGTGGTGTGGGACCCTCCCCCGGGCCTCTTCCTGTTGTGGCCCTACCCTAGGACCTGGTCTAGCACTTCCTGCTCTCTGTTCTGCCCCTGACTCACACCCTTCCCCTCCCACCTCAGTTCCCCGGGTGTGTGACACCTCTGAGCAGCCCCTGGGTCTGTGCCCTGGGACACTATCGGGGTGTCCAGCCACAGTGGATGCAGCCCCAGAGCCTCGCCTTCCTTGGCCTCTCATCCCTGCACAGCCCATAGGAGCCCCTCATGCTGTGATGACTCACCCTCCCTGGAGAATTTGCACTGAATAAAACAGAGACGGTAGAATCCTGCCGATCCCAGGCCAGGCAGGCCCCATTATGTATCTACAGCCCCCTCCAGGAGCACCCCCAGAAGTAAGAGTGGGCAAACTGGCCCACCCAGCTGTTCATCTGATGGGATTGTACCAGGCGCCCGGCCCCCCTTACTGATGGAGTGACTGGACTGGCCCACCAGACACAGTGTCTGTCAGGGTTTCCCCAAGACAAGGGTTGGGGATGTCCAGGAAGGGTAATGGCACTTGACCGAGGCCGGGCGTGGAGGTAACCATGGTGGGGGCATGAGAATCTAATGGTGTCGCCTCCAGCTCCACCTCCCGACCCCAGGCATTGGGCCCCTGTGGCCAGGACAGCAGGTGACAGGAAAGGCAGGTGTGTACAGGCCTAGGTGCCCAACTCTCAGGTTCGTCCCTGAGGACCCCCTGCCAACCCCAGGCTTTTTCTCCAGTGTCTGTACCTCTGTGGAGGGCACAGAGGTGGCTGGGTCCTTCTTCTACTTGTCAACCCCATTTCCCAGTCAAGACTCATGGACTTGGAGGCCAAGAGAGACCTTAGGGCTCATCACGCTTTACAGATGGGGAAACTGCGGCCTAGAGAGGTCTGCTCCCTAGGACCTGGCAGACACAGCTCATCCTCCCTCCCATTTGTGAAGCTGGGCCTCAGCTTATCTCCTCACTGACAGCCCCAGACTCTAACCTGACGCCCTACAGTCTCAGTTTCTCCATCTGTGAAACGGGTCACACAGTCTCCACTCTTCTCGCTTCCCCAGGTTTTTGGGGCATGCAGTGGATGGGTAGGCAGAGAGGGCCTCACAGAGTGCACTGTGTGACCAGCCTCTCTGTCTCTCTGTCCGCCTTGCTCAGCTGGCCCGAGATAACTTCTTCCGCTGCGGTGTGCTGTATGAGGACTCCCTGTCCTCCCAGGCCCGGACTCAGATGGAGCTGGAAGAGGATGTGAAAATCTACCTCAATGAGAACTACGAGCGCATCAATGTGCCCGTGCCCCAGTTTGGTGGCGGTGACCCTGCAGACATCATCCATGATTTCCAGCGGGTGAGGCTGGCCAGGACCTGGGGGTGGGGGGTGGGAGGGGTCCCAGGGACCCAGGGCAAGGGGACAGGTGTGAAAGGAGAGCCCTCGGAGTACAGCAGATGTCTATGGTTAGGCTTACCAGGGTCTTCAAGACGCTGCTTTTCTCCCTTTGGCGACAGTGGTTCTCGCTGAGTGTAAACTAACCGAGGCTGATGTGCTCCTCGGCCTCCTGCCAGCTGCATGCAGGCTGTCATGGCAGGGCTGCTGTTCCCTGTTTCTGTTGACATCGTATTGAGGGGGAGCACATACACCATTGAGTACGCTGCCGGTACAGCTCAGTGGGATCTGCAGCGGGATCTCTGCAGAGTGGGTCTCATACATATTCATATAACCCTCATAGGGCCTGGGATGGGGCATCTCTCGCTGAGGTCCAGGCTGTGCCCAGGCATGGCTGGCCCTCACAGGCTTCAGAAATGCACAGCTGGGATGTTCCCATGTTCCCCAAACCTCAGCTCTGTAAACACGAGAAGCAGCTTTGTAACAACAGAGGCGTTTAGCAAACAGCTGCTATTCTCCTCTGTCATGTGGCACCTTCCACAAACAGGCTAAGAGAAGAGCAGGAAAAGGGAGCGCCCACCCAGGTGTTCTGGAATCTGGGTGCCCTGTTCCTGAAGGCCCAGGGCCTCAGGAAGGCATGGTGGGATCCCTGCCCCTGCTGGGCAAAGCTTCTTGCTGCCCTGCCTGGGTCAGCTGTCACCTCCTGCAGAGACTGACCCGGCCCCTTCTCCTGTCAGGGTCTGACCGCCTACCATGACATCTCCCTGGACAAGTGCTACGTCATCGAGCTCAACACCACCATCGTGCTGCCCCCTCGCAACTTCTGGGAGCTCCTCATGAACGTGAAGGTGCGCAGGGAGTGGAGGGGCTCTCTGCAGCGTCCTGTCCCTCCCTTGTCCCCTGTCTCACAAAGGCTAGGTCTAGGGTACAGGAAGTGCCCATGTCAGGGGTTAGGGGAGCAAGAGACGTTGCTGGCAGCTGGGCCTCGTACCCAGATTGGTTTCACCTCTGCCATAACCCGCTTCTGCATCTCCAGAGTCAGTGCCCCAAGACCAGCTTCCTTAGCGTTCAAGCCCGTACCCTGAGCACAGACTCATGCACACGCCATAGCTCCTGCCAGCACAGGCGCAGGCACTAGGCGCAGGCAGGAAGTCCCTGGCAACATCAGAAGGGCCAGCCCAGGGGCCTCTGGAGGAAGGAAGTGGGCTGGCATTGTGGGCGAGGAGTTGGAGGAGATCCTGAGGGGCTGACTCAGTGCCACGGCCACCTCGCTTTGCAGAGAGGGACCTACCTCCCACAGACGTACATCATCCAGGAGGAGATGGTGGTCACGGAGCACGTCAGTGACAAGGAGGCCCTGGGGTCCTTCATCTACCACCTGTGCAATGGGAAAGACACCTACAGGCTTCGGCGCCGGGCGACGCGGAGGCGTGAGTGGCTGGCTTCACCCACTGTGGCCCTGTCCTGCGCTCCAGACCACAATTATCTTCAGGCAGTGCCTGGCCCCGCTGTCAGAGAGCTCACATAGCAGCAGCAATGACAGCTAGCGTTAGCTGAGCACTTCTACGTGCCTGCAGGGCTGTATGCTCTTTATGACCTTTTAAGAGTATAAGTCATCCTCATCCTCATTACTTTTGCTGCCCATTTGAAAGGTGAGGAAACAGGTACCGAGAGGTTAACCAACACCCCTCAGGTCACACAGCAGGGAGGTGGCAGACATGGGCAGGCTGACTCCAGCTCTCGAGCTCTTCCCGTTTGTCACTGTGCTCTTTGGGTGAATTTGGCCTGCTGTCACTTCCTGCACCTCCAGGGGCTCAGGCTGAGGTTGGTGGTCTTTGTGACTCAGCCAGGATGCAGGCCTTACTGGGGTTTTTCTGTTTCCTCCCAGGGATCAACAAACGTGGGGCCAAGAACTGCAACGCCATCCGCCACTTCGAGAACACCTTCGTGGTAGAGACGCTCATCTGTGGGGTGGTGTGAGGCCCTCTGTCCCCAGCCCCCCTGCCGTCTTCCTCTTCTTCTCTCCAGCCGCTTTCTCCTCCTTCCCACTGCTTAGCTTGTACTTTGGACGTGTATCTGTAGAGGTGACATGTCTCTCTGTTCCTCCCCAACCCTGCCCACCTCCCTGTACCAGAGCTGTGACCTCTCGGGGGCCCCCATCTCTGCTGCTCCCCACCCCAGGTGTGATGGAGGGAGAGGGGACACAACAAAACGGTTTCTGTGTCCCACTGCCTTGAAGCCAGGCCTGCCAAAGCCTGGGCCCACAGCCACACTGGGAGCCCCAGGGGAAAGATGAGTTGGGGGAACTGGGTATGAGAGCCCTGGGAAAGGGATAGGGTTGGGGGACTGGCACAGGCTCCAGAAGTATCTGCACAATTAGAAAAGTTCCCAGAAGCTTTTTCCTTGGAGGGTACACTTCCTTCACTGTCCCTATTGCTAGGCCTGCGGCTTCAGCTGAGGATGGGACGATGTGCCCAGGGACGGACCCACCAGAGCACAAGGGAAGGTGGCTGCCTGGGGGCGTCCCCAGGACCCCCCTCAGTGCCTTCAGCCCACCAGCGGGACTTGGAGTTTGGGGAGTAGGGATGAGTCCGTCAAGCACAATTGTTCTCTGAGTGGAACCAAAGAAGTAAGGAGCTGGGGCCCCCAGCCCTGGCCCGCAGGAGCACAAGTGGGGTCCCCACAGCCAAGGCAGTGGGGTGGGCTGTTAAGGAATGGACAGGCAAGGTCACTGCTCAGTCCTGTCCACAGGCGATGAGCCGTGGGTTCTGCTGAGTAGATGGAGCTCACTGCTTTCTCCCAGCTTGGAGCCATTTTGAAAGCTAACGCGGAGGGAAAGGGAGGGCCACCTGGTACTTGTCCACCCTGCCTCCTCTGTTCTGAAACTCCATCCCCCTCAGCTTGGGGGAATGCACCTTTTTCCTTTTCCTTCTCACTTTTGCATGTTTTTACTGATCATTCAATATGCTAACCATTCTCAGCCCTGAGCCTTGGAGAGGAGGGCTGTGAGCCTTTGGTCAGTCTCTGAGGATGAAACTCTTACATGCTTTGTATATTTTCTCAATTAGATCTCTTTTCAGAAGTGTCTGTAGAACAATAAAAATCTTTTACTTCTGACCTTGACTTGAGCATGGCTGGAGGGGAGGTGGGTCTAGGGGGGTACTCTAGGCAGAGTAAGGAGCTGGGCCTCGGG
Source organism: Sapajus apella (assembly GCF_009761245.1). NCBI lineage: Eukaryota > Metazoa > Chordata > Mammalia > Primates > Cebidae > Sapajus > Sapajus apella. The sequence continues at coordinate 9,173,153 of NW_022436950.1, read as the reverse complement.
GGCAGCCTGCAGACCTTGACATCTGGCCTCTAAAGGGCTGGGCTTCCTGGGCTCAGCCATGGAGTGTAGGATATCCCCTTCATAGCACCCCAGTTCCCATGACCACTCTCTGAGCCAGGTAGAGTTCACACTTTCTGGGTGAGGAGGGGAAAGGGCTGGGAGAGCTTAACCACTCACCCAAGGTCATGCTGCTTTAAGTGCCTATAATCTACCCCATAATGGTGTACATGGCAGATGACATAATTATTGCATGTCCTTAAGCACAAGGGCGGTGTCATATTCTCCACGACATCTGGACAGTTTGTAACCATTCCTGGAGGATCTGAAGTGAGGTTTGGTATGATAATCACAGGGTCACATTCTCCAGAGAATTCTGGAAGCAGCAGGAGAGCTGGTCAGAGCCATGGCTAAATGGACCCCAGAGGTGGGACCTGGACCCTGCCTTGGGGACCAGGTTGGGTACCTACCCACTTGGTGCTGTTCAGTCTCAGTACCCAGTGAGGGCCATAAAATACTCAAGTTAGTACAGACACACCTTGTTCTTCAATCCAAAGGCAATCACGCAAAGACATCAGGTCCTTTTTACATTTGCTCATTGAAATGCAATGCAATCACAATTAGAATGCCAACTGGATTTACTTTTTAACTTGATACAATAAATTCTTTGAGGAAAGTAAACATGGAATAGTCAGGTAAATCCTATAAAGGCTAACGAGCAGCCCTCCAGATATAAAGCGTTATACACCACAATAATTAAGGAGTTCGGTGTAGCAAAGGCAGAGCCCAATGCAGCCCAACAGAGGGACCAGATATTGACTTAAATTACATGGAAATTTACTATGGGATTATGGCGGCATTTCCAGTTAGTGGGAGACGTGGGGTTTTTGTTTTTTGAGATGGAGTCTTGCTCTTGTGACCCAGGCTGGAGTGCAGTGGGGCGATCTCAGCTCACTGCAACCTCTGCCTCCCAGATTCAAGCAATTCTCCTGCCTCAGACCCCCTGAGTAGCTGGGACTACAGGCTTACACCACCATGCGCAGCTAATTTTTCTATTTTTAGTAGAGACGGGGTTTCATCATGTCGGCCAGGATGATCTTGATCTCCGTGATCCGCCCACCTTAGCCTCCCAAAGTGCTGGGATTACAGGCGGGAGCCACCGTGCCCTGCCCTTGTGCTTTCTATATCAGCAATTCTGGTGATTGATTATGCGTAAGTTTTGTTTCTTCCATTCAAGCAATTAAAACTTTTCTGTATTTTTCTTGTACCATCTTACTGGGTAGGAGCTCTGGCACCATGGTGATAGCCACAAATCTTGTTTTATTCTGGATTTTAAAGGAAATTCGCCTTGTATATAGTTTAGTTGTAAATATTAGAATATTCAGATCTAAGTTCTCTATTCTTAGTTTTCAAAGTGTTTTTATTGTTAATAAAGGATTGATGTCACGTTATTTTATCAAATGTTTTTTCTGCATCTATTCATATGTTTGCGTATCTGTTAACGTGGCAAATATTACTAAGTGATTTAGCCGTGTATTTCCTTATATCTGTGCTACTGGATTCCATTTGCTAACATTTTGTTTAGGAATTTTAGATAAATGTTTTTTGTAGCACTGGCCTGTAATGGGAGTAAATTAGTTTGACAGTATCAAATTTTAAAGTACAATGTCTTCGACCCAGAAATGTCACTGCTATGAATGTGTCCTATGGATGTACTCCACCAAGTATGCAAAAGTATTTGTACAAGGATATTTATTGTTACAGTAGCAACAAACTGAAGACAAATGTCCTTTAGTTGGAGACTCGATTTTTTTAAAAAGTACAAAATTTTGTTGCCATTACAAAGAATGGGGTAGATCTATTTATGCTGCTGTGTATGGCAAAGCAGGTGGCAAGAGCAAGAGTATTCATTTGTCTCCATCCCATTTGTGAATTTTTTAAGCGATAGCACTATGGATGTGCATATACTATCTCTGGAAGTGCACTCAAAGCCTTGTCAAGCCAGTTCCCTCTAGAGAGCGGGGCTGGCAGGGGGCTGTAGGCCTGTGTCTCTGTTCACACCTTTTTATAATTCATAAGCACGTGCATGTCTTGGTCCCTGTTCACCTGCCCTTGAGCTGGAGCAGGACCTGCTGGCTGCGACGTCTCACCTTCACCTAACTGCACAGAGTCTCAGCCACTTCCCTCCCGCCCTTGAGGACTGTCACCCAGCCTAGAAAGGAGGCCTTGCATTAGGCCTGGGTTTGGCCAGAAGAATAGAGCAGTTGGAAATGTTAAATTGACATAAATAGGAAGCTCTGTAACCTCGTGCAAGTGTTGTCTTGGAAACCAGAGCCTGGGTGGTCTCCATGGAAACCGTGCTCAGCCTTCTGCCTGAAGGAGTTGCCACCCACTGGTGCTGGAGTCTCTTGCTTACCAGGGACCTCAGGGCTCCAATAAATGCTTCGGGAGTGATTATGGAATAGCCCCTGCTCACCATGGCCATGTCAGGTGTGGGGCTCTGGGCATCTCCACCCCTGCGAAAGAAGGAGCCCATTCCTATGGGACGTACCCTCATGGGGAGGCACCACAGCAGACCACCCAAGGCAGGACATGCAGGGCTATGAATGTGCATATACTAGTTCTGGAAATAGTATACTATGCTCAGAGTGAGGGGGGCACCTGTGTCCGGTGGTCACAAGTGAATTTCCTTTGAATCAACTTTAAAGGTGAATTTCCTTTAAAATCAAGAACAATACAAGATTTGTGGCTATCACCATGGTGCCAGAGCGCCTACCCAGTAAGATAAGACACGAAAAATACAAAAAAGTTTTAATTTTTTTTTTTTTTTTTTTTGAGACGGAGTTTCGCTCTTGTTACCCAGGCTGGAGTGCAATGGCACGATCTCGGCTCACTGCAACCTCCGCCTCCTGGGTTCAGGCAATTCTCCTGCCTCAGCCTCCCGAGTAGCAGGGACTACAGGCACACACCACCATGCCCAGCTAATTTTTTGTAGTTTTAGTAGAGATGGGGTTTCACCATGTTGACCAGGATGGTCTCGATCTCTTGACCTTGTGATCCACCCGCCTCGGCCTCCCAAAGTGCTAGGATTACAGGCATGAGCCACCGCGCCCGGCCAAAAGTTTTAATTATTTGAATGAAAAAAACAGAAATAATATAATACACTATGCCCAGAGTGAGAAGGGGGACTTGTGTCCGGAGGTCTGGGGGATCTGGACTCTGCCATTGTCCCCTGGTGCAGCTGCACAGCTGTGAGGGGCTGGCACCGTCTCTGCGCTCCAACTTGCCTTTCTGTAAGATGGGAAGTTTGGACAAAGTCATTCTGAAGGTCTTTTCCAGCTCTAATGACACATGTTTTGCATGTGGCCTGGCAAAACACCGATGGGGTTCAGAGGAGAGAGAGATTAAAGAGTGACTAGTGTGGGCTTCCTGGGAACCATTTGAGCTTTGAAGGTGGGGAGGAGGAAAGTCAGGGAGTGGGCAAAATACAACAGAGAACCGGAAGTTCACCCTCTGAGGGCCAGTGGGCGCAGGGCAGCCTACGATCCTCCAGTGGCCCTGTTCCCTCCGGGGACTGGAAGGGAGACCTTGAGTCTAGGGCCTGGGGCAGCAAGGATTGAGTGGGATGCAGTCCTAGAAGGGTCAGCAGTCACAGCTGCCTACCACGGCATCTCCTTATCCTTGCTGCATGCTGCACCCACTCCAGCTGCCAGAGAATGGAGGTGGAGACGTGGGAGCCGATGAAGGTTGAATGCCAGCCTCCCACCTGTGAGACAAAGGGCCATGTCACTGGAAGTTACGTCGGGCCTGGCCCTGTAGGAGCCAGGGCTCTGCGCCTAACAAGGATTGATGGGAAGGGGAAGACTGGCGCAGTGAGATCTTGGGGTTGGGGTGGGGGATGGGAGGCAGGGGGAGGTGGGGAGGACAGGGAGGGGAGGGAGGGGACTGGAGGGACTTTAGCCAACACTCTTGTCCCACACTTACGGAGTGAGTGCCCACAGTGTTCAAGCAGTATGCCAGCAGCTTTTCATTGGTTAATTTTGTTCATTTCTCGCATTATCTCTGGGGTGAGTATGAATTTCATAGCTACAAACTCAGGTGTCCAAAGTATCTTCATTTTTCTATAATAGCGTGTTTTGTGTAACCATCTAGTTTTCAAATCTCCCTTTGGTCTGGTGGCAGAATGTGTCATCTTGATAATTTCCGGGTAAACTCTCATTACTTCAACTTACCCTTTTCCAAGATATTAATTTTGGGCCTCTCTTCCCCCCAGGGCCCATCATCTGAACGATGGTCCTGTATTTGGAATTTGCCCCTCCGAAAGAGTTTTGATGGGAGACACCAACCCCGAGTATTATGCGGCCATGCACCACATAGCAGCGTTTCAGACAACAATGACTGCATATGCCACAGTGGTCCCATAAAATTATAATGGAGCTAAAAAATTCCTATTGCCTAGTGACGTCATAGCCATTGTAAGGTCGGTATAAACAAACCTATTATGCTACCAGTCATATAAAACCATAGCACAGCTGGTTGCGGTGGCTTATGCCTGTAATCCTAGCAATTTGGGAGGCTGAGGTGGTCGGATCTCCTGAGGTCAGGAGTTCAAGACCAGCCTGACCAACATGGAAAAACCCTGTCTCTATAAAAATTCAAAATTAGCCGGGCGTGGTGGCGCGTACTTGTAATCCCAGCTACTCAGGAGGCTGAGGCAGGAAAATCGCTTGAACCCAGGAGGTGGAAGTGGCTCACCATTGCACTCCAGCCTGGGCAACAAGAGCAAAACTCCTCCGTCAAAACAAAACAAAAGGATAGGACATACAATAATGTATAGGACATAACACTCAATAATAATAAAAACCTATGTGGCTGGTTTACATATTTACTACACTGTTTTTAAATGTTAATAAGAATGTACTCTTTTTACTTATTAGAAAAAAAGTTAACTGTAAACAGACTCAGCAGGTCCTTCAGGAGGTACGCCAGCAGAAGGCACTGTAATCATAGGAGGTGACAGCTCCAAGCACACATTGCCTCTGAAGACCTTCCAGTGGGACGGGATGTGGCAGTTAAGATGGTGATACCGATGGCTCTGACCCTGGGGAGGCCTAGGCTCATGCGTGTCTGGTTTTTAATGAAAAAGTTTAAAAGTAAAAAAATATATAACAAATTTTAAAAATGGGAAAAAAGAGGCTGGGTGTGGTGGCTCATGCCTGTAATCCCAGCACCTTGGGGGGCTGAAGCGTGCAGATCACCTGAGGTCAGGAGTTCGAGACCAGCCTGGCCACCATGAAGAAATCCCGTCTCTACTAAAAATACAAAAATTAGCCGGGCATGGTGGCATACACCTGTAATCCCAGCTACTCAGGAGGCTGAGGCAGGAGAATCGCTTTAACCCAAGAGACGGAGGTTGCAGTGAGCTGAGACACACCATTGCACTCCAGCCTGGGTGACAGGAGGGAAACTCTATTTTCAGAAAGAAAAGAAAAGAAAAGAAAAAAAGCTAATAGAATAAGGGTACAAAGAAAATACTTTGTGCAGCTCTGTGTGTTGGTCTTTTATGTTATTTTTACAAAAAGTCCAAAAATTCTTAAAAATTGAAAAGTTTATAAAGAAAAGAACAGTAAGCTAAGGTTAGGTTATTATTGAGGAAGAAAAGGTTTTTAAAAAATGTAGTGTAGCCTAAATGTGCAGGGTTTATAAAGTCTACAGCAGTGGTAATGTCCCAGGCCTTCCCATACTCTCCACCAACTCACTGACTCATCCACAGGAACCTCTGGTCCTGCAAGCTCCATTCATGGTAAGTGCCTTATACAGGTGGACCATATTTTTATTTTTCCTACCATATTTTGAACAGTGCTTCTCTATATTTAGATACACAAATAGTTACCCTTGTGTTGTAATTGCCTATAGTATTCAGTACCGACACATGCTGCACAGGCTTGCGGCCCAGGAGCAACAGGCTGAACTGTACAGCCCAGGTGTGCAATTGGCTATGCGATGTAGGTTTGTGTAAGTGCACCCTACAAGGTTCACACAATGAAACTGTCTGACGATGCATGTCTCAGGACGTATCCCTGTTGTTAAGCTGCATCTAGCTTTCCCAGTGTACCTGGTGGCTGGAGTCAAGCATGTGACCAGGCTCAGCCAATCAGATGTTTCCTCTTGGTATGAGTCCGTTTTCATACTGCAATGAAGATTCTATCCAAGACTGGGCAATTTATAAAGGAAAGAGGTTTAATTGACTCAGGGTTCCACATGGCTGGGGAAGCCTCAGGAAACTTACCATCATGGCCGAAGGCAAAGGGGAAGCAAGGCACATGTTAGACTTACATGGTGGCCGGAGAGAGAGAGAGAGCACAGCGGGAAGTGTCAGACACTTATCAAACAACCAGATCTCGTGAAAACTGAGAATTCATGAGTGACAACTCATGGGGGAAACTGCCCCCTGATCCAATCACCTCCCACCAGGTTCCTCCCTTAACATGAGGATTACAATTCGAGATGAGATTTGGGTGGGGACAAAGAGCCAGACTATGTCTGGCCATAGGGACCATACCATAGGGTCAAGGACATGCCATAGGAACCCCAGACCATGCCATAGGGACAAGTGACTCAGGAAGGGGGACAGTGAAGAATGCATCCTGGTAGAGGGGACACAGCAACACAGAGTACTACGGGCATCAGGGAGGCGGTGGCATCCTCTCCACCTCCTGGAGCCACTGGTTCCCTTTGTGGCCTCCCAATTGCTGACGTGTTTTTTCCAGCCCACCCTGTGAGTCTGAGACACCCAGTGTCCTGTCAATGAACTTCTTTCTTCCTAAATTCACCAGATTTGTTCCCAGTGTTTGTGTAACAGGTTTATTGAACAAGGGAGCCTTGTAGGGTATAATCAGAAAATAGTTCTTTCTTCACCACTACCTTTTCAAACCTGTTCAGTGGTGTGGGCTCTCCTCTGAGCTTGGATGACACTGATGGTAAGTTTCTTGGTTTTTCTGGTCCATTGTGGGAAGTAGAAAAGTTCCTTTTTAAAGTTTCCTTTCTTGTTAAAGAATAAATCATAAGTGTGCTAATAATTCTTTGTTAAGCTCTATCCTATGTAGCTGTTAGACACCCCATGCTTACAGGCACATAGTACATTTTATGTCCTTGTACTTTAACCAAGATATCTGTGCTGGACGTGCTCACAGGCATGCCCCAGCTCTCCATTGCTTTTACCTGTTTAGAAAAGTTTTGAGTTGTTAGCCAATCAGGTTTTAGTTTAGATTGTGAGGCCTGGCTCCAGCCAACAGAGATCAGACACCGCAGCGAGGACAACCCTAAATGGGTAAGGCATAAATTTGTCTGTTTTCCTTTATTCATTATGCTCTAGTGGCAAGATAGCTAGTGAGAGTACCCTTCCTGCAGTCCAGGAAGTAAAAATTGTGTTGCTGAAAGATCCTTTGTCTAAGTGCTGATTTTTCTTTGCGGCACCAAGCATCTATTTCCAACATCCAACCAAGATAATAAAAATCCCTTGGGTAACTTCAGTTTCAGTAATTACAACATCTAACTATAAAAGCAGTTGTGACTCCAGATGGCATTTGAAGTTAAAACTGCTCCCTTGACCCATCCCAGACCTGCCCACATCCAGCCTACAGGGGGTACGGGGAGCTTGGCCAGCTTCTCCTCCTGCCCCTGTGCCCTCCTTCTACCTTTCCTCCCTTCTCTAGGCTCCTCAGGCACCTCCAAGTTTGGGACAGTAGGGCCAGGGCTTGGCGTCGGGCGTCAAGCAGGAGAGGTCACACTAGTCGTCTTAGTCAGCTTGTGTTGCTGTAAAGGAACACCTGAGACTGGGTAATATATAAAAAAAGAGGGGCTAATTTGGCTCATGATTCTGCTGGCTGGAAGATTGGGCATCTGATGAAAGCCTCGGGCTGCTTCCACTCGTGGCAGATGGTGAACAGAGCTGGCGCAAGATCGCATGCAGAGATCACGTGGAGAGAGAGGAAGCAAGAGAGACAGGGGAGGCCCAGGCTCTTTTTAACAACCAGCTCTCATGGGAACTAATGGAGTGAAACACTCGCCTCTGTAGGAAGGCATTCATCTGTCCATGAGGGATCCAACCTAAGACCAGAACACCTCCCATTAAGTCCCACCGCCAACATTGAGGAGTAAATGTCAACATGAGATTTGAGGGGACAAAGATCCAAACGGTCCCACTAGCATCACCTGGCACAAGTTCACCCTCCCTCAGGTGGCTGCTCCATGGGAGTCTCTGGTCCCGTCCTCACCGCTAGCTGTACCTCAATGCAGGCAAACTCTCCCTCGGCTTCATTTTCTTGGACTGGATCTAAATCACTTAGACCAGCTTCTGAAACATTCAAACACTCTTGGTGCTACAGAATCCAGCAGAGCGAGTCATTTGCTGGCATGCACCTCCTCTTGTCCTGTGCTCCAAGCAACAAGCAGGCAGCTCCAGCCACAGCCCCTCACTACTTGCTTCCCCAGGGGCTTGGTCCCCACCCAGTCCACAGGGCCCCCTCCCAAATTATTCCCAGGCCCCATGTCCAGGTCTCCCGGCAGTCCCAGTGAAGCCCCTCTCACTAGGGCATAAGGCAGAGGGGTGGTGCACAGAACGCTGTGATCATTCTCTCCGTAGAAATATGCTCTCCGGCTGAGCACAGTGGCTTACCCCTGTAATCCCAGCACTTGGGGAGGCCAAGGCAGGAAGATCACTTGAGGCCAGGAGTTCAAGAACAACCTGGGAAACACATGCTGTTTAAATTTTTTGTCTCTACAAACAATTTAAAATTCAGCTGGGCATGGTGATAATGTACTTGTAGTCCCAGCTACTTGGGAGAACTGCTTGAGCCTGGGAGGTGAAGGCCGCAGTGAGCCACGATCTCACCACTGCACTCCAGCCTGGATGGCAGAGTGAAACTCCGTCTCTAAAAAAGAAAAAAGAAATGTTCTCTCTAATCGGCCCTCAGTTAGACAGCCGGGAGCCGAGGATGGGCAAGAGTTACACAGTTGGTTTGAGGTCACCTCCTTTGCACGTCCTTTATTTTGGAATGTCTGACTCGTGGGTACGATCCCCCTCTCTTCTCAGATCCCTGAGGGGCTGACAAGTTTCCTCCTTGGAGCTAACCCCCAGGATCCCCCCATTCCTGCAACCTCATCAGCATCTGATTTATTTTTCCCCAGACTTGTGGAGTCTTTATCTAGATGTGGAGGAGAAGTGGGGAAAGGCAAACAGATAGGAAAACCTCATTCAGTCTACAGATGGTTTAGGCCTTGCAGGCCCCCCAGTGGGCATCTGTGGAAGCTGGTTCTAAGCAGAAGAGGGGCTGCCATGGGGAGTCTGACCCTGAGGCCAGTTGCACCCCCGTAACCCTCAGCTGAGCTGGGAGTTCAGGGAGCAGGACATGAAAGGAAGTTGAGCAGCCTCAACTTGGGGTGAAGGCTCAGAACTTTGGATGACACCTTATGCGTCAGTGGTGGCAGAGCAGCCCTGGGGCGTGGTGGCAAGACAGTGGGCTCTGGACTACCAGACCTGGGTTTGAATCCCATTTCTGCCATTTACTGGCTGGATGGTTGTTTTTGTTATCTATTTCTGCATAACAAATACCTCCAAACCTCGTGGCTTAAACGAGTAATCACGTGCTCAAGATTTTCCAGTTTGGAAGGGCTGAGCAAGGATGATGTGTTTGTGCCCTGTGTGTCATTATCTGAGCTGTCTTTAGGGAGGCAAGAAGATCTACTTCAACGATAGCTTCCTATCGGTTCAGAGCCCAGCTGGGACTGTCAGCTGAGAGCCTCAATTCTCCTCAGAATAGTCCTCTCCTCTGAATAGTCTCCTCCTTGTGCCTGCTTGGGCTTCCCCACAACATGGAGGCTAGGTCTCAAAAGGGAGCAGGAAGCTGTCAAGCCTTCTTAATGTCTGGGCTCCGAGGTCCCAGGACATCATTTCCCCTGCATTCTGTTGGGCAAAGAAGTTGTGGGCCCGTCCTAGATTCAAAATGAGGGGACATAAGCACCACCTCTTGAGGGGAGAAGAGGCGTGTGTGTACAGGGAGGGCAAGATTGTCTGTGGCCATCTTTGGATACCAGCTACCATAGCAAGCATGAGCAAGCTATTCAATCTCTCCAAGTCTCAGTTTCCCACTCTATAAACCGGAAATGAGAATATCTATCTCACGTGGTTGTTGATAGCATTAACGAAGTTCTCAGTGGAGCCTGCAACAGTCAGAAGCATGTATCTGTACAGCCCATGGCTCAAAAGAATTCACTCTCACTTAGACAATCCTGAGCACACACGGCGTCCAGACGACAGTGGAAAACTTCTCCCACAAGTCCTTTCAGCACCTGCTGCTGCCACCTCCTCTGTCTCTGCCCCTCCCTGCCCCTAGTACCCTCACCCACCAAATCCCCCCAGGCTTTTCTCCCCTTTTTCCTGTGAGTCACCCTGGAGATGCAGCAAGTGCAGAGGAATCTGGGCTTGGCTCTGGGTAGGGTAAACACCCCGAGTGAGTGTGAGTCTCCCATGTTGGGACCCATTGCTCCCTCCTACAGAACAATGCTTGCTGCACCTCTAGCTGCTCCTCAGTGCAGGTGAATGCCCCTAGCTTCATTTTCTTGGATGCTCTGGAGGGCTCCCCTTTGTTGCAGAGGTAGGGAAAAGGAGAGGGCTTCTTAGAGGAGGCCAGTCCCAGCCCCAGCCTGGGCAGCAGCCGCATCCGCTGCGGCTTCACTGTACAGCAGCCACCGCGAGCCTAGGGCCCATCTGCAGGCTCCCAGCCCAGGCCCTGACCATGCAGTTTCAGTGGCAAGGCAGGGGGCAGGGCTGACCCATTCTGGGGGAGTCCCCAGACCTCTCTGTATTCAGGCAGTTAGAAGCAGTAGCCACAGCAATCGGATGGAGCTCTGTGTAATTTGGGAAACGGGGAGGCTCCAGCCGGTCTGGAAAGCAAAAGCCTGTTCTTTCTATTTTAAAACAGAAAACTTGATTTTTTTAGGTGTTCAGAAACGCCTGGTTAATGGGGGCCTGGGCTGCCTAGAGAGCTGTGGAGGTGGGGGGCCTTGCAGCAGGAGGGTGGGAGGGGATAGCATGTATCCTGTTTCAGGAGTGCCCCTTTCTTGAGGCCTCATGGAGGGCATCCAGGCTCCCTGACCACCCAAGGGACAGCCACCTCCCAGGCCTGTAGTCCCGGGTTGAAACCCAGGCCCACCCAGGTTGTTTCTCCCTTAGGTGACCCCTCCCAAGCAGAGCTGTCCCTGAACTCCTGATTCTGGTCCACTGTTACCCGGGAAACCACTGTCCCCAGGCATCCCCAGGCCAGGCTGTGCTGAGCAGAGGCTGCGCCTCCAAACCCAGGAAGGCTTCCAGTTGGATCGCCTCCGACTTTGTCTTCTTCTTGCTGCTGGTAATAAAACTCACATTTACCAGAATTGAGGCAAACAGAGTGGAAAGAACAGCATTTCGGTGACTTGAGCCAAGTCCCAGGGCTTTAGTGGCCCCACTTGGGCAGCCAAGAGCCTGGGAAATTAGATGCCCTGGCTCAGGAGGGCTATGTTCCACCAGTTTCACACATTGTCGCTCCTCCTTGGGGTCTCGGGTGCACAGCAGGTGCACGGCAGGTGCAAACACCACATGCCCCGAGGCCAGGAGCTGTGAGGACACCCCCGCCACTTCCACTTCCGTTTCTGCACAGAGGTGTTGTCACAGTTTTCCAAACTGTGACGAGAATTTCCTTTGTGCATGCCATTTTTCAGCTTACCCAGGCTGCAGACTGGGATGGAACCAACACAGAAGTGAGGAGGGAGGAGTCAGTCATTCATTCAACACATACTCTTGAGCCTTGTTATGTGCTGGCCCCTGTTGGGGACTGGGGACAGAGATGAGCAGCATGCTGGCCCTGTCCTCTAGGAGCTCACAGACCTAGTATCCCTAAGACGGCCCAGACTCTCCTGCCTCTTTATCTGGGTAGACCTGTTGTCTAGACCAAGACATAAATCAGGCTTTTGGAGCATCACTGAGGAGCCTGCGGGGCAGTGGGCCCTGGGCCATGTGCTGAGCATGGAAAGGTGAACAAGAAATGAACCCTACTCTCCGCGGGAGGGTGGTCTAGAGGGGTAGAAGAAACTGGAAGTTATTGGACGGTGTGCTAAGTGTCGGGATGGGGGGATTCCAGGGCTCTGTGAGGACAGGTATGCCCAGACCACCCAAGCAAACCAGGGGACCTATGTGTTTGAGTCACATTAAATGGTATACTGTGTCAAGGCCAATGTCTTCACAGGTTTTTTGACCTTGGCAATGTTCCCGTCAGACTTCAGAAGACTTGACTATTCCTGTTCAGATAGAAGATGACTGGCCCCATACACAGCCACTGAGGGTCACCCTCTCCCTCCCCAGCCCTGGAGGCCAAGAAATGGGACTAAGCTCCTTGGATTTATGAACTTCTGGCTCCTGCAGAGAGAGGAAGGTTGGGGCTTGACCAGGACACAGTGAGCTGGACAGATGCCTGTACCGCGTAGGCTTGAGACCACATTCTTCCTCTCTGGCTGTGGGCTGGGGCCGGGTGGACATGGTTCTCCCATGAAGTTCTGCCACCCAGCTGTTTGCCACCCTCTCCAGGTCCTTTGGCAAAATTTCAAACCAAGCTCTTTGACCTTGGAGCTCCACCCACATCCACACCCTCAGCTGTGTCAGAAACTCTCCACTATAGGCAAGACGACAAGGGAACTGGAGCTTATGACTTCTGTTCAGCTTCATTAAATATTTGCTCAGCAAGTTTTAGAGGAGTTTTCGGGATTCCACAGAGGGGACTAATTCCACCTTTTCTTTTTAGCAGGGGCTAAAGGCTGTCTCTCGGATCTCACTAGAGACAGCTGACCTTCCCTCCACCCAGTGATGGGTCCAGTCTGATGGTGCCTGGCCACCTGATAATCTCTTTGTGCAAACATCAGGAAGCCCTAGTCTCAGCTTTAGTTAGAGGCGTGGACACCAGGTGTTCTCGAGGAGGGCAGTGGTGACTCAGTTTATCTGACCCCGTGCTCTCAAGTTCCCTTTCTGTCAGACACCTCTAATGTGCTACTTTAGACACGCTCACTTATCTGTGGGCCATTGGCCACTGGCCCCAGCCACAGCTGAGACTACCATGGACTCAGACAGGCTTCACCCAGGCACACCCAGCAGCCCCTGCCTCATGTCCCGGCTGTGCACCCCTTAGGCTTGCCCAGACATTAGGATGGAAGACGCTGAACCCACTCACGCATGGCCAGCAAGTAGGGGCAATCAACACCCTTCAGGTGATCCAACGCAAGCTAGAAGCCTGTGCACAAATTCTTCTCCCTTTCTCCCAAAAGGATGGCTCTGAGAAACATTTGTGCCACTTCCCAGGGGATGGTCCTTGGGATTGAGAAACCAGTTATGTTTGTTACCAACCCATAACACACGCTGGAGTTGGCTTCACTTCCTTCCCAGCTACATTCCCCTTTCTGTCACACCTGCTCCCTGGGGCCACCTCCCTACCAAAGGAGTGGCACAGAAGCCTTTGCTTCCCACTCGGCTTCCCAGGAAACCCAAACCAAGCCACTTTGAGTTCCATCCGGAGCTCCACTTCCACTCCACGGGTCCTCTTAGAACCATAATCAGCACCCATCGTGCCTCTGAGATGGGCGTGTGATCCTCGCTGGCCAGTCCCGAGGGTGTGGATGTGGGTGGAGCTCCAAGGTCAAGTCGTGCATGTGATCCTGGCTGGCCAGTTCCTCTGGCCACAGAACTTGGCTCAGGAACTGACATGTGACCAATCTGAGTTTTCCCTGGGGGCTGATACATGGACACCAGGGACCTCATGCACCAGGAAGGCCACTGCCTTCCTTCTCTGCCAGAGATGATTCTGTCTCATCCCATCAAGACTCTAATGGACTCCAGCTCCCCAGAAAGCCTTTCTCCATCATCCCAGCTCCCCAGGATCTTAGCCGCTTCACTGGTAACACCCAGAATCCTCAGCACAACTGCTTCCACCAGGTACTGCCTTGCTCCTTTGCCCGGTTGTTAGGTTGTTTGAATTTGTTATGCAGCCGGTTATGTGTGTGCCTATTTCTACTAGGCACACACGGTTCTACCTGACAAACCACAGTGGATTCATTGCGCAATGAGGCAGGCAGGTGCCGCTACATATAGAGAAGCAAAGTATTGACAATATAAGGAACCACATTGCCCCAGTTTGCCTGGAGCTTTCCAAAATTTAACACTAAATAGCCTCGGACCCCCTCAGTCCTAGACAGACGGGGACATTTGGTCACCCAGTTCCCTGGGCAGGAGCAGGAGGAGAGTGCAGTCTAAGGGCAGCCTCTTTTTATTTGTCTTCTGAGACAGAGTGTAAGGGTTATTGCCGAGTTTAAAATGAGGAAACTGAGGCCAGTATAAGAAAATTAAATGCCAATTTATTCAGCTCCCGAGCGAGGTTCCATGATCCCGGGGAAAGGGGCCAGAGAAGTCATGCGGGGCTTCCCGAGGCGTGGGGGTTTTATAGCGAGTGGGGGTGTCTTGATTGGTTATGAGGGAACAGGACGTGGTTGGGGCAAGCTGCTATTGGTAGGTAGGAGGGATTTCCGGTGAGCGGGCTGCCCAGGGGGAGTGGGACCTGGACGGGGCAAAATGCTATTGGGCAGGTTTTGGCGGGGCTTCTTTTAAATTTTGGCGGGGTTTTTTCAACGGCGGGCATGGAGTGGTGACGTAGTTTTCAGGCGCAGAGAAGGATGGGCATGTCCAAGCTCCTGGCGAGGCAACCGGCCTTACACAGGGTCTCACTCTGTCACCCAGGTTGGGGTTCAGTGGCATGATCACAGCTCACTGCAGCCTCAACTTCCTGGGCTCAAGCGATCTTCCCACCTCAGCCCACCAAGTAGTTGGGATGACAAGCACGCCACCACACCCAGTTATTATTACTATTTTTTTTAACAGAGACAAGGCCTCACTATGTTGCCCAGGCTGGTTGCAAACTCCTGAGTTCACGCGATCCTACACACCTTAGCCTCCCAAAGTGCTAGGATTACAGGTGTGAGTCACTGCACCTGGCCAGGAAGCCTCCTTTTAAAGTAAGGGTCATAGACTGCACAGGTTCAGCCTGGACTCCATCTATTTATCTATTTAATGGAGCTCCTACAATTTGTTGAGCTTCTACTATGTCTGATGCTCTGCTAAGTTTTGAAGATCCAGGAATAAGCAAGACCTAGTTTCTTCCCTAAGGAGCTTATAGTTCAGAGCAAGGGTTAGGGAAATTTTTTTGCAAAGGGCTAGATCACAAATGTTTGAGTTTTATAAACCATAGTCTCTGTCATAACTACCCTGGTCTGCTGTGACTCCAAAGCAGACACAGACAGTGCGAATAGACATGACTGTGTCCCTTCAAGACTTGAAGGGCAGCAGCCCTTGACTCAGAGGTGGAGACAAACATACAAAGCCTCAGAGCACCTGTCAGGCCCCTG
The DNA here is from genome assembly GCF_009761245.1 of Sapajus apella. Lineage (NCBI taxonomy): Eukaryota > Metazoa > Chordata > Mammalia > Primates > Cebidae > Sapajus > Sapajus apella. Next base: position 9,157,679 of record NW_022436950.1, on the reverse strand, counting down.
CTGAAGGCAACAGCTCCCACATGGCCCCATCTCCTCCGCCATGGTTAATCGAACCAGGGAGGAGCCCGTGACCCACAGGTAGCCCATCCTCAGGCTGCCACTGATGGACATGGGTGGACAGGCCAGCAGAGGTAGTGGCTGCCAGCTGGGACAATGGTGGTAGGAGACAGAGGCTGAAAGGTGGGAAGGATGGAGCAGAGTCAGTAGGCTTCCTGGGACCCTCGAGCCCTTCCAAATCTGAGCTGTGTTCCCAGCCTCATGGGGCCTTCCAGGGAAGTCTTGCTGTGAGCCTGTCCTGGGGACCCCGGAAGCCTTTCACGGAGCTGAGAGTCCTGTCTTCTTTATTTCTATCTACATCCTTACAACAAAAGAGCGTTTGTTTCCTTCTTTCTTTACACTTCAGCAATTTTTAGTAAATTTATAAAGTTGTGCAACCATCATTGTCACCCAGCCTTCACAATAAACCTGAATGAGTTCCCTCCACCCAAGAGACCCTCACTCGCCCCAGAACCTTGTGGAAAGTCAGAGTGCCATGGGATTACAGAGGAGCGACCCCTAACTGGGGCTGGGGGGTCAGAGAAGTCTTCCCAGAGAGTCCCAGGACAGATGAGAATTCCTGGGGTGATGTCGGGAAGCGGGGGTCCCATCATCTCTTTGATCTTGAGCAGGCAGCAAGGGCCAACATCTGACCAGGTGCCTCCTGCGGCAGGCATGGTGTAGGCAGAACACTTTGTCAGATGTGGGTGAATCTGGCAGCTTCCCTGTTTCCTCTGTCCCCTCCATGCCCTCCTGTGGCAGCCTCAGTTCACCCTGGTATCTGCAGACAGGGCCTTGGAGGCCAGGCCACACTGCAGGAAAGGGAAGGATCTGCGCCTAACTCCCTGGGGCAGTCGATGATGGGCTTTGCTGCCTGCATCATTTGAGTTTTCAACCAAGGAAAGACTCTAACCTGGTATGTCGCAAGGAATTCAGGTGAGATTGTCAAAAGGGCTTACAGCTCTGTTGTAAGGCTGCCGGAGAGGTCTGGCCATACAACCTACCTCTCCCTTTCCCCCTCCATCCCCAGGAAAGAGAGAATCTCCAAGCACCCATACCCAGGCCTTCTGTTCTTCCTTCTTCCTTCTCCCCATAAGGAGCCTTTCTCATGCTGAAGCAGGAAACTTCATTTTGCTAACAGGAAGTTTCTTTGTTGCCGGCAGGAGAAACCAGCTAATTCAAGCAAATAGAAGGCTCTTTGCGGGGATGTGGAGCAGCTCACAGTTGCAAAGAGGTTGCTGAGCAACGTGCACTGCCTGGAGGTGATTCCAGCGGCCCTGGGCTTCCCTGGGCTCCCCTCCTGGGACAGAGAACCCCACAGCACAGTTTGGTGCATGGGCCCCTGGCCTTGGGCCTTTGGACCACTCAGTGACATAACAGGGGCCGATCTGCTTCCCTATTCCATTAGAAGGATCTGGATTTGCTCCATTCACAGACCTGTATTTCCCCAGGAATTAGGGGTGTACGTCAGCTATGCCCAAACCCAGGGCAACCCTGAGTATATGGCAGCGTCTCCCATTTGGCCATTAAGAAGATGATCATTTTTCCAAATGAGAAGATCCAGCTTGAATATACAAACTATTAGGGATGTGCATGCAATTGCTTAAATGTCTCCTGTAGGAGTTAATGCATTTGGTTTTAAAGGCATTTTTTAGTTCCACAGAAGGTATGGAATTAAAAGCTGCCTTTCCTCCTTTTCACTTTCTCATTTCATGGAAGATTTTTAATCTCAACCTGTCACCAGCATCTTGAGTGTCTGTCTCCTTGTCACCCCTAAGCCACAGTGTGAGTCACCAGTGACTTTCAGGGCTCATCGCCTCCCTCTCATCTCAGTTATGGAGATTCAGCACTTTTTAAATCCCTGCATGATGCCATCATTGTAAATTTCATCCTAAGCCATAAATGCCCCTTCTCATAATGTTAGGGGGCTTAAAGTTGTCATTTGAACCTTAAGAGAAATATGAGAATCTTATTAACTGGTGATTGGCGCACACCAGGCATTCCGGACTTATCATTAGTCCTACCAGAGGGCTCCTGCACACAGCCAGGTATAAGGGGCTTGGAACAAGCCTCTGGCTCTCTGTTATCATTAGCTGGTCCTATGAGGCCAGGACCCAGGGTCTTTGAGCCTCCAGTTGCCTCCTGGTCTGAAGCGAGGGCTGGAGCAGTGGTGATGACTGCAGCTGCCAATCACCTGGTATTTATCAGCTCTGCTCTGCACCCAGCCTGTGCCAGGTACACAGCGTGGACAGGTGTCATGAGCTCTTGCTGTGAGAGATGATGAAGAAGGAGCATTTCTACGTAGGACACCGGTGCAAGGGAGGAGCAAATGAGGTGTAACAGATGAGGAGAAAAGAAACCTGTTCTTGACCAGGTGCAATTGAATAGTGGAAGCCAGTGAATGGGCTTGTGCCAGCCTCTGCTGGGGAGCAGATGGGTTGCCCCTTGATGGCTCAGAGTTTTTGAAGAGCCCCGAGAGGATTTTGGAGTGGGGATGGTGGGCCAGGTCACAGAGACCCAGAGTGGGCGTTAGCATGGGATGCCATGCAAAAATCACTTACAAGAGCATCAGAGCACTGGTGCTGCTCACGTCCCCATGGGCCTCAGCTTCCACGTCAATACAACAGTTCCCTGCACACCAAGGTCTTGTTACATACCTGTTCCTAGCCCCAATTCCTCCAGCTTTATGGGGCCACGCCCCTTTTAAAATCCCCAAGCAGAAGGTCTTGTGATTTTATCCCACATTCAGTGGGAACTCTAACATCGCCCATCACACTCCTGGAAGCTGCCAAATTCTCTGAGCCCTGGGTCCTACAGGATCTGCCCTCTGTATGTATCTGACCCCACAGGGAGCACCTTCCCTCTTCCTTTCTCCAATAAAGGACAACTGACACAGGGTAGAACTTGTGGGAGACTTTCCTGAAGGCCAAGGGTAATGGAGACGGATGGTAATGCACAGCAACTGGAAATGCCCCCAGCCCCATCCTGCCAAGGATGCTCCTTCCCTTGTGCTGTCCCCTCATGGGGTTTGGCTGGTTTCAGATGCTGCGTATCCTTGGGAAGTTGGAATGCACCTTACCTGTGCAGCCTGTTTCTGCAATTTCAGAGTCATTGGAGATACAGTATTTATAGAAGCGTTTCTCTCTTGGTTTGAACTACAGCTTTGTTCCCAGTTTCAACCTATATAGTCCTTGGAAGAACAGCCCTGGCCAAGAAGTTATACCAGAGGCAACTGACTCCTAAGAGCAGGTGATGAAGGGCAGGAAGCTTCGAGCTGCAGGAAGCGTGGTAGCTTGCCGTGGTGGGGAGAGGGGATGCCACAGGAGGGAATTAGGAGTTGGGAAACGGAATTCGCAATCGTGTCCAGGGCAGAATCTGCTGGGAGTGGTTGGGCCTTGGAGATGCTTTATGGGGTGAAAATTAGGTGACCCCAAGAACTTTCATAAGAACTTCTATAACATAAGGTTAGGGGGCTGGGCACAGTGGCTCACGCCTGTAATCCCAGCACTTTGAAAGGCTGAGGTTGAAAGATCACTTGAGCCCAGGAGTTCGAGACCAGCTTGGCCAACATGGTGGAACGCTGTCTCTACTAAAAACACAAAAAATTAGCCAGGCATGGTGGCAGGTGCCTATAATCTCAGCTACTTGGGAGGCAGAGGCAGGAAAATCACTTGAACCCGAGAGGCAGAGGTTGCAGTGAGCTGAGATCGCACCACTGCTCTCCAGCCTGGGCAACAGAGCAGGACTCTGTCTCAAACAAACAAACAAAACCCATAAAGGTAGGTAAGGTCATCCTCTGATAGTGGAACTTACTACCTTGACACATGCTAGGAGACAGTAATAGCAATAAAATGTCATATAAGATGATAATGATGATGATGATGATGAAGAAACTGGTATGACCTACTTCACCAATTTAGATTACGAAAACGGTCACATTTCTTTTATTGCCTCATTTATTTTTCCCTTTGTGTCTTTTAGGCTAAAGACTTGCCCCCGAATTATTCAAAGACCCCAGACCTCCTTGATCTAAAGGGAAGGTCCGCTTTGCTTCCATCACACCTGAGGGAGGAGAGCCAGGGTTCTATGAGCCTCTGCTGCTGTTTCTCCAAGCTGTCACAAGATGTCACTGTTGCAGCTTGGTGTCTCAAGGAAGGACACTGTTGCCCCAGAGGCTGGGATACCCCTGGTGGTGAAAGTTCAGGCTTGTGGCTCCTTTTAGTTCTCATTTCACACTCGGCCATCCTTCCCAAAGCATGGCTCCTGGGGCAGATTGGCTGGGTTTGAAAGGGTGTCCAGCATCAGCCACATTCCATGCTGGCCAGAACGGTGTTATCAGCTGAAATCTCCCTTAATTCAAGGTGATTTATTTTGGGGGCCTCACTGCTTGTCCCTGCCACTGCTTCTTAGATTGCCCTAGAACTCCTGGACAGGCATCCCAACTTTGCATCTCTGAGACTGGGGACTGGGATATGGGTGTCTTTGCTTTCAGAGAGCCCTGGGACTCTGCTTCCTCTAGTGCAGCACACAAAGAGGGCTGGGCAGCTTCTCTAAGCCCCACAAGTAAAAATCCTGGGTCAGCCCAAACCCCAAGAGGAAAAGGATGGGAGCCTGGTGGTCCACATCTGCATAACAAAGACGGCACACAAATGATCCTTCACCAGAGGAAGAACACCTGCGCCCAGGTTCCTTAAGTCTCTGCCTAAACCAGAAGTCCTCAACCTGGGGATCAGGAATGGAATTCAGGGGTGTCATGAACTTGTTGGGGGGAAATATTACACACCATTTTCACTAATCACTAACTGAAAGTAGCATTTCATTCCATTATGCATGCAGACATCACATCACAGTAGGATAGATGGTTTGGTTCCTGGGACTTGTCACCAACAGATATCACAGATCCTCTCATATCCCACTACAGTTGCTGCAGATAATCAAAATAAATTTTCAGCTCATCATGAATTCAAAATTATGATAATCATTAAAGCTGTCACTAGATCTTGTTACCCAGTGCCTAAAGAAACATATATATTGCTACATTGATGACTACATTTCCATCTGTCTGCTTTTCTCTCTAATTCCATGCATTTTACCTGATGCATGTGAAACTGCCCTTCTGGGGAAGGTCCGCAGGCTTCCTCCCAACTGCAGGAGGATCCATGGCACAAGATGAATTAAGACCCTGTGGCCTGCTGGGCGCGGTAGCTCACGCCTATAATCCCAGCAATTTCAGAGGCCAAAGCAGGCAGATTACTTGAGCCCAGGAGTTCAAGACCAGCCTGCGCAACATGGCAAGATCCCGTCTTTACAAAAAAATACAAAAATTAGCCAGGCATGGTGGCGTGCTCCTGCAGTCGCAGCTACTCAGGGGGCTGAAGCAGGAGGATCCCTTGAATCCATGTGGTCGAGGCTGCAGTGAACTGTGATCAGGCCACTGCACTCCAGCCTGGGGAACAGGAGTGACACCTTGTCTTAAAACAAAACAAAAGACCTAGTGCCAGAGTTTTCACCACTCTCAGGAACGCTGCCTGTGGGAAGTAGAAAGTTCCTTTTTAAAGTTTCCTTTCTTGTTAAAGAATAAGTGTGCTAATAATTATTTGTTAAGCCCTATCCTATGTAGCTGTTAGACATGCCATGCTTACAGGCACATAATACATTCTATGTCCTTGTACTTTATCCAAGATATCTGTGCTGGACGTGCTCACAGGCATGTGCCAGCTCTCCACTGCTTTTACCTGTTTAGAAAAGTTTTAAGTTATTAGCCAATCAGGTTTTAGTTTAAATTGTGAGATTTGGCTCCAGCCAATAGAGATCAGACACAACAGTAAGGACGACCCCAAATACATAAGGGATAAATGAGTGTGTTTTCCTTTGTTCATTGTACTCTTGTGGCAAGATTGGCTAGGGAGGGTACCGTTCCTGCAGTCCAGGAAGTAAAAATTGCATTGCTGAAAGATCTTTGTCTCAGTGCTAATTTTTCTTTGAGGAACCGAGCATCTATTTCCAACACTGCCTAAAGCCCTACCTGAAAAGGATGCTAGGTTTGTGAGTCCAAAGTTCAGCCTGGGAAGGGGCAGGGCTATTGTGGTTCCCAAGAAGAGCCCAGACAAGCATTCGGCTGAAGGAGCCTCAGGCATAAAGGTGGAAGAGCACTTAACACAGAGTGCTCAGGGTCTGCAGGAGGGAGCTGCGTGCCCAAGTGTCATTCTCATGCCTCTGTTGAAGAGCCCAGTTCTCGATGGCCACTGTGGCTGTGACCAGTGTGGACTGAAACACAGGGTTCTCTGCAAAAAGTGCAGCCTTCGAGGGAGGCCCCGGCTAGGACCTGTGCAGGATCTTGGGAGCAGAAGAGATCCAGTGATAATGGAGCTGGAGCATCCTCCAGTAAACCTTGCAGAATTAGGGCAAGTTACATTCAATTTGAAGAAATGAAAGAAGTGAGACTTCTACTCCAAGTCAGAGTAGAAGCCATTCCAGTGAACTGAAGTGTCCCTCCTAAAATTCGCACGCTGGAGCCCTGACCCCCAATGTAACTGTATTTGGACATACAGCTTTTAGGAGGCAACTAAGGTAACATGAAATAAGGGTGGGGCCTGATCCCATAGGATTAGTGTCCTTAGAAGGAGAGACACTGGAGAGTGTGTTTCCTTTCTCTCTGCGTCCGAGGACACGGTGAGAAGGTGGTCATCGGCAAGCCAGGAAGAGTGGCCTCACCAGAAACTGACCCTGCCAGACCTCAATCTGAGACTTCCAGCCTCCAGCACTGTGAGACATAAATTCCTGTTGTTCAAGGCATCCAGTCTGCAGTGTTCTATTATGGCAGCTCAAGTAGACTGACAACATAATTGCCATATATGGGTGTTTTTTGAAGTGTGAAGTCCCAGGGAAGAAATATCAATAGCTTACAGATCTCTTAACCCTCAATTTCATCCCACCTTACTCACATAATTGAAATAGTCCTGCCTCTGGAGTCACATATTTTTTAATACTCAGAGAATAATGACTTTGCTCCCCACCCTCCACTAATGTGGGAAGTCTTTTTTGCCATGGGTGCCCCTCCCCAGACATCCCTGAGTCTCATGCTCCGCTCTAAAGTTCACACTGATTCCCCTCGGTGAAAGCTATGTCCCGGCTGCCACTTGAAGTTGGTACTGAAGTTTTAGGAAACTGAAGGAAAACCACAGCAAAGAGGCTGGTATCTGCTGCCAAAGGAAGCCATGCCCAGCGGTGCCTGGTCCATCTTGGGGAGGGAGTGGTCTCCCCACCTACCTAATCCTGCCTGAAGACCCACCCCACAAACACGTCCTACCCTGAGCCAGTGGTCTAGAGCCCTCCTTAACCACTCCAGACTCACTGGCCTCAAGGCTTCTCCACTGCCCTCAGGGAAACCCCTCCACCTATGCTGCTTTTAGATCCTTAATGTAAAGGGTGAGTGTGTCGTTTGAGGAAGAGGTGGAAGAAGAGACCGATGGTTCACAGGACAGGATCAGGACTTGGGGAATCGGCTATTTGGAAAATCTGGGCTCTGGCACAACTTTCCTAAATTCTGTGTGGCCTTCACTGGCAAGCTGCTCTGAGACACCGCTTGAATGAGAAGCACACACGTGTCTGTACCCCCTCATCTGCATGACACACAGCCTAAAGCCACTACCCAGAAGAGAAGCTTCGAAGGCAGCCTCAGTGCACACTAAGCGGCCTTTGCGAGACTGCACTGCCCCCGGTGGAGATGCAGACCTCCCTTGCAGGCAGCGTCTTGCTTACGCTTACTCGTGGGCCTCTGGAGCAAAGCTGCCATCTGAAGCCTTGAAGGTGAGCCAGAGCCGCGTCCGGCTTTGAAGTGACAGTGCTTCTGATCCCACCTCCAGAGACTTCAAAGCGCAAAGGGCCACGTTTCCATCGGGACTCATGATTGAGGCACCACGTGGCCTTTCTGCAACAGCTTTGCAAGGAGGGCACATCTCGCCAGCTCCCGGCCCGGGAGGGAGCGCTCAGAGCTGGAGTACGGGCAGAGGGACATCTGTTTTGTCCTTCCACTTCAAACTCCTGGAGTCCCTCTTGACCTGCTCTCCGCACTCCCTCAAATGGCCGTTCATGGCCTGTGCCCTGAGATGGCCAAGCTCACCGGAGAAGCCAGCTCTGGGTGGAAAAAGCCAGTAGGGCCTGTGATGGTAGTTTCAGAGGAGTGATCACCCCAGAAAAGGCACTATTTTGTGTGTCTTTAGGTCTTCTGTCAAGGGACTCGAAGCAAACTTCACTGTGAAGCTCAGAGAAAAGCCTAGGAGAATCTGCCCTGGGAGGGTTGTCGAGTGGTCCCAGCCAGCCTTTATTTGGCCCTGGAAAGTCGCTGTCTGCAATACAACTGACCCTCGAGGACAGACAAAGGGTGGCCCGGCGTGGGCGTCCCCACACAGCTCCTTCCCCTGTGGGGATATCCCCATCCCCACCTCTTCATGTTCTGCATGACAGCCTCTTCTCACACCAACGCAGTGGCTGTGGTTCCGCCCAATTTCTTTCCACACTGGTCTATTAACCAAATCCTTTCTGATCCCTAGGAATCTCTACAACTGTTGCCAGGCCTGAGTCATTTCAAGCACCTTTGCAATCATCATTCCTTTGTGGTCACTTACTACAAGTGTGTGATCTTATTCTTCCAGATGTCTTCAGTATCCCGTGGTGGTTACATAGCATTTGTATCATGACTTTCAGCTTCTGAGGGTCCCCAGAGAGGTAACTCTGTCTTTCTCTGGCCTCCTCAGTGGCGGGGTTGGACATACAGTTGACAAATGCATCTTGTGGACTGACATTTTCCAAGTCAGATCCTCCCTGGGGGCCGAGGGGAGGTGGTCACCACTCTGAGGGGACGCAGCCTACATCGGGGGTGGCTCCTAGGTGAGCAGGATATGGTTCAATGGAGCAAAGATGTCTCCCTTGGCCCTCAGCCCCCAGGCCATGAGCAGCTGCACTCAGGATTGTGGGGAACTCAGGACAGAGAGTGGCCCAGGCCAGAACCTAGCAGTTCACAGCTGCCAGGAGCTCCCTGGAGGTCAGCAGACTTCACTGTGAAGAGCCGAGAAGAACCCAGGAGAATCCACCCTGGGAGAGTCGCAGTCCCCCCACCGGTGGTCAGAGAAGGGAGGGAAGGGCCACCAATGGAGGACCTCTAGAGACTGGCCCTGTGTCTTCAGCCCCTCAGTGGTCAGCAGACCTGTTGTGCTGGGCCCCCACCCACATGTATGCACAGGAGCCAGGGCCTGTGGAAGCCACTGCAGTGTCACAGTGGCCATGGGACAAGGTAGCAGGGGCAGGGTGGGATTGGCTGCAACAGGTATGTGGGGTCTGTACAGCCTGGCTGCTGCCACGGAGAACCAAGGACCCACGTGGATGCAGGGGAGTGGGAACTAGACCCTGAAGGGTCTGGCTCCTGGTCACCTAGAGAGGCCCAGCTGTGCTCCTGAGCAGCGAGGGCCACTCCCTGCAGCCCCACACTTGGTGACCAGGTGGCTGCTGAAGAGACCAAGATTGCTGGGTGACCTGGCAGGGGCCATCCGAGGCCTGCTTTTCTCTGGGGCCAGTAAGCTTAGTCCAAGATAAGGTCACACAGCATCACATGAATCTATTTATTTGGCGAATCAGGTTAATCAAGTCATTTTTTTCCAGTGCTAACCCTCCGCCCTTCCTGTGCTGCTGGGCCCCGCTGCCAGTCGTGGGGCGGACTGGGTTGCAGCTGCCTGGGTCCAGACTCTCAGCCCTCCTGCCGAGCAGCCATAGTGGTCTGCAGCACGGATCTGCACCCGCTCCCACAGATACTTGGGACAGTTTGGGTCTCCAAGGAGAAGACACCCTTTTTCTCACCATGTTTCGGGATGGGTCAGGGTCCCCAAGGCCCACCCACAGGTCCATAGTTGTCACATCACACTGAGACTGCTGATGCCCTCCAAGGACCTACCCCTCACAGTCACACAGCTTATGGGTCCTGGCTCCCCTTGCTGACCCACCCTACGTGATCAGTTCCTCTCAGCGGTCTAGAGCCTTTCTGTCACCTAGACAGAGTCATGCTGCACGGAGATAAGATTTCATGTTTGAACATCGCTGGGGATGACGAATGGTCAGGTCCACCCACCCCTCTCTCTTAGGAAGCCTGTCTGGCCCTAAGCACATGGCTAGACCCAAGTGCATATGAAGGGCACCACTCAACTCCGACAGGCAGGGTCCCAACTCCTCGTGCAGAAAAAGAAGTGGGAGGAGGGTCGTCCCTAAATCCGTCCCCCAAGGACTCTGACCCAAACCAGACAAATGCCCTGGTGCATACGAAAGTCTGGATTCCTCAGAGTATCACGGGTGTGTCTCTGTCTTGGGTAGCCGAGGGACCAGGCAGCCTGCAGGCAAGGAGAGGAGTACCTGGGGCTTGGGGCAGCCAGGCAGTCTTACCTCTGGGTCTGCAGAGCCTGACTCTGTGGCTGCGGTTCCTATAGGCCCAGCCCAGGGGCCTGAGCCTCTGATCCGGGGTCCCTCTGGTCGGTGTGGTCACTCCTCCACATCCACTTCCACCCCTTCATTGATGCTTTCCTCCTCACCCTTCCCTCCATCTACCTAGGAGGAGGTGCACAGAACACCACCTGAGCACACAGCAGCGGGGGCTGCTCCTGAGAAGGTGGCTCCTGCTGGTCCGTGGCTCCTAGGCCAGCTGGGAAAGGCTCTCAGGCAGGAAGCAGCTCAGCCAGGTTCCCCACTCATCCTGCACTCCCTGCAGGCTTCAAGCCTAGGGCCATTGCTCAGCTTCCCTCCTCCTCCTCTTCCTTTTCCTCCTCCCCTGCCAGTCCAGGTTTATCCAAATCCCTCTCTTCTCCCCATCCTGCTGCCACCCCTCTCGAGCCCTTCCCACCTCCCCACATGGGTCCAGATCCTACAGTAGACCGCAGTTGCTTTTCCTCCTGAAGACCTTGCTCACATGAAGTCTCATCAGTTACTCGTCATCCCACTCACTCCATCGTGCAAACTGCCCCACAACTGATCCTTCTCATCATTTCATTCTCCGGGGCAGTTGAGTCATCAGAGAAGTCTTCCGCTGTCACTGTGCACTCCTCCAGGTCCTTAGAGAAGCCATCCAGACGTGACTCAGTTGTTTACAGTTTCCTGGGAACTGCAGGGACTCCCCACCTTGCCTTCTTTCTCAAGCCTCCCGGCCCCTCACCCCACTTGTGCCTGGCTGCCTCATCTTCTCTCTCCCAGCTGCCAGGGAGGGATGGCTCCACAGGCAGTGCTACGGGTGCCAGCTGCCCAGCCAGGATGCAGGTGAGCAAGACCTCCTCCACCCTCATATGGTGGAACCAAGGCAGGCCTGATTCTTTGCCATTGTTTTCAAGGAAACTAGTGTAATGAGCAACTTCCCAGCCTGTTCAAGATAGAAAGCGGGTCAGGGGTCTCCTCTCTCCCAGGGCAGTCTCCCACTGCCTCTCCTCGCCCTGGGCCAGCACCAACACTCTATGCTGTGGCCACCCTGATGGTGATGGGGGAGGGGCTGTCTGCTTCCTGCCCTGGGCCTGTCTTCTTCCTTCCCCAGGAGTGTCCTGTCCCGTCACGGCTCTTGGATGTCATCCACACCACACTCGGTCATTCTGCAGCCTTCTCATGGGCACACAAAGGTCTGGCTGGCTTCCTTCACCTTTCTGAGGCCCACTGGAAACTTGGGTGATCCACACATGCTTGCCCAGCCCCAAACAGCAGCCCCCCTTGCTGTCATCTCAGTGAGGCTTTTGGCAACACAGCTCCAGAAGGCACTGGAAAACGCAAGTCTGCTCCGTCCTGGGACCCCCAAACTAAAAAGGGGCTTCATTCATCCCTACCACCCTTCCTCTGCCCAGGACACTCTCCCTCGTGACTGACTCTCTTAGTTCCCTCCTGTACCTCCTCTCTTTCTCTTTCTTTCCAGAACCTCCCAGTCTAACAGAAAAACGGGGAGAGTTGGAAAGACCTTGTCCACATGGTCCATTCTCTTTCTTAATTCTTCTGCTCTATAGTTTTTGGACTTAGAAATCAACAATTCACCTGGTTTGGGGGTTCTTCAGAGATCCCTGAACACTGGGTCGTATGTGTGGAGCTGTCTGGGCACTGGAAAAAGGTCTTTGGGGTATAATGAGCAAAGCTGGCACTCAATGGGCATGAAAGAGAAGCATATCGGTGAAGATGGCATGGATCATCCCACCACATCGAAACCCTGGAACGCGGTATCTGTTACCAGAATTCGGGGTCAGGGCTTCCTTCCCTGAGCAGAGTGTCCTTCCCTCAGCCCCGGGAGATCGTGGTGTCCTGCAGGACCAGCTGGACCCTGGAAGGCCGGTGGGCTTTGATGTTCATGCGGAATTCCTCGATGACAAAGTAGTAGCAGAAAACATCCAGGCAGCAGTTGATGTTGGAGAAACACATGGACAGTTGCAAGAAGAAGCTGATCCTCTGCTTGGCTCTGCAGTCCACGATAAAGCCGTTCCTCACCAGGAACTGCAGGAAGAACCCCAGGTGGACTGGGAGGAAGGAGACCACAAAGACGGCCAGGCTGACTGCAATGGTGTAGATGCAGGCTTTCTGCTGCACCCAGTCCTGGGTGTGGTCACGGCGGCCCAGCAGGATGTGGATGCTCCTGGAGGAGCAGAAGCCCATGATGCCCATGGGAAGGAGGAAGCCAAACACCTCCAGCGGGAAGACCACCTTCGCACTCCAGGTGCTGTCGGACATGTTGTGGAAGCACATGTAATTCTCCACTGTCCCATGGAAACTATAGATAGGGATGCTCCCGGTCCACACCAGGACCCAGATGGTGCAGCAGATCCCAAAGGTCTTCCCGGGGGACCGGAGGTGGTTGACCAGGAGTGGGTACCGGATGGCCAAGAACCGGTCCATGCTGATGAAGCAGATGGTGAAGACGCTTCCGTACATGCTGATGAAATAAAGGCACTCCACCAGGGTGCACAGGGATGGGAAGGGGGGCCGCACATGGGACAGGACCATCTTGAATGGGAGGGAGAGCACCAGTAGCAGATCAAAGACTGCCAGGTTGATCATGTAGATGGAGGTGGCAGCGTAATCGGGCCACCTCTTCTTCAGGAAGGAGCTGAAGCCGAAGATGGCCACCAGGTTGAGAAGCAGGCCCAGGAGGAAGGTGGGGATGTGGACTGTCAGCTGCAGGGTTTTCATCAGCTCGTTCACGTCCTCGAAGGAGCAGTCCCCGCTGGTGTTTGGCTGGCTCATGTTTCTTCCTACGACACCAACAACAGATCAGATGGGACTCCTTTCACTCTCTTGAAGTGACGGATTCAAATGACTTTGTCAAGAATAACAAACACCTCCCGGCATCACACAGCAATTCATGCCCATTGAATCACAACTAGAACACAGAAAAGAAAAATGCCCTTGAATCCTGCTGGCCAGACGCAACCACTGTTACTTTTCGTGTATATCAGTCCAGACTCCCTTCCTCACTCTTTCTGCCATACGCACATTTTTCTTTTACAAATATGGAACTCTGCTGTGCACGGGCAGCTGTCTTTCAAATCAGAACTCCTTTTGTTGACGGAAGTAACAACATATATCCCAACCCAACAGGCTTTGGCAAAGAGAGAATGTCACATAATGGAAAACATGAAAACTAGAGTCGGGCTGACTTCAGGAGCAGCTGGATCAGGGATTCAAATGCTGTTTCCAGGGTTCAGCTCCTCTTGTCCCTTCTGTGTCCCCCACCCACTTTCCTGATGGTTGGACAGAGTTGACCTGCGATGAGGGGTGATTGACACCAGAGCATCGCATTCCCCTGGACACAGTAGTTGGTTAGTTCATTGGTTCAGGGGCAGACATTCGATTCTCCAAGAGGCCATGATAAGCAACACAACTTTGCTTGGGTTTGCAGGTAGAGGGTTGGAGACTCATTAGGGATTCATAGTTGCCAGGAATGAGGTCTACAGCTGCTGCAGCCTCATGTACTCCAAAGAGAAAACCAGACAGAAAATGGAGACGTGGGAGAAAGGGGATTCCCAGGGGGAAAGAAGCGCGGGCCTGAGGTCTCCACGGGGCAAAGAAAGGCCTTTAATCAGGCAGAAAATTAGAAGTGGCCTCAGAGACAAGAGGACCAAGGGTGTAGCTGTGGTTGCACACGGGTGTGGTCCAAGCCTGGGCGATTTGGGATGAGGGGTGAGTGCCATTATGGTGTTCTGTATCAAGGTATGGAGTTCTGGAGCAAGACAGAGGCATCCAGGACAGAGGCTGCTAGAAAGCGGATTCAAATATGAGCCAACTTCCACCCTCTCCCCACTCGCCCACCTCTGCCCCCCTCCCCACTCCCCCCTTTCTCACTCACTCTTCCCTCTCCCCACAAGTGAGGCCACGCTGCTGGTGTACTCGACTTTGACTGGTCTTAGACACGGAACGTGCCACATTCACCAGTGCACAGGACCACGGCGTTGGCCTGCCATCTTCCTTAACAGCTTCGGCAGCAAGCAGCTGGGTGGGCAAGTACAGCCAGGTCCTGCCGTGAGACCTCCTTCCTGTGCTGCTGTCACCTTCCATGACTTCTTACCTAGCAGGGGCTGAGATCCCAAGATGCCAATGCAGCAGGGAGGAGACATCAGCATGGACTCCCACCAGAGAATCCTGTGCTAGTGACCACTGCGGCTATTACTATTTTTTATTATTATTATTTTTTTGAGATGGAGTCTCCCTTTGTCGCCCAGGCTGGAGTGCAGTGGGGCGAGCTCAGCTCACTGCAACCTCTGCCTCCTGAGTTCAAGTGATTCTCCTGCCTCAGCCTCCTGTATAGCTGGGATTACAGGCATGTGCTACCACATCTGGCTAATTTTTTGTATTTTTAGTAGAGATGAGGTTTCACCATGTTAGCCAGGCCGGTCTGGAACTCCTGATCTCAGTTAATCTGCCCACCTCGGTCTCCCAAAGTGCTGGGATTACAGGCAGGAGCCACCGCACCTGGTCCTACAACTTCTTATTAATAAAAGCTTCCATTATTTTTCACAGCTCCTGTTATTCATTTTAAAAGTATTCCATGCACTCAATAAGATATTCAAAGAGAACAAAAGAACATACATAAGGAAGTCAGCCTCCATTGTACCCTAAGCCCTCAGCTGTCCTTTCCAAAGGCAGCCATGGCTTCTTGCATAATCCTCCCAGACATTTTCCAAATATATGCTTATATGCACATACATGCATGCATACATATACATGTATGACTTCTTTAAAATTTGGAAATAATATGCCTACAGCTCCTATCTCTGACTTTTTCACTCAACAATGTTTCTTGGACATTGGCCTATGTCAGCATATGTGAATGTCTTGTTTGCCTCCCACGGTGTAGGTATACCAAAACTCATTTAGCCAGCAGCCTATTGATAAACATTTAGGTTTCTAGTGTTTTACCAGGAAACAATGAATTCCGCAATAAGCATTCCCGTGACTTATTTCTTTGCTGTGAAGCTATTGCTAACAGAATTCTCATTCTGCTGTTGTTTCTCACTACTACTGGGAGTCTGTGAGAGGAAAACATTGGGGTATTCTTTAAGATCTTACATGGAATACCATTCCCAAGGCCTCTCTGATGCCTAATGAAAAAGAAAACAGACAGACAGATAGATAGATAGACAGATAGATAGATGATAGATAGATAATTTATTTATTTTTGAGATGGAGTCTCACTCTGTCACCCAGGCTGGATTGCAGTGGCATGATTTTGGCTCACTGTAACCTCTGCCTCCCGGGTTCAAACAATTCTGTCTCAACCTCCCGAGTAGCTGGAACTACAGGCGTCCGCCACCACACCTGGCTAATTTTTGTATTTTTAGTAGAGACGGGGTTTCACTATATTGGTCAGGCTGGTCTCGAACTCCTGACCTCAGGTGATCCACCCGCCTATAGATAGACATTTATAGGTACATAGATATATCATCCATTGAGCACTATGCACTAAACATTTAATGTACATTACTTGATTTGGTGGCTTTCCAAAGATTCTGTGCTTTCCAAGGTGTTAACTTTTCTCACGGATTTATGTCACGAGAGATCTAGGAAAATGTACTTCCTCGTATTCAAAGCCTTGGTGTCCTGTGGTTTACGGGACGGTTTGTGTAGGAGTAACTGCTCCTATTCAGGACCTACAAGCTGGGGGTGGCTGCCTCCTCACTTAACATGCTGAAATGGCCACAGGCCTGGCTCAAAAAATTACTAGAATAGCTTGGAACTCACAAGGTAAATTTCAAAAATGATGAGGAAGGCAGGACAAAGCCCAGTTTAGGTCTAAATGTAAAATGTTGCAACACCAAAGAGGAAGATGGAACTGGCTTGGAGAAGTTTCCTTTAAGACCAGAAACAGCAGAAAACCAAAAACCACAAAGATAAGAGCGAATACAAGTTTCTGTTTAAAGAGACCCAGTAACATTTTGAAAAAGGAACTGAGGGTATCTCTCTTTGTCTGGGTTACACTCACCGATTAAGAAGCAGCAGCCACCAATGACGAAAGCTCAACACTCAGAGGCCCTTACTGTCAACTGTTACCGGCAAACTCCACGGATGAGTCCACCATATTGCTGGTGGTTCAAAGTGGCCAAGAAAAAAATCAGTGAGGCTCGAAGTCCAACCCAAACCCAGACGCAATGTGTGGCTGAATTGGGGGAATGAATGAATATCAACGGGAGAAAAATGGTCTGGCAGAAAGCACACAACCTAGGGTGCTGGGATGAGTCTGCTCTGACGGTGGTAGGTATGTGCATGGAAAATAGACACCATTTGGCCAACAGTATTCCCCAGTAGGATTATTCTTAAGGTCACATTTGAATTACAGACAGACTTCAAACAGAAGCTTCTCGGAGGGTAGTCTTTGAAGCCACAGAAGGCACTCTATGGTCTGGCAAGAAATTAGGTTGAAAAAATACTGCCAGCTAAGGGCAGAGTGAGCAGAGAATCTGAATAATTAATCTGAATTCCCTCTGGAAGTCCAAGGAAACCATCTTTTTGAGTCTTTTTCAAAAAATCAGGAGCATCACTGTAAGATAAAAAGGCATCAATGTACTCCAAACTGTAGCAAGAGATGAAACAGAAGTCACGCTTCTCAAAGAAGTTTGCTAATAAAAATCAACCTACTCATGAGCAGGGAGGGGAACGGGGGTGGCGACAGCAACTAGCACCATTGACCTGGGGCATGGGGCCATTCCATTGGCAGCTCCTGTTCTGGCCAACCCAGGGGCCTACCGCAGTCAATCAGTAGTACTGTAGTTGGCTGGGTGGGAGACTGAGTTCCTTCAGGTCCCCTGAGAAGCAGATGCTAAGGCAGTGTTAGACAATCCAACAGTTGAACAGGGGAAGTGCCGTGAAGGACAGCGGGGAGAGGGAGCAGGAGGAGGTGGGGTGAGCCTTCAGAACACCTGCGAGTCTGACGCTGTGGAAGGAGACAGGGAAGGAAGGCCAAGGTGCGAAGGACTCCAGACAGCAGTGCAGATCTCAGCCTATCTTGGCCAAGCCATGGGGCATTTCTGAGCAAAGTTGCCTTTTGGAGGAGCCCCATGTCATCAGAAATCACCCCAGGCTAGTGTCTCTGCCCGGCTCAAGCACTGGCTAGGAGCAGCCCAAGGAGAGTGGCGTCAGCATCAACGTCACCATGGACCTGAAGCAGCAGAGCTGCGCTGACTGTGGTTGGAGCTCCCGGCAGCGGTTCTCTGGAATTCCAGGGAGGTCTCAGCAACACCCCTGCAGAGCTGCCAAGGGGCCATCCCAATGCTGCCACTGATGTCAGGATCTGGTTGGCGTCACAGGCAGCAGTGGGGATGTTCCGAGTCTCCATCCCAGCATCGCCATCTGTGGAGTGCTGACTTTCTACCATCCCCAGCACGGATGGGTGGGCGCCTTCACACCTAGAGGACTTGAATGGGGCCTCATCCCAGCCTCTCCAGTAGGAAACAGCACTGAGTAGGCAAAGGTCATGGGTCAAGCAAATAGCATCTGTGAATGGAACAAAAGGACCCAAAACCATGTGAGTCAGCAACAGCACGGTGGCTGAGAGGTGAGGCTAAATGGAACTGTGGAGTAAATGAGAACAATACAGGAGGTGAAGTGCCATGTTTCACTCCTACATGCCCTGCTGACACCTCTGAATGTCCCGCTGCCATGTTTAAATGTCACTAAGACAGAGCCTCACAAACATCCATGAAGAAACAAACCAAGTTCCTTGGAAATCCCTGAAAAAATCATTACACCAGAAGAGGTTTGAGGGAAAAAATTGGGATGCAGGAATTTCGTATCCAACCAGGTACTCCTGCGTAAAGAGTGCAGAAAGCAACTCTCGGGGGGATGGGGCCTCTAGAAAAATAGTCACCTCAAAACTTTAGGCCTCCAGGATAATGACTAAGAAGAGTGTAAGGATGAAAACATCAAGGTAGAAAACTTGGGACTGAGAATTGAATTGAAAGCAGGAAACGATGGAAAGGGACGTAAGATGATGAATAGAGTTACAGATTTAAAATTAAAAGAAGACAAACATAGAAGAGATTATCTGGCTGGACTAGTGGCTCACACCTGTAATCACAGCACTTTAGGAGGCCAAGGCTGAAGGATCACTTGAACCTAGGAGCTTGAGATCAGCCTGGGGAACATAGTGAAATCACATCTCTACAAAAAAATATGTATTTTTAAAATTAGTAGGGTGTGGTGGCTCATGCCTGTGGTCCCCAGCTATTTGGAAGGTTGTGTGGGAGGATCACTTGAACCCAGGAGTTTCAGACCAACCTGGACAACATAGTGAAACCCCATCTCTACCAAAAAAAATAATAATAATAATTAGTAGGGCATGATGACTCATGCCTGTGGTCCCCAACTATTTGGGTGGCTGTGTGGGAGAATCGCTGGAGCCCAGGAGTTTGAGACTGCATGAGCCATGATCATGCCATTGCACTCCAGCCTGGGTGATAGAGTGAGGCCCTCTCTCTAGGAAAAAAATAAAGGGATGATCCACGTCCCTAGGGAGAGACAAGTTGTAATACTGTGGATAAATTAACAAAGCAGGAAGAACGTTCTTGTGTTGTAGGGGGTGGGGACAATGGAGAGTAATAGTGAGTGCCTGGGCTGAAGCAAACGGCTCTATTGCTAATATTTCTGTTCTATTTTTTTACTTCAATAGTTACGGAAATATTTGTCAGATTTTTGAAAACCTTAAAGTAACCACTATTAAAAATATGATGCCTACCTTCAAAATTACTAAAGAAGATGAAAAGAAACAAAACCAACTACATAGCAAAGGAGTTAATATAATAGGAAAAGAAACAGCACAGAAATTACAACAATAAGTGTGAAAAATTCAAATTTTACTAACATTCTCAGTTTGATTAAAAAATAAAAGTGTTTGCTCTTATAAAAGGTGCACTTAAATGACACAGAAATGTTCCACATAAAAGTCCTGTGACAGTCTGGGTGCAGTAGCTCATGCTGGTAATCTCAGCACTTTGGGAGGCTAAGGCAGGTGGATCACCTGAGGTCAGGAGTTCAGGATCACCCTGGCCAACATGGAGAAACCCCATCTCTACTAAAAAAAAAAAAAAAAAAAAAAAAAAAAAAAAATTAGCCAGGCATGGTGGTGCATGCCTGTAATCTCAGCTACTCGCAAGGCTGAGGCAGGAGAATTGCTTGAACCCACGATGCAGAGGTTGCAGTGAGCTGAGATCATGCCATTGCACTCCAGCTTGGGCCACAAGAGCAAAACTCTGTCTCAAAAAAAAAAAAAAAAGTCCTGTGATGATAGAACAGACAAATATAAACAAAAGAGAGAGAGGCAATATTTACAACTAGCGTTGTAGAATTGCAGAACAAAATTGCTCATCAGGATTATTAAGCTTATTTTTACAGAATAAAATAAAAACTCAGCCGGGCGCGGTGGCTTATGCCTGTAATCCCAGCACTTTGGGAGGCGGAGGCGGGCAGATCACAAGGTCAAGAGATCGAGACCATCCTGGCCAACATAGTGAAACCCCGTCTCTACTAAAAATACAAAAAAAAATTAGCTGGGCGTGGCGGCGCACACCTGTAGTCCCAGCTACTCAGGAGGCTGGGGCAGGAGAATTGCTTGAACCCGGGAGGCGGAGGTTGCAGTGAGCCGAGGTTGCGCCACTGCACTCCAGCCTAGCGCCTGGTGGTGGAGGGAGAAGCTTCCTCCCAAAAAAAAAAAAAAAAAAAGAATAAAATAAAAACTCAATGGTGAGGACAAATATAGTAATCTTATACACCGAATGGTGTTGTACAAAATTACATCAGGTAAAAATCTTAGAATTCAAGGAGCCATTGGCAAAAACAAATTATAGTGTCAGACTTTTATATACTGTAGAGTAGAACAAAACAAATAGGCAAAATATAAATAAGGACACAGAATTATATAAATAATACGATTAATATAGTTTAATGAATGGCTCTTGGGTTTGGTTTTTTTTTTTGGGGGGGGACGGAGTTTCGCTCTTGTTACCCAGGCTGGAGTGCAATGGCGTGATCTCGGCTCACCGCAACCTCCGCCTCCTGGGTTCAGGCAATTCTCCTGCCTCAGCCTCCTGAGTAGCTGGGATTACAGGCACGCGCCACCATGCCCAGCTAATTTTTTGTATTTTTAGTAGAGATGGGGTTTCACCATGTTGACCAGGATGGTCTCGATCTCTTGACCTCGTGATCCACCCACCTCGGCCTCCCAAAGTGCTGGGATTACAGGCTTGAGCCACCGCGCCCGGCCTTGGGTTTGGTTTTAAGCAAATAGGTAATCCATTTTTTTTTCTCAAGCAGCCAAGAAATACTTGGCTAAAAATGAATTATCTACCTTACAAGAACAAAACCATGCCTTAAAAACAGTGCAGAAATTATGTTGGCTATACTCTGACCACACACACACAAAAACCTAGAAAATAAAAATGCAGCCCGGCCAGGCGCAGTGGCTCATGCCTATAATCCCAGCACTTTGGGAGGCAAAGGAGGTGGGATCGCTTGAGCCCAGGAGTTCAAGATCAACCTCACAACATAGTGAAACCTCCATCTCTACAAAAAAAAAAAAAAAAAAAAAAAAAAAAAAAAAATTTTTTTAAATTAGCTGGGTGTGGTGGCTTGAGCCTATAGTGCCAGCTACCCAGAGGCAGGCGTTAAGGCAGGAGGATGGCTTGAACCCAGGAAGCCGAGGCTGCAGTGGGCTGTGATCATGCCACTGCACTCTAGCCTGGGCAACAAAGTGACACCCTGTTTATATAAACCCTGTCTCAAAATAATAATAATGACAATGACTATTTAAAAATAAAGTGAGAACTACAAAGCCAAATACATGAGATGTAATCAAGAATAGCAACAACTTTTTGGATTGGTTGTTTAAAAAAAATAAGTTGACAGGATACAGCCAAAATCTATTCTCGGAGATAAATACATTGCCCTAACTGCTTTAATTTTCTTTAAGGAAACTAAATAAATGAATTAAGCACTTAACTTGAGCATTTAGGAAAAAAAATAAACTCTTAAGGAAAATGAGGGAAAAAGTATAAAGATAAAAGGAGAAATAAAGGAATTAGAAAAGAGAAAATATCAGACTTAACAAATTTAATAGGTGATTCCTTCAGACAAGAAACAATAAACAGAGCAATACATATATTTCTAACAACTATGATCAAGAAGACTCAGAGAGTCATAACTAGAAATAAGAAAGAAGACATTAAGCTTAGTTAGAGAGAGGGGAAAAATAGCAAGAAACTGCATTGTGTGTCAATCTGTTTAAAAACCTTAACGTAGTTGTTGATTTGGGGGCAAAAACCTAATTTACCACAATCTATACAACGTTTGACACAAGAAGAAATAAAAGTATTGACTAGACTAATAACCATAAAAGAAACTGAGAATATTGTCAAATATTACTCTTAAAATAGGCTCTAGCTTATTTCAAATTTTCAAGCAACGGATAACCCCCGTACCCTATAAACTACTTCAGAACATAATATTAATGAATTTCTATTAAACTAACTTATCCAAATATCAAAACTCAGCACAAAAGAAACAAACTTGCTCAAATATAATCATGAATACATATGTAAACATCTTAATTAAAATATTACCAGGTAGAATTTGGTACATTATAATTATAAATCATCATGACAAATCAGATTTACTACAGAAATTTAAGATAGTTTCAGTGTTAGGAAATCAATTAATATTGTGTATCACATCATTAAAGCAAAACTAAAAAGTCATCCAATTGTATCAACAGTTTTTCAGAGTTATCTAACTAATGGAATAGGAAAGTGCTTTTTACAAAGAGAAAATTGCTCGCTCACACCAATGGCCACTTTGTATTTAATGGTAAAATAATAAGAACTTTCTTGTTGAAATCAGACATTTACTAATATTCAGAAATCTCAGAAAATGCCCTAACACGTTTAACAGGAACAAGGATAAATGAGCCATTTCCAAGAAATCAGTAATACAAAAGGAAAGCTTAGTTAAGAAGTTATGTTGAGACTGTCAATTAACAATTTGGGGTCCTTTCCCTGCAGTTAGCTATCCCTCAACCCTTCCACTGCACTAGTCCTATAAAGGAAATGTCTCTACCCTGCAGGGATGCCACCCACACCCTGGGGCTCCGGGTATTTGGGAGATATTTATGCAGCCCAGTCAGATTGTTAAGTTCCTTGCCAGATGAAGAAACGGAACTTTTACAAAATGGACCAGACCTTCAAGATTTTGTACCTGGTGATCTTGCAGACAAGAGCATCTGGGATGAATATAAAGGAAACCTAAAACGCCAGAAAGGAGAAAGGTTAAGACTACCTCCATGGCTAAAGACAGAGATTCCCATGGGGAAAAATTACAATAAACTGAAAAATACTTTGCAGAATTTAAATCTCCATACAGTATGTGAGGAAGCTCGATGTCCCAATATTGGAGAGTGTTGGGGAGGTGGAAAATATGCCACTGCCACAGCCACGATCATGTTGATGGGTGACACATGTATAAGAGGTTGCAGATTTTGTTCTGTTAAGACTGCAAGAAATCCTCCTCCACTGGATGCCAGTGAGCCCTACAATACTGCAAAGGCAATTGCAGAGTGGGGTCTGGATTATGTTGTCCTGACATCTGTGGATCGAGATGATATGCCCGATGGGGGAGCTGAACACTTTGCAAAAACTGTATCATATTTAAAGGAAAGGAATCCAGAAATCCTTGTGGAATGCCTTACCCCTGATTTTCGAGGCAATCTCAAAGCAATAGAAAAAGTTGCTCTGTCAGGATTAGATGTGTATGCACATAATGTAGAAACAGTCCCAGAATTACAGAGTAAAGTTCGTGATCCTCGGGCCAATTTTGATCAGTCCCTGCGTGTACTGAAACATGCCAAGAAGGTTCAGCCTGATGTTATTTCTAAAACATCTATAACGTTGGGTTTAGGCAAGAATGATGAGCAAGTATATGCAACAATGAAAGCACTTCGTGAGGCAGATGTAGACTGCTTGATTTTAGGACAATATATGCAGCCAACAAAGCGTCACCTTAAGGTTGAAGAATATGTTACTCCTGAAAAATTCAAATACTGGGAAAAAGTAGGAAATGAACTTGGATTTCATTATACTGCAAGTGGCCCTTTGGTGCGTTCCTCATATAAAGCAGGTGAATTTTTCCTGAAAAATCTAGTGACTAAAAGAAAAACAAAAGCCCCCTAAAACTTCAACAAGACCTTCAAGATCACAGAAATTTTTAAAATTTGATTCCAGTTAATAACAGAGGTGGCATCAGAATGCCTGGACTGTAGTAGATGTACCCCACTCTTTGCTTTAAAAAAAAAAAGTCAATAGCCAAGCACGGTGGCTCACGCCTGTAATCTCAGCACTTCAGGAGGCCAAGGCAGATTACCTGTGGTCAGGAGACCAGCCTGGCCAACATGGTGAAACCCCATCTTCAACTTAGCTGGGCATGGTGGTGGGTGCCTGTAATCCCAGCTACTTGGGAGGCTGAGGCAGGAGAATCGCTTGAACCTGGGAGATAGAGGTTGTAGTGAGCCAAGATTGCTCCATTGCCCTCCAACCTGGGTGACAAGAACAAGACTCTGTCTCTAAAAAATAAATAAATAGGAAAAAAAAGTCAATCAACTGTGCAGATTTAATTATAGTAATTAAAAAAAAAACTACTTGGGAGTAAAAACCAACTTAGAGTCTCATGCTACACAGCATCTCAAAATAAATTTCAAATTCATTAAGGAATTAAATTTCAAAACAATCAAACCATAGAAAAACTCGATGAAAATTTAATAAACAACTTATAAAATCACTAAAGGGAAAAGCTCTTTGTCAACTTAGCAAAACTGAAAAGCAAAGAAACAGAAAATAAACAGGACTGGTCTGGAGGCAGAGAAATTAAAAAAAATTCTTTTTGCTAAAAAATCTTAACATCAAATAATATACTCGAAGAAACAAAACACAACCAATGTTAGACAAATGATGTTCTTTCTCTATGAAGAGTATATATAAATGAATAATATCAAGACCAACAACAAACAGATCAACGAGCAATGACATAGGCAGTTCCCAGAAGAGGATTTATAAAGAGATAACATCTTTGCTTATCAAATTTAACAAAGAATTTGTGAAGGGTTCTGTGAAACCAGTCACCAATATGCTGGTAAGCATACAAATTAGCACACAACTTTTGGGATTTGATAACTTCCATTACAAGCCATGAAAACCATAGGCCTTCCATCCAGTGATTCTGAGAATTCGCCTTAAGTAAATCATATGAAAGAAGAAAAGTTGTGTACAAAAATATGTCCACCTTGACATTTTTCTTCTTCTTCTTTGCCTCAACGTATTACCACATCACATTTTTTCTAATAGTAAAAAATACATACACACATTTAAATGCCAACAAGAGGTTAATTTCACTATGGTAAACTTACTCAATGGAAAATTTTTCTGTCTGACTGTTATGTTTATGCTGACTATGTTAAGTAACAAACCCACAAACTACAGAATTAGACATTCAGAATGATTTCAACTGTGATCAAAATTTTAAAAGCCCACGCATAGAGGGGAAAAAGAAACCCCTAAAGAAAGATTTCTACATGCCAACGAGTGGTTGCATTCTAGCAGTTGGATGGTGGCTGATTTAAAAATCTTTTATCTTTATATCTCTCTCTTTTTTTGGTGTGTTTTTCTAATTACTTAATGATCATATGAAAACTTGAGATTATATATATATATATACATACATACATATATATATAAAACGCTTGGCGGGGGAAAAGGAGACCAGTAAGGATACCTTTCAATTTTTTCCTTCTACATCAAAGAAACAGCCTGTGGTCGGGGTTTGTGTTTGAGGCATGGCAGGTAGAAGGTTAACACAAAATTTAAAGACACGCACTGAATTCACCGAAGCTCAGCTGATGAGGCGTGACCTGGCAGGGCCTGAGATGAGCATCTCAAGATGGGACTTGGGAGCAAAGCATGAGGTGACAGAGAAATGTGGAAATGTCAAGTGGGACAGCAAGTCCACCCAAATGATGAGAGAACAGCAACAAGAACCCGATTCAAGATTAAAAAAAAAAAAAAAATTGAAAAATAAACAAAATTGAAAAATAAACAAGTTTCCTCTGATCACAGGTCAGCCATCACATCATAAAAACGTGTGTTACATAAGGAGGAAAGGACAACACAAAAGAGACAAAGTGCCATCTTCACCCTGAAGAGTGGGTGACGGTGAGAAAAGAGATTTCAAACCTAATTCCCCCAAAGCTTGGCAAGCTATCAATAGAAACGAGAAGTTAAAACGTAAATATTTTCCAAATTGAATATTTAGGTTAAATTACTTTCTCTATTTTAACAGGACAAAAGGAAGAGAAAATTCACAGTAGAAACCAAAAATCAAAAAACCGTAATATCTCAACATAGAAAGCAGAGGAGCAACCCCACAGAGGTTTACGCAAATATTATAAACAATTATTAATACTCCCTATGTTAATCTATTAAAACCAACCAGCAATTTTAAAAAATTCGATCATCTTTTGTCAAGGAAAAGACACAGAGTAAAATGACAGCATAAGCTTTGGTATATCAGGCACATTTTGTGCTAGAAAGGCAGGGAATAGAACAAAGTAATTTTTTTTTTTTTTTTTTTAGTAAAAAGCATTGAGAACGTAACATGGGGACTCCACAAGATTGAAAGTTACAGTAAATAGTGAAAACATTCCATTTCTCTTCCAATTATCATAGCAAACAAGTACATGATGTGACCATGTCCGAAATGCAACAGAAACAAGGAGAAACAGAAATATAATGTAGCTGGAGCTTTTAGTGACCCTCTTATGAACATCCATGACCAAACAGAGAAATTAGAGCTCTGAGCAACCCAATTAATAAGGTGGACTAGCAGATCAGGAAGAAGTACATCATAAATCAAGGCACTATGCTCTCTTTAGAAGACAAGAAGGTCTTTTACAAAATTGATCCCATTCCCGAGCCCAGGCAAGTTCTCAACAGCAAGGGCGATATTACACTCCTCATTCTCAGACCGCAAAGAAAATAGCTGTTTGTTGGTCCTGACCTCTTGGCTGCAGTGCCATGATATAATAATACTTAATGGACATCTCTATGCATTCTCTTACGTAGCCTCTTAACGTGTGAGTCAAGAGACAAAATCAGATGTACATTGCTGAAAGAAACAACATTTATACACAAAACACAAATGCAGTCACCTCTTGAAAGTGGGAATGAAAGTGGGAATTCCTAAGCGTTCTTTTAAACAAGAAAGAGCGAAATGAGGTGAACCAAGTCTACACTCAGTGATCCTGGAAGTGGAGAGGGAATGGCCATGGCCAGTGCACAGCTCTGATCACCCTGGGACCTGAGGCTGTCTGTCTGCAGGGCTGAACTCCGAGGGGCTAGGGAACCCAGCATGGGAGAGCATGCAGAAAGGCCTAGAGATATTCCTAAGCCCTTGAAGGAAAGACACAAGGGCCTCTATTCCCCAGCGCTCATGACATGTTTCACCGTACGACTTCATGGGGTCAGAAGAGGAACAGGTTCCAGGTGCCGCAGAAAGCAGACTGATCTCGCAGCCAGAGTGTCCGAGAGCAGACAAAGAAAAGCAGCCTCGTCATGTGGTGAGCTCTCCGTCACCAGCGGTATGCAAGCAAAGGCAAGAGGGAATTCATACACCGCTGTGTCTTACTGATGTCTGTTTTTGTTTGTTTTTTAGCCCTGAAGAAGAATCTTCCTTCAATATAATGCCGTTTTCCAGGCTTTGGTGGAAAGGAGAGAAAGCATCTCATGTGCGAAGGGACTGGGTGGAGCGCAGAGGCCTTGCTTCTCCTCCTGCTCCCTCTGCTTGTGGGGCTCCGTCTCAGTTCTTCCATCCCTAAGGCCCTGTTCAGCCCTGAGCCCGGAGTCCTGGCCTCACTGTGCTGGTTCTTTTTTTTTTTTTTTGTAGCTAGGGTCTTGCTTTGTCACCCAGGCTGGAGTACAGTGGCATAATCACACCTCACTGCAGCCTCAACTTCCCAGGCTCAAGCAATCCTCCCACTCAGCCCTCCGAGTACCTGGGACCACAGGCATGCACCACCACACCCAACTCATTTTTTATTTTAAAATTTTATTTATTTATTTATTTTGAAATGGAGTTTTGCTCTTGTTGCCCAGGCTGGAGGGCAATGGCATGATCTCGGCTTACCACAACCTCCGCCTCCCCAGTTCAAGAAGCGATTCTCCTGCCTCAGCCTCGTGAGTATCTGGGATTACAGGCATGTGCCACTACGTCTGGCTAATTTTGTATTTTAAGTGGAGACAGAGTTTCTCCATGTTGGTCAGGCTGGTTTCGAACTCCCTGCCTCAGGTGATTCACCCGCCTTGGTCTCCCAAAGTGCTGGGATTACAGGTGTGAGCCACCATACCTGGCGTAATTTTTTATGTTTTGTAGAGACGAGGTCTCACTATGTTGTCCAGGCTGGTCTCAAATTTCTGGGGTCAAGTGATTCTCTCACTTCTGCCTCCCAAACTGCTGAGATTACAGGAGTGAGCCCGAGCGCCCGGCCTGTGCTTAACTGCTGACTCTACACATTCTGCGGCTGGGATTCCTGCAGCTGCCAATGCCCCGTGGTACCCTCATCTGCTCACACCTTTGAGGACCCAGCATCCCACCTGTGGCAGCCCTGAGGTTATGCCTGCACAGCTGAGACCTTGAAACCCACCTATGTAGCTCCACACCAGACCTACCTTCCTTCCCTCGGCGGCCTGGATTTTCCAGAAAACACAAGCAACAGGAAGATCACAACCCGACAGAGGTTTGTGGCTGAGAAGGTGGCCCTTCCTGCAGCTGTGGGGCTGTCATCTGCACAGAGCATTGCCATGCAAGCCACCTCAGAGATGGCAGGGCCAGAGCCTACAAAAGCAGCATTGGTACAGCCGCAGGGATGGATTCCCGGAGCTCCCCCAAAATTCCACAGTTAGAATACACAGCATATCCACCACGAACAATATAGTGTGAATAAAGTCATCCACCTGTGCCTGAGCTGGGCCTCTGGGCGCCACGAGGCAAGAAGGAATAGGACACAGAGGGGACAGGGGACATGGCCACAATCTCCCAATGCCTGCATGTTGCTAGGGCTCGTGTGGGGTTGTAGTGGGGCTGGGAGAGTGGAGGGGCTGGCTTGGGGACATGAGAGGTGGCCAGCTATGTGCTCAGTGCTGTGTGGTGGGAACTCAGGACACTTCTGGGAGGTTGCCTTAATTATGCCCATTTCACAGATAAGGACAGTGAGGCTCAGAGACTCTAAAGATTCTACCCAAGGTCGAACAGACCGTGAGGGACCAGCTGGAACTCATGTTCTCAGTCTCTCCTCCTCCCTCACACTGGACCCCACCAGCAGCTGCCAAGCCCCCTCCTCACTTCTTTGCAAGTTAATGCTCCTCTGTTCCCTTGGACACACCCCTCCAATGCTAAAAATCCCACCCCTTCCTTCAAATGCCCACTTCCCAGCTATACCCACATCGTCTGATGTGGTCTTCTCCATGTTGGTCAGGCTGGTCTCGAACTCCCTACCTCAGGTGATTCACCCACCTTGGCCTCCCAAAGTGCTGGGATTACAGGTGTTAGCCAGTAATCAGTGCAGTCCCGAGTGGGTGTCATGAAGAGTCCTCTGTGTCCCCCAGGGGGAGCATGTCCCTGCTGTCCTGCAGCAGCCCAGGACCAGGACCTCATCCCCTTCACCTTCACCCCTGAGCCTCACATACAGTTTGCCCTTGGGAAGGTTATTGCAAGAGACAGGGAGTGAAGAAATGGCTGAACATATGGCATGGTCTGCTGCAGCTCCATAGTGACCGGTGCTCCCTTTGGAACTGGGATAGCCGCTCAGAACCAAAGGCAAACCCTGACTTCCACGGAGCTATGGGCGGCGCTTTGCCCGGCCCGGTCCCCTCACCCCCAGCACCTCGGGTATCACAAAGCCCAGGTGAGGCCAGGCCAGCCAGACATGTCCTGACCTTGGGTTCTCCCTTGCAGGGAAGAATCTAGAATTTTCAGGGTTCTAAGTGCTGCTGTGTCTTCCCTCCCAGCCTCTCCAAGAGACACTTGGCTGGGGTTTGAGAACAATGCAGCTACAATATATGACAGTGACAAGGGCGCTCCCCCTCATTTGCTGCCCTCGAGCGCCCTGTGAGGAAGAAACCGTGTATTGCCTCATTCCCCAGAGAGGTAAACGGAGGCTAGAGAAATCACGCAGCTGGTGAGTGGATGAGCCTGGGCTCCTAGGTCTTTCTGGTCCCCAAAAAGCAATTGCTCAGAGCTGCAGGATGATCCCTGAGAGTGTGTCATCTCGGGCACCTGGTGGTTTCCCAACAGGATTCGGAGAACGGGCGACTGGCTCAGTGGAGGGTGGTGGCACGCGAGCTCCCAGCCCTGGGGAAGGTTCCCAGGCTGCCTATGGGGAGGTTTCCCCACCCGTCATGATGCTGCAACCCTGACTCAGATCAGTAGGAAGTTGAGGGTTCGTAGAAAAATGTCACTCGTAATCAGGGACAAACCAGGTCTGCCTGCCGCTGCTGCTGTCACGGAGACTGCCCCGAGGTTGCCTCTGCCCTACCACCTGGGACCACTCGCTGAGTCTGGACAGGTGTGCACAAAGCTCCGACCCACACAAGCCCCGCTGATCTTAGGAGAGTTACCTGCAGTCCACAAGAGCAAGGTCAGGTTAGAGGCGCTGTGCCTCAGTTTCTCTAAACGGCCCAGAGGCTGTTACCTGTACGTGGTCCGGTGCAGCTGAGAGGGCTGAGAGATGTCATTTCTCCTCCAGGCCTGGCTGCAAGCCTGCTCTGGGGAGAGTCACTTCCCCTCTCTGGGTCTTGACTTCCTTGTGAGTGAAATGAAGGGGAGGGACCAGATGCTCTTTGAGCGGCTTTCGTGTCACCTTGTCTGGCCAAGGGGCTCTGGCTCTGGGGTCTGCAGAGGTGCTGAGTGGAACTAGGGTGTGGATATGGGGAGCAGTTTCCACGAGGGGTGTCTACAGTCTCGTGCTCTCTTGGAAGATCTGCGGGCCCCGCTCCTCCAGCTGCCAAAAACCAAAAAACCAAAAAGCCAAAAATCACACTGCATGTGTCAAAGCCTGGGCAGCCTCCCCTGCACCCCAGATGCTCTAACAGGGGCACCACACAGGAGCAGCGGTTCTCAGCACCTGACAAAGGCCGTGGTGGCTTCCAGCACTGCGGGGGTTTAGGATCTGAAACTGTTGCCCACAGAAAGGAAAGGAGGGTGGTACTGCACGCCTTCCAGTTTAGGACTTGCGTGCCCAGCCTCAGAGGAGACCTCAGCCTCTGCACGTGTGTCTGCAAGAATGGTCAGTGGGGCCCTGCTGCTCCCTCAGCCTCAGCTTCTCTGTCCCAGGCCTGCACAGAGATTTGGGGCAGCCTTAGGCCTGTGTCCTCTGAGGGTCCGTCAAACAGAGATTTCCGTGGCATCGCCCGCCATCAGGGCTGGGAGGGCTGAGACTCACCGTGGGCCTGGGTGGCTCTTAGCTGGGAGCCCTCATAGATCCCAGCCCGTCGGGAAAGTCTGGGCCGAAACCTCCCCTGGCAGAGGCAGCTCCCGTGCCTGGAGCTGCTGGAAGGCCCTGTCGGACGACCAGAGCACAAGCAATTTTTCTTTTTGTGTGTGTGTGGTTTTTTTGGAGATAGAGTTTCGCTCTTGTTGCCCAGGCTGGAGTGCAGTGGTGCAATTGATCTTGGCTCACTGCAACCTCTGCCTCCCAGGTTCAAGCAATTCCCATGCCTCAGCCTCCCGAGTAGCTGCCACCATGCCCACCTAATTTTTTTATTTTTTTTATTTTTCGTAGAGACAGGGTTTCACCATGTTGGCCAGGCTCGCTAGGCTGGTCTCGAACTCCTGAACTCAGGTGATCCACCTGCCTCAGCCTCCCGAAGTGCTGGGATTACAGGTGTGAGCCACTGCACCCGGCAAACCACAAGCAATTTTTCAAAGCCATGCATGTTGGGACTTTCAGGTGTCTACAGGAATAGAAACTACTCCTGGGTTCTCTGGATGATTCATCCAGCACATGCGTCCCCTCTGTAAATAGCCTGCAAGTGACTGCAGAGGAACCACCTGGCCCCCCAGAGCCAGGTCTTCCCACTGTCTGGTGAAGAGATTGATGGAACCGTAACAGCCTTTTAACCTCTCACCTGGGCTTGTGGGATGGGTCGTGCCAAGTCCACTCCCTGCTCCAGGCCACGGAACCCCAAGCTGGCCTGGGTGGCAAGACAGGGCACTGAGCAGTCCTGCCCCAAGCAAGGACCCCCCTGGAGGGCCCCAGTCCAATCTAAGCCAAAGACTGGCTACTGGGCAAGGCAGGGCAGCCAGGCCCAGCACCCTGGGTGCAGGAGGAGGCCAGGAGCCTGTCAGGACAGCAGCAGGGAGGGAACACACCAGTGTCTGGCACCCACCTCGATACCCAGAGCCTGCCATGCAAGGGCCCAGGAAGCGTCCACACTCAGTGGCCTGCAGGGAGCAGTGTCTCTGCTCAGCCCTTCCTTAAAGAAAGCCCATTTACTTCCCATTCTGGCTACCTTTTTTTTTTGAAACAGAGACTCACTGTGTCACCCAGACTGGAGTGCAGTGGCACCACCTTGGCTCACCGCAACCTCCGCCTCCCAGGTTCAAGCAATTCTCCTGCCTCAGCCTCCAGAGTAGCTGGGACTACAGGCACAAGCCACCATGCCCAGCTAATTGTTTTTGGATTTTTAGTAGAGACAGGGTTTCACCATTTCTACAAAACCGTTTCACCTGTTGGTCAGGCTGGTCTCAAACTCGTGACCTCGTGAACCTGCCTCGATCTCCCAAAGTGAGGGCATTACAGGCATGAGCCACCACGCCCGGCCCTGGCTACCTTCTTTTAAGAAATGAATATTTCTACTTTATTGCTGTTGCTCATTGTTTAAACTTTTGAAAGCATGCGCTTGATTCAAATACATATGTAAAAACATATGGGAACATATCTGTCCCACTCCCAAATCCAGCTCTCACCTACCCCTCAGGGCACTGCTGTTAAGTTTCTTTCAGAGTTTCTGTGCCCGCCCGTCCACCTATGAGCTCTTATTTTCTCCCTCTTATGACACAAAAGCTAGGGCGCTACGTGAGCTGCTCTGCAGTACAAGGCATCGTCCACCTCCCTCTCCTGAAGAGCTTTGCTAACCACGCCCGCCACAGGCGTGGTGGGGGATCCCTTGCCAAGGTACATGTCCAGAGAGACTCAAAGGTTTGAGCTCCTAAGAGTGAGGCTAGGCAGGGACTCCTCCCAGGCCCCACCCTGCGGCTCAGGCCTGTCCATCAGGCTTTCCCCTCCCCTTGCCACAGCTCTGGGGAATCGTACATAGGAAGGACTTTCTCAGATAATTTCGCTTAAGCCTCCTGAAACCTCTCACCCTAGTCCTGCCTTCTATCTCACCCTCCAGAATCAACTGGAGACTTTGGGAGCCTAATCGGGTCCCTGCCTGCCTTCTAGACTGGGAGCCCCAAGTTGGGGGGGTTTGGGGGCACACACCTCTGACTTCGCCAGTGGGGCAGCTTCGGAGCTTCAGGAGCTTCTTCGGAAAGCTTCTTCCAGAAGCTTCCTCCGGAGCTTCTTTGGAGCTTCTTCTAGGGCAAGGAACAAGTGAATTTATGTTTACCAAAGCGCGGGTCCAGGACAGCTGGGCACTCACCACATCCTCCCCTAACGCAGCTGAAATTCGCTCCTTCAGCAACCAGGGGCCCGGCCCTGCCCTCGTGGGGCATTCCTTCCTTCCAGAGGGGAAACCCACCTGCCAGGGGCTTTGCAGGGTGACCAGCCGGGCCAGGACTGTGCAGAAAATGTCCCCGAGACTGCCCCGGAGGGCTGGTCAGAGAACAGGAGCAGGGACAGGAGCTGAGCCCCAAGGGGCACGGGGAGGGAGGAGGAGGCTCGAGGAGGGCACCCCAGGTGCAGGCTGGCAGGAGGGGCACGGTGTTGGCGACAGCCCAGGCACCCTCTGCACCAGGGTAAGGGGAATGGCAGGAGCTGAGGCTGGAAGCTAGCCAGGCAGGAACCAGGGGCAGGGGCTGCCCTGGGGTCCCAGGGGGCACAGGCTTGGCACAGGAGCAGCATGTGACAGACCCACTGGGGCGGAAGGGGTTGGGTTGGGATGAGGGCACCAGCAGCAGCAAAAGGAATGAGGGCAGGAGGAGGGCGTCAGGGTGTCTGAAAGAAGGGTCCAGGGCATCCGAGGCAGCCGGACTTTGAAGATACCCTCAGCAGGTCTCCGCCCACCACTCCCCAGCAAAGCAGCTCTGTCACCTTGGGCTGGTTGCCTAACCTCTCTGAGCCCATTTCCCCAGCTGCAAATTGGAGTTACATATCCATTCAATCAAAAAATGTCTGTGGATAATCTCCTAGGGACCAGGCAGTGGTGGCGAAGACAGACGACAGTGCCTGTCTCAGAAAACGGTGTTTTAGGAGTTGGCATGGTAACAGGGCTAAGTGCACCCAGGAAGTGCCTGGTACTCAAGTGGTGACTGAGGCCCCCAGTCCTCGTTGATTCATGCCTGCCTTCGTCTCCTCTACTGGGTCTATTTGAAGAAAAAAGAAAAGGAGTAACATTGATAATGGGACCCTCAGAGGAAGCCCCAACAGAGAAAAGAAGGAAGGAGAGGCAAAGACAGGAAGCCGAGTTGAGCGCCCTCCGTGCAGCCGCCGCCCCCACTCTCTGCTCCAATCCTTCAGGTGCGGCCTGGAGACAGACTCAAAGGGTTGAACTCCAAGAGCTGGGCTAGGCAGGGACTTGCCCCAGGCCCCAACCTACGGCTCCCCACTGGCTTCTCCCCTCCCACTCTCTCAGGGACACTTCTGTTCCCAAGTCCCACTTATTTATTTTAATTTTTGTAAAACTAGAGATGGGAGGCCAGGCGCGGTGGCTCATGCCTGTAATCCCAGCACTTTGGGAGGCTGAGGTGGGTAGATCACCTGAGGTTGGGAGTTTGTGACCAGCCTGGCCAATGTGGTGAAACCCTGTCTCTACTAAATATACAAAATTAGCTGGGTGTGGTGGCGCATGCCTGTAATCCCACCTACTCGGGAGTCTGAGGCAGGAGAATTGCTTGAACCCGGGAGGCGGAGGTTGCAGTGAGCCGAGACCACACCATTGCACTCCAGTCTGGGCAACAAGAGTGAAACTCCATCTCAAAAAAAAAAAAAAAAAAAACAGAGATGGGGTTTCGCCATGTTGCCCAGGCTGGTACCAAACTCCTGGACTCAAGTGATGCCCCACGCCCAGCCTCCCAAAATGCTAGGATTACAGGTGTGAGACACCATGTCCAGCCATCAAGCCCCACTGATACATTAAGTCTGGATGACTCCCCTGCACTATCAGCTGGGTGCACACACCACACGAAGCCTGTTCCTGGAGACTTCGCCGAGGACTGACACCCTGCCCCCTAGGTGCCCACAAAGACAGCTGGGCTCTGATAATCACCTGTAGCAATTGAAGATGTCTGGGCTCCTTGAAAGTGGGCCCATGGCGGCCGAGGTCAGTGACGCTTGATGTCAAGGCAGGAGAGAGTAAAACACACAAGGGGGCAGAAACTGTCTAGAAGGCAGCCTTCCCCTCCCATGCCCCCCACATGTGCCTCTGTCCCTCGCTGGAAATGTAACAGCGACGTTACAGGAGAAGGTTGCAGATGCTCAGATATCTGTGTGTGGGCTTGCCTTCTGTCCTTTTCGTGACCCAGCCAATTCTTTTGCAGCCTCCAAGCTTCTCCCTGCAGTCATCCTGCCCATGGTTGCTGATGGCCCTGATGGGGCTTGGAGCCCCCAGAATGTGCAGAAGTTGGACAAAGGCGGTCTTCAAATGCAATGGTTATCTTAGCACCAAAAGCCTACAGCTGGCCGGGTGCAGTGGCTCACATCTGTAATCTCAGCACTTTGGGAGGCTGAGGTGGGTGGATCACCTGAGGTCAAGAGTTCCAGACCAGCCTGGCCAACATGGTGAAACCCCGTCTCTACTAAAAATACAAAAAATTAGCTAGGCGTGGTGGCACATGCCTATAATCCCAGCTACTCAGGAGGCTGAGGCAGGAGAATTGCTTGAACCCGGGAGGCAGAGGCTGCAGTGAGCCAAGATTGCACTATTGCACTCCAGCTTGGGCCACGAGTGAAATTCCATCTCAAAAGAAGAAAAAAACAGCCCACAGCATCCAAAGGAGGCCCTCAATTACGAAGGTTACAAAGATCACAGGTTCTGGAACAGATAGACAGTCTCAAGTTTCCCCTGCTGCCAAATGCAAGGGAGGAGAGAATTCTGGAACCCCATCCTGTTCCACAGCTCCCCACACACATGGAGCCACTGACTGTCTTGTGAATGTTGAACAAATCCTTCCAAGTGGACACCTCTGGCTCCGTCTCATCTGTGTCCTCCGGAGGCCCTCCTGAGGTTTGGCGCTCACGGGAGCAGAGTCCTGGGCTGAACCCTGGTGGCAGCTTCCCAGCATTTCCTCCACTACCGCCAGCATCCAAGGCCCCCAGCTGTCCTCCCTCATGGGCGATAAGGCTAGGAGTCAAGGAATGCGGGGGTTCCTTCTCCCCTCTGGCCTCCCAGCCGCTCCCCATTGAGGCCACCAGGTCACAGCTACTGAGCTACACTTGTTTATTTCCCGGGGATATGGGGATGGGCATGTGAGCAGATGGTGGACACTTTTGAAATATTTATTTTCTCTTATGTTTCCTGTTGCATAAAGTGTGCTATTTCCTTTGCCCCTATGCCCGTCAGGGGCCTAATACTCTGTTTACACTTTAGCTGTTGAATTCTGATCTTTCTCACTTGTGGAGTCGTTTCTCCTTCCTTTATGCCTTCCCGGCCCTCCCCTACACACAGGCATTTTCATCTTTAGGTTCTTGGTTTTGTTTTTCTTTTCTTTTCTTTCTTCTTTTGAGACAGAGTCTCACTCAGGCTGGGGCGCAGAAGCATGATCTCAGCTCATGGCAACCTTCATTTCCCAGGCTAAAGTGATTCTCCCGCTTCAGCCTCCCAGGTAGCTGGGATTACAGGCACCCACCATCACTATGGGCTAATTTTTGTAGTTTTGGTATAAAATACCAAGGCTTTGAGAGGTTTTGCCATGTTGCCCAGGCTGGTCTCCAAGTCCAGAGCTCCAGCAATCCACCCGCCTCAGCCTCCCAAAGTGCTGGCATTACAGGCGTGAGCCACTGCGTCTGGCCCACTTTTATCTTTGTTTTGCTGCACGGAAATTGTTCATTGTGTCCTTCGTCTCCATGAATTGTCTTGCAGCGTTTTAATAATGAACCTATCTTCGCCCTTCCATAGTTTGAGTAACTAGGACATTCATTTCCTTCCCGAAAGTCTTTTATTTAATTCTGATTTTTAAAAAATATATATTGGGGTGGACGGTACAAATTCTTCTCCATTACTGAGGAGCTGACAGGTGAGGGCTATGGGGAGGTCACCACCTGCCCTACTTGTTCTGCCACTGCCCCAGGAAATGTACCAGCACTCACACTGTCTTCTCCAGCAAAACCATTTGTCCGAAGATCTTTAACTCACCTGTAGGGCCACCACCTCTGCTTTTTTGTTTTTTGTTTATTTGTTTGTTTGTTTGTTTGTTTTGAGATGGAATTTCACTCTTTTTACCCAGGCTGGAGTGCAATGGTATGATCTCGGCTCACTGAAACCTCCACCTCCCGAGTTCAAGTGATTCTCCTGTCTCAGACTCCTGAGTAGCAGGGATTACAGGTGCCCGCCACCACACCTGGCAAATTTTGTATTTGTAGTAGAGACGGGGTTTTGCCATGTTGCCCAGGCTGGTCTCGAACTCCTGACCTCAGATGATCCTCCCGCCTCAGCCTCCCAGAGTGCTGGGATTACAGGCGTGAGCCACCTCGCTAGGCCCCACCTGTGCTCTTTAATGCCATCAAATATCTTCCTGGGCACACCACGCTCCAGCACCTGGCTCAGTCTTCATCTCCACACCAAGTCACCCTGACCCTTCAAGGAGATGTCATTGCCGATGGTGACAGCTCCCTCCACCACTGACCCTACCCGTCCTGAAGACCATGCAGAAGGAAGTACATTTTACAAATAAAGTCCATTCATTCTCCAAACACCCTGGGAGGTGCAAATGATCAACAGCCTTGTTGACAGAGGAAGAAACTGAGGCACAGAGGGCTGGAGGCTGGAGCCTGGAGCCCTGTGCCCAAATGTGCACCACAAGCTGGATGCAGAGCTGGGGCTGGGCCTGGGAGATGGTGCCCAGAGAGGCCAATTTCTACCTGCCCCACCTTGCTGCACCCTCACCAACCCCGTGAGGCAGGACGCGCGGGCACCCCCACTTTACAGAGTAGAAATGGAGGCGCTGAGAGGTTCAGCAGCTTGCCCAAAAAGCCTCTTTGTTAGGAAGCTGAGCAGGGAGGCTGGGCACAGTGGCTCATGCCTGTAATCCCAGCACTTTGGGAGACCAAGGCGGGCAGATCACCTAAGGTTGGGAGTTTGAGACCAGCCTGACCAACATGGTGAAACCCCATCTCTACTAAAAATACAAAAACAAAAAAAAAATTAGCCAGGTGTGGTGGCAGACACCTGTAATCCCAGCTACTCGGGAGGCTGAGGCAGGAGAATCGCTTGAGCCTGGGAGGCAGAGGTTGCAGTGAGCCAAGACTGTGCCACTGCACTCTAGCCTGGGCAACAAGAGCGAAGCTATGTCTCAAAAGGGAGAAAAAGAAAAGAAAGAAGCTGAGCAGGAACCCAGTGCACCTGCTGCCACCACAGGCCCCGACCACTGCACCCACGAGGGCCGAGTCTCACAGTCCGGCCTCACGGTAGGATCTCCTGCTGCGCTCACCCTGCCCATTAGCCCCACCCCCACGAGCACATGGCAGGATCCCTCTGCTCTCCTTCCTTCCATACCCTGGGTAGTGCGTCACTCCATTCGCCTGCTTCCCCACTCCACCCCAGGCTCCTGAGCCCACGGACGATGCTCCAGGAGCCAAAGGGAACCATCCAAACGGTAGTCTCAGGGCACCAGCACCCCTCACCCCTTCCCTAATGCTAAGGCAGCCCCATCCCAGCCCCGGTCCCATCAAGGCCACTCCACACCTCAAGGCCCCTCCTCCGGCTCCTCACCATCCACAGACAGCCTGGTCTCCAACGTCACAGAAAAAAACCTGCATTCTGAGGCATGAAGCTCTGGCCCCTTGTCCTACAAACCAGCCTCGGTCTGCACCCAATCAACTGGCAAAGGTGTCTCCACTGCTTAGAGAAACTTACCTCCCCGCCACCAGCCCACCAACCTCCTCTGGGCACCTGCCGCATCAGGTGGTCATTGCTGTTTGTGGGGGCAGCAAACATGTTAGAGGCATCACAAGATGAAAAACTCATTCACAGTATAATTGGTCCTGAAGGTAGAAAATTACCACCAGCTGGATGCATACTGTTTCTATCATCTAAGGTAAACAGAAGTCTTAATTTATGTATTACATCATTTTTAAATTACAGAGATTTTGCCAGGCATGGTGGCTCATGCCTGTAATCCCAGCACTGTGGGGGGCCAAGGTGGGCAGATCACCTGAGGTTGGGAGTTCAAGACCAGCCTGACCAACATGGAGAAACCCCGTCTCTACTAAAAATACAAATTAGCTGGGCATGGTGGCGCATGCCTGTAATCCCAGCTACTCGAGAGGCTGAGGCAGAAGAATTACTTGAACCCGGGGCGTAGAGATTGCGGTGAGCCGAGATCGCACCATTGCACTCCAGCCTGGGCGACAAAAGCAAAACTCCATCTCAAAAAAAAAAAATTACAGAGATTTCTGTAAAGGTATATTACATTCTGCTACATAACACATATAACGTAACATGTTCCTACTGCGGAAGGAAAGTCTTCAGTGTTGAAAATAGTTGGATCTACACCTCTTCTAAATGAAGACAGCCTGGGTGTGAATGTTTATATGATAAAGGTACAGAGCTGCTTGATTAAAGCTCTGGACAGAAGGACATGTTCATTACAAGGACAGTCTCCACGTGGGGCTTGAAACTGGCAGGTCCTGCCTCTTCCAGCTGCCCAGCTGCGTCTGCATGAGGCCCAGACTCTGGCTTCGCGTCTAGCCATCACCCTAAAGCAGCCCTCTCCCCCACTCTCGCACCACCTCCTGGCCCCCTATGACAAAACACACACTGTTCTAGCCCAAGCTCTGCCTGGATCTGTCTCTCTCAGGGCCTCAGTTTCCACATCTCTACAATGGGCACAGTTGTGCTACAGGCGCGCGCTCACTCTCTCTCACTGCTCTTGCTCTCGCTCGCGCTCTCTCTAATTCTCTATATGTGAGGTCACAAGGACAAATCCTAATGGAACAGAAGCAGGACAGAACTCTGACTTCAGAGCCCCAGGGTCGTGCTCTCCTCTGATCATTGGCAACGATGAAGGAAAAACTGGTCTCCTTTCACGCAGCTGCCCCAGCCCACTCCTTTCCCTGCCCCTTCCCTGCCTCTTCTCCCACCTTCTGGTCCTGTGCCCAGTCCCCTCCTGCAGGCCCAGCCACGCTCCCATCTCTCACTGGCTGCCTGCTGGCTTTTGGAACCTGCAAGGCCAGCGGACTTGCAGCCCCCTGCCGTCCCCTTCCCCACCCACCTTTCCGCCTAGCCTCTCTCTCTGTTCTTCACTCTTCCTGTGCTTTTGACCTCCCTTCTGGCCTTTCTCTGGCCTCCAGCCACCCAGGCAGACCGCTCCACTGCCCCTCTCCCTCCCATCCCTTCACGACCTCCTCCACCTGCCCTCCCTTGGCCCTTCCTACGAACTGTCCCCCGGGGCCAAGGGAAGTTAGGAACCTGCTGAACACAGAGGATGGCCCACGGCGTGCAGCTGTCAGACCCTCCAGGAAGCCCCCATCTCCAAGGGAGCTCTCAGCCACCCAGGGACTAGCGTGTGGCAGTGAGTGTCTGTCCCTCTTCAGGTTGGTCCAGAGACCAAAGAAACTAGAGCAACCTCCTTTTGTGTCCACCCTTAGGCCCCTCAGGCTTTCAGAGCGGCATGGAGGTGGCCGCTGGACTCAGAGCCTCTCCACAGGGCACTCAGAGCCTCTCTCCGGACAGGGCTTGCCCCTCATCCAGGAGCAGTGGCTCCCGCGAAGGCAGCATTCCCCACTCCAGAAAGTCAGCGCCTCCAGGAGGCAGGGCTGGGGCTCCCTTGGCAGGGCAAAGGCTGCCTGGGTGGGGGCCTGTCAGCAGCGGGAGGTGAAGCCCTGCTGTGGGGGCATGGAGATGCAGGTTACAGGGGCTGCGTCCACCAGGAGAAGCATTACCAGGTCCTCCCCCAGTGCTCAGCCTCAGAAGTCCTCGACTTGTAATTCCAGCACTTTTGGAGTCCGAGGCAGGCGGATCACGAGATCAGGAGAATGAGATCATCCTGGCCAACATGATGAAACCCCATCTCTACTGAAAAAAAATACAAAAATTAGCAGGACGTGGTGGTGCACGCCTGTATTCCCAGCTACTGGGGAGGCTGAGGCAGGAGAATCACTTGAACCCAGGAGGCAGAGATGGCAGCAAGCTGAGATTGCACCACTGCACTCCAGTCTGGGAAACAGAGCGAAACTCAATCTCGAAAAAAAAAAAAAAAGACTTCAGTTTCTGAGGTCACATCTGCAGTCACCCCAAAGCTTCCGGTGGTGACCCCAGACCCGAAGTGCTGGGTCA
Organism: Sapajus apella; assembly: GCF_009761245.1. Classification (NCBI taxonomy): domain Eukaryota; kingdom Metazoa; phylum Chordata; class Mammalia; order Primates; family Cebidae; genus Sapajus; species Sapajus apella. Next base: position 9,116,412 of record NW_022436950.1, on the reverse strand, counting down.
GGCTGTGGTCACTTCCTGTCTCCCTCTCCTTGACTCTATTGTCACCTGCTTTCTTTGTCCACCTTTGAAACCCTCCTTTCCAGTGCTAACAGACTGGACCGCCTCCCCTGGGGAGTATCCCTTGTCAGGAATGCTTGGAACCAGTAGTGTATTAGATTTTGGATTTTTTGAGAATTTGGAATATTTGCATTAGACCTACTGGCTGAGCATCCTAAAGCCAAAATCTTAAGTGCTCCTATGAACATTTTCCTCGAGTGTTACATTGGTGCACAAAAATTTTTAGATTTGGAGCATTTTGAATTTTGGATTTTTTAATTTGGGATGCCCAGCTTGTATAGACTGGAGAGTCATCAGTATCAGGATGATGACGGAAGCTTGGGAGTTTGTAGGAAAGAACATGCAGAGTGAGAAAACAGAGTGAACTCTGGGAAAGACAATATTAAAGAGGTTGGCAGAGAGTCTGGAACGCATGAAGGTGGAAAGGAGTTGGTCAGAGATAGGAGAATTGCAAAAGCCAAAGGAAGATTCCAGACAAAGGCTGGCCAGTATGTGAAGGAGCCTTGAAGGTAAGCCAGTCGCCAGTACTGAATGAATCTTGGCAGAGGAAACCAAGAATATTGATATGGTTTGGCTGTGTCCGAACCCAAATCTCATCTGGAATTGTAGTTCCCATAATCCCCACATGTCATGGGAGGGACCCGGTGGGAGGTAACTGAATCATGGGGGCTGTTATCCTCATGCTGTTCTCGTGATAGTGAGTTCTCACGAGATCTGATGGTTTTATAAGGGGCTTTTCCCACGTTGCTCAGTACTTCTCCTCTGACGCTACGTGTTTGTTTACACTTCCACCTGATTATAAGTTTCCTGAGGCCTCCCCAGCCATGCTGAACTATGAGTCAATTAAACCTCTTTTCTTTGTAAATTACCCAGTCTTGGGTATGTGCTTGTTGGCAGCTGAGAACGAATCAATGGAAACATCCTGGTCGAATAACAGCAATGCCCATGGAGGTTCTGCCTGCAGGAGTGCCTCAAAGCAGGCCAAGGAGAGCATCCAATGTGTGGATTTCAGCTCAAGAAAAGTAGTTTTCTATAAAAACTCTTGAGGCCAGGATGATTCCCAGAGAGAAGTCTGGTGACAGTTGTCATAACACAAAAATGAATTACTAGAATCCTGCTTGAGTTATTACTCAAGTTATCAAAAGCTGACTAAGTTGTTTGCTTGGAGGCTAAGGGGAAAGTAATTTATATTTATGATTCTGCTTCTTATGCTTGTATACAAAGGAATAGAAGTCAGGACTCTTGATCGAACCTGAGCCAGATTTCCTGTGCCAAATCCTGTTTTCCTAGTCTTCCTCTTACCTCCCTAGTCTCCTAAGTTTGTTAATAAACTTTAAAACACAATAGGTTTCCTTGAATAAAATGATTCTGATTTTCAGTTGGGCTGTAGGACTGGAAACATTAAGTACAAGTATATTCTAGGCCAAGCACAGTGGCTCACTGGGAACAAGGAGCCCCGGTATAGCCACGTGACAAGACAGTGCAGAAGCTGAACGGCCAGCCAACATCCCTGGGCACGATGGGCAGAGAAAGTCCTTGTTTCTGGAGGAGGGCCAGTGCCACCATCCCTCCCCACCCAGGGGCAAGCAGGCTGTGGCAGGGAGAGGCAGCCACAGGCTGAAGTGACGTCACGCCCTGGGGGACAGGGGTGTGTTGAGTGGGGGACAGCTACTCACCCCACCCCAGGCAACTCCCTGGCCTGCCACTCCCACCCCCAATAGGCCCAAAGTGTCCTGCCAGGCACCAGAAAGAGCCAGTCCTCCTACCCCTGAGCTGCGTGGCCCCCTGGAATCCCGTGATGCTGGGACCTGAGGGGTGGATGCACATGGCCTGGGGCAGCTGCAGCCTCCCAGGAGCAGGTGGGAGGCCCTTCAGCCCGTGCCCGGCCAGGGCCCGGCAGCCAGATGGGGGAAGTGAGGAAGGGGCTAACCGCTCGTCGGGTCTCAGTGCGGGATGATGCTTACACTGCCACCTCCCTCCTGGCACCCACCCTTGCCATTAAAATTCAGAGCTGAAGGCTGGGGTTTCCTGATGGGCTGCATTCTCTTCATAATCATCTGCAGACTCCAGGCCATCAGTGGGAGGGGTCCAGGCTCCCCAGGCCCAAAACTGCTGGGAGTTCTGAAGCAGCCCCTGAAGACAGTGACGGGTGTCTCCAGAGCATGAGCTCGTCCTGCCACAAGGCGCTTATCAAGACTGAGAAGTCTGCAGGGGCCAAAGCTAGCATCATTCTGGACCCTGACACACACCAGACTGTGCTCAGGGAGGAGCCAGTCCACGCTGTGCTCCCTTGGAGGGGGCAGTACCCTATGCCCTGTTTAACCCCCTGGGGGTCACTGGGCCAGGACTCACAGCACTGCCTCCCTGGCGGCCCACGCCGCTGCTAGGTGGCCGCCTCGCCCCAGCTGGGCAGGTTGAAGAGTATGAAAGTGGCTACCTGTGTTTCTGGCCAGTCCAGCCTCTCCTCGTCTGCCCTGGGTGGGAAACTGGAGTATCCCTGGCTGCTCTGGGGCCTGGGGGGAAGGGAATGAAGAAGGGGTAGGAGGGCCTGAGGCCTGGGGGCCTCCAGGCTCAGAGAGGCCCCTCCAGAGACTCTGTCCCACACCCCACAGGAGCCCACAGCCGCACCTAGGAGGTTGGAGGAGTGTGGGCCTGACCTGGCTGGGTGTTGCAGATAGGGTCCCCATTCAATAATCTTTACTATGTGAGGGACCCATTTTAGAAGAAGTAAACACAGATACCAGGTTCTATTTCAGTGGAACCACCTCATCTCTAAAGTGAAGAATGGGCCATCTGAGTAGTACCCACAATTATTTACCACCTGCTAAATAAATACCAAGCTGCGCAGTCGTTTGTAGTGACGGTTATGGTTTTAGGCACAATAAATGGCAAAACATTGATCCTAACCACACACGCACACGCCAGTTGTAAGGATCTATTAACTGTCTGAATTCAATCATGCCATCTATTATTTCACAAAGGACTGACTTGGGACCAGCCTGGGACTGGTTGCTGAGTGGCAGGTTGGTGACACAGGCTGGCAATGCTTTGGGGTACACTGCTGTCACACATACAGATGAGATGCAGATTCCCAGAACGTCTCAGGGTCCCCTTATCAGCTCATGTCATGCCTTCGTCTTACTCCGAAACCTGTGCCTTTTAAATATCTTAAATATTTCAGCTGCCCTCTGAGTGTCCAGAGTCCACAGTGAGCGGGGCCCTTTGCAGGAAGAAGGACAAGTGCCAAGAGTGCCCCAGACTGAGCAGGGCATTTGAATCTGAACGCAGGGTGGTATTCTGGGGACTGCCCCCTCTCCCAGACCCAGGACGCTCCGCCTGGGCTCTCCCATAGCCACATGTGTTTCTGCCTCTCTGCCAGGGCGAGCTGTGTACCCACCTCTTCCCACACTTGGCCTCCTGGTCTTCCCTCCCTGTGACCAGCACCTAACCCTCATGAGTTTCCTATCTGCGATGCTCTCACCAAGCAGAGCTGGACTGTGGCTGCAGGAAGCTCAGGGACGAATGAGGTCCCGTCTCATCTCCGGCTCCGGGTCACAAGCCTGGTGCCTCCGTGTCCTTCAGGTCTCAGATTGAATGTCACTCCCCCGGGAAGGCCTTCCCTGGCCTTCTTTATCAGCTCATGTCATGCCTTCATTTTCCTCCAAAAGTTGTGCTTTTTAAATATCTTAAACATTTAAACATTTTGAGTATTTGCTTGATACCTGTTTGCCCCTTACATTGTAAGCTCTAAGGGATCCTGTCTGCTCTGTTTAATACGTATTTGATGAGTTATTGGCTGACCATTGAGAGATGGCCCTCTGTTCCCCAGCCCAGGGGTCCAGAGCACAGGGGAGCCTGAGGCCCGGGGGAGTGGCCCCCTCTGAGCTACCCTCCCTGTGATGGGGGCTACACTGGGCCTTTTCTTTTCTGAGCAATTTCAGAAAACACTTTGAGATCCAAGTGAACGTGACATGACACAGACCTAAAGAGGCGGGAAGGACACTGTCAGAACCAACAGAACAGGAGGACTCCGTTCAGAGGGGCCACCCCCCACACACACTCACACTCCAGGGCTGGGCAGACCTGAGAATGCCGGAAGATCACAGAAAGGGGACCCAGGACAGAGGCGAGGGTCTCCCTCCTTCTCCTGCCTCCTTCTCCTGCCTGAGCCTGGCCTCCTGGCCCTGCCTCCCTCAGGGAGTGCCTCCAGCACAGCAGCTGAGAGGGAGAATTCCTTAGACTTCAGGGACAGGAGACCCAGATGAGCCCCACAAGTGACCCAGCCGCTGCCCTCGGGTCTGTACTCCCCCCACGCAGGCCCCCAGGACAGTTTGCAGGAAGGGCCAAGGGAGGGCAGGTGGAAGAGGCAGATGTGGGAGAGTCAGAGGGGGCAGTAGAGTGTCTGCCCTGGTGGCTGGAGGCCAGTGAAAGGCCAAAAGGGAGATCAAGGGCAGAGGCAGAGTGAAGAGCAGAGAGGGGAGAGGGAGGATGGGGCAGGGACGTCAGTGGGCTGCAGGGTGGCAGGCTCCAAAAGCCAGGCACAGCCAGTGAGAGATGGGAGCTTGGCTGGTGGAGAAAGGCCTGTTGGGGGGTCACCAGACCCAGAGGGAGGAACCCCCCACTTCTCACCCCCCCAACTCCATCCACAAGAAGGCAGGGGTGGAGGGTAGCAGAAAAGCGGGAAGAGGCATGGGAGGGGCAGGAGAAGGGCAGGCTGGGGGCAGCCGGGTGAAAGCAGACCCGTTTTTCCTTCATCGTTGCCAACGAACAGAGTGAGAGCACGCCCCTGGGGCTCTGAAGTCAGAGTTCTGTCCTGCCTCTGTTCCCTTAGGATTTCTCCTGGTGACCTCACACATGTAGAGGATTAGAGAAAGAGAGAGGCGAGAGAGCACACCCTGTCTGTAGCACAGCCGTGCCCGTGCCCATTGTAGAGATGTGAGACAAGCCCCAGCAGAGGCCGTCCCAGGCAGTGCTTGGGCTAGAGCCCAGGGCAAGGCCTATCCGCCCCTGGAGCCAGCCCGTGTTAGCGGGACAGCATCCTGCCTGGCTCCCTGCCCAGAGACCGCCCGACCAACCGAGAGCCTGGCTGGCTGTTGCCTTCCAGAACAGCCCCTCCTTCCTGTGCACCTCCTCCCCAATCCCACTAGCCCCTCCACGGAGGGCCAAGAAGCCAGCCCTGGGCACGGGTGCTAAGAGATGTCTGGGCTCAGGAATTTCCTGGCAGGAGCAGCGGTGCCCATGTTTGTCTCCGGGCATCCCCAGCCAGGGGGCCAAGCAAGAGAGGCAACAGTGGCAGAGCTGGTCACAGGGCAAGAACCTGGAGAGCTAAGAGCCAGCCCCTGGCAGGGGTCTGCTAGAGTTTGGGTGTCATCCCCGCTAAATCTCATCCCAGTGCTGGAGGAGGGGTCCTGGTGGAGGGGCTCGGATCATGGGGTTGGATTTTTCATGAATGGTCTTGGGCTTTCCCCTTGGTGCTGCCCTCGCAGTAGCGAGTTCCTTCTCACGGGATCTGGCTGTTTCAAAGTGTGTGGCACCTCCCTGCACCCCCGCCCCTGCTCCCACTCTGACCACATGAGATGCTGGCTCCCTCTTTGCCTTCTGCCAAAATTACAAGCAAGGTCTCATCGGAAGCAGGGTGGATGCCAGCACCAGGCTTCATGTAAAGTCTACAGAAGTGCGAGCCAATTAAACCTCTTTTCTTTATCAATTATCCAGCCTCAGGTATTTCTTTATAGCAGCATAAGAATGGCCGGAGAGAGGTCCAAGATGGCTGATCACTAGCAGCTCGGGATTGCAGCTCCCAATGGAAGCACAGAGATCGAGAGGACACCACACTTTCAGAGGAGTTTTTGTTGCTCGCGCGCCAGGAGATTCCCAGCGGAGGAGCCCCACGGGTCGCCAGCGCGACTCTTGTGGCCAGCGAGGCAGTTTTGCTGCTGCCTTGGTGCGGTGGTTCTTGGTGCAGAGTCAGAAAGCACCATCAATCATAACACCACTGATTTGGCCGGTGCAGTGGGTTGCTCAGATTTTAGCACTGGGAATCAACAAGTTGGACATCCACTCAGAAACCCAATTATAAAGACGGTAATTATAAAGACCACAGATGGATAAATTTATAACGAAGGGAAGAAAACAGCCTAAAAAGGCTGAGAATATCCAAAATCAGAACGCCTCTCCCTCTACAGGGGATCACAGTTCCTCAACAGCAGCGGAACAAGGCCTGATGGAGAAAGACTGTGTTCCGTTAACAGAAGCAGCCTTCAAAAGGTGGATGATAAGAAACTTTTGTGAATTAAAAGAACTTGTTCTAACCCAATGCAAAGAAACTAAGAACTTTGAAAAAAGATTTGATGAAATGTTAACAAGAATACACAAATTAGAGAGGAATATAAGTGAATTAATGGAGCTGAAAAACACAACACGAGAACTTCTCAAACTATGCACAAGTTTTAACAGCTGAATTGATCAAACAGAAGAAAAGATATCAGAAGTCGAAGACCAACTTAATGAAATAAAATGAGAAGACAAGATTAGAGAAAAAAGGATAAAAAGGAACGAGCAAAGTCTCCAAGAAATATGGGACTATGTGAAAAGACCTAATCTACGTTTGATAGGTGTACCTGAATGTGACGAAGAGAAGCAATCTGAGCTGGAAAACACGCTTCAGTATATTATTCAGAAAAACTTTATCAATCTAGCAAGGCAGGACAATATTCAACTCCAGGAAATACAGAGAACACCACAAAGATGTTCCTCAAGAAGACCAACCTCAAGGCACATAATCGTCAGATTCACCAGGGTTGAAATGAAGGAGAAAATACTGAGGGCAGCCAGAGAGAAAGGTCAGGTTACCCATAAAGGGAAGCCTATCAGACTCACAGCAGATCTCTCAGCAGAAACCCTACAAGCTAGAAGAGAGTGGGGGCCAATATTCAACATCCTTAAAGAAAAGAACTTTCAACCCAGAATTTTACATCCAGCCAAACTAAGCTTCATAAGTGAAGGAAAAATAAAATCTTTTGTGAACAAGCAAGCACTCAGAGATTTCATCACCACCAGGCCTGCTTTACAAGAGCTTCTGAAAGAACCACTACACATAGAAAGGAACGACCAGTATCAGCCTTTCTAAAAAATACCAAAAAGTAAAGAGCATCAACATAAACAAGAATTTACATCAACTAATAGGCAAAACAGCCAGCTAACATTAAATGGCATGGCAGTATTAAACTCACATATATTATTATTAATTCTAAATTTAAATCGACTAAATCCCCCAATCCAAAAACACAGACAGGCAAAAAAAGCCAAAACGCATCGGTGTGCTGCATCCAGACCCATCTCACATGCAAGGATACACAAAGACTCAAAACAAAGGGATGGAGAAAGATTTACCAACCAAATGGAGAGCAAAAATAAATAAATAGATAAATAAAAAGCAGGAGTTGCTTTAAAGTAACAAAGATCAAAAGAAGCAAAGAAGGATATTTCATAATGATAAAAGGATCAATGCAACAAGAAGAGCTAAAGATCCTAAATATATACGCATCCAATACAGGAATACCCAGATATATAAGACTTATGAAGAGACTTAGATTCCCACACAATAATAGCGGGAGACTTCAACATCAATATTAGACAGATCAATGAGACAGAAAATCAACAACGATATCCAGGATTTGAACTCAGATCCGGAACAAGTAAACTTAATTAACATTTATAGAACTCTCCACTTTAAATACACAAAATATACACTCTTATCAGTACCACATCACATCTATTTACAGGTTTCAATGAAATATTGGTTGGCTGCTTGTTTGTTATTTTCTTCCCTCATTTTTTTTTCATGTCTCTATTATTAAGCACAATTATAGGCATACCCATTTTTAGACTGCATTCTAGCCCGGGCAACAAAGCAACACCCCCATTCTCTGTCCCTCTTCCTCTTTCTCTTTCTTCCTCTCCTTCATTCTTTTTTTTTATTATTATTCTTTTTTTTCTTTCTTTCTTTCTTCTTTTTTTTTAGGAAAAAAAAAAAAAAAGAAATCCCCTGGCTATTCCTCACTGGGCCTGCCTGCTCCCACCAGCTCACCCCACCTAAAAAAAAAGAACTGAAAAGTGAATAATTTTTAATTACAATCATCTCACTTTGGGAAACTCTTTCTCAAAAAAAAAAAAAGAATGGCCTAACATTGGGTCTGTCTTAGGAAGGGGCTGTCTTAGGAAGGGCCCTCGGGCTGTCCCTCTTCTCCCTCGCCCTAGCCCAGGAGGAGGACCAGCGAGAGGAGTCAGGTGAGAAGCCTGTCCATGAAGATGACTTCTGCTATTCATTAGGCACCCAGCAGCATCCTGGTCCCAGATGCTGGGTCCCAGAGGGGACGTCAAGAAGACTTCCTAGGTCAGCGATGGAAATTCCCTGCCACTGGACATCAGACGGGGCAAAGCTGTAGTGTGGAAAGGGGCAAATCCACATCCCACACACGGGTGTCCACATGATTGTCCTCCGGGCTTCCATGTGCTTAATGACCCCAGAGCTATGGTCCTGCACACGTGAGTCTGTGACCCGACCGCTGTGCCGGCTTCACCAGTGTAGACTGCGATCCTCCAGCAAACCCCAGAAGTGTGGAAGGGAAGGGGAGAAAGCCTGTGGAGGGGAGCTGGAGGAGCCCTGGATTCCAGTAACCACCTCGTGTTAGTTCAGAGGGAAATGTCCACAGCAGAGATGACTGTGACGCCCGGCACAAGATTTAATTCTCAGAGTGAAAACGAGAATGGCGTGTCTGTGGGAGCCCCCACCCCCAGCAGGGAATGACTCAACAGTGACGTCCTACAGCATGCTTTGCTTTGACTGCAAATGAAGACAATCTTTCAGGAGTGGAAAGAACATAGCTGAATGCTTCGTCACAAATTTACCTTGATCTCACGTGCCCCATGAATACAGGCACGTACTATGTACCAGAAAAATTAAAAATGAAAGTGACAAATTTACATTCTGCTTGTTGGTCCTGATTCTTCAGGCCTGGCCACTGTACCATAGACAACAAAGAAGACCCATTGCCTGCCCTCATGCTGGCTGTTCAGCCGTCCAGGAATCATTCCTGATGCCCTGCAAATGCCAGGCACCGCGCTAGGCCCTGCAGATGCGACGAGGAGGCCCTCACTGCCCAGGGAAGAATCAGGTGAGGTTCCTGCACACCGAGCTACATGAAGCAGAGCAGCCATCTCATCGCGGGGCTGGGAGCTGCCTGCCTTCCTCCCACCAGCCTCTAGGGGAAGGAAGTGTGCCTGCTGGCCCTCCTTGGTAGTAACAAATCTTGGTCATGGACCAAGCAGATAGAAGACTACAGAAGACAGACAGGCAAAGGTGATCTGCGCAAAAAGATGGTGGTGGGGGAGAGGAAAGGCAAATTCACAGAATGAAGCAGGGACGTGGGTGGCAAGTGTGTGGTTGGGATTTGAGGTGGAAAGAGACTGAGAGAGGATGGAGTTCCGGGAGGCAGCTGCCTCCTGCGTGGAGGACTTTCCAAGGGCAAGTGCTGAGCAGGGGATTTCAACTATTTGCTGTGCATTGAGAATTCGCTCCCAGACAATGACCCAGTTTCTCCCACAAATCAGTGACATGAAAAGGAAAGGAGAAAAAAGGGGGTGACTCTGATAGAATGCAACCCTCACCCTCATTTGAGCCCTGATTTGAACAAACCTGCCATAAAACCAGAGTTTTGGCACAATGGGGGAATCTGAATATGGATTTCATGGTAGATGACATTACAGACTAACTTTTAATTGTGTTAGCCAAGATGATGGCATAGCGGCTGCATTAAAAACTGTCCTTTTTATTCACAATAGCCAAGATATGGAATCAACCTAAGTGTTCATCAGTGGATGAATGAATTAAAACATATACACAATAAAATATTATTTAGCCATTAAAAAAGAAAGAAATCAGGCCAGGTGTGGTGGCTGATGCCTGAAATCCCAGCACTTTGGGAGGCCGAGGCGGGTGGATCACGAGGTCAGGAGTTCAAGACCAGGCTGGCAAAGATGGTGAAACCCCATCTCTACTAAAAATACAAAAATTAGCCAGGCGTGGTGGTGGGTGCCTGTAATCCCAGCTACTTGAGAAGCTGAGACAGGGGAATTGCTTGACCCGGGAGGCAGAGGTTGCAGTGAGCTGATTGAGCCACTGCACGCTAGCCTGGCAACACAGCAAGACTCAGTCTCAAAAAAAAAAAAAAAAAAAAAAAAAAAGTCAAGCTCACAGAAACAGGGAATAGGATGGGGGTTACCAGGGGCTGGAGGGCTGGGGAGGGTATGGAACGGTAAGATGTTGGTCAAAGTTGTTTCAGTTAGGAGGAAATGTTCTGAGATCTATTGTATATAATAGCATGGTGACCGTGGTTAATAGTTCTGTATTGCAAACTTGGAAATTGCTACAAGAGTAGATTTGAAAAGTTCTTACCACACACACAAAGAGGTAACTATGCGGTTGATGGATGTGTTCGTTAGCTTGATTTAATCATTTTCCAATGTATACATATATCGAAATGTCACACTGTACATCAACATATCCCATTTTTGTCATCTGTACCTTAATAAAGCTGGGGAAGGGAGTGTGAAGAAAATAGTGTCCTCAGCAGAAGAGATGCACCCTGTAGTATCAGGTCAAGATGCCCTGAGGTCTGTGTAAGTGGGTGTAGGGTAGAGATCAATGAAATGAGACTGGCTGAAGCTGATGGCTGTGGACGCTGAGCTGGGTGTTCCAGTAGCGTGGGACAAGTTCTCACTGCAGTCCACACTGGGACCAGGCCATAGCTGGGCCCTAGTTTCTGCTCTGGCAGAGCTGCAAGAAAGCAGGCCTAGACCATCAGACCCTTTGGGGATCTCCAGGGCTTACTGGGGGCAGGGGCCAGAGCCAGGCAGCTGTGTCTGGGGTGCTCATGTGGCTCTTTAGGACTCTACTGGGGTTCTTTGAGACACACCCAAACCAGAGAGCAGAACATCTTAATCACATCATATTTTAGTGAACCGCAAAAAGTAAGTAAGAATTGAGATGATAGGTCCATGCTGAGCTAACCCTATTGCCCATTTCCTATGTTTGACTTGTGTGTATTCAACTTTCTGACGGCCCTGTCACATTGGCCACACCAACAGACCCACAGCCTCCATCCCTTCCTCATGCCCAAGCCAGAAAGAGCCATTAGCTGGCAAATCACCCCTTTCCACTATGGCGTGGGGAAACCTGCCTGGCTGCCAACAACCCAGCTTGTGTGTCAGTCCCCGCCTGGTCAGCACCACCGGAGTTTTGTTGGTTGTGGGCGATTTTACTGAGGTTGGTTAACTGTGTTGCAGCAGCAAAGCCAGAGCCTGCCAGCTGCACCTTGGACTTGTACCAGCCGACTGGGCCAATGCAAAGCGCAGGAGCATGATGAAAGGAAACATTTGCAATCCTAGAAGTCTGCATGTAAGTAGCAAGGTGTAGTCGGGATCCTGGTTACATTTTTAGTTCAGGGGAATAAAGCCCATCCCATACTCCCTACCCTTTTCCAATAGAACTGTATCTGTTGGTCAACTTTATGACCTTTTTTTTTTTTTGATTGAGACAGGATCTCACTCTGTTTCTCAGGCTAGAGTGCAGTAAGTAGCCCAATCATAGTTTACTGCAGCCTCGACCTCCCAGGCTCAAGCAATCCTCCTGCCTCAGCCTCTCAAGTAGTTGGGCCCACCTGGGGTGCACCACCATGCCAGGCTAATCTTTAACTTTTGTAGAGATTAGGTCTTACTATGTTGCCCAGGCTGGTCTTGAACTCCTGGGCTCAAGCAATCCTCCCACCTCGGCCTCCCAAAGTGCTGGGATTACAGGTATCAGCCACCACACCCAGCCTTTTAGTGCTATTTTTTTTAAGAACCATTGTGCTCAACTTCAACTGGTTCCCCACCTCCAACTCCTAACAGCCTGCACCCAGCTACAGCGAGGCTTCCTAAAATTCAAATCTGGCCTGGTCCCACCTAGGCAGAAACTCTGCAACCCGCCTCACCAGGCCCCGGTGGCTTTGGTGTCTGTCAAGTTCCCAACAGTGGATGAAGCCTGCGGTGCCGGCCCAGCTCCTTTGTGACATGGGTGTGGCCCCGACCTCAGTTCTCTCCAAGAGGTCTTGAGTGCTGCAGTTGTGACCACCGCCCGTACCTCCCACACTCTCCCCACCCCCCGTGCCTCCCCCCACTCCCCACACCGTCCCAGCTTCCTCCCTTGGTGAGGCAAAGCACAGCCCCTGCGCTCAGTCTTCTGTGTCTCCCGCAGGCCTCTGACAACGGCTGCTTAGCAGAGCTTTCTCAGTCAGCCCTGAAAGGGAACTGAGAACCAGCTGACCTATCAGCCCCTCCAGGCCTGACCTCCCCACTCAGAGCCTCCCCCACTCCTTCTTCCCTCCCCTCTCCCAACCTCTGAGTCCTGATTTTTGTTTTCATAATTGCAAAATAATTAAATAAATGAAAATAAACCAAAAACAGAAGGGAAAATTCTCCCATGGTCCCTACCCTATATATGGAATAGAACCTACTTTCTGGTGTTGCCTTTGAGGCTTTGTCTCCAGGCAGAGCGACCGTGAAATTGGCAGGCGTGGTGAAGAGTTGGTTACATAATTCAGAGTTTTTCACTTAGAGTTGTAGATAGTCCTTCCATCCCAGTGCAGAGTCTTCATCGTTATCCTTTAAGCCACAGGATATTCTACTAAATGTATATGCTGCCATTTATGTAGCCATTCCCCAGTTATAGATCAGTTAGGCCATTTGTCCTTCCTTTGGGAATTATTGTTTTAAAATATATTCCCTGAACGTTGGGTGAGATGGCTTACTGCCGTAATCCAGCAACATAAGGAAATCCGTTCTTTACAAAAAATAGCCCAGACTACAGGTGTGTGCCCGGAGTCCCAGCTACTCAGGAGGTGGGAGGATCATCTGATCCAGGGAGGTCAAGGCTGTAGTGAGCTGGGATGGTGCCACCCCACTCCAGCCTGGGTGACAGAGGGAGACCCTGTCTCAAAAAAGAAAATAAATAAATATAAAATATCATCCCTGAAGGGGAATCACTATGTCAGCAGGCCCTAATGCTTTATGGCCTTGATAGCTATTGTAAGATTGCCTTTCTGGGAAGAGCGAGGTGGATTCTATCAATTCCTCGGCCTAGATCAGTGGTTCTCAAAGTGTGGCTCAGGCACTCTGCAGGGAAGGGTGGTCTTGGGACACTTTCTGGAGATCCACAAGGTTAAACTATTTCATCATAATACTAAAATATCGTTAGTGTTTTCTTTTCCACTCTCTTCCTTTCATGAGTGGACAGTGGAGTTTTCCCGAGGCTACACACTGTGTGATACCATGACAGATTGGGTAGAGACAGGAGGGGCCAGCCAGCTTTCATGAAGCTCGGCAGCTCAGAGATTTGTGAAATGTAAAAATAATGCCTCTCTTCTCACTAAACTTATTTTGCTTTGAAAAATATCACCTTTCATTAAAATGTTATTTATGTAAATAATAGAGTTTCTTTTAATTTCTAACATAGGAAGCACTGATAGATATCTACAGAGATAAGAGCTTTTTGAGATCCTTAACAATTTTTAAGACTGCAAAGGGGTCCTGAAGCCACATGGTTTGGGAACCACTGGCCTGCACGTGATGTGGTAGAATTCAGGGTGGGCTCAGTGGGCCGTGTTCAGCCCATCGCCCACCTGCCTGTCTCCCAGGCACGGCACCCAGGACGAGACACAGAGCAATTGACTTTATTGTCTGTTTATCTCTTCTTCCGACTTTCATTTTCTTCTCATCTTCTCCTTCCCCTCTTTTCTGTCTGTCTCTTGTTATGCTCTTCTAGCCCCTGCTCCGGCCTCAGCCCTCATAACAAGAGCTGCACAGATAAGGAAACCTTCTCTGCTTCACATAAATCAAAAATTTTTTCTCACGTCTAAATAGATTCGTGACATTTGAAATAGGTTTTCATTATTACTAACATCATTCACCAGAAGTGACATGCGTGGTGTGATGAGTACACACGTGCCGGCTTTTGGCCACAGTTCCTAGCTCAGAGCTCCCATCTCACTTGTTACAGTCTCGTGTGATGACAGTGGCTGTGGCAGCCCTTAGGAAACAGACTCTTTCTGGCCTTTTCCTACCCGCCTTTCACCTGCCACAAGGCAGGGCTCGAATCTTCCTCTGCCTTTCTGATTGTGAGTCTTAAGACTCTCTGCAGAGACAGTTCTGTCCTATGCCCTGGGAGAAGGAATGCTGACATCACGAAGCTTCCATAAAAACCCCAAGAGGACGGGGTCAGAGAGCTTCTGAGCACACGGAGGTTCCTGGAGGGTGTGCACCCAGGGAGGGTATGGAAGCTCCACACCCCTTCCCCTACACCTTGCCCTGCACATTGCTTCATCTGTATCCTTTGCAATACCCTGTAGAATCAACTGGTGAATGTAAGTAAGTGTTTCCCAGAGTTCTGTGAGCCACTCCAGCAAATTGATCAAACCCAAAGGGGGTCGTGGGAACCCCAATTTGAAGCTGGTTGGTCAGAAATTCCGAAGGGCCAGACTTGTATCTGGGTCAAGGATAGACTTGGAACTGAGCCCTCAACCTGTGGGCTGTAAGACTATCTCCAGGAGATAGTGTTGGAATTGGACTGAAGGACACCCCGCTGCTGTCGCTGCTTGGTGGGACAACACCCCACACATCTGGTCCCAGAAGCCTCCTTCTGTGTTGATGATTGTTGTTGTGATGTGAGAGCTGAGGAAAAACATGGTTTGAGAGTTTTTACCTGAAACAATATGCATTTTTTTTTTTTTGAGACGGAGTCTCGCTCTGTCGCCAGGCTGGAGTGCAGTGGCATAATCTCAGTTCACTGAAACCTCTGCCTCCTGGGTTCAAGCGATTCTCCTGCCTCAGCCTCCCTAGTAGCTGGGATCGCAGGTGCCCGCCACCACACCCAGCTAATTTTTGTATTTTTAGTAGAGACAGGGTTTCACCATGTTGGCCAGGATGGTCTCGATCTCTTGACCTCATGATCCACCCACCTTTGCCTCCCAAAGTGCTGGGATTACAGGAGTGAGCCACTGCACCCGGCCCAATATGCATATTTTAAAAATACATCTACACATGTAATTAAAAAACTGAAAATGAAAATGAGATTTTTTTCATACCAACTTGGCAGAGATTTATTAGATGGCAATGCTCAGTGCTGGCAGATGTCTAGGGAGGAGGACAGCCTCATGTGGTTTCTAGAAGGCAACTAGGCAACACATACTGGGTCCATTAAAAATAGCCTACCCTTTGGCCCAGAGGTGCACAGAAGGCTGACAGCTCTACTTCGTACAATTCACAACTTGAAGTTGCCTGGGATCTTGAGAACTGAGAGTAAGCAGGGATTTTTTTCCCCTTTCAATAAGCCCACAGAAGGTAACATTTGTGGGTTTATTGTTGTTTTTGTTGTTTGGTTTTTTGTGTGTGTGTGAGACACGATCCTGCTCTTTTTCCAAGCTGCTCTGTTTCCAAGCTGGAGGGCAATGGCACAATCATGGCTCACTGCAAGCTTGACCTCCTGGGCTCAAGCAATCCTCTTACCTCAGCCTCCCTAGCAGCTGGGACTACAGGTACACACCACCATGCCCAACTAATTATTATTATTATTTTTGGTTTTTTTTTGAGACAGAGTTTCGCTCTTGTTACCCAGGCTGGAGTGCAATGGCACAATCTCGGCTCACCGCAGCCTCCGCCTCCTGGGTTCAGGCAATTTTCCTGCCTCAGCCTCCTGAGTAGCTGGAACTACAGGCACGCGCCACCATGCCCAGCTAATTTTTTGTATTTTTAGTAGAGATGGGGTTTCACCATGTTGACCAGGATGGTCTCGATCTCTTGACCTCGTGATCCACCCGCCTCGGCCTCCCAAAGTGCTGGGATTACAGGCATGAGCCACCACGCGCGGCCCTATGCCCTTGCTTTTTTTTTTGAGATGAAGTCTCGCTCTGTTGCCCAGGCTGGAGTGCCGTGGCATGATCTCAGCTCATTGCAACCTCCACCTCCCAAGTTCAAGAGATTCTCCTGCCTCAGCATCCTGAGTAGCTGGGACCACAGGTGCGTGCCACCATGCCTGGCTAATTTTGTGTATTTTTAGTAGAGACAAGGTTTCACCATGTTGGCCAGAATGGTCTCGATCTCCTGACCTTGTGATCCTCCCGCTTCGGCTTCCCAAAGTGCTGGGATTACAGGCCTGAGCCACCGAGCCCGGCCTATGTTTTTTATTTTTTGTAGAGGTGGGTGCCTTGCTATGTTGCAGGGCTGTTCTCAAACTCCTGAGCTCAAACTCTCCTCCTGTCTTGACCTCCCAAGTGCTGGGATTACAGGTGTGAGCTACCCCGCCCAGCAAGAGAAGGTCCATTTGGAGAGGGAGGGGGTTACTGGATTTTAGAGACAGAGAGGATATGGTCACCTGAACTCTCCTCAGGACCTGTGGGCAAACCCTCCCGCAGGCAGCAGGCGAAGGCCGACAGGGAGAGGGAAAGCCTGAGGCGGGGCAGCCTGTGTGCCGGAGCCGTCATCCTGGTGAGCACTTTGGAGTGCTCCCTCTGTACTAAAGTGCTCCCTTCTCATGCCCAAGCCTTTAGTAATAACATTGGATTAAAAGGTACTGCCTGGTCTTAGCAGGCGTGCTCCAGGAGTCAGCTGCAGCCTGGGCGTGCCTCGAACTCTACGTGATGTTGGCTCATCATGAGCCCAGAGGCCTAAGGAAGCCCACAGCCCTCTATGGGGCATCCTGTTGTGAAGTCTGGGGATAGCCAGTGCCCTCCCAAGTTTTCTGCACATTCCCAGGGCAGGACTGCTGACACCTCCCCGGCCTCTGCTTATCCCATGATGCCACTTGTCAGTTACTTGTCTCCTCTTCCCAGAGTCCTATCGAGACCCCTTGCCCACAAGGTGTCATGAGCATTTCTGAAGCTCGGGGACTGCAGAGAGATGGGGAGATTTCACATCACAGAAACCCAGGCTTCCATCGGGCATCTGCACAGCTGAAATGGCCCACGGGTGCCCTGTCCCAGGGGAACATACTCAGGCCTGCCCCCACGGGAACCAGCTCCTTGTAGGCAGGCTCCTCTCAGTCCTGCCTTCCTGGCGCTTCTCTCTCCCCTTCCTCTTTCCTTCCTGACAGCAGCTGAAGCCTCTGCGTGGTGGCCCAGGTGCCTGGTAATGTCCATGTCCTCTGCTCCGCCATCTGCCCTAACAGTTGCCGAGGCGTTTCCCCAGCTATGAGAACCTCTGCTGCCAGTTGTCACAATGATAATATTTTCCCCTGTTTCAGCTGGGCCTTGGGGAGTTAGAATGATGCCGTGGGTCCACTCTTGGGTGCAGTGGCTCAGGAAGAATATGCACCCCAGAAAAGCCAGTTCCCAGGGAGCCAGAAGGAAGGAAAGAGAGGTGGCTGGCTAAGGTGACCAGCAGCAACCAGGGGTGGGGGTTGTGTGGAGCCTGGAGCATCGTTCAGGACTGCTGAGGCAGGCAGAAAATCTCCCCCTATCTCAATATGTCCAGGTGCAAATCCCAAGAACCAGTGAGTATGTTAAGTTACATGGCAAATTAAGCTTGGCAATGCAATTAAGGCTGCCAATTTTCCTGGCTTACCCTGGTAGACACAATGTAATCACAAGAGTTCTTGAAGGTAGAGAGTAGGGCAGAAGAGACAGAGGGATAGGATGTAAGAAGGACTCAATCTACTCTTACTGGGTTTGAAGACGGAAGAAGGGGCCATGAGCCAAAGGCTGCAGGCAGAACCGTCTCTGGAAGCTGGAAAGGCAGAGAAACAGGTTCTCCCCTAGAACCCCCAGCAGAAACACAGTCCTGCCAGCACCCTGATTTTAGCCCAGTGAGACTTGTGCTGGACCTCTAACCTAGAGAACTCTAAGGTAATAAATTTGTGTTATTTCAAGACACTTCATATATGGCAGTGTGTTACAGCAGGAAGGAGAAGTAAACACAGCTTCCCACATGCTATCAGCAGACAAGAACCTGGTAAAAACCTGCACATCCTGTGCTCCTCAGCTGACTGTAACAAGGGCACTAAACAGCAGGATCTCCTAGGAAGCTGGAGAGGCTGGACACATCCAGGATACACATCTGTCCAGCGTGGATCTTCTTAAAAACCAGGAGCAGGAGTAGGTGTGCATCTGCACACGGCCAGGAGAAGGCTGGCAGTCCCCCACACCACCCTGGTCTCCTGGAACCACCTTCCTGAGGGGGATTCCCAAGGCGAGTCCTCAGCCAGAGAAGCTCCAAGGTCTGATGAGCAGGCCTGTGGAGCCAGCTCATGTTAGCTGAGCTCAGTCTGGAAACCATAGCTTCCCGCTGGCTTCTGATCACTGGCTTCCCGCTTGTCTTGCTCAAGCCAAGAGACCCAGGAAGCCAAATCATAACAGAGGGCTTCTGAGCAAGTTCCAAGATGCAAAGGTTTCACAGCCCTGGCTACACAGCCCGGTAATCTTCCCCCCAACAGCTGCCCCTGGCATCAGGTGGGCCGCATTCATCCTTGCACCTGGTCTCCTTTCCCCCTCCCCTGACACAGTGTAGAAGGCACTGCCAATACCCGTCGATGCCAGAACTTTCTCTCTTTCCACAATGGCAGAGCCAAACCCCTGCTCTGGCCCAGCAGTCAATCTGTGTCCTGAAGTTGACTTGGCTTAACTCTCTTCTAGTCCATTTCCTGTTGGATTTAAAGCTTGGCTTTCAGATCTCAGTCTTAATTCCCTCCTTTCCATGCCACTGGCCTTAAACTTTTTATTTTTAATTTTTGTAGGTAATAGTAGATGTATACATTTGTGGGATACATGAGATTTTGATATAGGCATATGATGTATAATAATCACATCAGGGTAAATGTGGTATCCATCAACTAAAGCATTCATCCTTTGTGTTCCAAAAAATTCAATTATACTCTTTTAGTTATTTTTGAATGTACAATTAAATTATTATTGACTATAGTTACCCTGCTGTGCCATCAAATACTAGGTCTTATTCATTCTTTCTATTTTTTTTTTGTACCCACTAGCCATGCCCAGTGATCATTACTTTAATAAATGTCTTCTTGAAGGTGTTAGTGGTTTTTAAGCATTCAATTTAGTTTATGTTTAGAATTTAATGTTAGCAAATATGGCTTCCACGCCATTTGCACTCTTTCAAAAAAAATCATAACAGACATCACTAATCAATTACTGTACTCTTTCTCCCTGAGCCGGAGTGCCCCACGAATCCTTTATATAGACTTCTAAGCAGTCCTCATCCAACAGTTGGAATTGGCAAGTGAAAAGAAACTAACGTGTCATCCCTTGATGCAATTACAGTTAGAAACAAATTCATCTTTTGAATTCCTCCCACTATTTTTATTCCTTTACTATGTGACAGTAATCTCTGTCACCAAGAGCTAGCATCCCAACTCATATACCATTTGTGAAATTATAATCTCCATCTGCTTTGAGTGGCAAAGAAAAGAATAATTCACAATCAACTGTTGAAATTTTGTCAGATAATACAAACAACAAATGTTGTTAACATTTTTTTGCGTTATTTCCTTAAGGAAATTTCTCCTAATTTTTACCCAGTAGAAAGGTCTTGACTTCCTATTTTCCATGTCTCCTTGATGTGACAGCATATCTGAGTCCTTGTCATGGCCACATGTGACAGGGGATCAGATGTTCTTAGGAAAGAAAGTGGCTTTCACACGGATTCCTTCTCACCTTACACAACTGGACAGAATTCTCACAACCCAAACAAAGGCTTTTCTCACTGCACATTCTCTTCAGCCTGTTAAGACAGTTCCAGTGACTAAATTTAGTAGCACATTAGCAGTATCACTACCCAAGGGCCTATTAAATATCAGCTCAGTGGAATCTTCTTAGAATTGTAAAGCAAAACCAAATACAATTCAAGTGTAGAGAATGATGACACTTAACCATGGCAGACCGTAAAGGAGGCTCATATGGGAAAACGCAGCCAGAAGAGATTATGCCAGTGTCTGTTTGTTTTGTTTTTAGACCAGGTCTTGTTCCATCACCCAGGCTGGAGTGCGCCTGCGATGGTGTGATCACAGCTCACTACAGCCTTGACCTCTTGGGCTCAAGCAATCCTCCTACCTCAGCCCCCTGAGTAGCTGGGACTACAGGCATGTGCCACCACATCTGGTTAATTTAAATTTTTTTTTTAGAGAGTCAGGGTCTCACTATGTTGCCCAGGTTAGTTTCAAGCTCCTGGCCTCAAGTGATCCTCCCTCCTCAGCCTCCCAAAGTTCTGGGATTATATTATAGGCATGAGCCACCATGCCCAACTACACCAGTGACTTCAAACTAGAGGATTCCTAATTCTCCTTAGAAGGGAATCCCAATAGCTAGGACAGTGGGAGGTCTTTTTCTAACATTTACCTGAAAGCAGGATTTTATTCCCAAATTTATTTTATTTACTTTATTATTATTACTTTGAGATGGAGTCTCACTCTGTTGCCCAGGCTGGAGTGCAGTGTGCAATCTCAGCTCACTTCGACCTCCGCCTCCTGGGTTCAAGTGATTTTCCTGCTCAGCCTCCCTTGTAGCTGGGACTACAGACGTGCACCACCACACCCAGCTAATTTTTTGTATTTTCAGTAGAGACGGAAGTTTCACCATGTTGGCCAGGCTGGTCTTGAACTACTGACCTCAAGTGATCAGCCCACCTCAGCCTCCCAAAGTGCTGAGATTATAGGTGGGAGCCACCATTCCTAGCCAACTTTTAATTTTTTTAAATATCAAACTTGCAGAAAAATAGAAAAGCAGTTTAAACACCCATTTACCCTTCACCAATTATATGTAGATATATTTTTGCTGAAGCATTTGGAGTAAGTTGCAGACATAGGGTCACTTCACCCCTAAATACTTCACCTGTGTCTCCTAAAAGAACATTCTCTTACATAACCCAATACCATCATTACAATGCAGAAATTTAGCATTTAATATGGATACAATAATATTATCTAATAATCTCTATTTTTAAAAAAATCTTTATCTTGCATCTAATCAAATTTTTGTTTAAATTTGTTTATCCATTGAAAAACACTAGGGTCACAATGACTTAATTGCTCCAAATTTCTAGGTATTTATGTCGCCTCCTACAATGAGACCGCTAAACTAATGATAATATTTATTTGTATGTTGTATTTGTATTTGGCTGTTGAACACATTTTCATCTAGGGCTGTCTCCACACCTTTTTTCATCTTTCACGACATTGACATTTTTGGAGAACCTAACGGACTTTTCTGCAATCTCTATTTGCCTATTACTGCTTCATTATGTAATTCAGATTAACCCTTTTTTTTTTTTTTCTTCAGTTCTAAGTTCCCCCTGTGGATGCCTGAAACTGCAGAGAGTACAAGGCTGACTGCCGCCAATCAGAACAAGTTTCTGTTCAGGTCTTCCACCCACGAATGTAATGTCTTTTTCATCTTAACTAAGCCCTTATCACGCACTGTGGTCATAACTTTTGCAGTACAACTTTTGTTGTACTTTTTGAAGTACAACAGCAAAACCAGCACAAATTCTTTTTCTTTCTTCACAATTTCACAAATAAGAAATTTTATTCTTACCATAGATTTTGGCAATCTCAGCAAATGATTTTGTTTCTTAAGTTCGAACTTTTGCCTTTTGGCTTAAAGGAGGCACTTTAGGGCTCTCTTCGGCATATCCGAATTGCCAGCATCACTACGCTTTTGCTTTGGGGCCATTATTTAGTAAAATAAGGGTTCCTTGAACACTGGCACTGCGATACCAGGACAGCCGATCTGATAAGCTAGACGGCTAGTGGGCTAGTGACTAACGGCGGATGGGGGCTCCAGCATGGATACGCCGGACAAAGGGATGATTCACCTCCTGAGCAGGATGGAGTGGGACAGCGAGAGATGTCATCGCCCCGCTCAGAACAGCGAGTGATTTAAAGTTTGTGAATTGTTGCGGGATGGGGAGGGGCGCGCTGGCTGGGTTTCCGCTCCCATGGCCCTGGTGGTGCAGGGCATGTGGAGGCGCGGAGTCTCCCCATGGTCACCGAAGGGGAAGCTCTTTAAGTTCCTAGGAATTTTAGGTGTTGAATATATGCCCTGTGCCCGGGATTCGATATTGTATGGTTCCTTAGGATCTGTTGTGGCTGGCTATGGACATTTTTTTTTTTTGTTAGCTAGTAGAAGATCATGTGATGTTGGAGGAGGAGGATTTATCTTGGCGACGTTGGGATGCTGGTTTCATTGTAAGTATAATTATGCAAAGCAAAGAATTGCCAGAGAAGGAGTGAAAAACATTATATGAAAGTTCCCACCTTGACCTGAAAGAAATTGAACGATCTTGTTCAATTCCTTTGAATTGAACATAGAAAATGTTCAATTCATTCTGGGCATAGAAAACCAAATTCTCTGAAGTCCGTGCGAACAAAGCTAAGATCAATCACATAAAACATTTTATGTACAATAAGCTCTCAATCAAGTAAATAAAATTTAAGTGGTAAAATAAATAAATAAATAAATAAAACATGGATTGCTTATTTGTGGAATTTTAAATTTAGCATTTTCAGACTATGGCTGACGGCAGTAATTAAAACTGAGGACAGTGGAACCACAGGTAAGAGGATACCACTGTTATCACTTCAGAAGGCACATAACGTTAGTCTCATTATTTGTAAACCTAATTTTTAAAATATGTTTAAAAATTGTGTGGGTACAAAGTAGGCGTATGTATTTATAGGAATATGAGATGTTTTGATACAGACATGCAATCATAACATCATGGAGTAGGTGTATGTATTTACGGGATGTATGAGATGTTTTGATACAGACATGCAATCATAACATCATGGAGAATGGGGTATCCATCCCCTCAAGCATTTACCCTTTGTGTTACAAGCATTTATACTCTTTTAGTTAATTTAAAATGTTCAATGAAGTTATTATTGACTATAGTCAACCTGTTGTGCTATCAAATAGGTCTTATTCATTCTTTCTGTTTTTTTGTACCCATTAACCATCCCTAACTCCCTCTGACAGCACCCCCCACCCCTTGCAACCACCACCACTACCCTTCCCAAACTCTCATAAGCATCCTACTGTGTATCTCCATGAGTTCAGTTGTTTTGATTTTTAGATCCTACAAATAATTGATAACATGAGATGTTTGTCTTTTATTTCACTTAATGTAAACCTAATTTTGATCATTTAGTTCAGGGGATGTCCGAAAGATCTCTCCACTGTAACTGATATATAATCTGCAAAATGATAGTTTGGTGCTGTGTATATATCACATACCCGAGGACCTCTCACCCTATGGTCTTAGCATCCATTGATGATGTTGACTGAATTGTTATAATGAAGGTCGTTACAAAATAGTGATGATCTAATTCTATCATTCCTTCTATCTTTATTAGCTGGCTTTCTTCTGGGAAGGCAAGCTGAAATCTTGGTTTATAACTGCGATAAATTGCATTTCCAGCAGCAGGAACTCTCCAACTGGAAGTACAATAGGAAGCACAATGTGCAGGGCAAGGTCACTGCAATTCCAAAAATGGAAATCGACATAGTTTTTGTTCCCACTTTTCTTCCTCCTCCTCATGCTTTTTCTCCTCCAACTGCTCCATTTATCGAATACTTTGCTGCCAGTGTTGTGGTTTAATGGCTTTCAGCAGGCCAGGCACCTGGCTCATGCCTGTAATCCCAGCACTTTGGGAGGCCAAGGTGGGCGGATCACTTGGAGACCAGCCTGGGCAACATGGTGAAACCCTGTCTCTAGAAAAAAATTTTAAACATTAGCTAGGCATGGTGGTGCACGCCTGTAGTCCCAGCTACTCAGGAAGCTGAGACCTGAGCCCAGGGGAGTCAAGGCTGCAGTGAGCTGTGATGTCCACCGCACTCCAGCCTGGACAACAGAGAGAAAACCTTTCTCAAAAAAAAGAAAACCAAAGTTGCTTTTTATACATAAAATCATTTAGTTATTCCCAACCATCCTGAGGTAGGAGATAGCAGGCCCGTTTTTCAGATGAGGAAATTGCAGCACAGAGAAGCAGCTTGCCCAAGTTCATCCAGTGAGTGACGACCCAGGACTTGAACGCAGATGCATTTGACTTCGAGAGTCATGTTCCCGCCCAGGCGCATTCCTAAAGCATTGCATTTTTTATTGTGTGTGTGTGTGCACAGATAACAATTACAGCAATAGTAATCCTTGATTTTTGTTGATTGCTATACAACCCTTCATCCTTCTCTCTGAGTATTAGCGATGCATAGTGAAAAGGCCAGAAGAATTGCATCAAAATAGTGACTATGGTTTTTGGATCATTTTCATTTTTGTCTTTATACACTTACCTGTATTTCCCAAGTTACCTACAATGCACATGCATTGTTTGTGTGAGACAGATATATAAAGTGTTTTTAAAGAGAAATCGGGGTTTGGGCATATATCTGACATAAATGTCAGACTCAGGAAATTTCTCCCTGGGGGTTGCCTGTCCCTATCAAAGCCTGGATCACAGGGTAGACCCACCAGTACATGGCTGTGCTTAGGTGCTGGCAAGAGGCAATCTAGCAATATATATGACTTATTCTACACCAAACCACTGGAGGAAAGAATATAATTCAACTGATGGCACATTGTCCCAGCGCCTTAGTCACAAACTGGCTTTATACAAACTCCAGGCAGCTGCCAAGGTCAGAGAAGCCTGAGCCTTGGACCTCAAATTGCATACAAAGTAAGCTCAAGACAAGGAAACATACGGGAAACAACTTTTGAGACTGACAAGATAAGAAATGTGCAGTGCCAGTACAAGAAGATTGACCATCAGCCAGGAAGGTAAGATACAGACGATACTGGGGCTTCCAGAAATTTCTAAAAGGGAAGTCACAATCACAGACCAGAACGCCATTACTTTGAATTTTTATGATGCTGGGCCTCTGTAATTTTGCTGTGTCTTACTTTTGTTACTCAAATGTGTCCCTATAGTCTTTAGCAAAGAAAATACTTTGAGAAGAAAAAAAAGAATTAGTAGGGAGATAGAATCCCGGCATAAAACCACAAATACTTCTGAATGACCAAAAAAAAAAAAAAAAAATAAACTCACCATAATACAGATCCGACAGTAAAGATCCTGGAAGTCATTACTTCCATCTTTACAAGCAAAACAGTTGAACAAACTGAAAAGCAACAACTTTTCTTAGATTCTGCAGAAAATGCAGTCACAAGGCAAAGCACCCACACTGAAAACAGAAGAGACAGAGGAATATAGAGAACCACGACTTACCTTCCAGAAGCGGAAGTCACCCTGGAGCCAGCAACTTGGAGGGGCCCTTACCTGATAGTTGCTGAGTTGCTGGAGGCTGTGTTTGGACGAGCTTAAGTGTTACAGACTCCTGGGGTCCTTTTGGTAGGGAAGCCCCACATTTTCCTGGGGTTACCTCCAGGAAGGGCACCAGTTTCTCACTGTGAAGACAGGAGAAAAATCCCCAGGCTTTAGGCTAAAGGAGAGGAAAAGTAACCATTTAAAACCATGCCCAGTGGAAAAGTAGGAAAAGTAACCATTTTGAAAGCCTGGAGCATTCTGTTCTCTGTAAGTGTCCCCATCAAAGGATACTGCCTTATCAGCGCCTTATCAGCCCGAGGGGAAGGGCAATGAGCCTTTTAGTCTCCATCAGGGGAGAAAAAGAGAAAGGCCACAGCTCAGGGATTTAGTGGTAAGATTTACACAATGCCTCTCCTCCCCAGCACCTTCTGGTATTAGTTTTCTAGAGCTGCCATAAAATACCACACACTGGGTGGCTGAACCAACAGAGATGTATTATCGCACAGTTCTGGAGCCTAGAAGTTCAAAAGCCAGGTGCTGTCCAGGCTACACCCTCTCTGAAGGTGCTGGGAGGAGCCTTCCTTGCCTCTTCCTAGTTTCTGGTGGTTGCTGGCAATTGTCAGCATTCTTTGGCTTGGAGCTGCCTCATTCCAACCTCTGCCTCTACCATCACATGGCCTTCTCTCCAGAGGGGAGCCAAAATTTGACCTCTACCTTATTAGGATTTTCAATGGGGCCTGAGAATTAAACAGACATAGACAGAGGAACAGGACTTTGAAGTGTACAAATGTATTTAATACAAGCTTTATGTGACATGGGAACCATCAGAAGAAAATTGTCTTAGTCCAAAATGTGCTGTTATAACAGATTACCACAGACTAGGTAATTCATAAAGAACAAAAATTTATTTCTCACAGTTCTGGAGCCTGAGAAGTTCAAGATCAAGGTACCAGTGGGTTCATTGTCTGGTAAGAGTCCAGACTATGATTTCAAGATGGCACTTTGAATGGTGAGTCCCCCCGAGCGGATAAACGCTGTGTCCTCGTGGTAGAAAAGCAGAATGGGTGAATCCTTTCTATAGCATCACTAATTCATTCGTGAGAGTGGTGTTCTCATGACCTAAACACCTCCCAACGCTGCTGCACTGGGAATTACATTTCCAATATATGAGTTTTGGGGGGCAGTAGACATGAAGACCCAAAAAACTGTAATAGTTAAACATTTATATACTGAGTTGGGCAAAGAATAGTAAAACTGTGAAAGTGTGATAAGGCAAAGGGGCTTGTGCTATGGTGGCTGATTGGGTAAAAAAGTGACAAGGAAGACAAGGGTCAGGCTAACAAAGTTTGTTTGCGCAGATTTCTCTCAGCTTCAGCTTTTTGTCCTTGATGATAAGTACGTTATTTTCCTCCTGGTATAAGGAAGACAGCTTCCATCTTCCATATGGAAGGTTTTATCTTCCTTCCAGGAGGATTTTACCTTCCAGGAGGGTTTTGCCTTCCAAGAGGGTTTTATCTCCTGCTTTTAGGGAAAAAAAAAAAAAAAAAAGTCAGGGGGAGGGCCAGAGCAACCTTCTTGCACCCGCTATTTAAGTGCTTAGTGCAAAATAATCCTTGTGCCAGAGTGACACATTTTGGGGTGAAATGTTCTAAATTCCTTCCCCTCTGTGTCTTTGTCTCTGGTTATCATCTCCTGTTTTTATAAGGCCATGTCATTGGATTTAGGGACTTCTCTAATCCAGCAAGACCTCATCTTAATTTAAATACTTCCATCTGCAAAGACCCTACTTCCAAATAAACTCATATTCTGAGTTTCCAGGTGAACAGGAATTTGGGGGGTACACCCACCTACATCAACAGGCTCCAATATAATAAAAGTAGACTATAACTGAAAGAGTTATATAAAATAGCGTTCTTGGCCAGGCGCAGTGGCTCATACCTGTAATCTCAACACTTTGGGAGGCCAAGGCAGGTGGACCATCTGAGGGCAGGTGTTCAAGACCAGCCTGGCCAACATGGTGAAACCCTGCCTCTACTAAAAATACAAAAGTTAGCCAGGTGTGGTGGTGGGCACCTGTAATCCCAGCTACTCAGGAAACTGAAGCAGGAGAATTGCTTGACCCTGGGAGGCCGAGATTGCTATGAGCCAACATGGTGCCACTGCACTCCAGTCTGGGCAACAAGAGCAAAACTCCATCTCAAAAAAAAAAAAAAAAAAAAAAAAAGAGTTCTTAGGGAAACCCAAAACAATAGAGAAAAAAACCACCTGAAAGTAGAGGTGACTAAAGCTTCTGGCACCTACAGCTATGAGAAACATTAAACATAGCCCAGCTCCCAGTCAGATTAACATAAAGCCTCTCACTACAAATCCAGGTACCTCAGGTCCTATTATCATATACATCATGCCCAGCTTTCAACCAAAAATTGCAAGGCATGCTGAAAGGCAGTTAAAAACTGTCAACCTAAATAACAGAGAGAGACTCTCTAAAAGAAAAAGATATTTATTCAGGAATACAGCATTGCAATGAGAACGTGTGTGCCATAGTAAACGGCATATTTAAGGAGGAAGAATGAGGAGGATTATAAGATTGTTTTGAAATGATTATCTTTAGTTACAAGGGTCAATAACAGAGGTGATGCCAGTACAAGCTTGAACAGGCAATTTTACTGAGCAGATTTCCTTGCGGAAGTATTTTTTGTGTAAGGTTACAATGACTTTTGGGCAAGGTTTGGGTTTTGACAGAGTCTTTTGTGATAGTTTCGTTATCACACCAGTCACACACTGGTGTGATAGTGTATTGTTTCGCTTCTAAGATGTATTATTTCACTTCTAAGGTGTCCTAGAGTAGTCAAATTCATAGAGACAGAAAGCATAATTGGTGTTTGTTTCATGGGTATAGAATTTCAGTTTTTCAGCGGAAGAGTTCTGAAGAACTGTAATATGGATTGGTCTCCAAAATGAACTCACCATGGATGGTGGTGATGGTTGCACAACAACGTGAATGCCACTGAACTATACACTTAAAAATAGTTAGGATGGTAATTTTTACATTATTTATATTTCACTACAATAAAAATATTTTACTTTTAAAAAGTAAAGAAATGAGAGAAGTAATGGGATGCAGCATACCGTATAAACTCTAATCAAAGAAAGGTGAAGCAACTATGTTAATTACAAATAAAGCAGACTTGAGAACAAGGAAAATTACAAGGGAGAAGGAGGAACATATATAGAGATAAAGGGATCAATTCTCCAAGAAAATAGAATAATATTTGACATATATGTATATAACAATGTCAAAATATGTAAGGCAAAAACTAGTAGAATTGCAAGGTGAATTAAAATACCCATTCTTATAGTTGGAGACCTCAACATCCTTATATCAGTAGCTGATAAATCCAGCAAGGATATAGCTGAACTGAACAGCAGCATCAATCAACAGGATATGATAGATATTTATAAAGTAATTCATCCGACAGTAGAATACACATTCTTCTCATGCTTACCAGAAATATTCACCATGACAGACCACATTCTGTGCCATATATGAAACATAAACAAGTTTAAAAGAATTGAAATCATATGAAGTATATTCTCAGACCACAATGGAATTAAACTAGAAATTAATAACGAAGGCTGGGCGTGGTGGCTCACACCTGTAATCCCAGCACTTTGGAAGGCTGAGGTGGGCAGATCATGAGGTCAAGAGATTGAGACCATCCTGGCCAACATAATGAAACCCCGTCTCTACTAAAACATAAAAAATAAAATTAGCTGGGCATGGTGATGCACATCTGTAGTCCCAGCTACTTGGGAGGCTGAGGCAGGAGAATTGCTTGAACCCGGGAGGCTGAGGTTGCAGTGAGCCGAGATCGCACCACTGCAATCCAACCTGGTGCCTGGCGACAGAGCGAGACTCTCTCAAAAAACAACAAAAAAAACAAAGATAACTGAAAAATTCCAAAATATCTGAAGATTACACAGCACACTTCTAAATAATACATGGGTCAAAGAAGTCTCAATAGAAATTTTTTAAAGTTTGAACTAAATAAAAATGAAAATACAACTTACCAAAATTTGTGAAATGTGGCAAAAGCAGTGCATAGAGGGGAGTTTATAGCATTGAATTAACATATTAGAAATCTAAAATTAATAATCTAAGATTCCACCTGAAGAAACTAGAAAAAGAGTAATGTAAACCCAAAGCAAGCAGAAGAAAAGAAATAGTAAACATTAGAACAGAAATCAATGAACTTGAAAATAGGAAATTAGTAGAGAAAATTAACAAAACCAAAAGCTGTTTTTAAAAAAAAAATCAATAAAATTGACAAACCTCTAAGTAGGCTAACTAAAGAGAGAGGGTAGAAATTACTAACATCAGAAAAGAAAGAGGGACAATCACTACTGATACTATGGGCAATAAGAGGACGGTAAAGGACTATTTTAAGCAACTCTATGCCCACGAATTTGATAACTTAGGTGAAATGGACCAGTTCCTTGAAATATACAGTCTACCAAAACTTACACAAGAAGAAATCAGTAATCTAAATAGGCCTATATCTATTACAACCTTCCAAAATAGAAAGTACCCAGGACCAGATGGTTTCATTGGTGAATTACAGCAACATTTAAGGGAACAGAAAGATACCAGCTCTCTAAAATTGCTTCCAGAAAACAGAAATCCAGGAAACACTTCCTAACTCATTCTATGAAGCCAGCATTACCTTAATGCCAAAACTAGATAAAGACATTGCAAGAAAAGAAAACTACAAACTAATATTATTTATGAACATAAATGCAAAAATCTTCAATGAAATATTTACAAATCATTCAATAATATTTGTCCAACACTGAGATTTATTTCAAGTATTCAAGTCTGGCTCACATTGTAAAATCAATTTCTGTAATCTATCACATCAACAGGCTTAAAAAGAAAAATCAATCATATGATCACATCAATAAATGCAGAAAAAGCATTTGACAAAATTCAATACCCATTCATGATAAAAATACAACCCAAAATCCTCAGCAAACTAGAAATAGAGAGGAACTCCCTCAACCTGATGAGGAGCAGCTACAAAAACGCCCTACATTTAACATCAGAAACTAGATGTTTTATCCTAAAATCATGAACAAGCCAAGGATGTTCTCTCTCACCAGTCATTTCTGTATCATACTAGCTAATAAACTAAGGAAATAAAAGATATGCAAATAGAGGAGGAAGAAATAAAAATTACCTTTGTTTGCAGTTGACACAATCGTCTATGTAGAAAATCCCAAAGAATCAACAAAGAAACTCCTGAAACTAATAAGTTTCTGTAACTGTAACAAGGTTGCAGGCTACAAGGTTAATATACAAAGGTATTGCTTTCCTATCCACCAGCAATGAATGATTGGAATTTGACATTTAAAATACAATACTATTTACTTCAGCACCAAAAATAATGTAAATGTTTAGGTGTGAATCTACCAAAGTATGTATAGGTCAAGAGATTGAGACCATCCTGACCAACATAGTGAAACCCCATCTCTACTAAAATATAAAAAATAAAATTAGCTGGGCATGGTGATGCCTCAAAGTATGTATAGGATCCACATGAAAATAACTATAAAAAGTCTGATGAAAGAAACCAAAGAAGATCTAAATAAACGGAGAGCTATTTCATGTTCGTGGATAGAAAGACTCCATATTGTTTAAGATGTCAATTCCTCTCAACTTGATCTATAGAATCAATGTGATCCTAGCAGGTTATTTGATGTATAAAGCTTATATGGAAAGGCAAAAGACTCAAAATAATCAACACGATACTGAGAAAAAAGAACAAAGTTAGAGGACTGACACTATCCAACTTACCATAAAGCTATATATATATATATAAAAAAAGACAAATAGATCAATGAAACAGATTAAAGAGCCCAGAAATGGAGCAGCACAAATATAGTCAACTGATTGATCTTCATCAGAAAGGAAAAGGCAATTCAATGGAAAATTGAATTAGTCATTCAGCAATGGTACAGGACCAATTGGATATCCATATGCAGAATAAAAAACAAAAAAAGAATCCAGGCAAAGACTTTATACCTTTCACAAAAATTAAAACTAAATATAAAACACAAATTCTAGAGGGTAACATGGGAGAAAACCTAAGTGACCTTGGGTTTGTTAATGTTTTTAGATAACACCAAAATTACAACCCATGAAAGAAAAAAATGATAAGTTGGACTTTATTAAAATTAAAAACTTCTGTTCTGTGAAAAGCACTGTTACAATTGAAACCGTCCCCAAGAAAATTTTGTAAAAGGGTTAAGGGGAAAAAGTAAAATTCAACTAGGCTTGTAGGACAATCAACAGTCATCATTAAGCCACTGCCCTTTTGCCCATCCCCTCATAGCTGGTCACTGCTCACTATCCAGAATAACATAGCCCTTGTCGTGACACTCTTTGTTCTATAGATAAGGCAATGTGAGATAATAAGCTCTCTGTCTGTTTATCCCTCTAGGTTCTGCATACCAACAGAATTACTGACGCCAGCTGCTCTGAAGGACCTGGTGAGAAGCTGACTCATAGAAGAATGCAGTTTTCACATCCTGATGACTTCATCCCCTTCCCTGACCAATTGGCAATCCCTATTTTCCAGCCACTCACCTTCCACCATTGCCCTAAAAACCCTTGCCCAGAACTCCTTGACAAAAGAGATTTGAGGCTTGAGAATTCCTCCAGTTTCCTTGTTGGGTGACCTTGCAGTTACTAAATTCTTTTTCTGCTGCAAACCTTGCTGTCTCAGTGTATTGGTCTGTTGCTGGCATACAAACCTGGCAGTCTTGTAAAAAAGATCATGAAAAGACAAGCCACAGACTGAGAGAAAATAGGGAGAGCACAGGGGATTTTTAACACAGTGAAATTATTCTGTATAATGCCTTAACAGTGGATACATGACATTATGCATTTATCCAAACTCACGGAACTGTACAACACAGAATTAATTTTAATATAAACTATGGACTTTCGAAAGTAAACTAAATCATCTTTAGTTAATAATAATACTATTATTTGTTCATTAATTGTAACAAATGTACCACAGCAGTACAAAATGTTAATAATAGGGGAATCTATGTGGGAGGGGGAGGACAGTATACCAGAACTCTCTGTATTACCTGCTCAATTTTCCCATAGAACTAAAACCGTTTTTAAAAATCAGGTCTTTTTTTTTTTTTTTTTTTTTTTGAGATGGAGTCTGTTGCCCGTGCTGGGGTGCAGTGGCATGATCTCAGTTCACTGCAACCTCCGCCTGCTGGTTTCAAGCAATTCTCCTGCCTCAGCCTCCTGAGCAGCTGGAATTACAGGCACCCGCCACTACACCTGGCTAATTTTTGTATTTTTAGTAGAGACGGGGTTTTGACATTTAAAATACCATACTATTTACTTCAGCATCAAAAAAATTAAATGTTTAGGTGTGAATCTACCGAAGTATATATAGAATCCACATGAAAATAACTATAAAAAGTCTGATGACAGAAATCATGTTGGCCAGTCTGGTCTCGAGCTCCTGACCTCGGGTGATCCACCAGCCTTGGCCTCCCAAAGTGCTGGGATAACAGGCATGAGCTGCTGCACATGACCAAAAATAAAGTCTTTCTGTAAAGCAAAGTCAAAAGATAATGCCAAACTGAAAGGAAAAAAAAAAAAACCTCACCACTGATATACAAGCAAATCAGTGAGAAAATGCTAACAACCCAACAGAGAAGGGGGAAAGGGGGAGATGAACAGATAGTTCACAAAAAAAGAAATACAATGATTTTTAAACAATAGAAAATTGCTCAACCAATGTCACTATTTATTCATTTATTTTTTAGACTGGGTCCTGCTCTGTCGCCCAGGCTGACGTGCAGTGGTGCCATCGCAGCTCACTGTAGCCTCTACCTCTTGAGAGGCTCAGGTGATCCTCCTGCCTCAGCCTCCTGAGTCGCTAGGACTAAAAATGAGTGCCCCCATGCCCAGCTAATTTTTGTGTGTTTTGTAGAGACAGAGTTTCACCATGTTGTCCTGGCTGATCTCAAAACTCCTGAGCTCAAGCAATCTGCCTGCCGCAGCCTCCCAAAATGTTACAATTACAGGCGTGAGCCACCATGCCCAGCCTCAATGTCACTCTTAATAAGAAACATGCAGGATTAAAAGTACACTGAGGTACCAGTTTCCTCTTTCAGATTGGCACCCATTCAAAAGCTTGATCGCACACGATGTGAGTAAGGTGGGCAATGGTACTCTGAAGCATCATTGGTGGAAATGTAAATAGGTACAATCCTAGTGGGGGAATGTCTGGTAATGTTAGTCAAGATTGTAGCTGTGCAGGCCCTTTGATCCTACAGTTCTACACGAAGGAAGAATGTATCCTAGAGATATGCTCACATGTGGAATAAAAAATCCAGTTATTTACTGCAATATTGTTTATTACAAAAAGAGCAGAAACCACTCAAATGTCCATCATTAAGAGACTGGTTAAAAAATGATGGGACATCCATGTAATGGAGTACCATGTAGCTGCAAGCAAGAAAAAGGAAACGCTTTATGAGCAAAAGTGGGACCACCTCCAAAATATACTGTGGAAAAAAAAGCACAGAGAAGTGTGTATGGTACACTATTGTTTATGAAAAAAAAGAAAGAACGAAACCAAAGCCTTATTTATTTATTCATTCATTTATTTATTTATTGAGATAGAGTCTCACTCTCTCACCCAGGCTGGAGTACAGTGGCGCAATCTCTGCTCACTGCAACCTCTGCCTCCTGGGCTGAAGCAATTCTCCTGCCTCAGCTTCCTGAGTAGCTGGGATTATGGGCACACACCACCACGCCCAGCTAATTTTTTTTTTTTATTTTTAGTAGAGACGGGTTTCACCTTCTTGGTCAGATTGGTCTCGAACTCTTGACCTTGTGATCCGCCCACCTCGGCCTCCCAAAGTGCTGGGATTACAGGTGTGAGCCACCATGCCCAGCACCTTATTTATCCTTATTTGGTTGTAGAGTTACTGTGGAGACAATCTCTAGAAAAATATCTTTGCAAAGACCCATAAGAAGCTGGAAGCCTGGTTGCCTTCAGGGAAAAAGAAAACAGGAGCCCTGACAACAGAATGGGAGGGGCACCTACTTTGAAGGGTATACATTTTTCAGGTCTTTTGGATATTGTACTGTGGGGTCTGTGGTGGTTCTTTTGTTTGTTTGGGGAGGATTTGGTCTTTTTTTTTTCTTCTTCTTTTTTGAGACGGGTCTCAGTCTCCCAGGCTGGAGTGCAGTGGTGCAATCAGGGCTCACTGTAGCTCCCAGTCTCAAGCAATACTTCTCCCACCTCAGCCTCCCAAGTAGCTGAGACTACAGGCACCTGCCATCCGTCCTGGCATTTTTTTTTTTTAAGAGACGGGATCTCACTATGTTGCCCAGGCTGGTCTCAAATACATGGACTCAAGTGATCTGCCCACCTCAGCCTCCCAAAGTGTTGGGATTACAGACGTGAGCCACTGTGCCCGGCCTATATTGGCTCTTTTCTCCTCCACAATCTGGGGACAGAGGCCAGACCCTGAATGAGGCTGCAGCTGCTGCTGCACTCAGACAAAAAGAGAAATCCTTACAGATGATGGTGGTGGCCTTAGGGCACCTGTCAGCACAGGAGTGCTTTTCATAAGCACTAAATCATCTTCTCTGGTTTATGAGACAGGGAGTCACAATAGGGAGAAGATGGCTCCCGTGGTGTGTGAGAGACAGACTAAGTAAAATAGGCCTGTAGGCCCACCCACGCCCACCCCCAACCTGGAGAGCCTGCAGTGGTCCATGCTTTACTACCCAAGGGGTAAAGCTCAAAGCCTCTGCCCGGCATCCTGAGATCCGCTCCCAAGCAGCTTTCTGGTGCTCCCTTCCTCTGTTCTTCCCGTAGGCTGCACAACGCCTATACCAACACTCAACTCAACCTCAGTATTCAAGGAAGTCTGCTTTTCAGCTCCACCTTCTGCCTTGGGAAGGCCCAAGACTTACTGGCCACTTGGAAGCAGGAGAATAGGGTCTGGAGGCAGGAAATCTAAGGCTGATTCACGCTGATTTCCTAGAACTAAATAGAAAGGAAAACCCCAACTTTCATACCTAAGTAACAAAAGGACCAGAGGCTATTCCCTTTGCAAACCACCCCCCTTTTTTGCTGGAAAATTGGTTACTTTCTGCAACCAATCAGATGTTTGCATACGAGGGTAACTTCGTAACTTCACTTTAGCCTCCGATTAGTTGCTTTCCACAACCAATCAGACTGATTTCCAGCTACTACTTCATTTGCATGGGGTGAACACCATGTGACCAATGGGAAACCTCTAGGGGATATTTGGACCCCAAAAGATTCTGCAACTGGGCCCTTAAGACCCTATGCTCGGGCCACTCCCCCACTGTGGAGTGTACTTCCGTTTTCAATAAATCTCTGCTTTTGTTGCTTCATTCTTTCCTTGCTTTGTTTGTGCGTTTTGCCAAATTCTTTGTTCAAAATGCCAAGAACCTGGACACTCTCCACTGGTAGCAGCCTCAGTGCCTTGAAGCCCATCAGGGACCAGGTGGCCACATAAATGATCATGATATGGAGCCTACATGTCATCAGGGGTTACCCCAGCAAGGCAGGCTGTTCTGAGTCAGTGATAAGGCTGCATTTCACTTTCAATTACAGTTGAGCATGCAAGATGTAACAAGGAGTGAGAAAATATTATATGCTTTAGGTTTTGAAGTTCTACCAGTCCATTGAAATATAAATTCACCATTACTATTGCTGGAGTAAAACGCAGCAATAATTGGTGATGATTGGGAAAGGTATTTATTTTATGTACCAAAACAATTATTAAGAGTGTCTCAACAGATAAATAAGGAAGAAGATTGAGGGTTAAGATAATGCATTAACTAGATAACTTTAAGAACAATAACACCTCTAGTCCTAGCTACCCAGGAGGCTGAGGTGGGAGGATTGCTTGAGCCCAGGGAGTCGAGGGTGCAGTGAGCCCAAGATCGTGCCACTGCACTCCCTCCTGAGTGACAGAGCAAGACACTGTCTCAAAAAAAATAAGAAGTAGAACAATGTATGTATCTTCTACGATGCGACACAATATGAAAATTTAAATGAGACTGTTAAGTAGAATGATAGACATTAGACTTTATGACATCTAATCCTCATAAAAATTATTTGGTGTACTTGCACTTGTAATATTAAGCTAAATCAACTTTAGGATGGCTATTTAATTCTTAGTTATACAATTTAGTTATACATTTGGTCCATAAGTCATTCCAGTAAGAGCCCGATTTGGGAATTCTTTTGTTGGTGGTGGTGGTGGTGGTGTCTGAGACAGAGTCTTGCTCTGTCACCCAGGGTGAGTGCAATGGCATGATCACAGCTTACTACAGCCTTGACTTCCTGGGCTCAAGCAATCCTCCTGCCTCAGCCTCCTGAGTAGCTGGGACTACAGGCGCACACGACCATGCCTGGCTAATTTTAAAATTTTCTGTAGAGCTGAGATCTCACTACGCTGCGCAGGCTGGTCGTGAACTCCTGGGCTCAAGAGATCTTCCCATCTTGGCATCCCAAAATGTTGGGACTAGAGGCATGAGCCACCATACCCAGCCTGGGAATCCTTTATATCTCAAAATTTTATGAAGAAGAAAAGTTTCAAAATCATGTTAAAAAAAATCCATGATTACATCTGATAAGGAATTAACATCCAGAATATATAGAGAACTCTGAAAACTCAAAAACAACAACAAAAACAAACAACACAATACAAAATTAAACGAAAAACTTGAATAGACATTTCTCTAGAGAAGAATGGCTAGCCAGGCATGGTGGCTCACACCTGTAAGCCTAATCCTAGCACTTTGAGAGGCCAAGGTGGGAGGATCACTTGCAGCCAGGGGTTCAAGACCAGCCTGAACAACATGGTGAAACCCCATCTCTATAAACAACTTAAAAATTAAAAAAAATAGCCAGGTGTGGTGGCACATGCTTGCACTTCCAGCTACTCTGGAGACTAGGCAGGAGGATCCCTTGAGGCCAAGAGTTTGAGGATGCAGTGAGCTCTGACGGTGGCATGCACTTCCGCACATCACTCATCATTAGAGAAACTCATATCAAAACCACAATGAGACGCCACTTCTTACCTACTAGAATGGCTATCATAAGAAAGAAAGGATGTCGGAGAATTGGAATCCTTGTAGTGATAGGAATGTAAAGTGATACAACCACTATTGGAAACAGAATGGCATTTTCTCTAAAAATTAAAAACAGAATTACCGTATGATCCAGGAATTCCATTTCTGGGTATACACTTAAAAGAACAGATACAATTATTCCTGTTCTGTAATGTCAAACTTTAACATTTTGGCCACAAAATTTTCTTTTAATCACATTGTCACAATAATTTTGGGATAAATTTTGGATTTATGGTTGTATCCAGAAGTCCATTCTATGCTGGGACGCTTGGCATTGCTTGATGCTTGTGTGGAGGTGGCACCTTAACCTCCCTACCTCCTTCCTCCCCTTCCCTCCCACTGTCTCCTATCCATCCTTTCAGGTAGGTCCTACACAAATGGCCCGTCCTCCGTCCAGTCCTTCCTGACCCACCTGCGGCATTTCCCCACTTCCAAATTGCTCTGGTGCTTTACTTGCCATGAGGCTAACATGAGATAAGACCTGGATTTGTTGGTTAATGTTAATAACATCTGCTTGGCTGCCAACCCTGAAAAATACTATAATTGAAATCATCAACCAGCCATAGGGAAACCACCTCGGACCTCCCCATGTAAACTACTTTGGGTAGTGCCTTGGGTTTTTCAAGAGTTTGTCAGGGACTTGAGGCTGAGGCACAGAGAAAGAGCAAGATTTGATTCTTAGCCGTGGTGGGAACAAACATTCATCTAAGTGTTTTTCATAGACAGGAAGTGGTAATTCTCACCCACCCTGATCTGGGCTCTGACTCACCGAGGTGTCCCAGCCTCTAGATCTGGGCTCACTAGTGGTAGCCAGTTGACCTGAGCAACACAGTAAGATGCCTGCCTGGAAAATTCCCCTGGGGCGCTGGTCGTGAAAAGTGCTATTCTCCTCATTCATGTGGTTTTGTCAGGATGCCTGGATTCCTCAGGCCTGGGCCAGTTATTTTGATCACACAAATCACTTAAAAAGAGCCCTAAAGGTCACTGGTCCCAATGATTATTTCACACCCCTCACCTCAATTAATGTCACCTCCCCAACCTCTGTTTTTCTGTATTCCCATAATGCATTTTGAGTGTGGCTATGTGATGTAAAAAGCTGGGTTTTTTGGCAAATGTTCAGGGTAACATCATGCTTAGTGTCTTAGTTCATTTTCTGCTGCTGTAACAAAGTACCACAAATAGTGTAATTTACAAAGCACAGAAGTTTATTTGGCTCATGGTTCTGGAGCTGGGAAGTCCAAGAACATGGTGCTGGCATCTAGTGAGGGTCATCCATGGCAGAAGGCATCATATGGTGAGAGAGAACACATGTGGGAGAAAGAAAAGGGGGCAGAATTCCCTGATTGTATATCTAAGTCATTGCTCTGATAGCTAACCCAGTCCCCCAATAATGGCCTGAATCCACTCATGAGAGCTGTGTTCCCATGACTTAATCACCACTTAAAGGTGCCACTTCTCAACATTGTTGCATTGGTGATTACGTTTCCAACACATGAACTTTGGGGGACACATTCAAATCACACCACTTAGAATACAACAGGATTCCCCTGCTGCATCCATGAATCCCTTGGGTCACCAAGTTAATGTGACAATAACAAAGTCTAATCTTATTTACAAGAAATT
This sequence comes from Sapajus apella, assembly GCF_009761245.1. Taxonomy (NCBI): domain Eukaryota; kingdom Metazoa; phylum Chordata; class Mammalia; order Primates; family Cebidae; genus Sapajus; species Sapajus apella. The sequence continues at coordinate 9,077,161 of NW_022436950.1, read as the reverse complement.
GGAAGCTTTAAGTAGCCTCATGAAACCAAAGGGCAACATCAGACCATATCCTTTTACACCTGAAGCTTGTGTCAAAAAGGGTATTAACAATTGACCACTTCACACTCACGAGGATGGCTGTAATTTTTTAAATTGAAAATAACCATTGGCAAGGATGTGGAAAAACTGGAACCCTCCTATTTTTCTGGTGGGACTGCAAAATGGTGCAGTGGATGTGGAAAACAGTTTGTTGTTCATCAAAAATTTAACCATGGGGCTGGGCGCAGTGGCTCATGCCTGTAATCCCAGTACTTTGGGAGGCCAAGGTGGGTGGATCACTTGAGGTCAGGAGTTCAAGACCAGCCTGGCCAACATGATGAAACCCTGTCTCTACTAAAAATACAAAAAATTAGCTGGATGTGGTGGCGGACCCCTGTAATCCCAGCTACTCAGGAGGCTAAGGCAAGAGAATCACTTGAACCCCAGAGGCAGAGGTTGCAGTGCGCCAAGATTGCCCCATTGCACTCCAGCCTGGGCAACAAGAGTGAAACTCCATATTGAAAAAAAAAAAAAAATTTAAACATAGAGTTGCCATAAGTCTCAAAAGTCCCATTTCTAGTATGTACCCCGAAGAACTGAAACAGAAGTTAAAAGAGTGACCAAAATGTAAAAGCAGCTCAGCTGTCCATCAACTGTATATGGATAAACTGGACTGTAGCACGCTCATAAAATGGAATGTTGCATCATAAAAAGAAGGCACTACCAATACAGGCTGCAGCTTGGACGAGCCTGAGTGAAAGATGCCAGACACAAAAGGGCACATATTGTATGATTCCATATGAATGAAATATCCAGAACAGGTAAATCCACTCGAGACGGAAAGTAGGTTGGTGGTTGCCAAGGCCGGGGGGGCGCGGGGGAAGGGACATGGCTCTTTCACAGGTATGAGGTTTCCTTTGAGGGTGATAAAAATGTTATGGTTGAACAAGACGGTGAATGTACAAAGCCCCTGGATGTACACTTTAAAATGGTTAAAGTGGTCGATTTCATGCTATACAAAATTTACCTCAATTTTTAAAAAGTATACCCTTTGATTGGCACAGAAACCACTTCTGTCCTGGCAACATTCCGTAATCCTCCAGTGTCAAAGCCCCTCCCACCAAACCCATCCCCCAAGTCACCCACGTCCCAAGAGACACAAGAACACTAGAGGCCAGATAGGAGGGTCAGCCTGCATTATGACTTTCACCCTCATTTGGACCTTCGACCTATTGCATTCTCACACTTTCAGAATCCAGAGGTCATGCCAGTCCAAAAAGAGCTGATATTATGGGTATTGGGATCAGAAACCAATATCCTCAAATATGGCTCTGTGACATGCTGAACTGAAAAAGAAGCCACAAGGTTTCTCTGACCTCCCCCACACCCTGCCCCCACTTCTGTCTCAGTCTTTTTTTTCTTCCTAAGCACAGAAAGAGATTGTTCTCTGAAGTTCCCTTGTCTGCCTAAAGCCCAGATCCACCAAAGAAGAAAACAATTTCTCCTGGTTCCTTCCTAAATTTTCATTAACTGAACTCATATCTAGGGAGAAAGGCTGAAATCTGTCAACACAGCCAGGTAGACTTGTCACAAACCATTACATACTCTGCGGGCACAGTGGACTTTGTCCCAGGCCATTGCATGTTCTTCAAGCTCATTGAATTTCCCTAAAAATCACACTAAAATCACCCACACTTCCCCATCACCCTTTCCCCTAAGAAGGGTATGTAAGCTTATGCACCCCATTGGGTTATTGGGTAATCACTCTCCAATTACCCCATGCTTGACAGGTTAAAATAAATTCATATGCCTTTTCTCCAACTACCCCGCCTTTTTGTGCAAACTTTCTGAGAGCCAAGGGGAAGTTTTCATGGGTATCACATGGTCTTCTGAAATAACTAGCATTAATATAGATTCAACAAAAACAACTCTGAACAGCTTCTAGGTGACAGCAGAATGTTTTGAAATGGGAAGGAATGAGTGTGAGCACGAGGGATCTGTGTGAACAAATAATGAGGTTGGGGTAAGATGCAAAGGAGGATGTATATTATAATGTCTTTCATATGGAAAGAAGAGAAAATGAGTATGTATGTGCATTATTTTTGTGAAAAGAAATACAGTATTAAATAGAAACTAATGGAAGGCATTAACCATGGGGGTGGGAAGGAACGGAGCAGAAGGGAGAGGAATGAAAGTGAGGCTTCTCTTGTATATCTTATATCATTGTCACTTTTCATTTTTATTTTTTTCAGAGACAGGGTCTCACTCTGACGCAGACCAGAGTGCAGTGGCTCACTGCAGCCTCAACTGCCTGGGTTCAAGCAATCCTCCTGCTTCAGCCTCCCAGTGGCACACACTACCGCACCCAGCTAATTTTTTATTTTTATTTTTGTAGCGATGAGGTCTCCCTATGCTGCCCAGGCTGCTGTCAAACTCCTGGGCTCAAGCAATCCTCCCACCTTGGCCTCCCAAAGTTCTGCGATTACAGGTGTGAGCCACTATTGTTGACCCATTTGACTAACCATATAAATGCTTTATGTATTTAAAAAATAAAACTGAATGTTAAAAGAATGAAATAAAGAAACCCCTACAATAGAATGCAAAATAAGCAAATCAAACTGAAAACGCCTCGAGCTGATACCACAACCACACAGAGCAAGCACTCTGATTGTAGAGAAGCCTCTGTTCTAAGAAAGAAGAACTACAGAAAAACTTATCTTTAGTAGGTTTACTGTTACTAGTAATATTGATCTTGTAATTCTGAAACCCTTTTATGCATGTGTAGAGGGAAGCAAATATATATTTTACTGATGGGGAAAAAAGATACTAGTAATAAGTAAAGAAGTGAAAGAAAAACTCTGTAATGTTAAATTTGAGTTGGAAATATCAGTTTGAACTTGTAATTTTTTTAAAGAAATGAATTTTCTAATCCTATCCGCTGAATGGGCAGCTCAGTCGCAATGAGCCCATGTAACACTGAGTTCTTGTTTTCTCTACACCATTCACCACTAAAGGCACCAGAGCTCACTGGAGAAATGGTTGATTCTAGTATAGGGTTGAAAGTGTACAATGTGAGCATGGACTCACCAGAAAGCAAACAAGTTTTGGAAGATAAATGGGATCATGGAAAAGGATTCAGGAGCTGACCTGAGGGCTCCCACTGCTCAAATGTGGGACGATTTGAACACCAAAATGAATAACTATAGCTTCAGTTATAACATTTTTAAAACTCCACGAACCCACGGTGACTCCTGTTTTTAATAAAGTGGGATTTGGAAATTCTTACAGAAAAAAAGGCCAGCTAGTAAATGTAACAGGAATAAAAGAATGAAAAACTACCATTTTGCAGCCCTTAGTGTAATGCTTCCTTTGGGTAAGTATCACCAATGGTTGCCAAAACTATTTGGTAACTTGGATATTCAGTTAATCCTGTGACCATGTGATGATTCTACAAACTACTTACAAAAGGGGAAGCAGAGTGAGGATTAGTGAGCAAACGGAGCATCACCAACAGTAGCTGACATTCTTTACTGCAGATGTGATAGCTGACAATATTTACTGCAGATGTGATAGCTGACATTTACTCCAGATGTGATAGCTGACAATATTTACTCCAGATGTGATAGCTGACAATATTTACTCCAGATGTGATAGCTGACAATATTTACTGCAGATGTGATAGCTGACAATATTTACTGCAGATGTGATAGCTGACAATATTTACTCCAGATGTGATAGCTGACATCATTTACTCCAGATGTGATAGCTGACATTATTTACTCCAGGTGTGACACCTGACAATATTCCAGATGTGATAGCTGACATCATTTAATCCAGATGTGATACCTGACATTATTCACTCCAGATGTGATAGCTGACATTATTTACTCCAGATGCCATAGCTGACAGAGAAGTCTACAATGGCACCTATGCAGTACAGAACTCTGGCCAAAAATATTCAACCTGCATCTAATCTTGGGTAAGCAACCAGATTAACCCACGTATGGGACACTCTACAAGACAATTGGCCTGGACTCTTTATAAAAAGCTAATTTCACATAAACAAAGAATGATAACAACAATAAAAAGGTGAAAGACTGTTTTAGATGAAAAGATTCCGAAGAGACATAACAAAATATTATACATGATCTTAATTGGATCCTGGGGGAAAAAAATCCAGCTCTGAAAGCTCTTCCAGGGACAACGGTAGAGATTTGAATACAGCTAGTATACTGGGTGCTGTTACGGTTGTGATCATGGTGTTGTGGTTTGTGGGAGAATATCCTTATTAGGAGATGCTGAGATATCTAGAAGTGAAGTGTCAAGATGTCAGCAACTTGCTTTCAAATTGCTCAGCAAAATAAAAGTATGTGGAAATATGCAGAGAGAGAGAGACCTACAGAGACAAAGCAATTGCAGCAAAATGTTAACAGTTGGAGAATCTAGGGTAAGTTCATTGTACTCTTCTTTGAACTTTTCAGAATGTTTGGAAATTTCAAAATAAAATGTCAGGGGGAGGGGAGGGAATTGCAGAGTGGATAGAGAAGGTGGGGATAGAGCTAGCTGCCAGACCCAAAGCATCTGCCACTGACACAGGGAGTTTTAAATGGCTCTCTAAATTGAATAGACTCATCTTCCTTTTGAAATCTTCCTAGGCTAGGTGCAATGCCTCATGCCTGTAATCCCAGCTCCTCAGGAGGCTGAGGCACAAGAATCAGTTGAACCTGGGAGGTGGAGATTGCAGTGAGCCTCGATCGTGCCACTGCACTCCAGCCTGGGTGACACAGCAAGATTCTGTCTCAAAAAAAAGAAAAGAGAGAGAGAGAGAGAAAAAAAAAGAAAGAAAAAAGGAAGGAAGCAAGGAAAGAGAGAGAAAGAAAGAAAGAAAAAGAAAGAAAAAGAAAGAGAAAAGAGAGAAAAAAAGAAAGAAAGAAAGAGAGAGAGAGAAAGAAAAGAAAAGAAAAGAAAAGAAAAAGAAGGAAAGAAAGAAAGAAAGAAAGAAAGAAAGAAAGAAAGCAAGCAAGCAAGCAAGCAAGCAAGCAAGCAAGCCCGCCCCCAGCCCTGGGTAGGGCTGTCCCCAAACCCTACCCCCCAGTTACCAGGCCTGTGGAGCCTCTGGCTTGTCCCAGCTTTGCACTCTTATGGGAGGGGTGGGGACAGCCCACCTCCCATGCCAGTGCGTCTCCTGTCTTATCATCTAGAACATTCTTACATGGACCTCAGGCACTGCTGGGGAAGCCTTTATTCCTTTTTGACACCCTACTCACTCAAAACCGCATTCCTTCATTCATTCCCGTATTTATTCAAGGATTTGGCAAGTATTTCTTGAGCACCGGTGATGCACCGAGTGGCTGTTTTGGGCTCCAAGGACTCTACAGGGAACAAGCAGCCGTGGCGTCTATCTTTCATGGAGCTCACGGGCAAATTGCAACTGTGACAAGTACCACAAAGGGGAGGAACAGGGTGCCCATCAAAGCTGGTGACATTTGTGTGACAAGCAGGAAATACAATCAGCAGGCTTTGGGGACGGGCTGGGTTTGGGGGATGATGAGAAGGAGTGTCAAGGGACAGTCCCAGTGTAACTGAATAGACAGTGGTGGCCTTCACCAGGACATCCTGGAAGAGGCCTGCAGTGGAGAATGCGGTGACCCACACCCATGCAGGCCCCGGGACCGCAGGTCAGGCACGCACAGGAGAGGCCTGGGATGTGCTGTGGGTGGGCGAATCGTCTGTGGATTGCTTGTCACGGAAGTTATGTGTAGCAGCGGCCTATTTTGCTGCTCCCCCAGTAACTTCTGCCACTCCCAGGAAGACCACACAGAAGGTCTTCAGTCCCGTGCAGTTTCCTTTGATTTTGCTCATCTCTGCTCAGGAGCAGGTCTGGGCCGAAACCTATCCCCAGGTGACAAGGCTCCTCTGGCCTGCTAGCCAGGAGGGTGCCTTTCCTTTGCCTCCAAAAGCAAAGTGCTGGGGGTGGGGGAAGGAACAGCTTGGTGACACAGGTGCACACATGCACACACACGCACTCATATGCATGGTTTTTTCTTTTAGGATTTGCTGCCTTCGAGGTGTCTGATTAGCTTTGTAAAGGTTAGAGATGATTTTGTTTGCCCACATTCAGTGAAAGGAAAGCCCCGTGCTATTGGTCCTTAGTTACCCCCTGGTTCCACCTCCAAGAGGAGGATTGCTGGTCACGGAAGTTATATGTAGCAGGGGCCTGTAAATTTCCAATCAACCATGGATCAAACATATTTGAAAAAAGAAAATCAATGAAAAAGTAAGAGCAGGCCAGACACAGTGGCTCACACTGCATTCTCAGCACTTTGCCGGGAGGATCACTTGACGTCAGAAGTTGGAGACCAGCGTGGGCAACACGTAATAAGACCACTTCTCCACAAAAAAACAAAAAACAAAACATTAGCGAGATGTGGTGGCACGAACCTGCCGTCCCAGCTACTCGGGAGGCTGAGGTGGCAAGATAGCTTGAATCCAGGAGTTCGAGGCTGCAGTGAGCCATAATCACGCCATCACACTCCAACCTAGGCAACAGACCGAGACTTTTTTAAAAAAGTAATAACAGCAATAAAAAATAACATAAATTTTAAAACTGATACACCACAATAACTATTTCCACAGCACTTACATCATATTAGGTATTATAAATAATCTAGAGATGATATAAAGAATACAGAAGGATGTGCATAGGTTATTTACAAATGCTACACCATTTTATATCAGAGACTTGGGCATCCTGGAATTTGGTTATCTGCAGGGGTCCTAGACCCAATCCCTTTAGGGTGCTGAGGGATGGCTATATTTGCACCGGGAAATGGAACACTTCCCCCAACTCCCATCAACCACAGTCTCCTGAAAACAAGGAATTTTGAGTACAAGTATATTTTATGTTGAATGCATCAACAGGAGGGATTCCCGCTTCCATATGGAGACAGGGCAAAACGGGGCACAGCAGGGCATGTGTGGAAGAAGTGTCCAGGAGGTGCAAACCCTCGGGAATTGAAAATGTGGTTGGGAGGCGCATTTGTTCCTGGGGTTCCTGCAGCAGATTATCTCAAACGGTGGAAACTTATTCTCTCCCAGCACTGATGGGCCAGACGTCCAAGGTCAAGGCGTCAGCAGGGCCACCCTCCTCTGGAGGCTCTGCCGAGAGTCTGCTCCTGCCTCTTCCAGGCCAGCCCGGCTTGTGGCTGCCACTTTCCAGTCACGGCCTCTGACTTCGCGTGGCCTTCTCCTCTTCCGTGTCTGTGTCTCTCCTCTGCAAATCTCATACAAGCGCATTCGTCCTGGGATTTACAACCCAGCCAAATAATGATCCCACGAATCATTTCATCTCAACATCTTTAACTTGAGCCAGTCACAGTGGCTCACGCCTGTAATCCCAGCATTTCGGGAGGCCGAGGCAGGTGGATCACTTGAGCTCAGGAGTTCAACACCAGCCTGGGCAACATAGGGAGACCTCGTCTCTACAAAAAATCACACACAAAAAATTAACCAGGAGTGGCGGTGTGTGACCCTAGTCCCAGCTACTCAGGAGGCTGAGGCCAGAGGATCACCTGAGCCTGGGACGTTGAGGCTGCAGTGAGCTGTGATTGTGCCACTGCTCTTCAGCCTGGATGACACAGTGAGACCCTATCTCTCTCTCTCTCTCTCTCTCTCACACACACACACACACACACACACACGTGTGTGCGCATGATACTTAAGACCACCCTGGGCAACATAAGGAGCTCCACGTGCAGCTGGTGCTCATCCAAGGATGTAAATCATATTTACAAAGACCTTTTTCCCAAATAATGTCACACTTCTGGGTCCCAGGAATTATAACGTGGACATATCTTTGGGGGCGGCCGCCATTCGATGCGCTACAGTATGAGACTTTCACAGACCATGGAGAACAGGAGGCAGCGGTTAAGCTTGGTTTCTTTCTGACTTGGCAATGGCGACCTGTGGTGAGGCCACTCATACTGGAACTGCGCTGAGAAACCCATCCCTCCCTCGGGCTCTCACTGCCGAAGAAAATAGAAGGTATTCTGGGAAATGCTAGTGGGCCCCAACCCTTTCCTAGCCATGCAAGCGACCCCCCTTAGGGCCTATGTCCAAGTTCCCTGCTCTGAGGCCCCTGCTGGTCATCCCAGGCTCCACCTATCTCACTCTCCTTTGGGTCCTATGACCTTGGGCTTTGATTTTGCTTGTTCAAGCCCTCATACGCATTTGCTGGCTATCCACCGTACTTCGGACCCCAGGCTTATGAGAAAACTCATTTGCCAGTTAATCCTGCACTCACCTTGGACCGGTTCTGCAAAGTCCCAGATCCTCACAGGGAGAGTAGGCATTTCAAGATACAAAAGCTAATATGACTCTAGTCAAAATCACCCTCAAAGATCGCCTATAAACACCCAGAAACTAGGACCCAGAAGCTCAAAAGCAAAAATCCACTTGTTACCTAGCCTTGCAGGTAGAGGCTCCCTGGTCCAGGGGCAGGTTTAGTTTGGAGATGACAGGAGGGAGGAGGGAAATGAATTCGTTAAAGAGATTTCCATCTTTTCTTTCTTCACCTCTGGATTTTATAAGTGGCTTTCCTAAGCCCCAGACATGTGTGTGGCAATCTACTGTATGTTATTCTCTTGGATGAGCTGCCCTGAGAACAAGGCCCCTGGGGACAGAAAGAAGCCCCCATCTCCCTAAGAGTGGGGCACAGGGTAGCCTGTGCAAGGCGGGGGAGGGCAGGTGCTGGATAAAGTCACTGGGGGAAAGCGGGCGGGGGGGGGGGATGTCCACACTGGTGGGCCACACGACTCCAGCGACCCCTTAAGAGACTGCTCTCACCAAGATGAATTCTGGGGTGAGCTTTCCCACCTTGCCGCCCAGGTCCGTTGTCCCCTCTGGGCCGCTCAGGTCCGTTGTCCCCTCTGTCCAAAACCATGACAGGGAGAGACAAAGGCCCACAGCGCGTGGGCCCCCAATGGGTTCCGGGGCTGAGTCCTGTGCCTGGTGCCGGACTCAGCTCCACACCCAGCAGATGCTCATTCAGTGCTGAATGTCTCAGGGGATCCTCAGGCCTGCCAATCTCAGCCAGGGCCCTGAGGGTCCCCCGTATTAGGTTTCTCAGGTTGTGGGGAGGGAGGGAGAGAGAGGGAGAGAGGGAGAGAGAGAGAGAGAGAGACAGAGACAGAGAGAAAGAGAGAGAGAGAGAGAGAGAAAGAGAGAGAGAGATTGATTTTCTTTCTTTCTTTTTTTTTTTTTAGACAGTTTTGTTCTTGTTGCCCAGGCTGGAGTGCAATGGTGCTATCTCAGCTCACTGCAACCTCCCACCTCCCGAGTTCAAGTAATTCTCCTGCCTTAGCCTCCCGAGTAGCTGGGATTACAGGCATGCACCATCATGCCTGGTTGGTTTTTGTATTTTTAGTAGAGACAGGTTCTGCATGTTGGTCAGGCTGGTGTCGAACTCCTGACCTCAGGTGATCCGCCCACCTCAGCTTCCCAAAGTGCTGGGATTATAGGTGTGAGTGTGCCCTGTGATAGAGGTTGATTTTAAGGAACCAGCTCACTGACTGTGGAGGCCAGCAAGCCCACATCTGCAGGGTGGGCCAGGGAGCTGGGGATCCAGGAAGAGCTGATGCTACAGTCCCATCCCAAAGCCACCTGCCAACAAATCTCCCCTCTCAAGATGTTTTTCTTTTCCAGGGTGGGGGAGAGGCAGGGAGGTGAAGGGTGAGGGGGGTCAGTCTTTGTCTTCAGGTCTTCAACAGAGTGAGTGAGGCCCACCTGCCTGGTGAGGCAATCTGCTTTCCTCAGCACTCATCCACTGATTTAGATGTTACTTTTATCAAAAACTACTTTCACAGAAACATCTAGAATAATGGCTGATCAAATACCTGGGTACCATGGCCCAGCCAAATTGATGCATAAAATTATCCCCCCCTTCCCTGCCCCTGCCCCCTCCAGGGCCCTCTGGGTTGTCTGAGTCTGGCTCTCCATCTCCTTCTCTTCAGCCTCCCCCTTCCAGGCTGCGGGATCCTGAGGCTCTTCCCTCCCCTGTGCTACCCAAAGAGCCCTTGGGGACTTGAATTCCACCTTCCGGGACCTTTTTCTCCTTTCAGTCAGTGGATCCCATCACTTTGAGAGCTCCTGGAATGACATTTTCCCCAAGAAGCCTCTCCTGTATAAAATTGAGGGTTATTAGTTGTGCGCAGAGGATGGGGGTGGCTTCCCTGCCCTCTCCACCCCCCACACCCCTGCCCCTTTCCACTGCATCACTGCCGGGCTGGACCGGGGGTGGGGGTCGGGGGGAATGTAAGCCCTGGATTGGGAGCCCTTATCTTGCTTTAATTTCCTCTAGAGCTCAGCACCATGTGAGGTTATAGTTGCCCTCTTTACTTGCCTTCTTTACTCTTTCTATCCTACCAGAACGCAAGCTCCTAGACCAGAATCTGCACACGGAGGCGCTTGGAGTGTTTGCTGATTGAATGAAAAACACTCACTGAACACCTCTGTTGTGCAGCACGCACTGTGCCAGGGCGTGGACGAAGCTCAGCTGCCCAGGCCATTGACTATTTCTGAGCATTTTCACTCTCCTGTTGTACACCCCTCATTTCCCTCTTCCTGGAGGCAAGCCCCTCCCTACCCGAGCGCAGGAATCATCTTCCCTCCTCTCTCCTGGAGTCGGCCCTGACTTGGTGTCCCAGGACAGGGGTCCCTGTGAGCCGCTGGAGGAATGTGAACTGAGCAGAGGAGGAGTCGCCTCCTGTCTGCTTGGAGGAAAGGGACCAGGACACACGGAGGAGCAGGGGACTGAACCCTCAGTTCCAGCCCCTCGGACTCATCCGGAGTCACGCAGTTCCGGGACTTTGCAGAGGAAAGGGGCGCGGGAGGTGCCCAGCACCCGTCCTGCCGCCCGGAGATTCCTCGATGCCACTTGGATCCGAAAGGAGACGCTGTTGCTCGTTTCCTGCGCCCTGAGGCTGCGATCCCGGGCCGACCGGACCGGTAGCCCGGCAGCGTCCCCTGGTGGCCTGCGACGCTCAGCCAGTGCCGGGAATCGCCGCCCAGGGCAAGGACCAGAACCAGGGCCAGGACCAGGGCCAGGGTAGGAGGGAGATTCATCCCCGTGCACACCTCTAATTTATCCCTCCTACGCAAGGCAGGACTCCAGCTTCTTTCCCTTTTCTGTGTATTTCAAAAGAATGTACATTGACCATAAAAAAATCCATGTAAACAAAAAGAAGCCCCCAATCAAAGCTGTAATACTGTGTCCTGGCAGGACCAGCCAGGCCTGGGTCTCAATCCCAGCCCTGCCATCTACTAACTGACTGAATCCGGACTCGTCACTCAACTCTCAGTTCCTGCATCTGCAGCCTGGGAATGGTGTGCTCCATCGCTGGGTTGTGTGAAGATGACATATGTACCCAGCACATAGGAGAGCCCCCGCTGATGAGGGCAGTAGACACAAAAGAGAATCAGTTAAATGTCTTTCAGTTTCTGCCCAGGTGTTCCCAGGGAGTGAGAGGTGTTCCCCAAAATTAACTGCCTGCCTGATCTCCGGAGCAGAGGCTGTATTTCTCAGACTCTCTGTCAGCCAGAGTTGGTCACGGAGCTAGTTTTGGCCCATGGAATGAAGATGGAAATGTCTCCAACTTCCAAGTCACGCCCTGCAAAGGAGGTTGTCTCCCATCCCTTCTGCTTCTCCATCCTCCTGCTGACTGGGAACTGGATCCTGGATCAGCTGCCCTGGAGAAAGGAAAGGAAGCCACATATTGAGGATGGCAGAGCCTCCCTGACACCCCAGGACCATGACATCTGAAGAAATAAATATCATTCCTAAGCCAACGTATCGCTGAATCTCTTTGTTACATCATCTTAGATATAACCATGGCATTTCAAGTGTCCACCCAGGAGTCTTGGCATTCATTATGAACACCAGCTGACAGAGTTTCTACCTTTAGCGTCTCCCCCCCACCCCATCGCACACAAAAAAAGCCGCTACAAAAGCTGGACCCAAGGAATCCCAGGGATGGCTTAACTCCAGCCTGATCATCCCCTCCCTGAGGTCCCACTGAGGCTGGTAGCCCCGCCACCTCTCTCTGCTTCTCTCTTATTCTGAGGCTTCAGTGTGCCAGGGGCTGATGAAGGGTGGTCCAGCGTGTCGGACAGTTAGTACAAGGGTTCTCCAATGACTCTGTCGAACTGCAGGTTGAACTGACAATGAGCAAGATAGCACTTTGGGGCTGCTTGTTTACCCCAGTCAGGAGGGACAGAGTAGCTCAAATCTACGCTTTGGGAGTCTGGAACCTCTATTCCTTCCTGGTTCGCCCCAGATTAGAACATTTTGATAAAAGTTGGTTTATAGAAGGCAAAGTGCAAGCCCTGGGCCCAGGCAGGGCCTCCTACCACCCCCAGTGATCTCAATCTTTGAGACTCCCACACTCAGGTATACCTGTGGAAAGGCCAATTCCTGTAGGTGAAGTTGGCAGGTCTGAGTTATCTTGGATGAAAGTCTAGCATCCATTTTTCTTTTTCTTTTCTTTTCTTTTTTTTTTTTTTTTTTTTTTGGACTGAGTCTGCCCAGGCTGGAGTGCAGTGGCACAATCTCAGCCCACTGTAAGCTCCACCTCCCAGGTTCAAGTGATCCTCCTGCCTTAGCCTCCCAAGTAGCTAGGACTGCAGATGACTGCCACTAGCCCAGCTAATTTTCGTATTTTTAGTAGAGACAGGGTTTCGCCATGCTGGCCAGGATGGTCTCGAACTCCCAACCTCAAGCAATCCACCCATCTCGGCCTCCCAAAGTGCTGGAATTATAGGTGTGAGCCACTGTCCCCAGCCTAGCATCCATTTTTCAATACAGTGGCCCTAGAGAAAGGCCACCCAGTGAATTCTTGTGGCTGAGTAAAGGGGAAGGGGCTGGAAGTGTTCTCACCAACACTGTCCAGATGGAGGGTGAGTTGAGTCTTGAGGGTCAAGGCTGAGAAACCAGGAGGGGGACGAAAGTGGCCCCTACCACTGCCCATTCTGCTGCTGGGCATTCTGCTCGTACCTGGTCATCCTGAACCTCCACGGCCTGGGACTCCTGGAGACTTTTGCTTGTTTCCTGTTTTGTTTTGTTTTTTGAGATAGGCTGGAGTGCAGTGGCACCATCACAGCTCACTGCAGCCTCAACCTCCCAGGCTAAAGCAATTCTTCTGCCTCAGCCACCTGAAGAGCTGGGGGCTACAGGGATGTCCCACCAGGCCTTGCTAATTTTGAGGGTTTTATTTTTGACATAGAGTCTCATTCTGTTGCCCAGGCTAGAGTGCAATGGCATGATCTCATCTCACTGCAACCTCTGCCTCCCCAGCTCAAGCGTTTCGCCTGCCTCAGCCTCCAGAATAGCTAGGACTACAGGCACATGCCACCACACCCGATTAATTTTTGTATTTTTAGTAGAGACAGGGTGATCTCACTATGTTGCTTAGGCTGGTCTTGAAATCCTGGCCTCAAGCGATCCTCCTACCTCTGCCTCCCTAAGTGCTGGGACTATAGGTGTGAGCCACTGTGCCCGAAGATTCTGGAGTTTTTAGCAGGATTCTAGCTCAGAGTTTTCTGTTTGACACCCTGCTTTTCAGAGGCTTTTATGTTTATATCTTTAAAAAAAAACTAGAATAACTTGGTAAAGCTCATTTTAAGAAAAATAACAAAGGGAACAACTTTCGCCATTGTTGGGTTTCCAGTCTCTGTGATTGTCCTGGGTGGCTCTGTGCCGCCTCCCCATACCACTCTGCTCACCTGGTGTGCTGGTCACCAAAGGAGTTTTATGCTTTTTGTCTTGTTTTCCTGAGGACCTTTCCTGGCATTTTGACAGGCCGCTGGCATCCACAGAAGCCTGGAACTCAGGGGACCCAAAATCATCTCCTGCAACACCACCCGAATTACCCAGAGAGGAGACGGGCTGAGCCAGGGCCGCAGCCACCCAGGCCGCCACTCTTCTTTGCTGATTCTCAAGAGTTCTGGGTGCAGTGAGGTATGGTCCACTGCCTTTTTTTTTTTTTTTTTTAATACAGTCTCGCTCTGTCGCCCAGGCTGGAGTGCAGTGGCATGATCTCGGCTCACTGCAACCTCTGTTTATCAGGTTCAAGCAATTCTGCCTCAGCCTCCTGCGTAGCTGGGATTACAGGCACGCGCCACCACATCTGGCTAATTTTTGCATTTTTAGTAGAGACGGTTTCGCCATGTTGGTCAGCCTGGTGTTGAACTTGCAACCTCGTGATCCACCCGCCTCAGCATCCCAAAATGCTGGGATTACAGGCGTGAGCCACCGGGCCCAGCCTCGTCCACTGCTTTTTAAATGCCCCGGGTGCATAAAAATTCGTCTTACTTAAAGCCTTGGGCACGAAGATTCATCCATGGTATAAAAGGATGCACCTTTTGAAACCACATAAGTAGAAAATGGAGAAACTGAACACAGCCGGCATTATACCAGCGTCCAGCAGCAGCTTCCTATATAGTAGATTTCCAAGGAATAGTGAGGCGGAGGCGCTTGGCCACGACGGGAAAAGGTAGGGCGCCGGGGTATTGTGACATGCTCTGGGTAAGGGCAGCTTTTCCCTCCCAGTGGAGGCCCGGGCCCAGAGGGGCGAGGGAGCCGGACCGGTCATGGAGCCGCGACCCGGGCCCCAGCCCTGCAGGGACCCCCAAGAGAGGAAGGCCGAGGCGCAGCCACCCGCTCCGGCCCAGTCTATCAAGGGCCACGGCCGGGTGCTGCTGATCAGCGAGCTCTGGAAGGAGGATGAGGACGGCCTGAGCCTGCAGAGCTTTCCCGGGGACGCCGCGGCAGACCAGCTCCCAGAACCGGCGTCCGCCCGAGTCATGAGCGGCCACACCAGCGCCGACAACTGCACCGCACGGCGGCCCAAGCGCTCGGGCGACAGCTCCATAAACCGCGACGACTGCCCGGCCACGAAGTCCAAGCGCTTCACCGAGAAGCCGCGGCGCTCCCGGCCCAAGGCCGAGGACCCGCACGAGGCTCCTGGGGCTCCGCCTGGGACCCCCGACTCCGCGGCGGAGGACAAGGCGTCTGGACGCGGGGCCCCGCAGCAACCACCCGAGCGGGGCGCGCAGCTGCTCCTAGTCCTGTGCCGCGCGGCCGCGCTCCTCACGCAGCTGCCGCGGCTGCAGCTGCTCCTGCAACAGCTGAGCTCCAGGGACCGCCGCCCACCCGCCGCGCTCGTGGGGATCGTGGTGCAGCCGCGGCGGGACGAGGAGGCCGAGGCGCGCCACCGCATGGAGGCCCTGCTCAGCCGCGTCCTCGCGCCGCACAGCCCCGCCATCGAGGTGCACACGGCCGTGTTCTGCCCCGACCGCCCCGAGGGCACCCTGGACGTCCAGCGCGCCGCCAGCCAAGCGCACAGGGTCTCTCTGGTGGATCGGGAGACGCAGACGGATGGTGAGGGGTCGGCGTGGGGAGGGGGGAGCCCCGGGGCGGAGAACGCTCAAACATGCAGCTCTGGACCCCGACCCTGCCGCCCTGCGGGCTAGAGGACAAAGCCCCGGAGTCACAGCAGCTTTCCTGACGCCTCCTGGAGTTTTGGGTACTGCTGGGGTGGAGAGGAACTAGAGTTCCTCCCGCTGTGCTCACTGGGGCAATTTCAGCGTCAGAAGTGTTCGAATTAATTCGGAGGGCTACGACCCCCACTCACTCGCCCCACCCACAACTTGGGGCACCGGTTCCCACACCTTGGGATCTCGCTTTTGTAAAGTATCTTGGATTTTGTCGGAATGGGGCCCCACTCCCTCCTCTCCACATCCCGCTCTCCCTTGCTCGTTCCTTTAGTCTTCTCCTCCAGGGAGGAATAATAACATTAAAAGCAGCCTCCTGTGAGCCAGGCACTGTTCTAAGGGCTTTTCACCTGGATCCTCCTAGCAACCCTCTCAGGTGGAGCTTGACTAGACTAGCTGGCCGACTGCAGGACTCTTCTTCCCAGCCCTTGAGACCCCTCCTGTTACCAAATCCAGACCTGTGGCCTACGGGGTGAATTTGTGAGTCTCAGGTCCCTGGGCAGTCTTGTACCTACTCGCCAGCTCCACCTGCCAGGGGCAGCAGGAGGGACTGAGGAAGTGCTCTGTGTGGCGAAATTCAAAGCCATTCTCCAGCTGGTTTCCAAAGCAGGCATCCTCTCTGTGGACCAGTGTCCCTCCTGTGTGGCATGTGAAGGGGAAGGGCCGGTTGATGTCCAGGGTGCCATCCAGCTCAGAGATGTCAGCTTCAGGACAAATGGTGACACACTTATTCTGGGTGTCCAGGACACCCGAACCATCAGAGACCTTCTGGGAGGAAATGTTCACAGCCTCAAGACCTTATCCTGACTGACTGTGTAATTTCAAATTCCCTTCCCTACCTAGTCGACTGCATTTTCGCATGACTGGCATGCCTGATTAGGAAACCGCCTTGCCCGTGGACTAGCTCAACTGTGATCCTCAGCCAGGGCCAAAGAAGTCCCAGTCCAGTTTTGAAAGCAACCCCTTGGTGATGAAGCCTTGGAGGGGCCTGATCCCCTGCCACACACCCACCTGTGGCTCTCACAGCATCCTGCTGTCTCCATCCTCCTCTCTTTACCTTCATTTGGTTGGAGCAGCTTGCATTGAGCCCCTACTCTGGACTATGGTCTTCTGTGGTTTCCACCATCTGGGGAGAAGACAAAGACAGAAATAATTCTAATGCCCTTCAGAATATGACCAGTCTCATACAAACGGGTGCCCTGGAGCTCAGCGAGGGAAGGCTGAGCTCAGCAAGAGCGAGGGAAGGATGGCTTCCAGTTGGGGAAAGCCTTTTTTTTTTTTTTTTTTTTTTGATATGGAATCTCACTCTTTTGCCCAAGCTGGAGTGCAGTAGTGCAATCTCAGCTCACTGCAACCTCCGCTTCCCTGGTTCAAGTGATTCTCCAGCCTCAGCCTCCTGAGTAGCTAGGACTATAGGCGTGTGCCACCATGTCTGGCTAATTTTTTTGCATTTTTAGTAGAGACAGGGTTTCACCATGTTGGCCAGGCTGGTCTCAAACTCCTGACCTCAGGTGATCCACCCACCTTGGCCTCTCAAAGTGCTGGGATTACAGGCGTGCACCACCACACCCAGCTAAGAAAGGCTTTATGAAGAGATGGATCCACTTGAGATGTGGCTTGGCCATCTTGGCCAGGCTTCTGGACTAGGAACATGTGCTCAAGCAGAAGGCAGTGGAGCCAGGCACAGTGGCTCATACCTGTAATCCCAGCACTTAGGGAGGCCAAGGCAGGCAGATCACTTGAGGTCAGGAGTTCGAGGCCAGCCTGGCCAACATAGCAAAACCCTATCTCTACTAAAACTATAAAAATTAACCAGATGTGGTGGTGCATGCCTGTAATCCCAGCTACTCAGGAGGCTGAGGCAGGAGAATCAGTTGAACATGAGAGGTGGAGGTTGCAGTGAGCCAAAATTGGGCCACTGCACTCCTGGTAACAGAGTGAGACTCTGTCTTTAAAAAAAAAAAAAAAAAAAGAGGGCACAGGGAAGACATTCTAGCAAAGAACGATTGACGGATCATTCTTCCTCATTCTTCTGGGACACCCTCTTTCCACAGGTGACCTCTCTGTGCTTCTTGGGACCACTCCCTAAAAAATCCTCACATATTTTCACTGCTGCCGTAGAGAAATTCCCACTCCTCCCTGAGCCTGCCCTACGTGTCCTCCATCTTTCTACCGGAAGACAGAGACCCATCCTCTGTGCCTTGTTCGGCTCCTTGTGGTAAAAGGGAATATTTCTTTCATTACTACCAGGAAGTTCTACCTGTATGTGTCTGCTCCTATCTGATTCATTTACACCAATGTTGCACAACCAGGGGCAATTTTCTCACACACACACACTCAGCATCTCTCTAGGGGACATTTAGCAATATCTGGAGACGTTTTAGGTTGTCCTGAGGTAGCAGGGAGTGTTAGTGGGTAAAGACCAGGAATCTGGTAAACTTCCTACAATACACAGGATGACCCCCCCACAACAAAGAATTACCCAGCCCAAAAATGTCAACAGGGCTAAGGTTGAAAAATCCTTGTTTAAATCAGGTTGAGGCCGTCAACCAAAGCCCATTGATACCTGAAAATCCAACTTTGAAGAGATGAACGCCTTAGGAGTTCCTGATCTGTCTGCTAGATTCTAGCAGGGTTCCTGCCCTGGGTTTCCAGCCTCTCTGATTCTAAATGGAGCCCCCTCAAGGGTTGCACTGCTCTTGGCTTCAGGAAATTACCACCTTCCTGTAGATTCACCTGCTTCCAGAGTCGCCTTAGGCCAAGCTCAACCAAACGCAACCCAACACTCTAGAGCTGAGCTTGCCTTCACTTCTGATCCTCCCTGCCTTTGTTTTCTTCACTCTTCTCACTCAGAGTCCTTCTAATTCACTACTTGTAAAGCCTGTATAATTATCTGACTCGCTATTGCTTCCTGGGTCATGAAAAGAAAGAACCCCAAACTGGAATTAGTCCTGCCGATGCCCCCAGCCAGCTGTGTGACTCTGGGAAAGTAATTTCACTTCGCTAAACCTCAGTGTTCTGAGAAAAGGTCATCGTTAAGGTCTTCTTAGGCTTTATAAGCCCGAAACTCTATCCCGTCATTTCACAGTTCACATTGGGTCTGGCTTCGTGTGGCCCAGAGCTCTTTTTATCTACCTGGGTCTGCTCTAAGCCTTAACCATGAACTTGGGACTGCCAAGTTCATGTACTCGGCAGTCCCACACTCACCCACCGTGACGCATTCGCAGTGGAAGTAGTCGCCTAAGGTGAACACGTTTTATGTTGCAGTCACAGAGTGAGCTTTAGATTGTCTTTTAAAAATAATTTTCCCAGCCAGTTGCAGTGGCTCACGCCTGTAATCCTAGGGCTTTGAGAGGCCGAGGGGGGCAGATCACGAGGTCAAGGGATCGAGAGCATCCTGGCCAACATGTTGAAACCCCGTCTCTACTAAAAATACAAAAGTTAGCCAGGCATGGTGGCAGAGGCCTGTAATCCCAGCTACTTGTGAAACTGAGGCAGAAGAATCACTTGAACCCAGGAGGCAGAGATTGCAGTGAGCCAAGATCATGCCACTGCAGTCCAGCCTGGGCGACAGAGCAGACTCTGTCTGAAAACATAAAAAAATTTTTTAAATGCTTTACTCTCTTCCATCCTAAAATAAAAATCACATTTAATGGACACATTAAATTAATTAATTTAGGGAAAGATTTAGTCACCTGCTTAACCCAAGCAGTTGGGATTTGGGAGATAGTCTGTGGTTGCCACTGCAATGAGTTTGAGAAAATTTTCAGTTTTCTGAACAGCTGTTATTCTCTCAGGGAAAATTATTTGCCAAAATAATAGGGTTTCTTATAAAAGCCAGGCTGTATTAGTCAAGTATTCAAGTTGTATTATTGAAGTAACTTCTTAAGAACTGTAGCTGCCGACACATTTAGAGCAGTCTCTAGAGGAAAATATATAGCAATAAATGCCCACATAAGAAGCAAAGAGAGATCAAAATTGACACTCTATCGTCAAAATTGAAAGAGCTAGAGGAGCAAGAAAAAAAAAAAACTCAAAATTTAGCAGAAGACAATAAATAAGATCAGAGAAGAACTGCAGGAGATAGAGACACAAAAAACCCTTCAAAAAATCAATAAATCCAGGAGCTGGTTTTTCGAAAAGATCAACAAAATAGACAGACCACTAGCCAGATTAATAAAAAAGAAAAGAGAGAATAATCGAATAGATGCAATAAAAAACAATAAAGGGAATATCACCACAGATTCCACAGAAATTCAAACCATCATCAGAGATTATTACAAACAACTCTATGCACATAAACTAGTAAACCTGGAAGAAATGGATAAATTCCTGGACACCTGCATCCTCCCAAGCCTAAACCAGGAAGAAGTCGAAACCCTGAATAGACCAATAACAAGGTCTGAAGTTGAGGCAGCAATTAAGAGCCTACCACCCAGAAAAAGCCCAGGTCCAGATGGTTCACAGCCGAATTCTACCAGACACACAAAGAGGAGCTGGTACCATTCCTTCTGAAACTATTCCAAATAATCCAAAAAGAGGGAATGCTTCCCAAATCATTTTATGAGACCAACATCATCCTGATACCAAAACCCGGCAGAGACTCAGCAAGAAAAGAAAACTTCAGGCCAATATCCATGATGAACATAGATGCAAAAATCTTCAATAAAATACTGGCAAGCTGATTGCAACAGCACATCAAAAAGCTTATCCACCATGATCAAGTAGGATTCATCCCAGGGATGCAAGGCTGGTTCAACATACGCAAGTCTATAAACGTAATTCGCCACATAAACAGAACCAAAGACAAAAACCACATGATTATTTCAGTTGATGCAGAGAAGGCCTTCAACAAAATTCAACAGCCCTTTATGCTAAAAACCCTCAATAAACTAGGTATTGACGGAATGTATCTCAAAATAATAAAAGCCATTTACGACAAACCAACAGCCAATATCATACCGAAGGGCAAAAACTGGAAGCATTCCCTTTGAAATCTGGCACTCGACAAGGATGCCCTCTCTCACCACTCCTATTCAATATAGTACTGGAAGTTCTAGCCAGAGCAATCAGGCAAGAAAAAGAAATAAAGGGTATTCAAATAGCAAAGGAGGAAGTCAAATTGTCTCTATTTGCAGATGACATGATTGTATATCCAGAAGACCCCATCGCCTCAGCCCAAAATCTCCTGAAACTGATAAGCAACTTCAGCAAAGTCTCAGGATACAAAATCAATGTGCAAAAATCACAAGCATTCCTATACACCAATAACAGACTTAAAGAGAGCCAAATCAAGAACGAACTGCCATTCACAATTGCTACAAAGAGAATAAAATACCTAGGAATACAACTAACAAAGAACGTAAAGGACCTCTTCAAGGAAAACTACAAACCACTGCTCAGTGAAATAAAAGAGGACACAAACAGATGAAGAAACATTCCATGTTCATGGTTAGAAAGATTCAATATCATGAAAATGGCCACACTGCCCAAAGTAATTTACAGAATCAATGCTATCCCCATCAAGCTACCAATGACCTTCTTCACAGAACTGGAAAAAAACACTTTAAACTTCATATGGAACCAAAAGAGAGCCCGCATAGCCAAGTCAATTCTAAGCAAAAAGAACAAAGCGGGAGGTATCACACTACTGGACTTCAAACTATATGACAAGGCTACAGTAATCAAAACAGCATGGTACTGGTACCAAAACAGAGATATAGACCAATGGAACAGAACAGAGGCCTCAGAGGCAACACAACATATCTACAACCATCCTATCTTTGACAAACCTGACAAAAACAAGCAATGGGGAAAGGATTCCCTGTTTAATAAATGGTGTTAGGAAAACTGGCTAGCCATGTGCAGAAAGCAGAAACTGGACCCCTTCCTGACACCTTACACAAAAATTAACTCCAGATGGATTAAAGACTTAGACATAAGACCTAACACCATAAAAACCCTAGAAGAAAATCTAGGCAAAACCATTCAGGACATACACATAGGCAAGGACTTCATGACCAAAACACCAAAAGCATTGGCAACAAAAGCCAAAATAGACACATGAGACCTAATCAAACTCCACAGCTTTTGCACAGCAAAAGAAACAGTCATTAGAGTGAATCAGCAACCAACAGAATGGGAAAAAATTTTTGCAGTCTACCCATCTGACAAAGGGCTGATATCCAGAATTTACAAAGAACTAAAACAGATTTACAAGAAAAAACAAACAAGCCCATTCAAAAGTGGGTGAAGGATATGAACAGACACTTTACAAAAGAAGACATACATGAGACCAACAAACATATGAAAAAATGCTCATCATCACTGGTCATTAGAGAAGTGCAAATCAAAACCACATTGAGATACCATCTCACGCCAGTTAGAATGGCGATCATTAAAAAATCTGGAGACAACAGATGCTGGAGAGGATGTGGAGAAATAGGAACACCTTTACACTGTTGGTGGGAGTGTAAATTAGTTCAACCATTGTGGAAGACAGTGTGGCGATTCCTCAGGGACCTAGAAACAGAAATTCCATTTGACCCAGCAATCCCATTACTGGGTATATATCCAAAGGATTATAAATCGTTCTACTATAAGGACACATGCACACGAATGTTCATTGCAGCACTGTATACAATAGTAAAGACCTGGAACCAACCCAAATGCCCAGCGATGATAGGCTGGACAGGGAAAATGTGGCACATATACACCATATAACACTATGCAGCCATCAAAAATGATGAGTTCGTGTCTTTGTAGGGACATGGATGAACCTGGAAACCATCATCCTCAGCAAACTGACATAAGAACAGAAAATCAAACACCGCATGTTCTCACTCATAGGCGGGTATTGAACAAGAAGAACAAATGGACACAGAGAGGGGAGCATCACACACTGGGGTCTGTTGTGGGGAAATAGGGGAGGGACAGTGGGGGATGGGAGTTGGGGAGAGATAGCCTGGGGAGAAATTCCAGATATAGGTGAAGGGGAGGAAGGCAGTAAATGACGCTGCCATGTGTATACCTATACAACAATCTTGCATGTTCTTCACATGTACCCCAAAACCTAAAATGCAATAAAAAATTAATACTGAAAATAAATAAATACATAAATGTTCTAATAACTCAAAAAAAAAAAAAAAAAGAACTGTAGCTGCCCTAAGCCAGGCACAGTGGCTCACGTCTGTAATCCCAGCACTTTGGGAGGCCGAGGCAGGTAGATCACCTGAGGTCAGGAGTTCAAGACCAGCCTGACCAATATGATGAAACCCATCTCTACTAAAAATACAAAAATTAGCTGGGCATAGTGACATGTGCCTGTAATCCCAGCTACTCAGAAGGCTGAGAGAGGAGAATTGCTTGAACCTGGGAGGCAGAGGTTGCAGTGAGCCAAGATCGAGCCATTGCACTCCAGACTGGGCGACAAGAACAAAACTCTGTCTCAAAAAAAAAAAAGGTCAACCCCCAAACTCCCCTCCCATGGTGGGGGGTAGGCTTTTGGGGAAGGGGGAAGCTACTCTGAAATGGCAGCAGGCTCTGGGTCATGGGAATTAAAGCTTTCAGAGAAGCTCCAAATATTCAGGAAGGTGACCTAAAACTCGCAAAATGTGTGGTAACCATGGATTTTTGAGGTGTACGACTAGGGGGTATGTGGAAACCAGTGACAGAGCTGAGCATCACATCCAAGGTATCTTAAGAGCAAAACAGGTAGTTCACGTGGACCCAGGAACACACTGGCAGAGAGGTGCCTAAAGGCGGCGCTCTGGTTGCAGAATACTGGGGATCTGGCTGTCATGGAGCCGCACAGCCGGGCATCACTAGGGCTGTGAGGACCAGGGCAGCTGCTGCCCCCTGCCTATCCTGGCAGCCTGGGACAAGGGAGAATGCCAGGCTGGTGTCTGTGGAGAAGACTGTCCCTGCAGCCCTGCCATAGGAGCCACCCTGGCTTTTATGACCTCACAGGAGGTGTGGATCACTGTTCTCTGTGGGGCTTGGGTGGAGTTGGAGAGAGCCAGGTCCCTAGGGCAGAGGGCAAACGGCCCCTCTAGGAGGGAGCCGGGAAATTAGGCAGCTCCATGTAGGTCCACGTTTAGGTTGGGAGGATCCACCATGAAAAAGGTCAAGAAGAAAAGGTCAGAGGCCAGACGCCACCGAGAGTCTACTGGCCAGCATCCTAGCTCCAACTCCACCTCTCAGCAGCCTACCCCTGAATCCACGCCACAGCACTCTAGCCCTGAATCCACGCCACAGCAGTCTAGCCCTGAATCCACACCACAGCAGCCTAGCCCTGAATCCACACCACAGCAACCTAGCCCTGAATCCACACCACAGCAGTCTAGCCTTGAAACCACCTCCGGGCAGCCAGCATCCCAAGCCCTTCCAGCACCCGAAGTCCGCCGCTCCTCTCGGTGCCTGTTCTCTCCAGATGCTAATGTGAAGGCATCCCCTCAATCCAGGAAAGCAGGTGGGCAGTCTTCTAGCTTCAGCAGTTCTAGGCTTCCTGCTGATGGAGTTCCAGGAAATCCCAGATGTTGGTTTTTGTAGGATAGTGATGCATGGTTACCATGTATTCTGGAGCTGGATGTAGAGTGTGAAGGTTTTGATTTTTGTTTCTACCCAGGAGACCAGGATTCCTGGGTTTTGTCATTTCTCATCATCCTGAGTCTCATTGACACAGCCACACATACATAATAACATTTAACTTGGTTCCATAGTAATACTGGCTCATTAGGAATCAGCAGTGCCATGCAACTGCTAAAAACTAAAAACCAAGGATGCATAAATAGAAGTATATGGTTTAGAATAAGGGAAATGATGATACTGCTTTATTCTGTCCTCATCAAGCTATCTTTTTGGGCTGTAAAAGATGCCTGACGAACTGGTCCAAGGAAGATAGCCCAGGTTGATGGAGGATGAGAGGGGTCAGGAGGCCAGTTAGTATATGACAGTCGATAGAAGGAATTGGAGGATGTCTGTCTGTCAGGTGGAAAATGTGAATAGACTTGTTCCTTATTGTCCTCAGAGGTCTGACTAAGGGTCTGAGATGGTTTGGCTGTGTCCCCACCCAAATTTCATCTTGAATTCCCAGGTGTTATGGGAGGGACCCAGTAGGAGGTGATTGAATCATGGGGGCAGTTCTGGTGATAGTGAATAAGTCTCATAGATCTGATGGTTTTAAAAAAGGAAGTTTCCCTGCACAAGCTCTCTTCTCTTGTCTGCCACCATGTGAGATGTGTCTTTCACCTTCCACCATGATTGTGAGGCCTCCCCAGCCATGTGGAACTGTAAGTTCAATGCACCTCTTTCTTTTGTAAATTGCCCAGTCTGAGGTATCTTTATCAGCAGTGTGAAAATGGATGAATACAGTCTCATGGATAGGATACCCAGACAAAATGTAAGGCTCTCAGTTAAATTTTAATCTTAGCGAACAACAAATAATTTTTAGTATCTGTGTCCCAAATATTACATGGACATCCATATTTTTATTTTCTAAACTAGCAACTTTACCCATGGAAGACACTAGAGACAGACGGACTTCAGCTCAACATAAAAGACTTTCCAACAATTAGCTCTGTCTGAATATGTAATGGCTGTCAGGAAAAGTGGTTCCCCATCTTCTTGGGAGCCAGTGTCTGAATAAGCATTGGATTATGTAAAGGGAATTCAAGTGGAGTTCAGGAGGTGGGCTGGTGTATACCACTAACAATAATGGTGATAGTGAACTAACATTATCACTAAGCGTTTACTGTGTACCCAGCATTCAGCTCAGCTGTCTCAATTTTCACATGTGACAATCCTATAAAAGGTCTTCTATTAACATCTCCATTTTATAGATAGGGAAACTAAGGCTCATAGGAATCAAACGAGTTGCTCCGGAGCAGACACTGGTAGCCCTGAGAAGGGAAACACGCTCTATTCTGATTCCAGAACCCTCGCTCTAAACCACAGCACTGACCTTTCCATTCCAAGAGGCCTAGGAGTCTCCACAAGAGGAAGAACATCTTTCTCTGAGCATCTCCTGGGTCTGCCGTGAGCCAGCGCGCATGGCTCCATGGCCTTGAACAGGCCACACTCCCTGGGCCACAGTTTATTCCACTGGGATTGCGTGGGCACAAAATAAATAAGAGATGGAAATGGAAGTGCTAAATACAAGGTATCACCATGCCAACAATCCTTCCATGGCCAGGAAGCAATCCCTTCTTGACATATGAAAATGGTTTTGAGTGGCATACTATATGTTGTATAGATTGTGATTATTAGCCACTGGGAGAAACATTTCTGGGTTCTGGTCTTCAGAACTGGTATCTGTAGAAAGCAAAATTTTCCATTCCCAAGTCTTTTAATGAATGCATGTGACTCATACCTGGAGAGGAGTTTGGCCCATTAAAGAGGCAAAGCAAGAAAGCAAGAAACAAGGCTCGCCAGTGGTTACAGCGAACACCCTAAACTTCTTCCAAAGGAATTCTCCACAGGGGAGAGGAATGTTAGAGATGCAGGGTGAGGACTGTAAGTAAAGCGTGCCATTTTCTAAAATCCAAGACTTTTTGTGTGCAGAAATATTGTAGCTCAAGAAAATGCAAGTATTCCATACTAGGAATACTATTCAGAAGGATGGACAGTAACAAGTGTCGGCGAGGATGTAGAGAAGCTGGAATCCCCATACACGGTAGGCAGGAATGTAAAATGGTGCAGCTGCTGTGGAAACAGTCTGGTGTTTCCTCAAAGGAACATGAAGTTACCATATTACCCAGCAATTCCACTTCTCAGTGAACATCCAAGAGAATTAGAGCATATATTCACACTAAAACTTGTACACGAGTGCTCAAAGCAGCAACATTTATAATAGCCAAAAACTGGGAACAACCCAAATGTCCATCAACTGATGAATGGGTAAACAAAATGTGATATGAAATACCACAATACAATGAATATAGTAAAATACTATTTGGCAATGAAAAGGTGATATCCTGATACATGCTACAACATTGATGAACCTTACAAATATTTGGCTAAGTAAAAGAATCCAGTCTCCCAAAAACCCACACATCGAATGATTCTAGTTACATGAAATGTTCAAAATAGGCAAATGTGTTTCCAGGGACTGGGGGAACTGGGATAATGGGGAGTAATTGCTCATCGAGATGGGGCTTCTTTTTTGGGGAAATGAAGATGTTCTGAAATTAGCGGTGATGGCCACAAAACTTTGTGAATATGCTAAAAACCACTGAACACTCTAAAAGAGTGAATTTTATTGCCTGGGAATTATATCTCAATTAAAAATTTTTTTTTGTAACTAACAAAAGAGAAAAGACAAGTCTTGCCCTTTAGAATCCCCTCTCCTCAGTTCAGGGAAAGTACACGTCATGGGCGGGTCTAAGCAGAAAGTGTCCTGAGTCTGCCAGGTTGACTACTGGTTTCATCCAGCTTAGGGTCAGAAGAATCTGGAGCTCTGTGAGGAAGCCACAGAGCTACAGACAGGAAACAGAGGGAATGATCCAGCCAGAAATCCTCTTGCCAAACCACAGAGGGCATCATCTCCTTTTTGCTGGGATCCATACCAGAGGAGGACAGAAATGGAAGATAGGCTCGGGACTGGAAACTAGACCCGCAGTTACTGCCTGGATGGATCAGTATGTTCGAGATTAATGGCATGTGGCAGCTCCAATTCCAGGAACCTCCATGCAGCCTCTCCTAGGGTGAGCAGTCACCTGCAAATTCCATTTTCACTGAATTGAAGGTGAGAAAGCCTGAGTTGCAGCTGACTTCGCAATCTACTCCCCATAAGGGCATATCCCTTAAACTGTCTGAGCCTCAGTTTCCTTATTTGTAAAACAAGACCAGCAGTATCCCCTTTACAGGATTATTGTGAAATTAAATGAGATGGGCATGATAAGTACAGAGCATCCTGCTGTTACACCATCAGCACCACCTCCATCATCATCATCGTCGTCGTCGTCGTTGTTGCTATTCCCAGGTAGCACTGGTATAAAACAGCCATTTTCCCATGCGGTCAGTCTTCTGTTTGGTTAGAGAACATTTTGTGGGAGAACTGCCTTCCTTGGGTAGTTCAGTCCCAAATCCTCAATGCTGCCTTGAAAAAATCCAAGACTCACCCTGGTCATCCTGCAGCTGCTGCTGTTGGGGGGGCCTTCTCAGGCTGTGGTCCAGGCTCCCCGCCAGCCTCCCGGGGCAGGTGCCTCCCTCACCTCCCGCCTTCTGTCCCCGCAGGGCCTCTGACGCACGCCGCCCCGCATTCCTGCTCCTATGCCACTTGCCCCTGCAGCTCTGCTTGCTGGCGTCGTCTGGGACTGTGCCATAGCCGCATCTTCGACGTCCTTCTGCCTCGGGACTGGCAGATGGTGCCAGGGAGAGGACTCCCCAACCTGCTCACCTTCTACAGGTTCCAAGCGTGGGGGGCTGGAGCCTCGGGGCGCACAGTTCCCAGAGCCAGACTTTGCCCCCAGACCTTATTAGCAATCGTGTATCACTCCCTCTTGGGAATCCGAGGCCAAAGGAAAGCCTTTCCCTCTTTCCTTTGACCACTTCCTGGACGTTGGCAGGCAGGGTCCTTTCTGACTGGCCCCATCTCCTGGGGTACCCATCCCGCCTGCACAGAGAGGGGCCAGTTTTCTTCCTTACTGGGATTTGCCTCCTAAGGGCTTCCTTTTTCTTTTCTCCATCCTCAAAACACTCTCCCTCCCAGCCCTCACCGATTCTGAGTCGCTCAGGAGTTTGTGATTAAACACTGTTTGGCCACGTGCCTCTGTGGCCCCTCAGTGGTCTGTTCCATAGGCAGGGGCCTTAGGTTCCTGAGCTGCCTATGAATGTCCCTAGAGTTAAATGATAAAAACCTGCTTGTAACTCATATGCCCCCTCCACACAATGGAAGACCTCAGCCCCCTTCAGAGTGTGTCGGGCTCTTTCTTGGGGTCCCCAGTGGGGACGTGTGCCCCCAGGCTGGTCTGTTGGTGGCAGCCCCCATGACATCACCCGTAGTATCTGTCCGTACTTCCTCTTCTCACAAAGCCACCAGGAGCAGTGTTATGACTGCCACTGCCCTCATAGGAAGACACCACCCATGTAGGGGACAGACTGAAGGTGTTCCCGTGTTTGGTGCTGCCAGGTTACACGCATGGGCTGGGAGAGGGGTCTCCATGCCTCCCACCTGAGGGCCTCACAGATCTCAATGGAAGAGGCCCTTCCACTTGGAGACTTCATACCCCTACTCCAGGAGCAGAGACCCCCACCCCTCATCCTCATCCTATTCCTCTTCCAGCCCCTCCCCCACCCAATCCCTTCTCCCTTCTGAAGCTGGAAAACTCCATCTCTCCTACATATAGAAAGAAGCAAGTAGATACCGGGGGCTTATATAGGGAGAACATGCTCGGAGCCAAAAATACTCTACCACCCAGTAGCCCCGTCAAGGAAAGACCTGCCTGCCACCGTTAGCCACGTCCCACCCACACACTTAGTATTTCCATCCATCTGTGGCCAAATTGTGCCATGGGTTCGTATCGTTTTAAAACCAACAGTGTTATTGAGGAAAACTACTATGCAGAGGACATGGGGCACGGTGAGGGAAACAAGAACAGGAAACTTTACCCCTAAAATTATTCCAGTCTGAATGGAGGGCTAGACCCATGCATTTAGAAACCAAGGTGCAAGATGGAAAGTGCCGCATGTCCTCCAGAAGAGGCTCCATGAGTTTCAGAGCAAGAGTGTGCTTGCTTCTGAGCTGGCATCCAGCTGGGCATTGTAGTGTCAACAGCATGTGAGCCGGGTCCAAAAGGATCTTGAAGCTCTCTCTGGCTTCAGATGAAAAGCAGGAGCAATCTGGGTGCAGGAAAAGGCAAACTCAAGGCTCCGAATCAAGAAAGTGAGAGGGAGGGGGCAGGGACCCTGTCCGGCCAGCGCAAGACATGTCTCTTCCAATTTTAGCACCTGCATGCTTTTCTCAATGGAGTGTAATGTTAGCTCTTGGCTTTCCAGCCATACTCACATTAAACAAGAATCCCTACTTTGGTAGGATTTTTATCAAAATGGGTGTTGCATTTTTTGAATGTCTTCCTCACCATTATTGGCCTAATCATCTGTTTCCCTTGCCTTTGCATGGATGTAATAATATATTATTTCCCAAGTTTCCTTCCTCTCAATGGAGTGAAGTGATAGAACCTACCTCATAGGGTTGTGGTGAGGCCTGAAGAAGACACTGGGTGTGAGGTATTTAGCACAAGGCCTGGCTCACAGTGAACTTGACCACCTTCCTAACCTGGTCCCCCTCTGGGTGTTCAGGGCAGCTGGCATCCCAGGCCAGCTCACCCTCCGATCCTCGGGGGTCTTTCAGTAGGGACTTGTTGGAAGGGTGGGAAGAATTAAATGTTCTCTTCAGAGGAATTTGGAGAGGGGGAAGATGGGTATTCCTGCAAACCTGAGGGGTACATATAATTTCCACTTTCTCCTGCTGGTAGACATCATGAAGCCCAGCTCCCCACCACCCCCAATTTCTGCTTCGCTCTGCAGAAGATCTTCAAGGAAACCCTCCAGTCATCGTAACGCGTGTCCTCCAAGCCCTCGGAACTGTGGCTGTGGCTCTGGGGGCTCTGGGAGCTGCCTACTACATCATTGAATCCTTGTGAACAAGCCCCTAGGCCCGCGGTCCGGCAGGTATGTGGCACACTCAGTCCCTTCAAATGGAGGTGATCTTTCCAGGTGTACCAAGCCCCCGGCCTCTCGAGGGAAGCTTGACAATGGAGTGACTCCTTCCTGGCCTCAGGGTAAGCCAGCACGGCCCTCTAGGGCAGGGCTGATGCTCTCAGATGATGCTAGACTCATTATTAGGATTCTCTGAGCAGAGCCCCCACCTTTTCCGCCTTGAGATGGTTTCCCTGGTCACGGACACTGGGCAGGAGGAAATGGGAGGGGTGGAGGCAGAGGTTCCTAGCCATCTAGAACCTTTCCTCAGAACTTTCTCCCCGCATTGAAAGCTTGTCTCCTACCCAGTCCTGCCTCTTTTTCACCCAGAAAGTCCCCTTCTTCCACGAACCCTTTCTCCAACTTCCCATCCCCAGTGATGTCTTCCATCTTCTCAGCCCCGTCCTCTCCACCTGCACCTCCTGTTGTGGATGATCCTGCTGTATGTCTGTGGCCTGTCTCCCAGCTGTCCTGCAAGCTCCCTGAGGGCCAGGGGCAGGGCTCACATGGCCATCTTCCTCGCCCCTGGAAGCAG
This sequence comes from Sapajus apella, assembly GCF_009761245.1. Lineage (NCBI taxonomy): Eukaryota > Metazoa > Chordata > Mammalia > Primates > Cebidae > Sapajus > Sapajus apella. The sequence goes on along the minus strand of NW_022436950.1, from coordinate 9,046,365 downwards.
AACCTGAGACTGGGGTTGGATGGACAGGGTTTATTGAGGAGGTGCTCAAAGGGAGTGAGGGAGTGAAGGAGACAAGAGGAGGCAGGGGAAGGAGCTGAGAAGGAGGAGCCCGGAACAAGAATGACAACACACACAGTTGGTCTCTGCAGAGGCAAGAGGCTTGCCCTCTGGTGCTCCTCCTTGTCCGTGCTTGGCCCTAAGGGTTGAGTAGGGACTGCATGTCTTTGTGGAAAGAGCAGCTCCCTTTGGGCTGAGGGCTCTCCTCTAGAGAAAGGGGCAGCTCTGAGCTGTTAGTAGCACATTCACAGCTAGCGGGAGTTGGGCATTGGATGCGCCAGCCCAGGAAGGGGATGATTGTCTGTTTGCCTTGCCTTTGCAGTGGGTGTAATATATTATTTCCCAAGGTTCCTCTCTCTCAATGGAGTGAAATGAACCTACCTTGTAGGGTTGTTGTGAAGCTTGAAGAAGACATTGAGTGTGAGGTGTGAGGGTCTGGGTGGGGCACCGGAAACTTCCACGATGATCCCTTTGCCATGTCCACACTTAGCAAATGCTTAGTAAGGGGGATGATAGCATAGGGGTAATGAGAAGCATTTGACCCCACGTCCAGACCTCCACCAGCCCAGGATTTGATAGGCGAGGGGGGCGCCATAAAGCATGGGCCTGGGAGATGTTCAGAATACCTCAAAAGCCAAGCCCAGAAGGTAAACTCCAGTAAGAGCTCACCATCCCCTCACACCCTCTGTGATGCCATGTCCCATGTCTGTGGCAGTGGACATGGTATTTCCTTAGCTGCCATGCTATTTCCTGAGGTATTTTCTGAGCAGCTGAGAACCTCAGTTTCCTCATCTGTAAATAGGGAAAATTATAGTACCTTCCTCTTGAGCCTGTTGGGAGAGGTGAGATAGGTGTTAGAGGACAGAGCTCGCCGCTGGTGGGTCCCGTTGCTGTTGTCAACGTGGAGGTGGTGGGAAGGATGCAAACTTTGGAGTTAGAGCTGCTGGCTCCTTTCTTGACCCTGACACCTGATAGCTGAGTGTTAGAGACGTTTCTTAATTTCTCTGACACTGTCATGTCTAGTGGGGAGAATAATAACTACCTCCGCGGCAAATGGTTTTGAGGATTAATAGAGGGGATGTGCAGAAATGCAGGGCCTGGTGACAGGGGTGGGTGGATGCTGTCCACTGGCAACATGAAGAATGCACGTGAGTTAAAGCATTTTATCTTCAAAATTCCTTGCAGCAGAGCCTACTGGTTGTGAGCTTGAGTTCTGGAGGCAGGCAAGATGGGGGTCAGAGGCCTCTTCAACACCCAGTATTTCTGAGGCCTGGGGCAAGTTCCTTAACTCCCGATCTCATTTTCTTTTCGTTAAATGGAGATAATAACACAGCTCTCATTGGATTGCCGTGGGGATTGAGCAGGAAAAATGTATGTAAAACACTTAGCACAGTTCCTGGCACAGGGTAAGCACTCAACATAGCAACAAACCACCACAACCAACACTGTCAGCACCATCGCCATTATCACCATCATCCTCATCACTATCACCATCCTCATCACCACCACAATCATCATCACCGTTATCATCACCACCATCATCCCCATCACCATCACCATCACCACCATCATCACCATCACCATCATCATCACCACCACCATCGTCACCATCACCATTATCCCCATCACCATCATTGCCATCACCAATATCACCATCATCATCACCACCACCATCATCGCCATCACCATCATCCTGATCATTATCATCACCATCATCCCCATTACCATCATCATCACCACCATCGTCACCATCACCATCATCCCCATCACCATCATTGCCATCACCAACATCACCATCATCATCACCACCACCATCATCGCCATCACCATCATCCTGATCATTATCATCATCACCATCATCCCCATTACCATCATCATCACCACCATCGTCACCACCACCATCATTCCCATCACCATCATCACCACCATCATCACCATCACCATCATCATCACCACCATCATCCCCACCATCACCTTTATCACCATCATCATCACCACCACCATCATCATCACCACCATCATCCCCATCACCATCATCACCACCACCATCGTCACCATCACCATCATCCCCATCACCATCATTGCCATCACCAGCATCACCATCATCATCACCACCACCATCATCACCATCACCATCATCCTGATCATTATCATCATCACCATCATCCCCATTACCATCATCACCACCACCCTCATCACCATCACCATCATCACCATCACCTTTATCACCATCATCATCACCACCACTATCACCATTACCATCACCATCACCACCACCAGCACTATCGCCATATCACTATCATCATCATCACCATCATCACCATCATATCATCACCATCACCATCATCAATATCACCACCATCATCACCGTCACCATTATCATCATCATGACCATCATCACCACCATCACCATCATCATAACCATAATCACCATCATCACCATCACCATCATCATTACCACCACCATCACCACCATCATCACCACCACCAACCCCTGTCACCAGGCCCCGCACCTGGCAATTCTGCACATCCCCTCAATTAATCCTCACAACCATTGCCCTTGGAAGTAGTTACCATCATCACCGTTATCATCATCATGATCATCATTACCATTTGTTAAATCAGCGCTCTCCAACTTTACTGACTTTTGACACCTGTAAAATCACTTATTTTTTTTTAATTAGCTTATTTTTTGCCTGGGAATGGTGGCTCAAACCTGTAATTCTAGACCTTTGGGAGGCCCAGGCAGGAGGATCACTTGAATCCAGGAGTTTGAGACCAGCCTGGGCAACATAGCAAGACCTTGTCTCAAAAAAAAAAAAAAAGAAAAAAGAAAAAAAGATGATGATGAAGAAGAAGAAGAAGAGAAAGATTAAAAAATTAGCCAGGCATGGTGGTACACACCTGTAATCCCAACTATTTGGGAGGCTGAGGTGGAAGGATTTCGTGAGCTCAGCTGTTGGAGGTTGCAATCAGCCATAATTGCACCACTGCACTCTAGCCTGGGTGACAGAACTCACAAGACCCTATTTCAAGCAAAAAAAATAGCTTACTTTTTAACGGACCAGGGAAGAACTTTAGCCAATGAAAGCTGCCCAGGAACCTGTATGAGAGTCACTGTGGCAGAGGGCAATGGGGGTGCATCATGGGGGTGCATCGTGGGGGCACACTGAGTCATACTGAGCTTATAGGCTCATCTCTTAGCAGGCGGTTTGATGTCCTTCTCTGTCCAGAGAGTGAAGAGCCATCTGACGACAGTGGGATCTTTCCCCTATGGGGAAAGATGCTTCTAGAATTTTCTTTCCTAAAGTTTGGTGAACCTCTCCTTTGGCATCTTCCTCAGCTGAGGATGAGGCCCTAAAACAAAGGACTTCTTTACCACTCATGTTGGGCACTGAATGTGGTCAAAAAACTGTAGTCTAGCTTTTGGGGAGTGAAACTCCACTGAAGCTGCAGGGGACCCCAGGAAAGGAGCTGGCACCCATGAGCTGAGCAGGAGCCAAGCGTGGCCGGGTGCCTGGCAAAAGGCATTACAGCCCGAGGCATGCAGCTAAAAGGAAGAGTGGATGCAAGGAATGGAAGAAATTTGCATCCTAAATCATTTACTTCTCCACGGATGTGAAACTGGAAAGCCACCAGGATTCCAGGTCACACGGGGTATTGTCTAAGCTGATAGCTCTGTCCTTGTTTTTCTTACAGATCCAGTTTCCATCCAAGGATCTCTCTTGTCAGCAAAATTGAAAAAAAGAAAAAAAAGAAAGAATTCTGCTTCTTTAGCGTGTTTTATTTAGAGATGTAAGAGTTGGACTTGGTAAATGGCTAAGAAGGGAAGTGTGGGGACCCCGGTAACTTTTCGAGCTGCCGGTCAAGCAGAGTTGGTGCCTGTCATTCCTGTTGTGGGCCACAGACCCCAGGTGGAGCAGCTTTCTCTGCACACACTCATAGAACACCACGTTTGCTTTGGACTTTCCCACTCCAAAGGAAGGAATTATAAAGCTTAACTCAATAGCTAACATAGTCAGTCATCTGCACTTCCGTCCTGGGGCAATCCCAGTTAGTGGGAATAGGAAAGCTGTGCCGGCCTGCCTCCAGGCCTGCACCCCAGAGGAGAGAGGCCCTGTGCCCAGGAATACTGTCTCTAGAAATTGCTTCAGAGTCACCTGTGATGGCGAGCGGCCTGCCCTGCAGCCTTGTGGTTAGTCCTAGTGACTTCGCTACACACAGCCAGTGTCTGAGGGATTTTCCATCTAGCTCCTGAGCAGCCGATTCAAAATCTTAGTTCAAGGTGATCCCAGCAAACACCAGTAGGGGAGAGGAGTGTCAATGAGGGAAGAAGGCTGGGCATGGTGGCTCATGCCTGTAATCCCAAGACTTTGGGAGGCCAAGGCAGGAGGATGGCTTAAGCCCAGGAGGCTGGAGTGAGCTATGATCATGCCGCTGCACTCCAGCCTAGATGACACAGCAAGACCCTGTCTCAAAAAAAAAAAAAAAAAAAAAAGCCCACTAGGGAAGGGAGGAGGACAGCCAGTACTGGCAAGTCCTAATGCAGTGGCCATTGAGGGCATCCATGAACCCATGCCCAGGTGACCTGCTATACCTCTAAGAATCAGTTAAGTTGGGACGCAGCAGGGCAGCTTTTGGGGAGGCAGGGAGCTGGTTTACCCGCAGCAGCACAGGTGGGATTGGGCAGGATGGGCCAGGCTGGAGCCCATTCAGCACCCCCCAGTCCCAGGATTTCCTTTCCAAAACGAGTGGGAGTGGGGAGGGGTCATGTTGTGGTCCTATCCTGCGGTCACAATGAAGGGACCTATAGACATGGTGGAAGGGACTGGGCACTCTATGGCTGCAGCTTCTGGACTGAAGACACTTCCTTTTTCTGGCATATTGAGGTCCCCTTTTGTAAATATTGGACAACCTAACCCAAAGTAGGCTCCAGCAAAATGAGAATGTATTAGCTCCTATAAAAGTCAAGAGAGATTTCTGGCTCAGATGTGGCTTGCTCCAGGGGCCTGGGCCATTTCTCTGTCTCTCTGCAGCAGAGTCAGGTCCATTCTAGCTTCAGCAGCAACAGCCTCCCAGCCTTCAGAGGTCAAGGCTAGCAGAGAAGGTGAGCTGGCCTCTCTGCAGCTAAAGGCATCAGGGCTCTGACTAGGACCTGTCTCCCTCCTGGGACCCATCACTGTGCCCACGAAAATTCAGAGGTCTGATTGGCCAGGCTGGAGCTGCACAGCCTCATTTGGAACATTAGGATTAACTCCATGGAAACACTGAGTGCTGAGCAAGGAAGAAAATGATTCTCCAACTGCAATGTGGGTAACCTGTTTCCAAAAGAAATGGGAATGGGGCCGGGTGTGGTGGCTCACGCCTGTAAGCCCAGCACTTTGGGAGGCCGAGGCAGGCAGATCACAAGGTCAAGAGATCAAGACCATCGTGGCCCACATGGTGAAACCCTGTCTCTACTAAAAATATAAAAATCAGCTGAGTGTAGTGCTGCACACTTGTAGTCCCAGCTACTTGGGAGGCTGAGGCAGGAGAATTGCTTGAACCCAGGAGGCGGAGGTTGCAGTGCATTGAGATTGCACCACTGCACTCCAGCGTGATGACAGAGCAAGACTCTATCTCAAAAAAGCAAAAGAAATGGGAATGGACACCGGGCAGCTAAAAACAGCACACACCCACTCCGGTTGGCTGTGGGCCTGCAATCAGGACCGTGCTCACCCTCTGCTTCTCTCCTTTCTCCTCCACCGCCACCTCCTCACCAGAATAAATGCTCAAGTGGCCAAAAGAGAGAACTCTCAGCTGCCTCAAGCTGCAGACTTCCGGCAGATCTCTGCACTTAGATTCCCCCGGGCAGTGGTGACCAGGAGTCAAACTAGCCTCCTGCCCCCAGGGAAATGCATGGGGCACTGCTCGTTGTCACAGTGACTGGGGATGTTGTGGTCTGTTAATAATGAAAGCCAAGAAGGCAATGCACAAGACAGACCACACAACAAAGAACCATCCCACCCAAAATGCCAAGAGCATCCTCACGGACAGTCACGGTCACCTGGGCTCATCTGTGGGCCTATGGATGCTCGGCCACACTGGCCTTGCATTGGGGCTCACATTGCCCATCATGGGCCATAGGGATCCCTCTTGAAGAGTGGAAACTGCACATGCTAAATGACCACATACTGGAGTCCCCATTTTCATACTGCCAGGGGCAGTTGTGTTGACACATCCACATCTCTGTGGTTAGGTCATGGAGGCAGGGACCAGGTTTTTCTCTCAAATCCTTCCCAGCATGTTCCAGACTCTCATGAATAAGTAGACCGGTTGCCATCGGGAGCATTTTGGGATACATAGAGATTTGGCTTAGGCCACTGTATTCAGAGTGGTTTATAAATGTGATCACTGGATAGGACTATTTTAAGTGCAGCCAATTTCAAGCAACAGCCACTGATAGGTGGGGTTTTTGTTTGTTTGTTTGTTTTTGTTTCTGTTTTTTGTTTTGAGATGGAGTCTCGCTTTGTCACCAGGCTGGAGTGCAGTGGCACGATCTCGGCTTACTGCAACCTCCGTCTCTCGGGTTCAAGTGAGTCTCCTGCCTCAGCATCCCGAGTAGCTGTGACTACAAGTGTGTGTCACCACACCCAGCTAATTTTTGTATTTTTTTTTTAGTAGAGACAGGGTTTCATCATGTTGGTCAGGGTGGTTTCGATCTCTTGACCTTGTGATCCACCCACCTCGGCCTCCCAAAGTGCTGGGATTACAGGTGTGAGCCACTGCTCCCAGCCAGTGCTTTTGAGAGGGAAGTTTAGAGCTAGAAGGAAGAGTGGCCAGGTTTATTTCCTATCACTGTGCAGTAACCAAGGCTGCTGTGGCTGTGAGTTTGAGGACAGTCTGGCTAAGGCCAGGCCTGCCAGTTGTAGAGGCCAAGGTCCTTGGTCCCCTAAAGGTTTGCTGAAAATTCACATGAGGAGAAAAGGCACACACATGAACGTGGAGCCTTCAGAATGAAGACCTAGAGGTACAGAGGAAATTGTCTTCGTGCTTAGTTTCAACAAAGATGGACAGCCTTTAGGCTGGACAAAAGGACAATAGGTCTGGACAAAAGGATTGGACAAAACGGTCGGATCTAATGCTGATCGACTGTGTGGGGACCCGGCAAGGCCTGTCTGAGCAGCATTCCTTCCTCTGGGGTATGGGGCAAGACCTCTGGAATGTGGGTCTTATGACCTACCACAAACAAGGTAGGTCAGATCGTTCTGTTATAGCCAGTTCTTACACAAGGCTGGGGGAAAATTCAAGTAATACTTTTAGATTTTCTAACTAGCTTTGGGGAGAAAGGATTCTGGATTCTATGCCCCACATTGGGGAAGAATTGAGTTTGGGGGAGATGGGACTGAGAGATAGGAGAGTGGCAGAAGACACGAAAACTTTCCCTTTTGGGGCCTTCATTTTGGGATTTCATTGTCTAAGCTCCGGCAGAGTCTAGCATCTTCACCAGGCTATGCTCAGACCCTGGCTCTGAACATCAACTAGAGACCATCAGTTGGCCGGGTGCAGTGGCTCACCTGAATCCCAGCATTTGGGGAAGCCAAAGTGGGCAGATGACTTGAGCCCAGGAATTGGAAATCAGCCTGGGTGGCATGGCAAAAACCTGTATTTTGTGTGTTTTTCTACCAAAAAAAATACAAAAATTAGCCAGGCATAGTGGTGTGCACCTGTCTGAGGTAGGAGGGTCACTTGAGCCTGGGAGGTCAAGGCTACAGTAAGCTGAGATCGTGCCACCGCAATCCAGCCTGGGTGACAAAAGGAGACCCTGTCTCAAAAAAAAAAAAAGCCATCAATCAATTAGTTATTTTTTATTATTTGTTTTCTGAGACAGAGTCTTGCTGTCTTGCCCAGGCTCAATCTCAGCTCACTGCAATCTCCACCTCCCGAGTTCAAGCAATTCTCCTGCCTTGGCCTCCCAAGTAGCTGGGATTACAAGCATGTGCCACCACACTTGACTAATTTTTGTATTTTTAGTAGAGACAGCGTTTCGCCATGTTGGCCAGGCTGATCTCGAACTCCTGACTTCAAGTGATCCACCCACCTCAGCCTCCCAAAGTGCTGGGATTACAGGCATGAGCCACTGTGCTCAACCTAATTGGTTATTCTTGAGACAGTCAGGTTGGTTTCAGTACAGCGATCCATCCAAGGGCAGAAACAAGTCCAGGAAGCCCCATTCTCCTGCAGCTGTCTGTCTGGTCCTCCAGCCCACTGTGCCACGGACACAGGACCAGGTGAGAGATCCTTGGCTTTTCAGATACAACCTGGTCTCCATCCTCCCCACCCCACCCTTGGAGGACAGCCACCCTCCTGCTGGCCATGAAGCTGGGTACCCAGGCTACTGCTCAGTCACAGAGTAAATAAATAACCAGGATCCAGGGAACCAAACTGCCAGATAAAGGCAGCCATGAGACTCAGGGGACACCTGAAGTGCAGTCTGTCCTGCCAAGACCCCAGGCTCAGGGCCACGTTGGAGTCAACCAGCCACCAGTGACGCATCAGAGGGAGGACAGCTCTTCAGGCCGCTGATACAGGCTCTACCTTCTCTGGGAGACTTAGGAAGCCCCTCTGTCCCTGTCCCCAGGCAACGCCTCCTCTGCGGGTGCAGGCACCGCATGTACTTATCACACCTCAGCCAGTCACAGGGGTTTGGAGCAGGGATTCGAACTGGAAAAGTGCCCTTGCCAATGTCCCAAGATGCATTCCTGACCCAAGCCAGGAGGAGCTGAGCTGTGAGCTAGCAAATGAGGACAGAGGAGCTGGAGGTGCCTCCTTGCTGGGAGTGTGGAGAAAAGGAAGTGCCAATCCCATCTGCAAGGAGAAATGTCCAAGGCAGAAAGCCATGTTGGTCCCAGCCGCAGGGCTGAGCGAGAGATCTAGGTTCAGACTCGTCCAGGAGGGGCCTGGAGGTTGAGAGTTACAAAAGAAGAGTTCCGTTTAGGTCTTGGGGGCGACTAATCTCACTTAAGGAGTACATCAGAGAGATGAGTGGACAAGCCCACTTGTTTCCCACTGGGGTCAGGACGAAGGGTCTAGGCTGACCAGCTCCGGGAAGAAGCTGACCCCTCCGGACTGCATTCTCCTTTAAACCTTTCTCCTCCTCTGTTCTGCCCTTCTGTTGCCTGCCACTGCCGGCGGTCAAGCATGGACCGTGTATACCTTGTTCTGGGGAATCTGATTACACCCTGGACACTGGTATGTGGATTGCAGTCTGCTGCAGGATGACATTACAGTTTAGTTGTTTTTCTTCTAATGGGGCTCCATTCTGTGAGTATGGTAGGAAGTGCTTTTAATGCATTGATAAATCAACCTCAGGGAGGTATTATGTACAGAAGATTCCCAAGGCTGCAGTTGCTAAAAGAGACTTAGGCTACTGGTGGGGAACTGGGTGAGCCCCCTGAGCTCAACAGAGTTGCTTAAGAGAAGTGGAAGAGAAGCTGCCTAAGACCATGTTTTTTGTGCCTTTACTGATCAGGGTTTCATATGTATTTGGGGACATCGCTCTATGGGAACAAGCAAAAGGATCGTTTTGTTCTGATGAAATTAGGAATTGATTTGGTGAAAGACACTTCCAGCTCCCTTACCCACCTCCCTTCATCCCACTCATTTGGCAAAACCACAACCCTGGGGCAAATTCACTTCTCTGCCTCCTCACACTTGGACTTGTGTGGGTAAACTTTGGGAATCTCAGCTGTCCAGGCCAGTCACTTGAAATTCATGACCATGGGCTCCAAGTGGGCCCTGATGCTGTGAGGGGTCGAATCACCTTTTGTTCCCCGAGATGGTTCTCTTCTGTCTTCACATCTACCCCTTCTTCCCCCTGTTTCACCAAACCGCCAAGACTTACCACCGAGTCTCCCCATCTCCCAGCGCCCCTCTTCAGTAGCCATCCCCCTTCACCCGAGGCGATGACTCACTTGATTTCTGTCACGAGAGATGTAGAGACACATATTTTTGCCTGTTCTAGAAACTAACATAAATGGACTCCATCAGTTTGGACGTTTTTACCTGGCTTCTTTCACTCATCATAATATTTTCAACCTAAATCATAGTCCTATATATGTCAATAGTTTATTCCTCTTTATTTCTGAGAAGTATTTCATTGTGTGAATATGCCATAGCATGTTTATCCACTCACTTGTTAATGGACATTCAGATTGGTTCCAGTTTTTGGATTTTTAAATAAAGCTGCTATAAATATGTTTATATTTTTCTTTTTGTTGATTGAAGTTTTAATTTCTTTTTTTCTTAACATAAACTCAAGATTTTATTGTCTTCATAAAAGAAAAGAAATAATAGCCAGCATTCTCTTAGACCTACAGTTGGGCTCCACACACTTAAGCATTAGCAAATCTTTTTTGTAGTTCTAGCCTTTTTCTGGAAAATCAGCTTAGTGTGCCCACTATGGCCACTCTGCTTCCCATCATAACGCCGCTCTCCCTGGGCACACAGAGAATCCTTGCCCTTCTTGTACTGTGTCGCTTTGTGGGGTTGGTGCTTGCCACTCTTCTTACAGAAAGTCCAACAGGTTTTGGGAACGTTCACTATGTTTGCCTGAGCGCTATCGGCATGGAAAGAAAGCAGTTTTAATTTCTTTAGGTTCAATTTCTTTAATTTTGCCTGGAATGGAATTGCTGGGTCATCAGGTTGGCATATGATTACCTTGTTTAACTTACTAAGAAAGTGCTATGCTAATTTTCCAAAGTGGTTTCACCATCTGATCCTCCCACACCAGAGCATGAGAGTGTTGTGTGCTCCACACGGTCTGGCCATTTTAAAAAGTAAATCAGGCACCGTTAGTTATCTGCAACAAACAACCCTCTAGTAATCTAATGATGGGATATTCGATTATATTAAGGAATTATTGTTAATTTCTAGGTGTGAACAATGACTTTATGGTTATGCTTAAGAGAAGTCATATCATTTAGAGATACATAGGGAGATACTTACAAGTAAAATGATAGGATGCCAGGAAGTAGGAAACGGAAATGCAGATGAGACCAATTGGCCATGAGTTGATCTCTGCTGAAGCTGAGTGACAGATACATGCTGAGCTCATCATCTTCTTGTCTATGCTGAAGGGGTTTGGTGTGTGCCACCCCAAAATATGCCTCTCTAGGATAAGGATTATTTTAAGCTGAGGGCAATTGAGAAAAAGCAAAGACGGGACAAGCTCTCTGCTTTCCCCCATCTATGTGAAAATAGAACATAAATTCCTCTTGTGAAAGTGTCCCCCTCCCCTCCCCCAACTCCCCATACTAGGAAGGGGAGAACAGGCTTCGGTCTGGAGACAAGATGGCACCCGGACTCTACACCAACAAACCTTACTAACTACTCATCTATCGCTGGTGACCCTGCATATTCCCCTTTCCACAGTTGGCCACCCCTAGGAGCTCGGTCCTTTGCTTCCATCTTGCCACTTCAAAGTTTTTGTTCTTTGCTAAAAATAAGCCCAAGTTCTAACCCCCACTTTGAATTACTCATCACTAAGTGCTCCCACCTGTATGCCCAATGCCCGGGTTAATAAACTTCTGTTTTTCTCTTGATAATCTGTCTTTTGTCGGTCTAATCTACAGGGAACAGCTGATGAACCAAAGGGGGATAAAGGAAAAAGATGTTTTTTCCTCCCTGTTATCCTCTGAATGTTTGTGTCCCCATACGTTGAAACCTAATCCTAAGTGTGACAGTATGAGAAGGTTGGGCCTTCGGGAGGTAATTAGGTCACATGAGAGTGGTGCCCTCATGAATGGGATGCGTGCCCTTCTAAAAGGGGCCCCAGAGAGTGTTTTTGCCCCTTCCACCATGCGAGAACTCTGCAAGAAGGCACCATCTGTGAACCGGAGAGCAAGCCCTCATCAGACACCAAGCCTGCTGACACCTTGATCTCAAACTTCTCAGCTTCCAGAACTATGAGCAATAAATTTCTGTTGTTTAGAACCCACCCACTTGATGGTATTCTTATTATAGCAGCCCAAACAGCTGAAGAGACTCCCCTACACTACTTTTGTGGATTCTTGAAATTGTCAGCAAGAAAGAGTTGTTCAGGACCTGCCTGAGCAACATAGTGATACCCATCTGCAAAAAAAAGTTTGGCTGGGCGCGGTGGCTCAAGCCTGTAATCCCAGCACTTTGGGAGGCTGAGGCGGGTGGATCACAAGGTCAAGAGATCGAGACCATCTCATGGGCAACAAGGTGAAACCCCGTCTCTACTAAAACTACAAAAAACATTAGCTGGGCATGGTGGCGCGTGCCTGTAATCCCAGCTACTCAGGAGGTTGAGTCAGGAGAATTGCCTGAACCCAGGAGGCGGAGGTTGCAGTGAGCCGAGATCGCGCCATTGCACTCCAGCCTGGGTAACAAGAGCGAAACTCCGTCTCAAAAAAAAAAAAAAAAAAACCGTGTAATATTTACCCCAGGCTGGTTGCACATGCCCGTGGTCCCAGCAACTAGGAAGGTTGAGACAGGAGGATCGCTTGAGCCCAGGAGGTCAAGGCAGCAGTGAGCTATGATTGCACCACTGCACTCCATCCTAGGCAACAGAGAGAGATCCTGTCTCTAGGACGCAAAGGCACAAGAATGACATGATGGACTTCAGGGACTCAGGTAGAAAGGGTGGGAAGGGGGCGAGGGGTAAAAGACTACAAATTGGATGTGGTGTATACAACTCAGGTGATGGGTATACCAAAATTGCACAAATTACTCAAGAGTTTACTCACGTAACTAAACACCACCTGTTCCCCCAATCACCTATGGAAGTAAAAAATATTTTTTAAATAAAAAGCAATAAGAAGAATAAAAGGAAAGAAAGAGTTGGTAAAATCCTCCATTGGTTCCCCATCTCACTCAGCACAAGCCACAATCCTTGGAAGGCCCCTTTTCTCTGACAGCACCTCCGGTTACCCCCCCACTGACAGTGCTCCAGCTGTGGAGCACATACCAGGAATTATATTAAGGAATTATTGTTAATAATTTCTACGTGTGAACAATGATTTTATGGTGAAGTTTAAGAGAAATCTATCATATCATTTAGAGATACATATGGAGATACTTATAAGTAAAATAATCAGATGACAGGAAGTGGGAAATGGAAATAAAGATGAGACAAATTGACCACGAGCTGGTCTCCCCTCCTTGCTGTTTCTTGGCCATGCCAAGCACCGTCCTGCATGAGGCCTCCACACTGGCTGTTCCCTGTGCCTGGCACACTCTTCCCCCAACAGCCCATGGCTACCTTGCCTTCAACTCTGCTCAAGGGTCATTTTAGCAATGAGGCCCACCTTGAGCACCCTGCTTAAAACTGCAAACCCTCACTCATTTTGACCCTCCATAGCATCAAGTACCTTCTAATATATTATAAAATGGGTTAATTACTGACGGTGATCGTTGCCTGTCTCCCTCTGCATACTTGGAAGCTCTATGGGATGGAGAGCTCTTTATTTTGTTCCGCATTAATATTTCACCAGCTCCCACAACAAGTGCCTGGCTATAGAAAGAGATCAATAATCATTTGTTTGGATTGAAAGAAAGAAAGGAAGGAGGGAGGAAGTAGGGAGAGGAAGAGAGAGAAAGAGTGGGGTATTGTGTAACCCTTTCCTAGGGGAAAGAGACCACACATGAAGGCATGTTTTTAATTCTACTGGCATTTTATTTTGGCTAATTTGCTGTTCAATTTATTAACTTGTTTGGTTAGTTAATATCAGACATAAAGTCAAGGGTAATTTCTTTGTTTTGGTATGTTGTTTTCTTTTTGAGGGTCTCGCTCTGTCACCCAGGTTGCAGTGCAGGGACATGACAGCTCACTGAAGGATCACTTCTTGGTCTAGGCTATCGGCTGGTCTTAGAATCAACTCACCTGCAATCGTGTCCATCCCATTGTCAGGGACATCCTAACCGGGGTGACTCCACCTTGAATAAAGGCCAGATAAAGCCAAACTGGCTGGGTTCCATTCCCAGGGGGCTAGGTACTCTTCATCACAAAATGTTTATAGTGCAAAGAAGGAGTTAATGATGCTAATTAAATAGAGACCCAGAACTTCTGAAAATGTCCCGATATTTAAAAAACAAAAAGTCCTTTGTTTGCGAATAAGTTTCACTTTAAAGGTAATAATGCCTTCATAAATTCTTGCTGAAATCTATAGTTACATAGGAAAATAACAATGCTAACAGCCCGTCACAAGCTGATCACAAGCTTTTGTTAATAATGTCTACTATCCTTAGCCTTAACAACTCATGTAAGCAAGTGTTATGGCTAAGTTGGGGGAATTCTTCCTGCTGCTTTCTGAGGACACCCTGTAATAGAGTAGCTTCTAGTAAACTGTTTTATTTGAATAGAGTAGTTTCTAATAAACTGCTTTAACTTTGCTTTGCATTGCGACTCGCCCTCTTTCCCACATGAGATCCAATAACTCGCTCTTGGGGTCTGGGATGAGACTCCTTTTTCCAGCAACACTATGTGTGTTCTCGGCTTTGAGAGGCAGCCTGGGGGATAGAAGCTGCACATCTGGACCCTTCAGCTCTGCGATCCCAGGTGCAAGATTGGGACAGTGACCTGGTAGCATCCCGGGGCTCCTCTGATACTCTGCTGGTCTCCATCCTTCCAAGAGAACACCCCCAAAAGGCTGACCACAGGCCACAGGGGGAGGACTGGGAAGACTGTGTGTTGGTGGGGGGTGAGAATGGGGGAGAGATGTTAGACAAACACTTCCATCTTTCTCACAGTGATCTCTCAGTGACCTGGGTGAGCCAAGGACCTTAAGTGGGCTCCTATAATGGGGTCAAAGCCTTTTATGGGTCAGATGTTAAAGTGCCCTTCCTTCTCAAGGCTCTCTTGGCCTCTTCAGAGCAAAGATGATCTAGGGATAGGCCAAAAGGAGCACCAGTAAATCCTGCAGTGATTCCCAACTGAGGAGAGAGGGAGCCCCAACTGAAGTGTGAACGATGGAAAGAGAGGGAGTCCACCTGAGTGTGGGGCTGAGCCCCATATGAACACCAAACAGCCGGGCTCCTTCCTTCTGCCCTGGCCAGTGTCCTCCCTTGCAGGATAGACCCACAAGGCCGTATCCTAGAGGCGAGAGGAGGCGCCAAATCCTGGAAGAGAGGACTGTGGAATTGGGAATCAGGCCGAGTGTTTATCTCATGCAAAGCAGCTCCCTGGAAACCTCCAGGGGAGAAGAGACTCAACACACACAAACTGAACCCTCCGGGCTCTAGGCACCCTCGGCCTGCAGCTGCTGGGGGAATGAAAAGTGCCTCCTTTCTCTCCTTTCCCCTGTACTATTAGCAAGGAGCTACACACACAAAAAGGCCTCATTCACAAGCTCCAAGGCTTGGCCCTCTACTGAAAGCTTTCTGAAAATGCAAATGTCTCAGAAGTGGATTCTTCTTTTCAAACACTTATAGTGGCATGTTCCCATGGAGCTGTGAAGCAGACCAAGAGTTCCCTGGGCAGGAGGCTCTTTAAAAATAACATTTGCATTTCAAAGAGGCAGAATTTCCAGCTGTGAAGTCCGGCTGGAAAATAGAAGGTAGGAGTCTCACCTCCTGGGGCTGTGCACGTGTGGAGCACCCACTCTCCCTGTCTGTGCCCCACCCCCACCTTGGCCTTGCCTCCTCCATTCCTTCATTCAGCGCTAGCTTAGGAGTGACAGAAGCCCTGGGTGACTGGGGACTCTCAAGACAGAGCTGTTCCCCACAGAAGCTCAAATCTAGTGAGCTGGACAAGCCTCTAAATGAGTTGACTCCTCCCCCATTCCAGGGACCCTGGGCCTGCCTGTTCCCTTCATCCCATAGAACCAGGAGGTCTGGGTTCAGCTCTCCCCAGAGGAGCAGATCCCCACTGCGGTGAAAAGCACAGGGCACCCTCTCCTCTCTCAGGCATCAGATAGGATTCAAGCTGAGACAACTGAGGAAAAGAGCAGACTCCTCTCCTCTCAATAGCTTCCCCATTCACCACCAAGACATCACTCGGTTAAAATGTCCATTTTCCCCACCCTGATCATACAGGATTGTATACCACATATTTGTTATCTGCTTTTATTTCCACTTCTCAAGGAAGCTTTCCATGTAATATCCCATTTTTAAACAGATGCGTGGCATTTCATCCTATGACTGTTTCGTAATTGATCCAATGAGATTCTACAGAGCTTACCATAGTGCCTATGGCTAAAGAATCCTGGCTTCGATATTAGTTAGACCCATTTACAGGGAGCGGGGATCCAGTTTAGACAATAGAGGAACTGGCTCCATCCAGCTTAGACAATAAAGGCACTCAATGGTTTATGTAACTGTAAAGTCCGAAGGCAGTATAGGCTTTGGGGAGAGCTTAATCTGACATTCTCTTTTCTTTCCCACTGCCTTCCTCTGCCTTCTATGGTCTCAGCTTCCCTCCCCTTTGGTTATAAGATGGCAGAGCCTGGAACAGAGCCAAAAGCACCCACAGGTACAATGGGACTTTGTCCACATCCAGAGAGAGTGCCCGCAAGCCTACAAATTTCCCAGCATTCCAAGCAAGAGTCCTACAATTCACTCTGATTGGACCAACCTCAGGCCACATGCCCAGCAATGACTGGGCCTCGGGGAACTGGAATGTGTTGACTGGCTGAGACCATCTGGGGGCCATCTAGGGGCCACCTGTGAATTGGGTTGGGATTAGCTTCCCTTGAAGTGAGTAGGCTGTGTGAGAGAAGGCAGAATATCCAAATGAAAAGTATGTTATTTTAGTAAAGGAGTGTGGGAAACCAAAATATGCCACCCAAAGATATTCTTCTTTGGCGTATTTTCAGATGGCTGTTCAGAGGGGCTACAGACACAGAAATAGCTCTGGAAAGCTGTGTTTCTGTGGGGAGGTTTGCATCTGTAGTAGAAATCTACATCAGTGAAGTAAATTGTGGTTGCAAAGAGGCTTCCTCTGAGACCCCTTTATCTGCCTTATCCAGATGTCTCAGGAGAAGGAAACTAAAAAGCTTGACACTTTTAAAGGTCTGACAGATAAACTTTTTTTTTTTTGAAGCAGAGTCTCACTCTGTCACTGAGGCTGGAGTGCAGTGGTGCAATCTCAGCTCACTGCAACCTCCACCTTCCGGGTTCAAGCCATTCTCCTGTTTCAGCCTCCCAAGTAGCTGGGATTACCGGAGTGTAGCACCACATCCAGCTGATTTTTGTATTTTTAGTAGAATTTCAACATGTTGGTCAGGCTGGTCTCAAACTCCTGACCTCAGGTGATCCACCTGCCTCAGCCTCCCAAAGTGCTAGGACCACAGGCATGAGCCACCACACCTGACAGAGAAATTTGACCACAAGCTGTCTTATGAACTCATATTGCAGGAAGAAAGACTGAAGGTTGTCAACACACCAGACATCTACTCTTTCTGCAAGCTGTTGCTCGTGAGCCTTCAATGCATAATAAGACAGCCTTAGCTCACCATGCATCTCCTCCCTTCTCCTTCCCATAACCTATCGCCACCTCCCCTGAGATGTGCCAAGCCTCTCTTCCTTTCCATATGGTATAGAAACTTCAGCCATCTGGACTTCTTTTAGTCTCGTGTTTTGTGTGGCCCCTATGCATACGTTCATGTTAATATATTTGTGTGCCTTTTCTCCTGTTTATCTATTGCCCATTTATCTCAGCAGACTTAAAGACTCAAACCTTCAGCAGGGGAGGGAGAGATTTTCTGCACCCCAGAATCATGGAATGCTGAGAAGCTCATCAACGCATGTCCCTTTTTAGTATTGGTTTTTCTTTTTCTTTCTTTCTTTCTTTTTTTTTTTTTTTTGAGATGGAGTCTTGCTCTGTCACCCAGGCTGGAGTGCAGTGGCATGATCTTGGCTCACTGCAACCTCCACTTTTGGGGTTCAAGTGATTCTCCTGCCTCAGCCTCCCAAGTAGCTGGGATTACAGGCACACCACCACATCCAGCTAATTTTTTGTATTTTTAGTAGATGCGGGGTTTCACCATGTTGGCCAGGCTGGTCTTGAACTCTTGACCTCAGGCAATCCGCCCCCCTCAGCGTCCCAAAGTGCTGGGATTATAGGAGTGAGCCACCGAGCTTGGCCAATGACAATTCTTTCTACCCAGACTAAAATGAAAATTTTAAATCCAATACAACCCCTGAGCTTCCCAGATCAGAGAATGGCACAGAGGGCAGTATAAAAGTCCAGGAGAAAATATAAGATTTTAAATATTTATGTGTATCTTTCTTTTTATTTTGCACTGACTAAAAAATAAAGGAAAAATAAGTTAACTCACAAAATACTTAAAAAAAGAAAAAAAAAGACATGGAGGACATTAGGAAGAAGGGAAAGAAAATTAGGTCCAAAGAAAGAAAGCGAATCCAGGGATAAGATTAATACACAAAATGTTTGCCTTGAAAGTCCTTACACTTGCTAGATATGGATCGAAATGTGACTCAGCTTCCCTGCAGCCTATGCAAAAAGAAAACAAGACCAGCTGTATGTCCATTAGATAAAAACAAATCCGGTGCTCAGAAGAAGACAAATTCCAAGACCAGAAAAGAATTTCTTCCAGGTGTTTCTATCCGAAGGACCTGTGTCACGTAGTAAACAAGGCCCTAAAACCATCTTTCCAGTAAACAAAACAATGAGTACAAGGATTTATAACCTCCCTTATTTAATTCAACACATGACCCCATGTGAGTGTAAATAAAGCAATTCTACCAGGGTGGAAAGCCTGGGGTGGTTCAAGCCGCCATATTCAATCTAAAAATAAATGCTAATGAGGAATGGAGCACTCTCGTGTATAAATGAATGTGTGACTGCCCATGATATTATGATACGATAAGAAATATGTATTTAGTCTTCATCCCAGGTTCCCGGCACAAGGTTCCTAAAACCCTTGGGATTTCTGAGTGATAGGAGTGAGAGGAGCATTTTCTGTTGCTCAACATAAGTCATCTTCAACCAAACCTGAGTTTATGCTAAAAAAACTGACTCTTGGAGGTTGGGGCTGATGGCCAGAGGCAATAACCATTTGTTTAAAGGGCTGAAACTTTCAGCTCTTCCATTCCCCATTCCCCTATTCCTGTAACCCCTAATCCCTACTGGCTACTTCAATATTCACCCCCACCTCCAGAGAGTGGAGAGGGGCTACAGACTATGGTAATCACTAATGACCAAGGATTTAATCAATCATGTCTACATAACCAGAGCCTCCATAAAAACCCCAAACAGGCCAGGTGCAGTGCCTCATGCCTGTAATCCCAGCACTTTAGGAGGCCAAGGCAGGTGGATCACTTAAGGTCAGGAGTTCAAGACCAGCCTACTCAATGTGGCAAAACCCCGTCTCTACTAAAAATACAAAAATTAGCTGGGCGTAGTAGAGTGCATCTGTAATCCCAGCTACTTGGGAAACTGAGGCATGAGAACCATTTGAACTCATGGGGTGGAGGTTGCAGTGAGCCGAAATCATGTTGGTGTCACTGTGAATGAGTCAAAAGGTATGCATGTGTGTGTGTTTGTGTGTGTGTGTGTGTGTGCGCGTGTGTGTGTATGTGTGCGGGTATGCATGTGCATGTATGCGTGTGCGTGTGTTTGTGTGTGTGTGCGCATGTGGAGGCAGTGGGCGGGTCCCGGAGGCAGTGGGCGGGTCCCCTCACAGCCCTACATAACTCTCCGGTCTTCTGTCCAGTGCAGAACAGTGGGTCCTGGAGGGAGTGGATGGCAGGCCCCTGTCTGTATCTTGCTCGTGGCCTCTGTGCTAGGTGGACCTTGGCCACCTCACCGTCCTGCAGGACATTGTGCTGGTCCACTGCACTGATGCTATCAGGCCTAGGACTTGGTGAGGTGCCTCAGATGCTCCAGAAGTTACTTTTATTCACCAATGGCCTCCTTACAACCTCCAATAGGAAGGAAGTGAATGGGTAGATTAATTACTCAGTGTTTTATGCAAATAGATTGGACAAGGCTGGGCTCTTAAAGACAGCAATCCCAAATAGCTGCAAGGTGTTTAGCTTTTTTCTTTTCTACTTTCTTTAATATATTTTCTAATCAAAGTATGTAATAATATATGTAGTTTTTTTGTTTTTTTTTTTAAGGGCAAGTAGAATAGCTTTTAAAATGGAAACAAAGCCACCTCCCATATTTCCTTCCAACTCTGAGCTCCACTCCAAAAAAGCAACCACTTTTCTAATGTAAACTTGTTATTATATTGAGAAGGACGTAATCATAAGTGACTAGCTCAATACATTTTTACTAAGTAAACACACCTATGTAAACAACACATACGTTGAACAATTCATGTTTGAGTTTTGGGTGGTTACTTCCCTGTAGCAAAATGAGATCCTCATGTACTACTTTAAATTTATTTAATTATTATTTTTATTTTTGAGACAGGGTCTTGCTCTGTCACCCAGGCTGGAGTCTAGTGGCACAATCCAGGCTCACTGCAACCTCTGCCTCCTGGGTTCAAGTGATCCTCCTGCCTCAGCCTCCCAAGTAGCTGGGATTACAGGCTAGAGATGGAGTTTCACCACGTTGGCCAGGCTGGTCTCAAATTTCTGACCTCAAGTGATGTGCCTGCCGCAGCCTCCCAAAGTGCTGTGATTATAGGCGTGAGCCACTGCACCTGGACTTAACTTTAATAAGCCTATTTCGGAGTAGACAGTTCATTCCTGTGTGACAAAATCCAAAAGAAACAAATGGGTGTGCAGTGTTGAATGTTCCTCTCACCCATAAATCTTAACCTGTCAGTTCCCTTCGTCAGAAGCCATCATGTTACTAGTATCTTGGATTTCCTTCTAAAGGCAATCTATTATTTGAGCTATCTTAAATATTTTATTTAATAATGTGTGTTCTATCTGAATATCAAACAATTTAAGGAAGATGTTGGGATATACAATTTGAAGGGCAGAATTAATCTCAAAGCAGTGGAAAACCGACAACGCCAAAGAAGTAAGGTGTTTACGGAGCTTTTCCAAATATCGTTAACAATTCATAGAAAGATACTGATTCTTTTGGTCTTTCCCTCATGGTAGCAGGATGGCTACCGTACTCCCAATATCAAGTTCACACAATGTTCTGTGAAGCAAAGAAAATGATGGCCCCAAAAGGGCCTGTCAACTTCCCCAGTCAGGGAAGGAAATCTTTCCTGGAAACCTCTCCTTGTCTTGGACTGGCTAGCATTGAGCAGCAAGCCCACTTCAAGACCAATCCTGGCAAAGAAAAACAGTTGGCTTCATCTACTCATGCTTCAACCCCTGAGGCTGGGTCCGTTGCTTTTATACCAAAATCGGGGCTCAGTAAGCATAAGCGGCCAATGAGCAGAAAACCAACAATGTCTGACACAGCCAATACCTTTGGGCTGTCACTAGTCTAAAGCTGAAAACCAATCTAAACCAAATTGTTAATGAGGCCATGGACATAAGTCATCCCTGGAAGAGAGTGATGCTAACACACCTTCTAGACCTGTGCTGGGCAGTATGGCAGCCACTAGCCACACATGCCATTTAAACTTAACTTTATATTACTTAAAATTAAATAAAACTTTAAATACAGTTCCTTAGTCACACAAGCCACATCTCAAGCGTTCAATAGCCTCGTGTGCCTAATGGCTACTATACTGGATAGCACAGATCCAGAACATTTTTTTCATTGAGGAAAGCTCTGTTGGCAACTACTGCTTATCCATCTGCCACTACCACTGACAAGAGGCTTCTTTAAAGTGGTGAGGTGAGAGTTCCACTGTCCCCTCAATGCCATGCCACCACAACGTCATTAGCAACACCGCCACCATCTTTGTCCAGTGCAACCCGAAATTGGGAAGCTGAACATCCTCTAAGACAGTGATCACAGAAGCTTTCTGTCCTGCAGAGTCACATCAGGGTCAGTCAGAGATCCAACGAGATCTGGTGCAGAGGCACGTCATGTTTCCATGCACTCACTGAGCCCATCTTCCCGACTGGGTCCTTGAAGCAGCCCTCTGGGAAAGAGAGGTGCCGGCTAGGAGCTGGCTTGGGCAACTAAAGTTATCGTGAGATTGTTTTAATGGTCACCTTGCTCTATATCAGGCACCTTGTGAATGATGATCATGAAGTCACCCACTACCCATTACCCCAGCACTGGCATACTTCCCATTTTTTTATCAGCCAGGGACTGAGGAGCTGCAGAAAGTGAAGAGAATGAGACATATAGGTACAGGGGCAGGGCATCTGTGATGGGCACCGGCCCTCATGCCCACTCCACAGATACAGTTCACATCGTATCTGATAGTCTATAAAAGGGTAACTGCTCTGAGATTGGGGCAGGAATAAGGTTCCCTCCAGTGATAATTCCCCTTTGCTCCACTTTAACTTCAAGGGGCCTGGCAGTGGAGGTGCCAGCTTGGGAGGGTGCAGGTGGTGCAGCCCTGTCCTGGGGGAGGGAAAGGCCAACCAAGTCCCCATTCAGCTCTTAGAGACCATGGTTTTTCCACGGCCACTTTTGGCTGGGGCCATTCTCCTGGCAGGGAACCTTGAGGGACTTACCCTGAAACTCTAAATTGGCCTGGCCAGGTAGATTTGAAAGGAGGTCCAAATTGAGTGGCTTCAAAGTCACCATATGTCCTTGCTGCACAGGACTCCTCGCCCCTACTGGGGCCTCAGATGCTGACAGATTCCCACGAAGTCACCTTGCAGCTGTGGCCACCAGGGCGACAGGTGCAGACACTCTTCCCCCACCCATTGTGTGCTGGGCGTCTGCTGACGGAGGACTGCCCCTGCTGCGAAGCCCTCAGCCAGTGCAGGTGTGTCCTGGGGGCCTGCCTGCCCCTCCTCCTGGCATCTGATTAGTCCAGGGCTCAGCAGGGGCATGATAGGGCTGAAGCCTGGCCTCTGCCTCACAGCATTTCCTGCAGACTTCTAAAATCCCATTTATGTCTAGTGTTCCATTATTGGAACGCTAAGCATGTAGGAGTTATTTATATCCTACTGCTCAAGGTTATTACCAAGGTCTGATTTTTCACACGTTTGCAAACCAAAAAATTATAGTCTCCAGCGTAAGTGGGTTAACTTCACCAGGCTCCTAAAGTTTAAGTAAAACTGAGATATTTGAGCTCCATAAGAACACCAGCTGGCACAGAGATCTGCACTCCTGGTGCCCTGATGGGAACCAGCCTGGCCCTGACAGCAAAGAAAACGAGGTCCCAGCACATCGGCCAGCAAGGCTGCTCCACCTCAGGGGCCTCCAGTGCCTTGTCAGACCCAGTTTCAAGTTTCCAGCCCCTCTTCCCACCTCAGCCTCGTCACTCCGAGGGTGAGGGTCGTAGGGACTCCTGCAATTTCCTTTCCCTCTGAGGTCTTCCTCATATTAAAGATCATCTTCCCTCTACCTGGCTCCCCAGGAAGTCCAGAAAGTCTCCCCAGGTCCGGCCTTCCTCGTAGCCCGCAAAGCAAATGTCTTAGGGAAAAAGAAGAAAAGAGAAGAAGGAAAGGAAGGAAGAGAGAAAGAGGGTGGTGCGGAGAGGGAAAGGGAGGAAAGGAAGAAAGGAGAGGAGAATAGAGTGACAGAGCGGGAGTCAAGAGGAGAAAGGAACTGCTAAGCAACTAGAGGGAGACTACGCCTTGTCTTCCAAACCAGCACTTTCTGGTCACTCTATTTATTTATTTATTTATTTATTTATTTACTTACTTACTTATTTAGAGACAAGTTCTTGATCTCTCCCCTAGGCTGGAGTGCAGTGGCGCAATCACAGCTCACTGCAGCCTCGACCTCCCAGGCTCAAGCCATCTACCCACACCAACCTCCCAAGGAATAGCTGGGACTAAGTACACACCACCACATCTAGCTAATTTTTTTATTTTTGTTTGTTTGTTTGTTTAGGAATGGGGTCTCGCTATGAAGTTCAGGCTGGTCTGAAACTCCTGGGCTCAAGCAATCCTCCCACCTGAGTTTTCCAAAGTACCAGGATTACAGGTATGACCCACTACACCAGCCTCTCATCACTTGATTCCCACCAAATTCTGTTTGAGTGAACATGAAGGAGGTAAAGTATTTCAGAAATCCCAGTTTGCTGTATGTTTTCATTGAACACCAGAGAAAGAAAAAGAAGCCCATTAATTTTATGATATTTTCTAGGGTGTGGGGGGAGAGAAAGAAGAAATGTTCTTGGTATCTTGCTTTTTTTTTTTTTTTTTAAAGGTCTTTGTAGTTTCCTGTTAATTTAATACCAGAACCTTTGCTGTGTAAATAACACAGATAAAGATAAACTTTACTGGCCCTGGACTCCAACCTTTGTTTAACATTCCACCCCACTCTAATCCATCCCCCATCCCACCCATAGAAATTTGTAATTTGTTGCGGAGATTTAGAGGCTGAGAAAAAATAGCTGAGGAGGCAGAGCATGTTGGTTTTAGACAAGCCTTGTAAGAATATGCTAAAAATCCCAGTACATCTGACAGTTCTCTAGAACTTGTCTTTCTCTCCTCCTCCGAGATGACCTAGATGGGGTCAATTCCCTTTCCGGTCAGCTTGTAGGTCTCACCCAGGCTCTGCCACCCACCCTCCCAGTTCATTATACCCACTTAGGCTGCACTTTGCTGGCCTGATCCTTCACTGTTATTTAGACAAGTAATTTAATCCCTCTTACCTGCTATTATTGAGCACTCTAGTTTTTTTTTGTTATGTTTTGGTTTTTTGTTTGTTTGTTTGTTGTTTGTTTGAGACAGTCCCACTCTCTCGCCCAGGCTGGAGTGCAGTGGTGCGATCTCAGCTCACTGCAATCTCTGCCTCCCAGGTTCAAGCAATTCTCCTGCCTCAGCCTCCCAAGTAGCTGGGATTACAGGCATGCACCACCACACCAGGCTAATTTTTGTATTTTTAGTAGAGATGGGGTTTTGCTATTTTGTCCAGGCTGGGCTCGAACTCCTGACTTCAGGTGATCTGCCCGCCTCAGCCTCCCAAAGTGCTGGGATTACAGGCATGAGCCACTGCATCCAGCCAGATTTAGTTTCCTTTTTGATGGGGCACTTCTTCCTCTAACAGTGTTTTCAAAGCGGGGTTACATGTGATATACCTTCTGATTCTTTACATACCTGATAACTTAGCTAGAAATCCAAATCTGGGGTCAAAGTTAATTTTCTCTGATACTTTGAGCCAATTTTTCCATTTTTTCTTAAACCCAATGTTGCTGGGAAGAAATTTGAAGTCAACCTGATTGTTCTTCCTTCCTCCGTCCTTCTACTATCCAGCTGCTGGGAATACAGATGTGATGGCCGGAGCTTTAGCTGCCAACTTGGATTATGAAGATGTCAGAGGGCAATAGTGACCTGGTATGAAATCTGAGTCCTCAAAGACCTAGTAAAGCAGAACTATTATACTATTTCAGCCATAAGCTGTCCATCTCCAAACTTCTACAAGAGAGAAAAAGAAATTTTTATTGTTATTAGTGGAGTCTGTGTTATTAAGAAAATAATCTTAATTCATATAGCCATTAAATCTACTTTGTTTTATACTTTCCAGAAGTATATATATTTCCAGAGATGGAGTTTCGCACTTATTGCTCAGGCTGGAGTGCCATGGCACAATCTCGGCTCACCACAACCTCTGCCTCTCAGGTTCAAGCGATTCTCCAGCCTCAGCCTCCGAAGTAGCTAGGACTCCAGGCATGTGCCACCATGCCCAACTAATTTTGTATTTTTAGTAGAGAAGGGGTTTCTCCATATTAGTCAGACTGGTCTTGAACTCCCAGCCTCAGGTGATCCATCTGCCTCGGCCTCCCAAAGTGCTGGGATTACAGGGGTGAGCCATTGCGCCCAGCCCCAGAAGTCTAATTATTTTTTTCCCAGTGAATTCGTGTTTCCCTAGATATCAACTACCTTGGCTGGCAATGGGTACACCTGGAAGAGACTAAAACCTAAACTCTCCCTATATCCCACCTGGGAGTTTAAGGAATGGGGATGTGAGAGGACTTGCCTCTGGCATCAAATACGAATGTGGCCACTCCCCATGTGCCACCCTCACACACAGCAGACACCCTGCTCAGAGAACTTCTGGACACTCTCCCCTGGCCAATGCCCTTTTCATGAGCTGGGTCTTGTGGTTGGAATTCCAGACCCATGAAGTGGGAAGAAGAGTTGCCAGGTCTGCTTGTTCTGTGCTGCCAGCCCCAGCCTGATATCGCCATCCCTCAATAGCAGAGCTGTTTTCTGCCGTCCAGCGCCATGGCAGTGGTGGGGGGTTGGAGATGGGGTTGAGAAATAATGTTCCGAGGCCAATGCGGGCAAAGAAACAAGCACAAGTGTATGGAGTTCACTCAGCCTATCCCCCTCCCACCGCACTGAGGGGCGGAAGGAAGGGACCTCCCCGGAGTTTACACTGGTTTCTCAGAGTCCTTACCAACTCCCCTCTTGCTTCTGCGGCATGTTTAGGGTACTATTCAGAGGAAGAGGTCAGCCCTTTAAGTACATTATCATCTTGTCACTTTCTGCTTTAATTTTACTTTTCATTAAAAATTACGTGTGATATAAAACTCAGTTCTTCAGTTGCACTCGCCAGAATTCAAGTACTCAGTAATAGTGACATATCTTGCAAATAACAGAAAACATTTCTTCTACTGCATTATCAAGGGAAAAAAAAAGAAAACATTTCCATCACCACAGGATGTTCTATTGGACAAGGCTGACCTCGACCCTTGGAAGGAAGGGAAATGCATTCCTGCTTCTGACCTAGCCCCTTCCCCGCCCCCCACCCCACGCAGATCTCAGCACCATCCGCGTCCTGTATCTGGTCCCCTAGACTTTCTGCTTTACGGGAACAGTCTGGGTTTCACCCCCAGCGCCTACGGCAGTACAATAAGTATTTGTGGAGGTAATGGGTCCTCAGTCCGTTTTTGCTAAATGTTGAAGCCCAAAAGGAAAGTTGGGTGGCAGAAGTAACCCCTGCGCCGCCACAGGGCTCAAGTGATTCTCCTGCCTCAGTTTCCCGCACACGCCACCACGCCCAGCTAATTTTTGTATTCTTAGTAGAGACGGATTTTCACCATGTTGGCCAGAGTGGTCTCGATCTCCTGACCTCGTGATCCGCCTGCCTCTGCCTCCCAGAGTGCTGGAATTACAGGCGGGAGCCACCGCGCCCTGCCTCGGGTTCTCTTTTATCTCACCTTCCTACCTACTTATCTGAGCCCTCCGCTCCTACCCCCTATCTCCCACCCCACCTCCGCAAAACCCCAAACGGTGTGGGACTCTGCTCCAAGTCTCCAAACAATCTTATCTAGTGAGAAAATAATTTTCTGTCTTCCCACCCTCGGCTGCCCAGCGCCTACACCTAATAGGTGCTCAGTAAGTATGTGTGGGATGGATGAATGAAGGAAGGAAGGAATGGCTCTCCGTTTCCCCAGGTCTGCACAGGGACTGCGGGAGGAGCCACCCTTGGAGGGCTGGGGAGAAAGCCCCCTTCTCCCATCCGAGCCCGAGATACGGGGTTCGCCCAGGGGAGCGTGCCACAAAGTCCCCGCCCGGGGGTCTGGCCGGGATCTGCCATCGGGGGCGTGTCCTGCGGGCCGGGACGCCGCCGCCCCGAGAGGCGGGCCGCGGGTGCGTCCGGGCCGCAGTAGCGGCCGCAGAGGACGGGTGGCGGCCAGCATGGAGCGGGAGCTGGAAGCGCTGGTGGCCCGGCCCACGCACCCGGCGGATCCTCCTTTCCAGGCGCTGGTGGAGGCGGCTGGGGGCCGCGGGCAGGTGCTGCTGGTGGGCGAGCTGTGGGAGCGCGAACAGAGCCGCGCTCTGCTGCTGGACTTCGCCCGGGCCATGTTCCCGCCCGAGCCAGGCGTGGGCAAGCCGAGCGGCGTGGCGGCGGAGGGCGAGGGACCAGGGGGGGCGCGCGGGGCGCAGAGGGCGGCGGGGGCGCGCGCCATCCTCTCGCCCCTGGTCTTCGTGCTTTGCCGCGCATCGTCGCTGGCCGCCCGGGAGCCGCGGCGCCGCCTGCGGGAGATGCTGCGGGACGTGCGCGGCCGGCGGCGGGCCGGGGCGGCGCTGGTGGGGGTGCTGGTGGCCGAGGCCGGGCCCGAGGACGCGGTGGCGCTGGGGTTGCGACTGCTGGAGGCGCTGCTGCGCGCAGTGTTCGGCCGCCAGGCGGGGGGCCCGGTGCAGGCAACCGCCTACTGCCCGGGCCGCCCGGCCTCCTGTCTGGCCGTCCAGGCGGCCGCCTGCCGGGCCCTGCAAGCCGCCGGAGCCGCGCAACCAGGTGAGGCTGCGCGGGGCTCGGCGGGGCGCGGGCGGGCGGTGGCTTGGGCACGTCCCCCAAGTTGGACCCCTTTAGGCCGGCCCTCCTCATTGAGCACGGAGGTAAACTGAGGCTCAGAGCAGGGAGGTGCCTAGAGCCAGGCCTCCCAGCTAGCGGAGAGCCGGCCCTGGGCAGCAGGTCGAGTCTGTCCCGGGAGGGTCCGGAGTGCACGGGAGATGCCTAGGGGGGTCGGGAAAGTTTAGGGGCCGAGCAGGAGGCCGCGGGAGCGGGTAGAGCGAAGGGATGAATCGGGCAGGGCAGAGATCTAGGAGTTGGGGGTGGGTGGGGGTGGGGAGAGGTGAGAGGGGCAGGGAAGGAAATAGGAAAGCGTTGGGATGAGAAAGTTTCAAGGCGGTGGATGGGGACTACGGAGATTATTGGCGGTGCCAGGAGCTAAATTCCAGGGCGCTGCGCAACTAGAGATGCGTCAGGAGCTTTTGGAGGGGCGGAGGGGCATCTCCAGCGCGGTGGAGGCTCGCCCTGGGAGCCCTGCCTGGTTATAGGAAGAAGGCAAGGAGTGGGTGCTCAGGACTTGGAGTGTGGGGGAGGTGACAGGGACTGAGAGCACAATATTTTCCAGTGATTCCTGGCCACCCACCAAGGCTGTGCACCCAACTGCTGTGTCTTTCTGCCTCGCCCAGATCTGCTGAAGCCACCTTTGCCCTCCACATTCTCCTAAAATGTGGACGGGGTTTAAGGGTCTTTTCCTAGCCCCCGTGACTGCTGCTATCAGCAAAAGGGTCAGGATCTCCTTCCTCCTGGAACGCAAGGCTTTACGGGAACTCTCCAGTGTTCTAGGATGAAAACAGGCACATTAAGAGTAGCTGCTTCTGGCAAACCCGGGAGATATTGGCACGCTCCAGCTCCCAGCTTTCTCTCTGCCCTCTACCTGCCCAGCTCGGCAGCTCTTCAAGCCCTCCAGCCCCTTCCTCTTAAGTAGATAATGAAGAGAGTGGCTGTGTTGTGTCTCCTGGGGTATTGGCGTTGGTGGGGCGCCCAGGGGGGAGGTCCCAGCAAGGAGACCTGGTACCTGTGAAGCTACCAATGTCACATTCACCTACCAGCCTGGCCTGCCTGGGCGAGTGCGCCTGCCCTAACCCTCCTCCTTCAGGGCGCAATCCCTTTTTTTAGGGATTGTTCTGATTGTTGTGATTGTTTGTTTCAACCCCTTTGCTGACCTGGCCTCCTAGGGAAAAGAAGGGAATTCACACTCATTTTCTATACTCTAGTGAGGTTTTTTTTTTTTTCTTTTTTTTTTTTTTTCAGACGGAGTCTAGCTCTGTCGTCTGTGAGTGGCAGTGGCTTGATCTCGGCTCACTGCAGCCTCCACCTCCTGGGTTCAAGCTATTGTCCCGTCTCAGCCTCCCAAGTAGCTGGGACTACAGGCACCTGCCACCAAGCCTGGGCAATTTTTGTGTTTTTAGTAGAGATGGGGTTTCGCCATGTTGACCAGGCCAGTCTCAAAGTCCTGACATCAAGTGATCCACCCACTTTGACCTCCCAAAGTGCTGGGATTACAGGCATGAACTACACCTGGTCCCTCCTAAGCTTTTTGTAGACACCTTGCTTGTTGCCTTAGCCTAAAGAGCCTTTTCTCCTCCCTTCTTCTCACCTGGCCAATCCCATTTGTGCATTTAGAACTGGACTTCCTCCTCCAGGAAGACTTCCTTGACCTTCCCTGCTCCCATTTGCAAGTTGACTCGTGAAATTCCAGAACCCTTTATCCCTTTGCCCCCTGAGCTCTTACCACATGATTTGGTTCCCTTGTGAACATGATTTTGTTCCTTTGTGGTTTTAAACACCATCGCAGTCCTATTTCCTGATACCCTGTCTGGCATACAGAAAGAGTGAATGAATCTTTGCTTCTTTTTAAACAAACACTAACACTTTTGAGATTTTAACACTTTGCACGGGAATTATTCTCTACTGTGTCAAGCTCTTTCCTACTTTTATAAAAAACATACTGCACAGAATTAAACTGCTCACAAATGACTCAAGGTCATGAGTATAATTGTAACTGAAAGCCCACTGATTTTTTTGCAGTAGGCAGCATCATTATCCTCACACCAAATGGATTCATGTCGCTAAGGTTTCACTAGTGGTTGCATTTGGTTTTTTGTTGTTGTTTGTTGTTGTTGTTGTTTTGCTTTTTAAGTTTTCCAATGTCTTTCCTCACTGTCTGATGATAATTCTTATTCTAGGTTGCTTGCCTTTTGGCAGTGCCCTTTTACCCAGTTTGTAGTACCTAATCCGGCTGCCTTTGGGTTGAA
Source organism: Sapajus apella (assembly GCF_009761245.1). NCBI lineage: Eukaryota > Metazoa > Chordata > Mammalia > Primates > Cebidae > Sapajus > Sapajus apella. Next base: position 9,015,795 of record NW_022436950.1, on the reverse strand, counting down.
AAACTAAGGATACAGTCTCATTACATTTGCGTACAAGTTAAGAGTAAATAGGTCTTGAATAAAGATTATAAACAAGGATTTTCCTTGTTTTGACTGCCTGAAGTCTTTTTAAAAAATTAAAAAATAAAATAAATAATCTAGTTCCTGTTGACTTTATGGATTGTGAACAAATATATCTATTCCTGCCAAGAAATAGTTTGAACTAAAATCAGAGGGACTGTTTCGCTCTTTGAGTATTTTCTTTGGTACTATGTAATCTTAATTAATTTCATGTCATTTTCATTGCTTTAGTTTCCCCAGCCTAGTACCTACATCACAGGGTTTTTGTAAGAATTAAATGAGATAACAGAGATAAAGTAAAGCATCATTTTTTAAGTTCTTTTTTAAAGTACAAAAGCTTGCCCACTTTTGCAAATCAGAATCTTTGTAGACAGTTGAAACCAGGGCAGTTGACAGTTGAGGCTCTCGGTTTGCTAAACAAAATCTCAGTCTTGTGAGGTGGGAACCATGTGGCCCTCTGACTCGGGTTTTGTGTTCTTTCTAGTGGAAGGAGCCTGGGAGAGGCCAGGCCTGCCAGGACTGCTGGCCTGCTTTTCCTGGGGTCCCTGGAGCCAGAGGAAGGACCAGGGTGTCAATGCCTGCAGAAGCCCAGCTCAGGGTGAGTGCTCCCCGACCTCCTGCACCCTGAGGACCACGTGTGTGGAATTATGGGAGTGGTCACATGGACTTGGGACCTTGTGGACAGAGTGCACCAATGTCTATGGAGCACTTGCCATGTGCCAGTTGTGGGGATGAGCAATGTGAAGTGCCCATATGCCAGGCAGTGGGCACATGGGCTCAGTCAGGCTGGGCTCTTTCCCCAGGAATCTCCACCTCATGAAGGGGGCGTGGGGAGGGCTACAACGAAGGTTTCACCAGGTGCAAGGTGGGGTGCATGGGACCAAACACAATGAGTCTCCCCTGAGGATCCAGGGAATATCCTGGAGCAAGTGACATTTGAGCTGGGGATGGAGGAATTTTCACAGGCAGAAATGGGAAGGTTTGGAGAAGAAGCACTGAGCTAAGGAGTGACAGGACGGTGTCATGCTCAGAAAAGGGGCCACCATCAAGAGGCCTGGGAATGGGGTGCAGAATGAAACCAGTGAGGGCCAAGGCTGAAGGGAAGAGTTTGGACCAAATCAGGGTCCAAGATGTGCACCCTTCAGGACTAGTGTGCCACGAGCGATTTTTGAGCAGAGAGACTGGGGTGTGTGTAGAAAGTGGACCCTAGGAGAGGGAGATACCTTCGGCAGAGCCCAGCTAAGGGGAGGCTGCATTATCCCAGGAGGGATAACAGGCCGCCTGGGCCCGACCTGGGCAGTGGGAAAGGAGGGGAGAGAACTCACTTGGGAGAACTCACCTGGGAGCCACTTCTAGGTGGAATCATCAGGCCACTAAATAGAAGCTAGGGAGAAGGGGAAGACATCCCCAGATGTCCATGCTGATGTTAGGGAGATAGGAAGTGCACTGATCCCCCTCTTATCCACGTGAGATGCTTTAAGACACCCATGGATCCCCAAAACCGTGGGTAGCACCAAGCCCTATGTATACACGACATCCTCTACATACATACCAATGATAAAGTTTAATTTCTAAACTAGGCACAGTTAAGACATTTAACAATATATAATAAAAGTTAGGTGAATGCGGTATCTCTCTCTCTCTCTCTCTCTCTGAAAATATCTTATTGTACTGTACTGCAGGTAACTGAAACTGTAGATAGTGACCCCATGGATGGGGGTGGCTACGGTACTCAGGAGCAGGGTGTAGCTGCTGAATAAACATGTCCCCATCCCAAAGTGCACTGAGAATTATAGCTTTGTTACAGAAACAGTGGACGGTGGTTCAAAATAAACTTGTATTGTGTCTTCTATTTAAGAAAGAAAACCATTAGCTGATGTTTCAGTCTTCATTGCTGCATAAGAAATGATTGCAAGTGGCCTAGTGTGGTGGCTCACGTCTGCAATCCCAGCACTTTGGAAGGCTGAGGCAGGTGGATCATCTGAGGTCAGGAGTTCGAGACCAGCCTGGCCAATATGGTGAAACCCCACCTCTACTAAAAAATACAAAAATTAGCTGGGCACAGGGGCAGATGCCTGTAATTCCAGCTACTCGGAAGGCTGAGGCAGGAGAATCGCTTGAACCAGGGAAAAGGTTGCAGTGAGCCAAGATTGCACCATTGCACTGCAGCCTGGGAGACAGAGCAAGACACTCTCAAAAAAAAAAAAGAAATGATCGGAAGCTTAGCAGCTTCGAAGGCATTGATTAGGTCCCTGACTTCTTGCTGGCTGTCGGCTGGGACTGTTCTCAGCTTTAAGAGGCTCCCACTGTTTGTTGCTCTCACAGCCCTCTCACAAGAGATCCTCCTTCAACCAGCAGGAGAGGCCCCTCCATCTGCTAGGAGGGAGTCCACATAACCTAAGGAGATCGAGGGAGTCACTAGCCATTGTCTTTGTCAGAGAGGCAGCCTACTCCCCAGGTGACTAAGCTGTCACATTCACAGAGCCCATCCAGACTCAAGGAAGGGCTTTATAAGGGGCCAGAATCTTGGGGGCTACCTTAGAATTCTGCCTTTCATGTTTGAAAGCTCAAAAAAGTACAAAACAAAAGGAAAACAAATGTGAAACATCATTCAGTTAATTCCATCATTCAGAGATAAGTACAATCATATTTTGGGGTACACCATTCTGTGTACCCATCTCTCCTTGTGCTATTTAAAATTTAATAAACTCACTTCTATATCATCTTTAAAATGCAGCAGATATTTAAAATGTTTAATTGCAAAAATGCTGACTTCAACCTCTCTGCCATTAGTTTGGATATACTTGAAAACTAAAGGAGAAAAAATAAAGCAACAGAATCATTAACCGTTTTACATAAATCTTGGATAATTTCTCTCTCTATGGTACATACAAATCTCACGTAGAAGTGAATATATTAAAATGCAAAATACGCACATTGATAGCATAAGTAATAAATACAGGATATCATAATTACATGCATTTATATAATCATGAGTTGCGTAATGACAGGGACACAGTCTGAAAACTACATCTGTAGGTGATTTTGTTGTGTAAATGCCATAGGGTGCACTTACACAAACCTGGATGGTATAAGCTACCACACCCCCAGGCGATACGGCATAGCCTGTTGCTCTAGGCTTGCAAACCTGTACAGCAGGTTACTGTACTGAATACTCTGGGCAACTGTAACACAATGGTAAGTAGCTGTCTGTCTCAATATATCTAAACATAGTAGAGGTGCAGTAAAAAAATATGTTATAAAAGGTTAAAAATGGTACATCTGCATAGGGCACTTACCGTGAATGAAGCTTGCAAGGCTGGAAGGTGCTTTGGCTGAGGCACTGGGTGAGTACTCACTGCTCTAGACTTCATAAACATACTGCGCTTAGGCTACACTACCTTTATTAAAATATTTCTTTCTTCATTAATAAATCAGCCTTTGTTTACTGCAACTTTTTAACTTTATGAACCTTTTGATTTTTCAGCCGGGTGTAATGGTGCATGCCTGTAGTCCCAGCTACTCCGGAGGCCGAGGCAGGAGGATTGCTTGGGCCCAAAAGTTCAAGGCTGCAGTGATCTGCAATCCTGCCATTGCACTGCAGCCTGCACAACATAATGAGACTCTGTCAAAAAAATAATAACCTTTTTAAATTTTTAAAAACTTTACGACTCTTTTGGAATAACATTTGGCTGAAAACACAAAACACTGTAGAGATGTACAAAAATATTTTCTTTCTTTATATCCTTATTCTGCAATCTTTATTTTTTTATTTTTTGCTAAAAACTAAGACATAAACATTTACCTTAACCTACAGCTACACAAGGACCTCAATATCACTGTCTTCCGCCTCCACCTCTTGTCCCACTGGAAGGTCTTCAGGGACAATAACATTTGGAGTTGTCACCTCCTATGATAAACAATGCCTTCTTCTGGACACCTCTTTAAGGACCTGCCTGTGGCTGTTTTATATAAACTTTATATATATATACACACACACTTTATATATGTGTGTGTGTGTGTGTGTGTGTGTGTGTATACAGATACATATATGTGTGTATATATATGTAAGTAGAGGGAGTATACTCTTAAAAAATGTTAAAACATATAGTAGGCCGAGGCTGGCGGATCACCTCAAGTCAGGACTTCGAGACCAGCCTGGTGAACATGGTGAAACCCCTTCTCTGCTAAAAATACAAAAATTAGCCAGGCGTGGTGGACACACCTGTAATCTCAGCTACTCAGGAGGCTGAGGCAGGAGAATCGCTTGAACTCGGGAGGCAGAGGTTGCAGTGAGTCAAGATTGTGCTGATGTACTCTAGCCTGGGCAACAGAGCGAGACTCCATCTCATAAAAATATAACACAGTCATTCTTATTAGTATCAAATATTGTCTGCTGTATATAATTATACGTACTAGACTTTCGTATGACTGGCAGGGGATAGGTTTGTTTCCACCAGCATTGCCACAAACATGTGAGTAATGCATTGCACTGCAACATCCGGACAAAGTTGCTAGGTAACAGGAATTTTTTTAGCTATGTCTCAATCTTTTTTTTTTTTTTTTTTTGAGACAGAGTCTCACTCTGTCGCCAGGTGCCAAGCTGGAGTGCAGTGGCACGATCTCGGCTCACTGCAACCTCTGCCTCCCGGGTTCAAGCAATTCTCCTGCCTCAGCCTCCAGAGTATCTGGGACTACAGGCGCACGCCACCACGCCCAGATAATTTTTGTATTTTTAGTAGAGACGGGGTTTCACCATGTTGGCCAGGATGGTCTCAATCTCTTGACCTCGTGATCCGCCCGCCTCGGCCTCCCAAAGTGCTGGGATTACAGGCTTGAGCCACCGCGCCCGGCCTAGCTGTGTCTCAATCTTATGCAACCACTCTCTTATTAAGGTTTGTAAATGACCAAAATGTTGTTATGTCGCACATGACTCTACTTAATGTTTTGGAATCCGCTCTCTTCATCAATAACATACTCTGACTGCCTTCCACAGCAATAATTATATGTTAACAACATTTTTTCTTTTTCCTTTTTTGAGGTAATTCTACATTAACATGCAGTGGTAAGAAATCATACAGAAATCCCAGCACTTTGGGAGGCCGAGGCAGGAGGATAGCTTGAGCTCAGGAGTTTGAGACCAGCCTGAGTGACGTAGTGAGACCCTGTCTCAAAACACAAAAAAGGAGATCATACAGAGAGCTCCTGTGTACCCTTTGCCCAGTTTCTCCCAATGGTAACATTTTGTAAAACACAAACAGGATATTGACATTGATGCAACCCACAGATCTAAATTCAGATTTCCCCAGTTTTACTTCTACTCTGTGTGTGTGTGCATGTGTGTGTGTGTGTATGTATATATAATTTTTATATATCATCTTTTTTTTTTTTTTTCCTTTGGCTGGTACTGGTTGTTCCTTTCTATGTTTAGTGCTTCTTTCAGTATATCATCTTTAATGCCTGAATTTCATTACATGTGTGAGCCATAGTTTACTCAACCAGTCCCATTGTTTGACATTGAATCAGGACACTTTCAACTGCAAGTAACGATACCATGACTCACACTAGCACAAGCAGCAGGAGAAATCGTTCTCTCACCTAAAAGACAGTCCAGAGGTGGAATTGGCTTCAGAGTTGGTTGATTCAGGGGCTCAGGGACCCCACCAAGCACCCAGGCTTGCTCCCGCTGTTGGGCCTTCTTCAGTGTTAATTTCATGCCTAGGCTGGTAGCAAGATAGCTCCAGCAGTTCCACTAATTATTCCTAATTATTTTCTTAGGATAAAATCCTGGAAGTGAAATTTATGGGTCAAAGGTATATACATTGTTAAGGTTTTTGATGTGTATTTTGTTTTTGTTTTTGTTTTTCAAGTAGATATTTACTGGGGCCAACTTTCTCTTTTTCCTTCCTAGATAACTCACTCAACCTTTCTCTTCTGATTCAGTGATTTCTTCTCCTCTTATTCCAGATAACTTCCAGGAACCTGAGGAGCAGCTGGCGCTAACAGCCATGTTTCCCAATGGAGACTGCGAGGACCTTGGAAGGGGGTCAAAAGCCTGTGATGGAGCTGTCCACACTCCTGCTGAGCCCAGCGGAGACTCGAGATGAAGGCTGGCCCCTTGCGCTGTCCCTGGCTTTAACTTACAGACTGGGGCCTGGCTCCTTCTCACTGGCCCCCAGGTCTCCATGGGGACTCGGAAGCCCCCGCCTGCTGGAGGCCTGCCAGCCACACTCACAGTTACCAGCTAGACAGTGGGGCTTACTAAGACAAGCAGGACCTAAAACAGTGTCTCCCTGGAAACCTACTCCCTACCCAGCCTTTGCTGAGTCTGATCACAGGGAGGTGATTTTTGTCTCTCTGGCTCGGTTTTTCTGAGCCACTGGGACAGATGGCTCTCTGCTTTGAGGCTCTGCAGTGCTGTGGCATCCCACGGGGCGTTTGCAGTTTTCCGGGCACATGCATGTGCACCCATCATTGAGAATGCAGCTGGGAAGAACTTTGGAGCAGAAGTCATCAGAGCTGAGGTGTGACCTTGCACATGTCACTCAATCTCAGGGGCTTCTGTTTCACAATGCATGAGGGGGCCACCAGCCCAGCAGCTTTCAACCAGGGGCAGGTTGTCCCTCCAGGCAGCATTGGAAACGTGTGTGTGTTGAGGGGGTCACAGTGACTGTGGGGGCACCCCTGGCATCTAGTGGGCATCTCACAATATGCAGAACAGTCTCCAATAGCAAAGAGTTAATTGGTCCATTCAATGCCAATCGTAGAACCTTTGAGATATTCTGGCTGAGCCAATCCCTTCTCTCTGTCAGAGCTCCCCAGAACAGAGAGGGTCAGGCTTCCCCAGACCTTGGCTCCCAGAGCAAGCCAGAATAAAGACTATCCCGTTGCCTTGAGGGCTTGTCCGGCCGGGGCCAAGACGGTCTGTGCACTGCAGGCCCGGGACAGAAATAGCCACGCATGCCTGTGAGAAGAAAGAGCCTCTTTCTTCCCATGTTGACATTGACTCTCTGTGACAAGTCCTTTGGGCATAAGGATGCTTAGGGAATTCCTATAGGTACCGAACAGAAGGAAAGCTAGGGGCTTGGACTCTTGGGTATAGGACTCTCTCTAGCTCTCAGGTCCTAGCCCAAGCTCAATGCAAACAGCCCAGAGGTTCTAGAATCCCTTCCTCTGTGTCTGTGAGTCTGACACAATCGATGATGTTCCCGTAGAGCCGGGGAAGCCGTGTGTTTACTCACAGAGGGAACTCACGATCACCTCCCTCGTCTTTTTGCCTGTCCTTGGAGAATTCCAGAGTCTTCGGAATGGCAAAGGCAGCTCCTGGATTTCCCTGGAGGGGAGGTGCTAGCTGAGGGAACAGCTCCCTTCATTCATGCTGCACAGTTTATTCAGCGGACACACAGCTGTGCCTACCATTTGCTCAGAGCCCTGAAAGGTGCTGCCTAACTTTGATGCGTTATTTCAGCTCTCCCCACGATGGTGCCAAATGGTGCAATGGGAAGCTTGTTTTGACTGGGGGCTCTATGATACTAAGGAGGGGCCCTCCCTGCTCTGTGCCTCAATCGATTCTCCATAATAAGGAATTGAACCCTATTCCTTCCCTGCCTGATGAGGATGGTGTGAGGACGAGCAGGACAGCATCTTATTTGGGGTTTTTGGCGGCAGGCCTCATTTTAGTCCTGCGGGCTGCCTGCCCTTGGACCCACCCAGCTGCTTCCTTAGAGTCAAGAATGAGCTCAATGAATTGTGATTCACTGATTTTATTGATTTTGTTTTAAAACAGGGAGATTGGTATTTTTGAAGCTGCTATAATTTTCTATTTCTTTATTAATTTCTTTGTAATCCTCCAGTTAAAGTTTTCTTATTTGGTGGGAGAGGGAGCTTGTTTAAAGTTTGGAATTTGTCTAGGGCAGAGTTATAAGACTTCAAAACTTTTTGTATTTGTTGCCAATATTTAAAACTTGGGACACAGGCCAGGCGAGGTGGCTCATGCCTATAATCCCAGCACTTTGGGAGGCCGAGGCAGGCGGATCACCTGAGGTCAGGAGTTCAAAACCAGCCTGGCGAACAAGGCGAAACTCCGTCTCTACTAAAAAAAACACCTCACGACCAAAAATACAAAAATTAGCCGGGTGCAGTGGCGCACGCCTGTAATCCCAACTACTCGGGAGGCTGGAGGAGAATTGCTTGAACCTGGGAGGCAGAGGTTGCAGTGAGCCGAGATCGCGCCATTGCACTCCAGCTTGGGCAACAAAAGAGCAAAGATCTGTCTCAAAAAAAAAAAAAACACTTGGGACATTGCATATAGAAATACCTAGTTTTCTGGGTGGAGGATGGGGCATGCTGTCATCTCGAGTCTGCCGCGGCTCACACCCAACATCTTCACCCCTCCCCCGCCCTTCCCATCCCCTACTGCCCTTCACTCAGAAAAGACACCTGCCCAGCGCTGGTCCAGGCGGGCATGTGAGTTTGTAGCCTCTGCCCCAAAGGACGGTTTACACATTATTTTTTTCATTACCTTCAGTATTCCTGTGAATGGTTCAAGAGAGAAAGTCTTTGTTTACTAAGATTTGGGTTCTGCCTCCCAAGTGACAATGCAGGGCTGAGATCCATCTCAGCTTCTGCGAGATGTGGCCACTATACGCACCATCATTGTAGGGACAGTCTCATTGCTGTCTTCTAGAAGACAGGAGAGTTAGGTGCCAGGAAGGACAATCTTGATGGTGGGTCCCTTCCTTGAGGGACTTTAAGAAGGCATAAAGGTTGGGGTGGGGGTGGGGTGCGAAGGAGGAGGCCCTGGATTAGGTCAGTGGTCCCTGGGAGCCATCGGCGAGAGGCTTCCAGCCGGGTGACAGTCTGGGCTCTCGGGTACTAATCTTTCTAATATGGCAGTGGCTGTGCCGCTTCGGACTTGAATTGATAATTCCCATGTCTAATAAAACCAAGAAGTACCTCATTGATATCTTATTGCAAACAGAATGGATCTTCTTTATTCTCACAAAGGGCGCCTTGCCAGGGCCCTTGAGAGTAGGGACACTTAGTAAATGGAAGTCTGTGGCCTGAAAGCCTCCCAGCCTCTGCCTGAGTGACATCTCCCCTGCCCTGCCAGCTGGGATTGGAAAACATGTCGCTGGAAAGCTTAAGTATATATTTTGAGAAGACGTTTTAAATTTTTATAGAGACAGGCTCTCACTACATCTCCCAGGCTGGTTTCAAACTCCTGGGTTCAGGTGATCCTCCCACCTCGGCCTCCGAAAGTGCTGAGATGACAAGATGTGAGCCACTGTACCTGGCCGATTTTTAAAAAGATAGCATTCAGCTTAGTATGCAATGGTGTGTGTGTGAGCGTGTGAGCACACACGTGCATGTTTATCCGGAGCTAAAACAACCTCACTGAGTCTCAGAGAATGCTTTGTACTATTTAGGTCACATTTTTTCTCCTCTCAAAGTGTTTGTCTCCAAAACTTAGTGCACAAGAGTCCCTTGGTTGGCAAATCAAAAACTTAAGCCTGCAAAGGGGCCAGGAGCTGAGGCCCCAAACCTTTGATCTGAATGAGCACCCCTCACCCGGGCAGAGAACCATGGATTCGGCCTTGCTGGAGAAGGCGAACGACTGCTGAGTTAACTTCAAAGCAGCCTGTGCTTTAAAGTGTAGCAGAGCAAAGCTGCAGGGTTTACTCCCTGAGGTCAGGAGGCCTGGACTTTGTCCTGTTTGTAGGGCAAACATAGCCAGCCCAGTGGGTGAGTGGAGGAAGCTGGCTGTTTCTATCCAAGGGCTGCATAACCGCTTCTGAGCTGATTTCGTGTGTTAGTGGATCAAGGATTGGGACAGACGTGGAACTTGGCCTGGGCAGCCTGCCACTGTGTAACCCTGGAGCTCAGGAGGAAATGGGGTACAGGGCAGGGTGGATAGCCAGGATCCTGTATGGACCCTTCAGACGCCTTTGGCCTGAGCCAGAGCCCTCTGGGTCCCTTATATTTGGGGCAGCCTGATTGGGACTGGAGGCAGACACGGCCCTACTGGGCCATGCCATGTTTCGCACCATAGTAGGGGATGTGGGGTAGCTCAGATCCAAAGCAGGGCTGGGCGCTGAGGCCACTGTGGGGCTGGTGGCTTTGGCAAGGGTGAGAAACCTCTCTGGTGTCCTCCCTGGGCTCCCTACCCCAGCTGGGGCTCCTGCCACAAATGCAGGCCGAGGACTGCCTGCTCCTTGACCAGTGAAATTCACACACCCTCAAGGAAAGCTTGTTGCTGTGCTAGTCTGCACTTAGAGTAATTAAGTTTAGTTTAGTTTAGTTTAGTCCTGTGACCATGCCTACTTTGAAGTCCTGGTTGCAGAAACTTAGTCTCTGTCTTGTAGCCCTGACTTCCTCCTCTTCCTCACCAGTTAACGATATCTCACAGCAGGGTGTTATCTTGAATCATTACCCCAAGCCCAGCCTAAACTCACCCTAACCACCACTGTGCCAGGTATATCACTGGCTCCAGAGCTCTGGCTGCCAGGGTAGCCCCCGCCCCCAGCCCTTTGCTTCTGGACAGGAGTGGGTCTCACCTTTAGCCTCTGCCCCCGGTTCTGGTCTGACCCAGCACATGGCAGCTCCAAAGAGCAGACAAGACCTTGAAGCAAGGCCAAGGGGCCAGGCCTGAATGGCATTAGAGGGATGAAGGCCCAGGAGAGGGTCTAAGCCAGCCCTGTCTAAGAGGAATCTAACACAAGCACATAGGCAGATAAAATTAATTTTAATAATACATTTCATTTAGCCCAATATATCTAAAATACTATTTCAACTGTAAATTATCAAGACATTTTTTTTTTTGAGATGGGGTCCCGCTCTTGTCACCCAGGCTGGAGTGCAGTGGCACGATCTCAGCTTACTGCAACCCCTGCCTCCTGGGTTCAAGTGATTCTCCTGCCTCAGCCTCTTGAGTAGCTTGGACTATAGACATGTACCACCACACCTGGCTAATTTTTTGTATTTTTAGTAGAGACGGGGTTTCGCCATGTTGGCCAAGCTGGTCTCGATCTCCTAGCCTCATGATCCACCCGCCTCGGCCTCCCAAAGTGCTGGGATTACAGGTGTGAACCACCGTGCCCAGCACATCGAGACATTTTGCACTCTGTTTTGGAAATTGTCTTTGAATCCTATGAGAACTTTACACCTACAGCCCAATTCAGATACTATATTTTCATCAGAAAAACTTGATCTGTATTTAGATTTCATTATATGTACAGTCGTAAACATTCACATCCTCAAATTGTTTCAGGTGTACTCAAAGTTTTTACAGTTACAGAATTAGTATCTATTTTTAAATTTTCATTAATTAAGAATGCATTTCCTCAGTTGCAGTAGCCACATTTCAGCTGCTCAATAGCACCTGTGGCTTGTGGCTACTGTCTTGGACAACACCCCTCAAGAACAGGGGAAACAGGAGGGACGCAGTGGCTCAGCCTGTAATCCCAGCACTTTGGGGGGCCGAGGCGGGCAGATCACGAGGTCAGGAGATGGAGACCACCCTGGCCAACATGGTGCAACCCCATCCCTACTGAAAATACAAAAAGTAGCGGGGCGTGGTGGCGCGCACCTGTAGCCCCAGCTACTCAGGAGGCTGAGGCAGGAGAATCGCTTGAACCTGGGAGGCAGAGGTTGCGGTGAACCGAGATCACGCCACTGCACTCCAGCCTGGGCAGCAGAGAGAGACTCCAGCTGAAAAAAAAAAAAACAGGAAACAGGAGAGAGGCCTGTCTTGGGGGTTCATTGTGATTTCTGCCGCAGTTGCTTCCCCTGTCACCCAGAGCTGGCTGATCATCCTGACCCATGGGCAAGGCAGGACAGCAACTTCCAGCAGTCGGCTTGTGCAGGGCAGGCAGCCTTCCAATTGCCCAAAATATGCGCCCTCCTGGACACCATCCTTGGAAGAGAACCCAGTTCCTCTGATAGCTTCACCGATCCTCTCGTGCCTCAGTCCACCCAGACCAATGTCAGCCTTGGTGAGGCGTTTCCCTCTGACCAAGCACCCACCCGTGGGAGGCCAGTGTCACCTGGCTGCGTTTCGCATCTCTTCTCCCATGAATAAATGCTTTTACTCTAAAAAAATGTGGCGGGCGTGTAGTACGTGAAACAGCCGCCAGCCTTGTGCTGAGTAGCCGCAAGATCTGTGGGTGTTGAGCGCAGCGCGGCGCGTCCCAGCGGCCCTGCCAGGCAGGTGGGCCCAGCGGCCCTTTTCCTTTTGCGGGAGAGGCCGGGCTCCGGGGACGCCCGCGGCCACAGCGCTTCGCTGCGCTGCGAAGGGGCAGAGCAGGGATTTGATTCCCGACGTCCCGGGCTTCACGGGCCGGCCCTTTCCACCTTATCTCCGTGCAGCTCAGGAGGCAGTGGAGCTCGATTCTGGAGGGGAGAACCGAGCCGGTCTAAAGCCCGGGGATTTGAAGGTCCGCAGGCTGCGCGGGGCGCTAGGGGCGCTCACGGCTTCCTCCCGAGCGCCCGCCTCCCAGGAGGCATTGCGCCCCCTAGCGGGCGCCGCGGACACGCGCGCTGGGCAGCTGGGAAACCAAGGCGGCCTCGCCCGGAAAGAGAGCGCCTAACCCAGGGACAGGCACCGCCACGGTTCCCTTCCTTCACCCTGACAAGGCCCCCAGCCCAGCCGATACCTGGGTGAGGCCCCAGCTGACCTCAATTGGGCTTCGAGAAGTTTTGCATCACTCAACTTTGGAGGGAGGTTGTTTCTAAACCGAGCACATCCTGAGAATTCTCTCTGTGATTTTACTATGTCCCAAAAAATAGAGCTCATTTTTAGAGTCTTGGACAGGGCAGGGGTTTCAGAACCGCAGGTCGGAGTTCTAGCCCTGTGCCAATAACTAACTGATCAGTTCAACTGATCATCCAAGAAACGTTTATTGAGCACCTATTATGTGTCCAATACTGTGCTAATTACTAGAGGGGACAGTGAGGTGAACTGTGGTCCTACTCAAGATGTGGTCTTGCTCTTGAGTAGTTCCTTGTCCTGTTGGGACTCGGGCAAGGAGACGTCATGCCAGCTGTGTGGGGTAAAGGCTTTAAGGGAGCGCCTGGTGGGCTGGGCCAAGAAGGGCTTCCTGGAGGAGGTGCCACTTGACTGGGACTCAAAACAACTCTTGTCAGCCTGGAGTGTGGGGAGAGGGCCTTGACAACAGAGCTATGAGCAGGTACAAAGGTCAGCCACAAGGTACATGGCCACATGGCCACTCTGGGACCTTCAGGGGTTCAGGATGGCTGGAGTATGGCACGCCAGAGCCACATGCGAGCCACACAAAGACGGTCCCACCATCCTGGATGAGAAAGCCGTGCCCCTGTTGGTTCTGATCGTGCCTCTGGCTGGCTGTGAAGAGTGGACCGGAGGCTTCTGGGACCGTAAGCAGGAAGCCAAGGCTGTGGGAGCCTGGAAAGAAGAGGGGATGCAACTGTCGCGTAATGGAGTGAGGATGAGAGATGGTCAGTGTGAGAGATGAAAAAGAGACCTGGTGCTGACTGTTGCCAGGGAAGAGAAGACTCAGGTTTCTGCTGCAGTGGCTGATGGATGCCCTTCGCCCACACTGAGATCAAGGAAGGAAGCACACAACCGTGGGGCAACAACAGTGTGCGCAACGTGGAGGTCACTGAGTTGAAGGAGACTGTGAATCCGCCAGGCAAAGATGCCCGGGAGGTGTGTGAGTCTGTGCTCAGGAGAGAGGGCTGGTGGTAGAGACACGTTTTATCAGCCGCCACCTTGTGCATAGCAGCCAATGGCATTTCACTCTTACAGGGGGCCCAGGGAGTGAGAAGAAGGCTATGGACAGAAACAGAAGAAAGGAGCATAAAAATAGAGTCCAAGACGGGGATTGAAGGTTTTAAGGAGCAGAAGTGATCAGAGTTGAGTTTCGAAAAGATTGTTCTGGCAAAAGAATGCAGAATGGACTGGAGAGGGAGAAGTCACAGGCATGGGACAGTCACCCAGGAGGGAGAATAGAGTCCCCCAGGCAGAGGAGCCTGGTGTCTGTGTCCAAGATGTCCTTTTGCCCTTCTCACAGGTTCACGCGAGGCTCACACGGGGCTGTGGCAATGACACACACATCCAAGTGGAAGACAGGACTGTCCCCTCTTTACAGAACGCCCTCTCCTTGAAGAGCAGAGGTGGCACACTGTCCACCTCTGTATTAAAACATGTCGAATTGGTAACCAACATTTAAAATTCTGCAGATATTGCATGGATTCTGATTCCTGGCTTCTCTTAGAAAAAGCCCAAGTCTTCCAACAGTCACCCTGCATTCTTGGCAGGAACTGAGTAGCATTTCTCTCTTTAGATGGGGCACTCCCTCTTTATCACAGTCCCCACCGCCCCCAGTGCCTCCTTGACACTGTTAGTTGCCATTCACCATCCCATGGAGCATGTATCTTCTTTCGCTGGGCCTGCTTTACTCATTCTCATTACCTGCTTGCATTTGTTTGTGACTCCTCTAGGGTGTGGGTACACAAGTGTCTTCATGTGAGGGCTTGATGGAAGTGCCCCCGGAGAACGATACCCCAAAATCATCTGCTTATTTTGCATGCACATCTTCTCGAGCCTCACCCTTCAATCTGAGCCACGGGCTCTTCAATCATTATATTTTGCATATTTTAAACAACCACAGTTTAAGAATTCTATTTTTCTTTCTTTCTTTTTTTTTTTTTTTTTTTTTGAGTTGGAGTCTTGCAATGTCACCCAGGCTGGAGTGCAGTGGCGTAATCTCAGCTCACTGCAACCTCCCCCTCCCAAGTTCACACAATTCTCCTGCCTCAGCCTCCTGAGTAGCTGGGATTACAGGCGCACACCGCCACACCTGGCTAATTTTTTGTATTTTTAGTAGAGATGAGGCTAACATAACCTCACACTATGTTAGCCAGACTAGCGATGGCCAAACTCCTGACCCTGTGATCTGCCTGCCTTGGCCTCCCCACACCCGGCCAAGAATTCTAATTTTTAAAAAACCTCACACATACAACAAAATATGTTATCAAGCACATTTAATTCACTAGCAACCACAAGACATTAATTGTGCCCCTAGGTTAGGTAGAAGGCCATAGAAATGAACTTGCCATCGCTTGGTCCAGTTGAAGAGTTTAGCTAGATAGTGCAAAGCCAGTGGCTTTAACAAATGCTACCGTTTGCCACTATTCTTTGTCAAGACTTTGTCAGTACTGACTCTTGAAATAAATTGGCCACTGAAGCTATTAGAAGACTGTAAATGGCCATTGCAACTGCCATTTCAAATTTCTGAAGACGTATTAGAAACGAAGAACCCACTGCCATCAGGGGAAAGAGGACCTGGGCAGATGGAAAGAAAAAATGAGAATGGAAGACATTTTTTCTCCCTTGGAAAGGCTTTCACCATGTAAATACTGCACGTGTTAGTAGCTTGATAACACTGGACATTATTCCAAAAGTAAGTAAAAACTTTTATTGTTCAGCTTTATAATAAACCAATGATTACTTGTGAATTTATTATAATAATAAAGCACTTCTATGAGGTTTTTAAAATTTTTTTGAAGTTAGGCATTGCTTTAGAAAACAATTGAAAACCACTTTTCTAAGAAAACGCAGTTTGTGGCAGCCCCAATTCCGGAGTTACTAGCTGGTGAGAGATGTGCTGCAGCGAGACCTCCCACCAGCAGGTGGCACCGCGCGCACTGCTCGCACCTTCCCTCAACACCCTTTCTCTCAGCAATGGCGGGTGATGGTGGAGCCGTCTCTTTGTAGGGGTGGCCATTCTAATGCCTGACCTCAGGTGCAGACCAGTGTTCCCACCGCGCGAGAGCCCTGACCTCTAGGAGAGTTAAAGAAAACAGTGATGTTTTCCGTGTGCCCTTCCGCGAGGATTCGGGAGGAGACCGCGGTGCAGAAGACGCAAGCCAGGGGAGAATTCGCGCCGGGCGACAGGCGGGGCGGCGGGCAGCCCCGGGGCGGCGGGGTCCTGGCGAGAAGCGAGCCGGCGGCCTGAGGAGGCGACTGACTGAGCAGCGCACCCGGGGAGCGAGGAAGCGCGGCGGAGTGAGTGGGCCCTGAGCTGACAGATACACAGCGCGGCTGGAACTGCAAGCGAGCCGACCGGCGAGTGAGGGGCGTAGCCATGATCACCTCGGCCGGTGAGTGCTGCCCCGAGCAAGCGCCGGGAGGGAGGAGCCGCCGCCGCGCCGGCTTTTAGCTGAGTCAGGGCCGGTGACTGGGCGCCTCCCGGCGGAGCGCCGGCCTGTGCAGCTCCTCACTGGCCAAGGCCCATCCCCGGGCCAGAGCCTGGGAGTCTGGTCTGGCCATTGCGTGCTCCTCTGGCTTGAGAGAATGAGCCGAGTCGACCGCTTCGGCATCCCGCCCCAACCACACCCCCGTGCCAGGACCCGAGGGGTTCCTGGGCCTTCCCCCGACCCCAAAAGGGTTTCCCTTTTTTTTCTGCCTCCCTTTCTGGGCCATGTGAGGTTGTCCAGCCCTAGTCCTTCCCCATAGGGGGTCGGGGTAGGATGGACCCCTGTGCCATTGAACAGCAAGACAGCCCCCGGGCTAGGCAGCCTAACTGCTACGTAAGTGCTTCTGGACGTGGCCGAGCCCCATTCTCCTTAGAATGAAACCTGAAATTAGGTTTCAGATGGGTCATTTCTGGATCTGATCCAAGGGTATTCATTCAAAGCACCCAGAGAACTTTTATGTTCGATGAAGACCCTGAAGATGCCTTGTTGATACCTTTCTACTGCGAGCCTCCTTACCCTTTCGAGATTATGTGCTCAGTTTATTGATTTTACATTCAAGAAAGAACGTATGGGTCTGCGGAGCAGGTTTCATACACAAACCATTGCATTGGTAGATTCTTGTAGTGACATTTGCAATGGAGTCAGTTACAGAGATCAAGTTTCAATTGGAGACGTAAGCTCTCTCTTACAAGTTGACTTGCATGTAGCTGTCCAGAGCTTTTTTCCCTTGCCTGTTTACATACCCTTTTCTTATTTTCTTACTCTGCTTAACCCACGAAAAAGTTTTTTGTTGTAAACAAACTGGTGAGCAGAAGACAGTATCTGTGTGATAAGGTGATCGAAACTTTTGTTTTTATGGGGATTGGTTAAGGAAATCAGTGGTGATACTGGGAGACATAGTAGTTATTTTCAAACATTTGAAGAGCTGTCGTTTGTACCTGGAATAAGACTTTTTGTCACTAAGGGATACAAGTGATCGCGAGATGAATTTTAGTTCAGTATTGGGAAGTTTTTCCAGTCAGAGCTTTGTAAAGATCAGATAAACTCTCAGTTTCTTGCCACCTCTAGGCCTCATTCTATTTCACATCCATCAGTTACCACTGTTTCTTCTAACTTGGCCCAAACCACCTTCATTCATCTCTTGTCTGGGTTACTGTGTCAGCCTTAAGGCTTTGTTTTTCGACAATTACCTCCATACAGTCCGTTTTTCTTGTGGAATGTGCTTTTAAAAACTTTAATCATCTAATACTTCTTTGCTTAAAATGCACCAGTGCTTCCATTGTGTTTAGAACAGCCGTATCAAACCCTTTGAGTTCGAGGACTTTTCTTATCTGTGGTGGCGTATATGAAAATTATACACAAACCTTTTTCTTTTTTCTTAGCTCATTAGCTATCATTAGTGTTAGTGTATTTTATGTGTGGCCCAAGACATTCTTCCATTGTGGCCCAGGGAAGCCAAAAGGTTGGACACCCCTGGCATAGAGTAAAATCCAGACTCTTAACCAAGGACCCCCATGATCTGATTCCTGCCTTGTCTGGTAGTACTGTCTTCTTCCCTCAATACGTCCTAATCACACTGGCCTTTTTGTTCCTTCATTATGTCGGTTTCTGTCCTATATCGGGGCCCTGGCACATTCTGTTGCTTTCTAGTCTTCTCTTCCTCAGGTTTTCCCTTAGCTTCTCAATCTTTAGTCTCAACTCAAATGTTATTCTTCCCTGATCACTCTATTAAAACACGCTGGCTCTGTCTCCATCACAGCTCTGTAATTGCCTTGTTTGTTTACTTGCCTGATTACTCTTTCTCTTCCTGGTAGAATTTTGAACAGCAAGTTTGTTTTCACAATTCTTAGAACACTGCTGAGAACATGGCAGAAATTCAAAAGTTTGTCTTGACTGAAGAGCTCAGTCAGCCAATCATAGCGGTTAATCAGTCCCTTGAGGTTTTAATGTAGAGGTTGAAAAAGCACTTGGTGACAATACAATAGACTAAGCCTCTTTAGGATGGCAAAACTAATAATTTTTGAGGTCATATCCTGGATTCTGTGATGATCGTATAGTGTATATTTATGACTGATTTAAGTTTATTGGATTGTCAACTTCTGCTCCAAGTCTTTTGTCACTTTGTTTTCTGTTCTATGGCTCATGTTGATTTAGAATTTGTCCCAGGTGCCAAACAGGCCAGTGTCTTGGTTCTGGTATGGATTAGGCAGTTTGTTCATTCATTTATTGACCAGGCATTTGCTAGGCACTAGCATACAGTGGTGAATAAGAGGTCAACATGTTCTATTCAAGAGGTTTGACTATGTAAGGGAGTGGAGAGATAGAGATCGGGGCTTACCGGTGGGAGACGTGAAATTGAGTGAGGTTTTTTGTTTTTGTTTTTTAAAACAAAATACAGACACATAAAGAAAAGTTGTACTAAAAAGCTTTAAAACAATAGTCCCCCACATATTCCCTATCCTGATCCCCAGAGGCAACTGTTCCCAACTTTTAAACTATGTCTTCTGGAACATACCTCCATATTTATAAATAACATCCAAATATTTCTGTCAATTGATTCAACAATTTTAGATGAGTAGCTGCTCAGTTCCTGTAATGGCTTTTAGCATCCTTAGGCCTTTCCCATCCTCTCCCCTCTCCAAAAGAGAGTTCTTTTTGTTTTTAAGATGGGAAATATTAATGTATGGAGCATAGATTATTTTTTTTAGTTCTGGTCCTTGGCCAGAGGCTGAGTTTCTAAGCCAGGACAACCATGTAACTAGTTAGTTATAAGTGAAACCAAACAAGAGAATATAAAAAGCCGTCTTCTTTTTTGGTAAAAGCCATTCAAATACAACATTCATTGAGGATAGGCAGGTAGCGGTTTTAGTATTAAGTGTTCTGTTATTTAAGATCTGTTCTACATTTAAAGCATTCTGACCTGTCATCTTACTCCATATCACTAGTTTGCAATTTTTTCTTTTTTGCTGAATGAATTTTGAAATTTATCTGTTCTCTATGCTGTCAATTCAGAATCTCAGTTCTGAACTTGTCCTACCAACCTAGAGTACCAAGAAGTTCTTTATATTTGCTTTTATGCTTTCGGAATAGGAGTATACTTTAGTTTTGCTAGGTAAATTTTGTATCTTTTCCTGTATGGCTCCCTAAAGACTGCTTAAGCTATTTGGCAAACCTATACTTGTCAGTTAGAAATGGCCACATTTGACTAAGTTGCCTTGACACTTTTTAATCAAATCACAGTTTCAACTCAGTGTTCTGGAATGATTTAAAAACCCACATGGAAAACATTTGAGAGACAGTGTGGTTTCCTTGGTGCTCTAAATACAATAAGTTCCCATATCATTTTTCCAGTAATCCCTTTGACCTTTGACTGTATTCGAAGGTGTGTTCTTTTGGAGTGGACAATTATTTCTTTTTCTCTCCTATGTTAGTAGTAATACCTTGAGGCTAAGAGAAGGCACATGGGGAATGCTGTGCTTGGGTAATTGAATTCAGCATGAGTATACTTGTTCATCATTTAATAAAACCCAGGTTACTTGTGATAGGAAAGAGGTGCCATAATATACACACCTTGAAATAATTGAAGTATTTTACCCTGTTGAGTTGATGACTAAATGCTCCCATTTTTGTAAATAATCTTATAACTATTGATGTATTTTGTATGAATAATTTTATTCTAAAATTGTACAGAAAGGTTTCCCATTTTAATCAGTAAATGAGGCCAATGGTTCTCAATCTATATTGAGCAAAAGAATCACAGTACTGTGCTCCATCCCCTTAATTTCTTACTCAGTAGATCTGGAGTGGGACCAAGAAATTTTATTTCTGACAGGTTCCCAGGCAATGCTAATGCTGTTAGCCCAGGGACCACACTTTGAAAACCATTGAATTAGGCGAATGATGTGATATATGTGGTGCCTTGAGGGTTTGATAATATAGTTAAGTCTTAAACTTGAAATATAAACCTTTACACTTTCAAAGAAAAATAATTATTCTCCTAGAGAAGTTACCCCTCAAAAACTTTTTTTTTTTTTGACTATCATATATTTTTGACCAAGTGTTAAAATTTCTACCTTAGTGAGAATGTTTCATAATCGTGTTACATCTCTTCTCTCATAGCTGGAATTATTTCTCTTCTGGATGAAGATGAACCACAGCTTAAGGTATGAACTAAAGGAAAAGTAACTAGGCTTAGTGTGAATACTGTGAAGCCTTTTGAGTTTAGTGGTATCTGTAAATCTTCTATCATTTAAAGTCACTATCCTACCTGGCTTGTACCCAGTTATTGTGACCTAGCCACAGTGGACGGTATTTTGGCAACAGCAGTTGCTTTTCCTTGAGTTTAACAAAACTAAGACAAATAAACCTCATTACAGCACTTGAATAATCCCCTAATTTCTTTCCTTTATTTATTTCCTTATTTATTTATTTAAGACAGAGTCTTGCTCTGTCACCCAGGCTGGAGTGCAGTGACGTGATCTTGACTCACTGCAGCCTCCACCTTCCGGGTTCAAGCAATTCTTCTGCCTCAGCCTCCCAAGTATCTGGGACTCCAGGCGCGCACCACCACACCTGGCTAATTTTTGTGTTTTTTTTTTTAGTAGATACAGGGTTTTTCCATGTTGGTCAGGCTAGTCTCAAACTCCTGACCTCAGGTAGTCTGCTCACCTATACCTCCCAAAGTGCTGGGATTATAGGCATGAGCCACCACACCAGGCTCTTTTTTCTTTTTTTGAGACAGAGTCTCCCATGGTCACCCAGGCTGGAGTTCAGTGGTATGATCACAGTTCATTGCAGCCTTAACCTCCTGTACTCAAAACAGTCCTCCCACCTTAGCCTCCCAAGTAGCTAGGACCATAGGCATGCACCACCACACTGAGCTCACTTTTCAATTTTTGTTGTGATGATGTCTCACTATGTTGTCCAGGCTGGTCTCAAACTGCTGCTCCTGGGTTCAAGCAATCCCATCACCTTGACCTCCCAAAGTACTGGGATTATGGGTTTGAGCCACCACACCTGCCCCTCCCTCTGCCCCAGTTTCTTTATCAACAGAAAGCACAAAAAGTTGTTCTTCTGTTTCACATATTTAAAGCTTTTCTATTTGGAATGTACTTGTAGTGGCTCTAGATACTTGATTCCTTTACATCTAAACCAGCAACTGGGAGTTAATTTTTATATTCAAAGAAGAAAAATGTTTGATGATTTAAAACAGAAAGGAAATGTGTAATCTCAAGAAAAAGTATAAGTTGGTAAATTTTTTATATTTGTTATAGAGTAAAAGTTTGAGTAAGTGTTACTGAGGATTTGACCATTGATTTGTTGAAAAATGTTTTTTAAGGAAGTGTAATAAATCTATCTTAAAATGGGATTTTGGTTTTATCTTTTACAGGAATTTGCACTACACAAATTGAATGCAGTTGTTAATGACTTCTGGGCAGAAATTTCCGAATCTGTAGACAAAATGTAAGAAATTATTTTTATAAATCAGAATAAGATGGATCAAATTTAATTGTGAATGTGGGTCTTGTGGCTTATTGATTCATTTAGAAATTTGATGTTAACTGAAATTTGTGGCTTGAATATTTAGAGTTGGGATTTTTAGGGAAAACCACAGTTTGAACTAGACCTGTACCTCCTAATTTCTTTCAGAGAGGTTTTATACGAAGATGAAGGTTTCCGGAGTCGACAGTTTGCAGCCTTAGTGGCATCTAAAGTATTTTATCACCTGGGGGCTTTTGAGGAGTCTCTGAATTATGCTCTTGGAGCAGGGGACCTCTTCAATGTCAATGATAACTCTGAATATGTGGAGACTATTATAGGTAATTATCAGCTGTCTGGTAAGGCTTTATCTTGTCAGCTTCTTTCTCGCTGTAGTGCACACAGCAGTTTTTTTCCTGAATTCGATGTTGCCAAATTTCATTTTAATTTGAAGTTCATAATCTTTCTATAATAATTTTATGCAGGCTGAATTTTTAGATCTGCCCTCCAACTGAGTGCTGGTTCTCAGCGGTTATGATTATCACCAGTCCAATGAACAGACTGTTAGATGAAGAGATTAAATCAGATTCTTATGAGTAACAAATGGTACCAGTTTATGTAGTTTTTTCGAATACAAGAAACCATTACTGAGTATCTGCGTTGTGCTAGGCACCATGCTAGTCACTCTCCATACCATGGTTTATTCTCCAGCTACCCCATAAGGAAGGTGCTAGCCGTTTTACAAATGAGACAACTTGGGTTTTGAGATGACAAAGACATGGTTATTAAATAGGAGGATAAAATTGAAAACCTGGGTTTACTCACTCCAAAACCCATACTGTCTACTTGTAACCTTTGTTTTCTTATTTGTTTTCTTATTTTTGAAGGGAGAGGGTAACACAGGCAAGGTTTTGAATTCTCTGACACATATTTCAACCAGAGTTTTAAAATTAAGCATTATGTAAGATTTTATACAAAGATTTTGTAGCGTAAAAAAATGCTTGAAAACTGATATAGTAAATGAAAGAAGGGACTGCATACCCTCAGACTGTCTTTATCAAACTTCGGATTCGTAGTAGAGAGCTGAAGGGCATGTTCTGTCAGGGATGTACAGTGTACATATTCACATAGCTGTTTAGTAGAAGATCTGTATTATTCACTTGAACCCTTACAAGGAGCAAGTTGGTATTCTCTTTCAGAAATTGGGAAATGGTATACAAGGGAGTTAACAGAGGTGCCTTCAACTGTCCCTGGGATTCTGTGTTCATGTTTTTAAAGTTTTTGCTGTGATGATATGAACATTTTGTAAGTTACTGTATTGTTGTTGGAGGCTCATTGAACTGGGCTGTCATCATCTGTGAATCCAGTGGGAAGAACTGATGGCTTAAAAGGATAGACCATATTATTTGAAACTAGAGTACTTTCTTCACTTTAAGCAGGAAATGGGAGGTATAATACGCTTATCTTTTTTATTTGATGGATTTTTTTTTTAAAACAGAGGCAGGATCTTACTGTGTTGACCAGGGTGGTCTCAAACTCCTGGCCCCAAGCAGTCCTCCTGCCTTAGCCTCCCAAAGTGTTGGAATTGCAGTCGTAAGCCACCATGCCCAGCCTTTTTTTTAGTTTTTGTTAATGAAAGTTTATATTTTTTACAACAGTGCTCTACAAATGCTTACAGTGCCACCGTTGTACAAATCGTGATTTTAAACTGGACTGTTGGTGTGAAGTGCTATGGCATGGTAGATGCCTTCCCTGTTTCTAAACACTGTATCATTTTACCTTTGGAAGGTGATTTTTGATCAGTAGACCAGTTTTGTCTGCATTTGTTTATTTAAAATGAGGTTCATCCTTCTCCTAGTTTTGTAGGGCACATTTTTTAAGATGTCAGTGAGGTTTGTGAGGGGGTATACAAAACAGAATTTGGAAAAGGCTTCCTAGGATTTTAATGAATATCATAAACAGTACCTCCAGAAAATCCAGGACCTGTAAATCTCCAGGTTATGACAAGACTTTAGCAGGAAATGAGGCTGAGTTTTAGTTATAACATAAACCTGGGATATGTTTGTGACATGAATGTGAACCTAGTGAATGAGAACATGAATCTCATTTGAAACCTGGGATGTACATTTGTTTCCCCTCAGTTATATAATCTAAGGAAAATTCTCCAAATGTTCTAATTTTGAGGTTCCTCTCCAAATTAGGACTAATATTTCCTCTCTTAACTACATCAAAAAGCTCACATTAGGACCTGATGGACATTTTGTACAACTGGAATTGTTTAAGGTCTGTTTTGTATTATAACTTCCACTGTGGGTTTTTGTTTTGTTTTGTTTCTAGTAGAATTTTTCTCTGTTTCCCAGGCTGGAGTACAGTGGTATGATCTCGGCTCGCTGCAACCTCCACCTCCCTGGTTCAAGCGATTCTCGTGCCTCAGCCTCCCAAGTAACTGGGATGACAGGTGCACTCCACCACAGCCAGCTAATTTTTGTATTTTTGGTAGAGATGGGGTTTTGCCGTGTTGGCCAGGCTGGTCTTGAACTCCTGGCCTCAAGTGATCCAACTGCCTCGGCTTCCCAAGGTGCTGGGATTACAGGGGTGAGCCACCAACCCAGCCCACTGTGTTCTGATTAACTGTGCTGAACCTTCATAGTTCTACCTGAATCTTGAATGTAGTATATTGCAATTTATGAAAGTCCTCTGCTTCCTGCAAAATATAGACCCATTTAACCTGGATCATCTAGTAGGCCAACAATCATTTATGCTAGTTCAAATTATTTTTATTTCTTGGGGCTATAGTTTGTAACTAATAAATCTTGCCCTCATTCCCTTACTTCTCTTTGAAAGAGACAAGCCGATGAATTATGGATAGGATAGCTAACGTATATGTCATTCCTCTTGGGTGACTATTTTGTCTTCCTTATGAAGGTGAAAGACTTAGGGAAATGTCCTTCTTTTGGTTATACCTAGAAAGTTTAAGGTGTGATTGCAAAGAAATATAACTAAATTGCAAACAAATGTTTCTCATCAGGTGTGCTATTGATATCCTTCAGTAGGTCACACCCTCCCCTGCATGCACCCAAATCGTTATGAAATATGGAAGCTAAATTGTGCACACTTTTGCATGAATTTTCAGATACCTTCTTAGGAGAAATAGGTTCCACATACCTCACATTGAGACAATAAATAGAGTCAGGAACCACATAATGACAGACTACATGGACAACAGATATCCCATAAGAGGACAATACCATATTTTCACTGTACCTTTTCTGTGCTTAGAAACAAATACTATTGCCTCTAGTGTTCAGTACAGCAAAATGCTATACAGGTTTGCGGCCTAGAAGCAATAGGCCATACCTTATAGCCTAGGCATGTAGTAGGTTATATACCATCTAGGTTTGTGTAAGTTCACTCCATGATGTTTGCACAATGATGAAATCACCTAAAGATGTATTTTCCGGAATGTATTATTGTCATTAAGCGACACAGGACTGTTTTTCAAAGGATCTGCTACAATTGCTGGAAAAGTTTTTGGAAATCTTTGGAATTGCCTTTTAAACCTGTGGTACATTTCAGGTCATTTCACTATTACTGTACAGAGACAATTCAGACATAGTTCTTACTCTCAGGTTGCTAATAGCTTCATTCATGGGAAGAAGTCTGATATACTACTATATGATAATTGCTATAATAGGCCTTTTAAAATATCTTTAGCAATGGCAAATGTTTGTTTTTTGAAAGTGAAACAGCAGCTATTTGTAGCCAATTATTTTGAATAACCAGTTTAATCGGGTAGAGTAACAGAATTTTGATCAAAATGAAGTAACAAGTAGAAATTTTAAAAATAAATAAATAAATAAGAAACAAGTTCCCATTGTATTGCTTAGGCTGGCCTTGAACTCCTGGGCTCATGAGATCCTCCTGCCTCAGCCTCCCAGGTAGCTGGGACTGTGGGTGAGCACCACCATACCTGGCAGATAGAAATGTTTTGACTAATGTCAGCTGGATTGGAATTAGTGTATAGTTCTCCAGTGTAAATATTATGAAGAGTACAATATTAATTCAAATGTATAAGTTCTAGCATTTCAAAATTTGTTTATTGCTTTATCATCATCCCATAAGTATATATGATTATAAATGCAGGCCTTGCCCTTTCTAATAGTTTAGCCCAACTTACAAGATAATCAGTTGTTTCATTTCTTCAACAGCAAAATGCATTGATCACTACACCAAACAATGTGTGGAAAATGCAGATTTGCCTGAAGGAGAAAAAAAACCAATTGACCAGAGATTGGAAGGCATTGTGAATAAAATGTTTCAGCGATGTCTAGATGATCACAAGTATAAACAGGCTATTGGCATCGCTCTGGAGACACGAAGACTAGATGTCTTTGAGAAGACCATACTGGAGTCGGTAGGTAGATGATGTCATTTTAAAGATTATTGTTCATAGGGAATCAGCAAAGCAGGTGTTCAAACTGGAACTCTCATAGGCAGTGAAAAGAAAATCTAGTTTAGAAATAAGGTGCTCTTTTGTCAAATATTTTATTTTCTTACTTATGTATGAACCTTGGTTGTGTTTTATGTCCATGGAGTGTCTGCTTTTATCTTACCACATAATCCATTGAGGCCTTCCATGGGAAGTTGTATTAACTATTCTGCCCTTTTTAGAAGACAATAAACTACTATTTTAATGTATTTATCAGGGTTAAAACTACCAGCTAGATTCCTGGTTTGTGGTGTACGCAATAATGAAGACAAATCACCAGCCAAAGTGGTTAGAAAGGCACAAAGCTGAGTTAAATGACATTGATCTGTAGGTGCACTTTGCCTCACCAGCTATTTCTCTCCATGAGCTAGCTCTCTGTACTCTAGCCATTTTGGTGTCTTATCTAGATGAATCCTGCTTCATTCCCCTTCTAAAAATATCTTTAACATTCCTTTTTTCTTTTTTGAGACGGAGTCTTGCTCTGTCACCCAGACTGGAGTGGAGTGGTGCAATCTTAGGTCACTGCGACTTCTGCCTTTGGGGTTCAAGCAGTCCTCCCATCTCAGCCTCTCAATAGCTGGAATTACGGGCATATGCCACCACACCCAACGCATTTTTGTATTTTTAGTAGGGATGGGGTTTCAGCATGTTGACGAGGCTGGTCTCAAACTCCTGACCTCCAGTGATCCAGCCGTAATCCCAAAGTGCTGGGATTACAGGCATGAGCCACCACACCCAGCTTCCATTCCTTTCTTTGCCTGCTTTATTTCTGCTCACAATTCAGATCTTAGCTCAACTATCACTTGTTTGCAAAACTAGGATTTTAATACCAATGTTCTCTTCAACCCCTACAGCAAAGACTAGGTCCAGTTCTGTGGTTAATCTTATGGAGCCCTATGTACTTTTTCATGGTGTTTATCCCTTGATAATTGTATTATTAGTTAATAGCTGTCTTTCCCACCAGATCATAAACTGTATCAGAAAAAGTATTTGTGCCTTTTTTACCACTGTATCCCCAAAACCTAAGTCAGTGTTTAGCATCAATTATACGATTGGTTTAAATGAGTGAATAAATGAATGGCCTAAAGTGATATAATGACCCCTATTCCCCTCTCAATTTCATTTTTGTGCAGTTGTAGCCCATCCTTGTCTTCATGTATATAAGATTAAAATTCTTGCCTTTATTTATTCAACAAATATTTTTTGAATTCTCACTGTTTGCCAGATATTCTAGGCATTGAAGATGTGCACATTGAAGATGTCCTTACTCATCCACAGTTTTGCTCTCTGTGGTTTCAGTTACCCGCAGTCAACTACAGACTGAAAATATTAAATAGAAAAATCCAGAAGTAAACAATTCATAAGTCTTAAACTGTGCACCATTTTGGCTAGCACAATGAAATCTCTCACCATCGCCTTCTACCCCTAATGGGATGTGAATCATCCCAGTAGATCCGTGCTGTATACACTGCCTGCCTGTTAGTCACTTTAGCAGCCACCTTGCTTATCAGATTGACTGTCACAGTATCACAGTACTTGTGTTCACATAATCCATATTCTACTCAGAATGGCCTCAAAGCACAATAATAGTGATTTTGGCAATTCAGATATGCTAAAAAGAAGCCTTAAACTGCTTCCTTTAATTGAAAAAGTGCAAGTTCCCAACTTAATAAGGAAAGAAAAAAAAATAATATGCTTAGCCTGCTAAGATATATGTAAGAATGAGTCTTCCATCCATAAAATTGTGAATAAGAAAACAGAAATTTGTGTATAATTTATATAGGGTTTGGTACTATTTGTGGTTTCAGGCATCCACTGGGGGTGAAACGTACTCCCCTCAGATAAAGGAGCACTACTGTAGTAGCAAACAAGACCAACAAAGTTCCTGCCCAAAGCAAACAGTTCATTGGCAAATCTAGAAGGAAACAAGCAGTCAAACAAATAAATATGTAAAATAAAAGAATGATAAATGTTTTTTAAAAAATAAAGCAGAGTAAGAAATGCATCCTACTTTGCATCCCACTGCACATCTATAGATGTAATTTAAGCTCTATAAAACCAATACCTACCCTTACTACTTGTGATATAACTCTGATATTTTTAAATTGTATTTTTAATTTTTTTAATTTGCTAATCACATTTTATTAAATTGATTTTATTACACAGTTGGAAGTCACAACTCACTGTTTGGGAAATACTCCTGTAGCTTTCAGTGTGCTAATTTATGTTGAAGGACTTTTACAGGGTGAAGTCTCAAATATTAGGGGTACTTTTAAGAATCAGCAAGTAAACACATATAGCCTGGATCAAAGTTTTCTCATAGGGAGAGCACCAGACAGATGTAACAGCACTCAACACTTGAGTCACTCAGAGCGGTGTTGTGTTTCCTGTCTAGCAAGTGAGTGTCGGCAGTAAGTCATGAGGGAGTCTAGTAGCGAGGTAAGAGGCAGAAAGACTTCAGCAGACACAATTTGAAAACATAGCTACTCAGTTTATGGACAGTTGTATATCTTTTTATAATAATTAACAGCATCACTTTATTATATTATGTTCATATAATGGTGAGTCTAAGTATCACTAAATGATATTTTTAATCCATTTTTTATGATGATGTAGAAATATGTAATTCTTCTAAGAGTTTCATCTAAAATCGTTTAAAATTCTTACGTTTTAAATTGTTTAAGAGGTTTAAATAATTGGCTTCCTAGATTGACTAAAGAAGCTAGATTAAAATAATTCAATTTCTAAGTAAACAATGTTCCAATAACCAGATAACATTATATCTTTAAATTATCTCTTTCAGAATGATGTCCCAGGAATGTTAGCTTATAGCCTTAAGCTCTGCATGTCTTTAATGCAAAATAAACAGTTTCGGAATAAAGTACTAAGAGTTCTAGTTAAAATCTACATGAACTTGGAGAAACCTGATTTCATCAATGTTTGTCAGGTAATGACATTACATGATATTTCATCACACTGCTGCACCCTGTGCTGTGCTGTGCTATGTTATACCACTTACTGTTCTGTTAGTTTATATTACTATAACGGCTTTATACATGTATCTCAATTGATCTTTACAACAGCCCCGTGAAGATAAGGTACGTGCTTTATTTTCCTTTTCATTAATAAGAAACTAAATCTTACAACACTAAAAAGCTATTTTGTTGTAACACCTTCTTTCTATGTATTCTTTTTTTCATTTTGAAAATCAATCATTTAAGGAAATTTTTAGAAGTAAAGAACATTTTTTAAAAAGCTAGAAGAAAAGATTAAAACAGTACCTATGCTATACTATGTCATTCTAAAGAGAATTCAAAGTGTATAAATTATATATGGTTTTATTACCCATACACACCAAAACATTTGGGTATCTTTTCTTTATCTCTGTATATGAATTTGCTTGCCCATTAAAAAAAAATTCAGATGGTACAGAAAATATGTAAAATGAAAAGTTAGTCTTCCCTTTCCCATCACTTGAGCTTTTTCCCAAAGGTAAGGCATAGGTGTTTGTCCCTACTTATTCATGCATATAGATATATTTCATTCTTTAATGATTATGTTGTATTTTATTCACTGGATGTATGCATGAGTTTACTTTTTAACAATTGCTATACTATATACATTTTTGTATTCTGCTTATGGCATAGCATTTTATTGCACATTCTGTTGTTTCCTCACTATAATGTGCTCCTGTGTATTTTCATCCTTGAGACTTTAGAAATTTAGATGAAAACAGTTTTTTACAATGCCTTCTAAAGCAAGTTTGAAACAGAAAATACTAGAAGAAAAAATATCCATGTTTAAATCACCCAAAGTCAACTTACTATTTTAACTTGATTTTTTACATCACCCAAAGTCAATTTAGTATTTAATAGTGTATTTCCTTACAGTTTTCTACATAGGTTTTTGGAGTTTTGTTGTTTCTAAATATTTTTTATAGTTTTTTTTAAAAACTCCCATGAAAAATAGTAGTTCCCTACCCTCTTCCTGCCTATATTTCAGTTTTATTCCTTAGAGGAAATTTTATTTTTTTCAGCCATCTTATTCCTTTTTAATTATTTTTAAAAACTTTATTATTCATTTTTAAAAGACTATCTTTTTGAGCAGATCATATATTCATGTGATTGAAAATTTAAAAAGAATTATGGGGTATACAATGAAGCCTTCCTATTATTTTGCTCCAGCTACCAAGTTCCCCTCTCTGCAGATAAGCAGTATCAATTATATATACCCTTTAACATTTTTCCATGTTCTAACTCTTCATAGACTCTTCTCTTTCTTGATTATTGTAGTCATTCAATGCATGTACTTTGCCTTACTTGATCTTTCTCCTATTGTTAACCACTTATTTTGTTTCTATTAATTCCTGTTCTTAATTTTTTTTTTTTTTTTTTTTTTTTTTAGTTGGGGTTTTTTTTTCACCCAGGCTGGAGAGAAGTGGTGCAGTCTCAGCTCACTGCAACCTCCACCTCCCAGGTTCAAGAGATTCTCCTGCCTCAGCCTCCCAAGTAACTGGGACTACAAGTGTGCGCCACCATGCCCAGCTAATTTTTGTATTTTTAGCAGAGACGGGCTTTCACCATGTTGGCCAGGATGGTTTTGATCTCGTAACCTCATGATCCTCCACCTCAGCCTCCCAAAGTGCTGGGATTACAGGCATGAGCCACTGCGCCCAGCCTCTTGCTCTTAATTTGTAATAACTTTGATTAATGTGTTTATTTTGAAGTCGAGTCACTTGCTGCCTAAGGGAACAAGAAAATTTAAATTGAGTTTCTAAAAGAAAAATTCTAACTTTATTAGATAAAGGTCATAAGAGTAGTAAGACAAATGCTTCAAAATGGTAATTTTAATGTCTTGTCCTGGCCTAGCACAACACAATATATGTTAAATGAATGAGTAACTTCCATAACATATGATAAGGCAGAAAATACAAATTAAGGAGCACTTAGGTGTAAGTTATGGATAAGATTTAAAGAAGCCAAGATTCATTCAGCAACTGATGTTGAACACTGCTGATTACCAAGTACAACATTAAGAGCTATAAATATAATTTGTATGAATTTTTTTATGGAAGACAGATGGCATGTTCAGAAAAATTTCATCTAGTGCTGAGTTTAGAAATAGAGTGCTAGATTGCCGTGCTTATATTGTAAGGTTTTCTGTAATGTTGACTTTGTCTCCTTAAGTACCTTGTAGGTAAAGTTTTTAATTATGATGTAATTGTTCTTTGTCTCCATTTCAGTGCTTAATTTTCTTAGATGATCCTCAGGCTGTGAGTGATATCTTAGAGAAACTGGTAAAGGAAGACAACCTCCTGATGGCATATCAGATTTGTTTTGATTTGTATGAAAGTGCTAGCCAGCAGTTTTTGTCATCTGTAATCCAGAATCTTCGAACTGTTGGCACTCCTATTGCTTCTGTGCCTGGATCCACCAATACCGGTACTGTTCCAGGATCAGAGAAAGACAGGTATGAGTATCTTTTTCTGCATGAAAACTAATTGAATAATCTTCATTTCATTTTGGCGACAGGTAGAATATTTATAGGGAGCATATTCTAAGAATAAATAAATTTTACCACTAGCTTTCATAGATTGTAAAGTCTTATTAGGCTATTGCTCTGTTTTGTACTGTGCTGGGTGTAGTAAGGAAAACGGAAGAAATTGACCCTTCTGGAAAGAAATAAAAGTGATTATCTGTTAGGGAAGGCCTACCAGACAACGTGTGTACTATGTAATCAAGTAAATTTAAAAATTCAGGTGGGTTAGCTGGGGGCTACTTTTTAGATATTTGGGTTAGATATATCTGAGTAGATATTTGGAAAGTAAAGAACATTCTCAGCTTTTTGTGCTTTTATTAGAACTAAATACACAAATTTCTATAGTATTAGAAATTTGCATTCTGTACAAATTGATACAGTATTAAAATTTTATTTTCTGTATTTTGCACATTTAGATCACTTACTAAAAACATTTTTACATCTTAATTATGCCTGTTTATTTTCCTTCTTAAGTTGTCTACACAGCACTAAGAGTCACTCTTCTGAAACCTAAATGATATATCACTTCCCTCTCAACCTCCAGTACCTTCCAAATATAATACATTTCACATAAAATGTATTTAAGTCCTGAAAGTAGCCCAGGAAGCTATACATGACCTGGTCTCTCCATACCTCTTACTTCATCTCTTTCTTCCTTACTTGCTGCCTTCAAATTCACTGGTCTTCTTGCTCGTCCTCAAGAATCTCGCTGTTGTTGCCCACTGAAAATATTCATGTCTTAGTAAGATTTCTTGAATTTTAGTTTTTATTATTTATTTTGTTCCCTTAAATATTTTTCTTCTTTGGGAACTTCCTGTTACAGGGATGTAAGCTATTCTTTACCCATCTTCTGTATTTGTCACCTTTGTCTGAATCTTTTCCTACTTCAACATTTTTTCTTTTGAGTAATAATTAAAATATACATATCCTAAGTATACAGTTAAATGAGTTTTGATAATATAAACACTTAGGTAAACAACACCTCTGTTATC
Source organism: Sapajus apella (assembly GCF_009761245.1). Classification (NCBI taxonomy): domain Eukaryota; kingdom Metazoa; phylum Chordata; class Mammalia; order Primates; family Cebidae; genus Sapajus; species Sapajus apella. The sequence goes on along the minus strand of NW_022436950.1, from coordinate 8,983,002 downwards.
ATCCCATAAACTTCCTTTGTGTCTTTTGTAGTCAGCCTTTTGCCCCCAAGGCTACCAATATTTTGATTACTATCACCATAGATTAGTTTTGCCAATTCTTGAACTTCATAAAAATGGGATTATAGAGCATATATTCTTTTGTTTTTGGTATTTCTCACTCAGAATAAGATTTGTGGTTAGGTGTGGTGGCTCACACCTGTAATCCTAGCACTTTCAGAAGGCTAAGAGTTTGAGGCCAGCCTGGGCAACATGGTGAAACCCCATCTCTGCCAAAAATACAAAAACTAGCTGGGCATGGTTGTGCTCACCTGTGGTCCCAGCTACTTGGGAGGCTGATGTGGGAGGATCACTAGAGCCCAGGAAGTTAGAACCATAATGAATTATGATTTCACCACTGCATTCCAGCCTAGGTAACAGAACGAAACCCTGTCTCAGGGAAAAAAAAAAAAAAACCGTGGTTAAAAAAAAATCTGTGATTTTGGGTGAATCAGTAACTGATTCCTTTCTGTTGCTGAGTAGCATTTAATTGTGTGAATGTGTCTCCGTTTATGTATCTATTCTGATGAATATTTGGATTGAATCTGCTTATTGGCTTAGGAGAACAAGGCTGCTGTGAACTCTTGTACAAGGCTTTTTGTAGACAGATGTTTTATTTCTCTGGGTAAAAACCTAGGAGAAGTTAAATGGTATGTTTAACTTGGTAAGAAATACCAGACCTTTTCATTATTATGATACCATTTCACTCTCTCACCAACAAGTCTGATCATTCCAGTCGTTCTGCATCTTTCCCAACGTTTGATAGTATCCATATTTTTAGTATTACTCCTTCCAGTTGTGGTCTCTGATGTTATCCATGTTTTTAGTGGCACTTCTTCTGTGGTGATTTTTTCTTTTTTTTCTTTTGTGTTTTAGAGATGAGGATCTTGCTGTGTTGCCCAGGCTAGAGTGCAGAGGCTATTCACGGGTTCTGTCATAATGCATTGCAGCCTTGAACCCCTGAACTCAAGTGATTATCCTGCCTCAGCCTCCCAAGTAGCAGGGACTAGGGGTGCATGCCACTACAGCCAGCTTTCATTGTGATTTTAATAGAAGTCATTTGTCAGATATGTGTGTAATGATTTTTTTTTTCCTAGTCTTTGGCTTGTTTTTTCATTTTCTTTTTTTTTTTTTTTTTTTTTTTTTTTTTTGAGACAGAATCTCGCTCTCGTTACCCAGGCTGGAGTGCAATGGTGCGATCTCGGCTCACCGCAACCTCTGCCTCCCAGGTTCAAGCGATTCTCCTGCCTCAGCCTCCCCAGTAGCTGGGATTACAGGCCTGTGCCACCACACCCAGCCAGTTTTTTGTATTTTTAGTAGAGACAGAGTTTCTCCGTGTTTGTCAGGCTGGTCTCGAGCTCCTGACCTCAGGTGATCCACCTGCGTCGGCCTCCCAAAGTGCTGAGATTACAGGCATGAGCCACCATGCCCGGCCGTCTTTTCATTTTCTTGGTGGTGTCTTTTTATGAACATAGGCTTTTATTTTTTATTAATCCAATTAATCAGGGATTCTGCTAAGAAGTTCTTTGCCATCCTCAGGGTTGCAAAAATATTCTGCTATGCTTTCTTCTAAAAACTATATGGTGTTAGGTGTTATATTTAGTTCTATGGGACATCTCAGTTTAACTTGTGTATATTACGAGACAGGAATACAGGGGTCTTTTTGCCCCATATGGATATCTGGTTGTTTCATCACCTTTTCTTTAAAAGAAAGTAAAAATCAGTGTTCATAGATTTTTTTTTTATTCTTTTCCATTGATCTACGTACATACCATGGAGATATTATAGATTCCAGACCACCACAATAAAGCAAATAATACAATAAAACAAGTCATGCAAAATTTTTTGGCTTCCCAATGCATATAAAGTTACATTTGTGGTGGCCTGTTAAGTGTACATAAGCATTATGTATAAAAGATAATGTATATATCCTAATTTTAAAATACTTCTTTGCTAAAAAACACAAATGATCATCTGAGCCTTGGGTATGCCTTAATCTTTTTGCTGGTGGAGGGTCTTGATGCTGATGGCTGCTGACTGATCAGGATGGTGGTTGCTGAAAACTGGGCAGGCTGTGACGATTTCTTTTTTTTAGTTATTATTTAATTACTTAATTTATTCTTTTTTATTTTTGAGAGACAAGGTCTTGCTCTTTTTCCCAGGCTAGAATGCAGTGATGAGATCATAGCTCACTGCAGATAATTTCTTAAGACCATAAAGTTTGTTACATTGGTTAACTCTTTCTGTGACAAAAGATTCCTTTGTAGCATGAAATGCTGTTTGATGGCATTCAACCCACAGTAGAACGTCTTTCAAAAGTGGAGTCAATTCCCTCTAACTCTGCTGTTACACACAAACTATTCCAAATCCAAATGTTGTCATTTCAGCAGTGTTGACAGCATCTTTAGGAATAGATTCCATCTCAAGAAACCACTTTCTTTGCTCCTCCTTAAGAAACAACTCCTCGTTGATGTTTTATCATGAGATTGCAGCAGTTCAATCACATCTTCAGACTTCACTTCTAATTCTAGTTCTCTTGCTATTTTCACCACATTTGCAATTCCTTCCTCCGCTAGCCTTGAACCCCTCAAAGTCATCTATAAGGGATGGAATCAACTTCTTCTGGACTCCTATTAATGTTGATATTTTTACCTCCTCTGTGAACTGTGAATGTTTCTTTTTTTTTTTTTTTTTTTGAGGCAGTCACACTTTGTCACCCAGGCTAGAGTACAGTGGTGCGATCTCAGCTCCTGGCTTACTGCAGCATCTGCCTCCCAGTTTCAACGGATTCTCGTGCCTTAGCCAACCGAGCTGGGATTACAGGCGTGTGCCACCACACCTGGCTAATTTTTGCACTTTTAGTAGAGACAGAGTTTCGAGACCAGGGTGCTCTCGAACTCCTGACCATACGTAATCACCCACCTCAGCCTTCCACAGGTGTAAGCCACTGCGCCCTGCCTGTGAGCCATGAATCTTCTTAATGGCATCTGGAATGGTGAATCCTTCCCAGAAGGTTTTCAATTTGCTTTGCCTGGATCCATCAGAGGAATCACTTTCTATGGCAGCTATAGTCTTAAGAAATGACTTATAATATGACTTGAAAGTAAAAATTACTCCTCGATCCATGGGCTGCAGAATGGATGTTGTGTTAGCAGGCACAAAAATAACATTAATCTCCTTGTACAACTCTATCAGAACCCATGGGGGACCAGGTCATTGTCTATGAGCAGTAATATTTTGAAAGGAATCTTTTTTTCTCAAGAGTGGGCTTCAGATAATTAGTATGCCACCTTGTAAACAGACATGCTGTCATCCAGGCTTTGTTGTTTCATTTATAGAGCGCGTAGAGCAGCTTTAGCGTAATTCTGAAATATGGGCCCTAGGATTTTCAGAATGATACATGAACATTGGCTTCAACTTAAAGTCACCCACTGCTTTAGCTTCTGACAAGAACAGCCTGTCCTCTGAAGCTGTGAAACCAGACATCGACTTCTCCTCTCTATCTGTGAAAGTCCTAGATGGCATCTTCTTGAAATAGAAGGCTATTTTGTCTACATAGAAAATCTGTGGTTTTAGTGTTAGCCACCTTCATCAATGGTCTTAACTAGATCTTCTGGGTAATTTGCTGCAGCTTCTATGTCAGCACTTGCTGCCTGTCCTTGCACCTCCATGTTACAGAGATGGCTTCTTTCCTCAAACTTCATAAACCCGGTTCTCTGCTGGCTTCAAACTGTTCTTCTGCAGCTTCCTCACCTCTCAGCCTTTGCAGAAATGAAGAGTTAAGGTGTTGCTCTGAGTTACGCTTTGACTTAACGGAAGGTTGTGGCTGCTTTGATCTCTCCAGAGCACTAAAATTTTTTCCTTATCAGTAATAAGGCTGTTTCACTTTCTTATCATTTGCATATCCATTGGAGTAGCACTGCTAATTTTCTCCAAAAACTTTTTCTTTGCATTTACGACTTGGCTATCTGTGTGATGCAGGAAGCCTACCTTTAGCCTATCTCAGCTTTTAATGTGTCTTATTCATTAAGCTTTGTCATTTTTGGTTTTTTATTTAAAGTGAGAAACGTGGGACTCTTTCTTACACTTAGGCACTCAGAGGCCATTGGAGGGTTATTAATTGGCCTAATTTGAATACTGTAGTGTCTCAGGGAATAGGAAGTTCCAAGGAAAGGGAGAGAGATGGGGGAATGGTCGGTGTGTGGAGCAATCAGACCACACACATTTATGGAGTTTGCTGTTTTATACGTGGTGTCCCAAAACAACTATGATCACTGATGTCAGATTACCATAACAGATACAATGGTAATGAAAAAGTCTGGAATATTGTGAGGATTACCAAAATGTGATAATTTAAAAGTTTTCCTCAAGGACCTAGAAACAGAAATTCCATTTGACCCAGCAGTCCCATTACTGTACCCAAAGGACTATAAATCATTCTACTATAAAGACACATGCACACATATGTTCATAGCAGCACTATTTACAATAGCAAAGACCTGGAACCAACCCAAATGCCCATCGACGATAGACTGGACAAGGAAAATGTGGCACATATACACCATAAAATGTGGCACATATACAGCCATAAAAAATGATGAGTTCGTGTCCTTTGTAGGGACATGGATGAATCTGGAAACCATCATTCTCAGCAAACTGACGCAAGAACAGAAAATCAAACACCTTATGTTCTCACTCATAGGCGGGTGTTGAACAATGTGAACACAGGGACACAGGGAGGGGAGCATCACACACTGGGATCTGTTGTGGGGGTGCCAAGGGAGGGATAGCGGGGGTGGTGGGGAGGTCGAGGAGGGACAACGTGGGGAGAAATGCCAGATGTAGGTGATGGGGGGATGGAGGCAGCAAACCACATTGCCATGTGTGTACCTATGCAACAGTCCTGCGTAATCTGCACATGTACCCCAGAACCCAAAGTACAATTTAAAAAAAATTTAAATGTTGTAAATATTGCAAAGATAACTAAAATGTAACACAGGCACAAAGTGATCACATACTGTTGGAAAAGTGGCTCCAATAGGCTTGCTTGAAGGGCAGTAAAACAAGGGTGTGCCTGTATTTGTTTCTGTTTACGTCACTACCTCTTTCCTTATTACTAAAATTGTGACAAGTCTTGCAATCAGATATTTTAAGACCTACAACTGATTCTTTTTTCTTTTCAAGATTCTTTAGGCTATTGTAGTTCATGCATTTTATAAGTTTGTGAGTGTTCTGATTGGGATTGTCTTTAATATCTTCAATTTGGGGCACATTGAAATCCTGAATATTGAATCTTATAATCTAGGAATATGGTGATCTTCTTCATTTACTTAGGTTTTTTATTTTTATTTTTCTCAGTAGTGTTTCGTAGATTTCAGTGCAGAGGTTTTACACATCCATCTTTTCTTAATTTTCTTAAATTCCTAAGTATAATTTGTTTTTTGTTGCTGTTGTGAAGTGATAGTATTTTTAAATTTCTATTTTTTTTGTTGGTAGTATATTGAAATGTAATTGATTTTTATATACTAACATTGAATCCTATAACCTTGATAAAATCATTGGTAGCTTTAGTAAATTTTTTAAAGTAGATCCTTTTATAGAATTTTCTTCATTGGCATCTTTGTCAGCTGCAATTAGAGACCATTTTACTCCTTCCTTTCTAATCTTTATACCTTTTCCCTCTCTTTTTTTCTATATTGGCTAGGATTCCCAATATATTATGGAAGTGGTAAGAGGTGGCATCCTTACTTTTTTCTCAATCTTAGGGGAGTAGCATTTATTTGTTTATTTATTTATTTTTGAGACAAAGTCTCAGTCTGTCACCCAGGCTGGAGTACAGTGGTACGATCTCAGCTCACTGCATCCTCTACCTCCTGGGTTCAAGTAGTTCTTCTGCCTCAGCCTCCTGAGTAGCTGGGACTACAGGCGCAGGCCACCACACCCAACTAATTTTTGTATTTTTAGTAGAGACAGTTTCACCATGTTGGCCTGGCTGGTCTTGAACTCCTGACCTCAGGTGATCCTCTTGTCTCAGCCTCCCAAAGCCCGGGGATTATAGGTGTGAGCTACCGCACCTGGCCTATTTATTTATTTTTGATTTAACAAGTTTTCTTTCTTCTTGCCTTCTCCTTTTCTTAAGGCTTATATGTTGTGTTTATTTGCCCACAAGTTTGTTGTGAGGTAATCTTCATTTCTGAAATGATTTTTTTCTCTTTTATTTCTGATTTTCCCTAGTTTTATCATGCTAATTTCTGAATTTTTGTAATTCTAATATGTAATATCCTTGTATATTTTAGATAATTTTCCTAATTTCTCTTAACTGTTTTGAAATAACTTTTTTCTTTTATGAGTTTTACTTTGATCCTTTTCTGTTGCTTAATTTTACTGAAATTATTTTTTGCAGCCTTTTCCAAAGAGAGACTTGTCTAGGATAGGTTTTCCAATTTTACAGTCCTTTAGAACTTCCTCTTCTGTTGCATTTGTGGAGTGCTATGCAAAATAGCCACTATTTTGCCCAGGCTAGAGTCCAGTGGTGTGATCATAGCTCACTGCAACCTTGAACTCCTAGGCTCAAGCAATCCTCCCACTTCAGCCTCCAGTGTAGCTGGGAATGCAGGCACACACCACTATACCTGGTTCATTATTTTAATTTTTTTTGTGGAGATAGGGGTTGTTGTTCCTGCCTTTTTAATTTGGCTTCTCTGCCCAGCATTTTTTATTCAGTATGGCTACAAGGGAGTTTTGGCTGAGTAGTTGAGGTCCCAACTCATTCCTTTCAAGCCCATTTTGTAGCTGGTGGTGGTTTTGCTCCACCTGACTGTGTTTTGTGAATGAAGGAGATATTTTGCCACCTATTCTTATTGTATTTGTTTTCCATGGTTTTGCTAACCTAGTTGCTTTGTATGTTTTTATTATTTGGAGGAAATATAGCAACTGGATTGCCTCCATCTTAGAGATATGTAGAATTTTTTCTAGTTCCTTAGTGATAATACTTAAGTAAACATTATTTTCTTGCAAAATATTCGATTTGGATATGGTTCAGATCTGTGGTATAAACAAATTGTACTTCTATTCAGACAAGATTATTGATTATTCTTTTCATTTCAGTGACTCGATGGAAACAGAAGAAAAGACAGGCAGTGCACTTGTAGGAAAGACACCAGAAGCAGTGAGTGTGCTTTTTTTTTTTTTTCTTTCGCGGCAGGGTCTTGATCTGTCACCCATGTTATAGTGCAGTGGCGCGGTCTCGGCTCATTACAACGTCTGCCTCCCAGGCTCAAGCTATCCTCCTACCTTAGCCTCCGAAGTAGATAGCTGGGACTGCAGGTGTGTACCACCACACCTAGCTAATTTTTGTATTTTTTGTAGAGATGGGGTTTGCTGTGTTGCCCAGGCTGGTCAAAAACTCCTGAAATCAAGCAATCCATTTGCCTTGGCCTCCCAGAGTGTTGGGATTACAGTTGTGAGCCACTGTGCCCAGAGTGTGTGCTTTTTGAAGTTGAGATTGTTATTTAATATGTATTTCCACAGTATATTGTAAATTCTTCCAAGTACATGTTAAATACCTGCTGTTATGAAAGTTCACTGTTAAGTTTGATACCAAAGTCATTTTATAAAAATGAATTTTTTGTAAAGATTAAAGTTTTAAAAATTGGACCAGAACAAACATTTAGAAGAAATCAAATCCTTAGATCCTTGCTTCAGGCAGAAGTTATTTCTGTCTGAAATAACTTCAAATTACTTGTCACAGGATGAGAAAAAGGTATGGTCTCTAGCAAATAGCAGCATATATAGGGGGTAGGTTAGTTGTTTTTGTTGTTTTTAATGTTTGTGGTGTATTGGAAGGGAAGCAGTGGTCTGTTGGGTGTAAATGCTTCCTGCATCAGGACTTTTCGTTTCTGATGCTCAGGTGTATAAAATTCAGCTTTCTTTACCTGGATGGAAAGTTGTGTTGGTGGCCTGGTAGTTCATAAGATCAAGGTTGGGCATAGTGGCTTGCACACGTAATCCCAGCACTTTGAGAGGCCGAGGTGGGTGGATCATCTGAGGTCAGGAGTTCCAAACTAGCCTGGCCAACATGGCAAAACCCAATCTCTTAAGAATACAAAAATTAGCAGAGCATAGTGGCGTGCACCTGTAATCCTGGCTACTCAGGAGAATCACTTGAGCTTAGGAGGTGGAGGTTGCAGTGAGCTAAGATCATGCCACTGCACTCCAGCTGGGGCAACAGAGAGAAACTCTGCCTAAAAAAAAAAAAAAAAAAAATCATATATATGTTGATTAAAGATATTTTCAGTTTTCTTAGTTTCAAGTAGGAGATTCCTCAATTAAAATATAATTGACTCATTTAATGATTTTCCTGCATGTCATCAGTAATTATTCTTTCCCAGTTTTTTTTAATATTAAAATATTTTATATTGAAAGCTAGCTGGGGATGAATTGTGTTCTTCCATCAAGCTAGTATCATATCTCAGTAGTATTTAATAAAGAAAGAAAGAAATTATTCTTCCCCTTAAAATGGACTGCTTGAATTTCATTGGTTTAGGGCTGATGAAATAAAACTGGGTTAGTAGATTACAATAATATCGTTTACGAGTTTTCATTTTGTTTGTTTGTTTTGGCAGAGTCCAGAGCCCAAGGACCAGACTTTGAAAATGATTAAAATTTTAAGTGGTGAAATGGCTATTGAGTTACATCTGCAGTTCTTAATACGAAACAATAATACAGACCTCATGATTCTAAAAAACACAAAGGTAAGAAATTATCTCTGATAGAGAATTTTAAAATATTTATTTGTTGAATGTAAGTAATTATTTCTTGTTGAATACTTTTTTGTATTTTATTTCCAATTAAGGAAAAAGTATTTAAGTTTTGAAAAAACAACAATCAGTGATCCTCTTGGAGTTGTTGGAAAGGAGAAAAATTAGCAATGATTGAGCTCCTGTTTTTATGCTTGTCTCTTAATGGGAAGCTTAGTTAACTCTTTTTTCCTTTTTAATGTATACATGGAGCAGTTAGACAAATAGCATAATCAGAATATTAATATAGGTTCTTGAGCCACTTGCTTCAGCCTACTTCAACTCTGTGGAGTGTACTTTCATTTCAATAAACCTGTGCTTGTCTTTCGTTACAAAAAAAAATTAATATAGTTTGTTTATATGTCCATATTTCCCACTGAACTGTGATCTTCTTGAGAGCAGCGATTCTTAACCTTGTTGCAACCTTCATTGAGATACTGATCTTAAAAATTATTAATACTAATTTTAATTTTTTAGCAAATGATATATTTGATTCAAAAATATTTTAATATAAAAAGATGTATAACATGAAAAATCTTCTTTCCCTCTTATTTACCCAATACCCCATTTCAAAGTCATTTTTTATAGCCATATATTATTGAATGATTAAACAGTTATTTGACTGATGCCTGTGTAATAATGCTTTTTGAAACTTTTAATACAGTTTTTGCAATGGCAAAAATATACAGAATCACATAGTCTCCATTCATGACAATTTGAAGCTAGTCTTTATAACATAGTCTCATTAAAAACAAAATTTGGCCGGGTACAGTGGCTTACACCTGTAATCCCAGCACTCTGGGAGGCTAAGGCAGGCGGATCAACTGAGGTCAGGAGTTCAAGACCAGCTCAGCCAACCAACATAGTGAAATCCTATCTCTACTTAAAATACAAATATTACCTTCCTTGAAAGAGTTGCGAAAAAAAAAAAAATACAAAAATTAGCCAGGGGTAGTGGTCATGCTTGTAGTCCCAGCTACTGGGAGACTGAGGCAGGAGAATCACTTGAACCCGGGAGGTAGAGGCTGCAGTGAGCTGAGATTGCGCTACTGCACTCCAGCCTGGGCAACTGAGCAACACTGTCTCAAAAAATAAAAAATAGACAAAATAATTTGGTAACTTTCAGAGGTACAGCAGTGCTCTTCAAGTTATCCCAGTACTTTTGAGATCTTGGGCACGATGCAGAAGAGAAATAGCAAGCTTAATTACTCAAACCAAATAATAGAAAATCTGCTGTCTAAATTCCCACCTAAAATCTGCCATTGAGCTCTGTTAAAACTGCAAATAAAACTTTGACTTGCTTGCTTTTATAAACTAGCTATTTAGTCTTTATAAAAGAAATACTCAAGGTCCATATTTTAAATCTTAGTTCAATTTGTTCATACTTTTACCACAAAATAGGACCTCTGTGTGTGTGAGGGTGTACATATATGAATACTTTGTCGATGATGAAACAATTCTGTATTTGTTGTTGTAGGATGCAGTACGGAATTCTGTATGTCATACAGCAACCGTTATAGCAAACTCTTTTATGCATTGTGGGACAACCAGTGACCAGTTTCTTAGGTAAATATGCTTGGTGATTTCTTCTTTGTTTAAAATCTTTTTTTTTTTTTTTTTTCTTTTTTTTTTTTTTTTTTTGAGACAGTCTTACTCTGTGTTCCAGCTTGAGGATAGTGATGCGATCTCAGCTCACTGCAACCTCCATCTCCCAGATTCAAGTGATTCTCCTGCCTCAGCCTCTTGAGTAGGGGGGATTGCAGGCACATGCCACCATGCCCGGCTAATTTTTGTATTTTTAGTAGAGACATGGTTTTGCCACGTTGGCCAGGCTGGTCTCGAACTCCTGACCTCAGGTAAAGTGCTAGGATCACAGGCGTGAGCCACCGTGCCCACCTAAAATCCTTTTTAACAGACGTTATGTTAATATTGTTATATAGATGTTGAGAATTTTCCTTGTTAACCAGTCCTTAATTCTAAATTATATTTTTGCTATTTTATGTATTTTTTATTGCCTATTCCTACTAATTTTAAGGTAAAATTAATTCCTTTTATTACTTGGCTTGATTATAGGCTCTTGAAGGAAATATATTAAGCTCTAAAAATTTAATATAATTTTTCTTTTATTTATAGAGGAATTACATGTCATGCATTTAAAAAATCCTTAAAATACTAAGAACAACTTAAGAGGTAAAATATAATCAGTAGTAACTTGAGATCCACAAAGTAATTTTAAAGGGTTCAAGGTAAAATTTTAATGCTTTTGGCCTTAGTGTTAAAAAGCTTTAAGGAATTCATTTGTTTTAATACTAACTAAAATGACTATATCTTCTATTCTTACAGAGATAATTTGGAGTGGTTGGCCAGAGCCACTAACTGGGCAAAATTTACTGCTACAGCCAGTTTGGGTGTAATTCATAAGGTAACATATATTGGTCATTGTAAACAGGCATCAGAAAAGAAGTAATTTTTCTGGTGTTAAGAAAAAATAAAAGTTTATTATAATTCATTAACAAGTACACTTTGTTAAGTCAGATAAGTCATCTAGCAGAAAAGCAGAAAAGGCTAAAAGTAAATAAGATACTAAAATATGTATATGTGTGTTTGTTTTTAATAAAAAGTAGAAATTTGTTTCCTATAAAAACTGTATAAATTATTGAAAGGATGAATTGAAATGTTATTGGCAGTCTGAGATGGATTTGGGCAAATGTTATAAAACAAAGGGAAAAACATTGAAGCATTTGTGATATTTTTTTTTTATAACCAGAGTGTAACAGAGTCTCTTAAAGGTTTGTCCTCGTGTTTGAGTGATACAGTTATATGGGAGAGAGCCCCACTACCTCCTTCTCTTTTAGCAAGTGAACATTTTGGGGGAAAGGCAGTAATCATAGAAAACATTTTGTCTTTTTTCTTCTCACTTTCTCTTTTTTCTTTTTGACATCTTTGTCATGGCTTACCTTTACAGGGTCATGAGAAAGAAGCATTACAGTTAATGGCAACATACCTTCCCAAGGACACTTCTCCAGGATCAGCCTATCAGGAAGGTGGAGGTCTCTATGCATTGGGTCTTATTCATGCCAATCATGGTGGTGATATAATTGACTATCTGCTTAATCAGCTTAAGAACGCCAGCAATGATGTAAGTATTAAAATGGAAAACTAAATTTCCAAAACTCAAGAATCTAGGATAACATATTTGCCAAATCATTTTAGTGACTGGAGATTTTTGTAGGATTTAGGAATACCCAAAACAACTATTATCTTGGATTTTTTTTTTTAAGATAATTTCATTTCCTTCTTGATAAGCTAAAATTGTGTTTCTCGTTCCTTTAAACCCTGTGTGTATTTGTAAAACATGTTGTATTCCCACACTTTCATCCTGAAATGTCACAACTACAGGTTACCTTAGTTATCATCTAATCTAGGCCCTAACATTTTACCAGAAATTAAGGCCTCAAGAAACTGCAGTCTCTCAAAAGTTAGAATGCTTGCTTGTTTTGATCTTTGATAATTTAAAATGTAAATCTTTTGGAAAAGCTTACTAAGTAGCCCTGTTCTTTTAAGGAACCTTAAAATACAATTTTAGACTGACTTCTATATTGGAGTGAGGGCCATCAGGAGAGCAATTAAGTGAGCCATAAAACCTTGTCCTTATGCATAAGTGAAAACATTGAAGCCAATAGGATGATCTTTCTCAATTAATAAGCCCCTTAGCCACAAATCGTGTGTGCAGGTACACACATCTTTACCTTTTTTCCTCTGGTCTCAGGTAAAAACTTTCTTATGAGATAGGGTTTATGGTTAACAAAAAAAAAACAGCAATAGACAGCCATTAGAAACCATTTCTAACTAACTTGAACAAGAAGTTTATTGGAAGTACCTTATATAATTAACAGAAAGACTGATGAATCAGCTCTCACAAAGGTTAAAGAGCCAGAGCAACACCACAGGTGCTAGGTAACAGGAACTAATGAAATAGTCTTTTCAGGACTCTACTGTCAGGATGAAGGAACTTGAAACATTTTTGGTCATTGAGTTATTCCACTTAAGAAAGATGAAAATTCCAGAGAAGGAGCATTGTATTGCTCTGGCTTGGGTCACACTTTGGCTAGGGGAAGGTGGGTGCTTCTTAAATGACAGCCCCACCAAGACTCTAACCAGTACAGGAGGAATATTACCAAAGGAATGTTGGAATACTGTCACCAGTAGAAGGATGCTGTGTATTCAGAAATGACAGATGACCACTAAAGTTTCCTTTTTCAAATGTATATATTTCAGATGTACTCTGACCTCATTTTCAGTCACTTTCTTAACAACCAACTTCCATTGGATACCTTTTTCTCCTCTGTCTTTAGCTTCTCACTCTGTACTGCCTCCTTTCCCTCAATCCATGAGCATACTCAGGTCTCATGTATCCTAAAATAAATTCTTTTCTTGACACATCTCCCTCTTAGTTGTTGTCAAGTCTTTTTCCTCCCCTTCTCATATAAACTTAATGAAAGGGAGTTGTCCTCTCTCTGTCCACTTCGTTTTCTCACGTTCATTTTGCAACTCACTATTTTTAATTTTTTATTATTTTTTGAGACAGTTTCTCGCTCTGTTGCTCAGGCTGGAGTGCAGTGGCATGATCATGGCTCACTGCAGCCTCAACTTCCTGGGCTCAAGCAATTCTCCCGCCTCAGCCTCCTGAGTAGCTGGGATCACAGGTGTGTACCACCATGCTCAGCTAATTTATTTTTATTTTTTTGTACAGACCAAGTCTCCCTGTGTTGCCCAGCCTGGTCCTGAATTTATGGGCTCAAGTGATCTTCCCACTTCAGCTTCCTAAAGTGCTGGGATTACAAGCATGAGCCACCAATCCCATCCTCAGCTCACTATTTTTTTGCATCAGCAAATATCATTCTATTAAAACTGAAATTGCTGGGCTGGGCACGGTGGCTCATACCTGTAATCTCAGAACTTTTGGAGGCCAAGGAGGGCAGATCACCTGAGGTCAGAAGTTCCAGACCAGCCTGGCCAACATGGTGAAACCCCATCTCTACTAAAAAAAAAAAAATTAGCCAGGCGTGGTGGTGGCCATCTGTAATCTCAGCTACTCAGGAGGCTGAGGCAGAAGAATCACTTGAACCCGGGAGGTAGAGGTTGCAATGAGCCAACATCATGCCATTGCACTCCAACCCGGATGACAGGAACAAAACTCAATCTCAAAAACTGAAATTACTGAGGCTACCACTGACCTTTTGATTACCAAATCCTTTGATCATTCTTACTGAGCCAACCTCTGCATATTTAATGTGAAACTATATTTTGAAATTAGGATAAACTCTTGGATGTTAAGTACGGTGTACCAAATCAGTGGAGTCTGGTTTTTCCCTAGATCGTTAGACACGGTGGCAGTCTGGGCCTTGGTTTGGCAGCCATGGGAACTGCACGTCAAGATGTTTATGATTTGCTAAAAACAAATCTTTATCAGGATGATGCTGTGACAGGTAAGCATTTCTTTCTAATGCTAATAAACTAAGTATTAATTAATGTTCCTGTAATTACATTAGTTTCCGCCTGTATTTTGTGGCCTCTTAAAATTCTGATGGATTTCTCTACTTGAAGAGGAAGTGAATTTTGCTCCATTTGTCAAAATTATCTTTTAGAAAGAAGCTTTATGATACATAGGCTTTCTAATATGGCATATCCTGTGTGTCCACTTGCATAACTGACTTTTGCAAATGGGAATTTATTAGAGTGATCTATTTGCTTCATACTGCTTGGTGGTAATGTCAAAAAAAAAAAATTATCTAAATATCTCCTTTGAAATCACTGTAGAATTTGATGGTACATTCTGTCTAGGTTTAAAAGAAAAACAACCCTAAATGTGTGAATGTGCTTCCATATAAAGTATCCTTTTTAGGCCGGGCGCGGTGGCTCAAGCCTGTAATCCCAGCACTTTGGGAGGCCGAGGCGGGTGGATCACGAGGTCAAGAGATCGAGACCATCCTGGTCAACATGGTGAAACCCCGTCTCTACTAAAAATACAAAAACTTAGCTGGGCATGGTGGTGTGTGCCTGTAATCCCAGCTACTCAGGAGGCTGAGGCAGGAGAATTGCCTGAACCCAGGAGGCAGAGGTTGCGGTGAGCCGAGATCGCGCTGTTGCACTCCAGCCTGGGTAACAAGAGCGAAACTCCGTCTCAAAAAAAAAAAAAAAAGTATCCTTTTTGTCAGATGGTTTTTTAAAATGCTATCGGAAGCTAATAGTTTTTTTGATGGTTTATATAAAAAAGTGCTATTTTCAGTTGGATGTTTTATTGACTTTAGAAACATAACTCTTCATTTGTTAACATTTTACTCTTTACTTGCTAGGGGAAGCAGCTGGCCTGGCCCTGGGTTTGGTTATGTTGGGCTCTAAAAATGCTCAGGCTATTGAGGACATGGTTGGTTATGCACAAGAAACTCAACATGAGAAGATTCTGCGTGGTCTTGCAGTTGGCATTGCATTAGTAATGTATGGGAGGATGGAAGAGGCTGATGCTCTCATTGAGTCTCTCTGTCGTGACAAGGTGAGATCACATACATCCCTCTCTGTCCATTTATCTCCAGCAAGAGAAGAAAAACACTTATCTTTGCTGGAAATTAACTCTTTTCCTGTCAGAACATGTAGGTACATTTGTTCATAAAACTTCTTGCAACGTACATAAAGCCTAATCGAAGTTAAGAAATAAAAACACTGATTAGAAGAGGTACATGGGAGTAATTTGAGGATTTTAAATTTTGCCATAGCTTCAGATCAGTGAAACTCATAAGCAGATTCAGGATAGTTCTTTAAGAATTCACGAGTTGATGTCTTTTAGAAATTATACTTTTGGGCCAGGCATGGTGGCTCACACCTGTAATCCTAGCATTTTGGGAGGCTGAGGCAGGTGGATCACTTGAGGTCAGGAGTTCAAAACCAGCACGGCCAACATGGTGAAACCTTGTCTCTACTAAACATACAAAAAAAAATTAGCCGGGCATGGTGGCGAGCACTTGTAATCCCAGCTACTTGGGAGGCTGAGGCACGAGAATCACTTGAGCCCGGGAGACAGAGATTGCATCGAGCCGGGATTGCAGCTGGGATCTGCCTGGGTGACAGAGCGAGACTCTATCTCAAAAAAAAAAAAAAGAAATAATATTTTGGGAATGATTTGATAGTCATTTAATAAGATACAAAGCTTACTTCATTATTCTTTTATCAAAAAAACAGTACCAATCTCTATACTTGTTTATTTGGGTGAGGTTTTTTTCCATTGCCTTCTGTTTTGTTTTTATAATGGTGTTGTATATGGTGGGTAGTTAGTGGCAGGTAATACTGTCCTCTATAATCTGATAAAAAGAACCACTTCTGGGCCGGGCGCGGTGGCTCAAGCCTGTAATCCCCGCACTTTGGGAGGCCAAGGCGGGTGGATCACGAGGTCAAGAGATCGAGACCATCCTGGTCAACAAGGTGAAACCCTGTCTCTACTAAAAAACTACAAAAAATTAGCTGGGCATGGTGGCACGTGCCTGTAATCCCAGCTACTCAGGAGGCTGAGGCAGGAGAATTGCGAACCCAGGAGGCGGAGGTTGCAGTGAGCCGAGATCGCGCCATTGCACTCCAACCTGGGTAACAAGAGCGAAACTCCGTCTCAAAAAAAAAAAAAAAGAACCACTTCTATAGCTTATTGATATTATTAATTAATTTGTTCAGTTGTCAGGCTCCATCTCTCTTCCCCTCAGCACTGGGGACTTTAAATAAGGTAAAAATACAGAATTAGAAGCCAACTTCCTTGCTTATTTCATAAAAGGAGTTTGACTGCCATAGGGCAGTGGCTATTGTTATTGACTTGAGTTTATTCTTCCTAGAATGTATGAAGCAGGGCAGACATATTGCATAGAATGTTGGGAATTAAGAGCAGCTACCTCCTTCTGTATTCATGTCTTTTATTGCCCCATTTATTTCAAAAACTACCAACGACAAAAGAGTTCGTGAGCTCATCATTTCCCACCTAAGACCAGCTTACTTGGTGGATGCCACTGTGCCTGTTAGGTAGACTGTAGAAGTTACTGTTTGAAATGATAAGTTGATAATTAATATTAAATTTATTTTTCTTAGGACCCAATTCTTCGAAGGTCTGGAATGTATACTGTAGCCATGGCTTATTGTGGCTCTGGTAACAACAAAGCAATTCGACGCCTGCTACATGTTGCTGTAAGTACTCTGACCTTTCTTGGGAATGGGGAGGATGGAAAAGCTTGCAGATGGACAGTGAGTGTCTAAGTGACTCCAGCATCCAAAGCACATGACCACCACCAGTGCCTTAGGTTGAGATTCTCATTTACTGGACACAACAGGCCATAACCTAGCACTAGATTCACTTAGCTTTTCAGAAGGATATGGGACAGGATGACAATTTAAATGGAAGTCCTTAAAGCCATTGAGGTGCAACTTCTAAAACCCTACTGCAAGGGGCACCCTCATTTGTAAGGGATGAGACCTTGTGAGTATGTGTGGCCACCCTAGGATAGAGAAATCCAGTGAAGAACAGGAACCATTTATTTCTTTTTAGTAAAGTTAGCTTCCACATACCCCTAATGGGTGCAGTGGCTTATTCCTGTAATCCCAGCTGCTCTAGAAAGTGAAGTGTTCAGTGAGCTATAATTATGCCACCAACTCTAGTCTGGGCAACAGGGCAAGACCCCATCTCTAAAAAACAAACAGCCCACCACCCCCACACCCCGGGACCTCTAAGGAACGTGATCTATTACAAGAGATGCGCTGTACAGGCAAGCCAATACCCATGTTTTCCAACTGGCTTTCTCCATTCTTAGTTCTCCTAATCCAAATGTAGTTATCAACAGTGAGTAATATTGCCTGGTCACACAGTGGACCTTCCACATGTCTTAATAGGTTTTTATCATCTTGGTGCTGGGAAAATGTCAAGGGCACCTTTCTATGCAGAAAGACTTACAACTATTATTAACTCCTTTTTCCCAGAGATTATATTTTCCACAATATTTAGTAGTAATTAATAAATTTTTTTAGCAGTGCAGTATGTAGTATGTTCTATATTTTGCAAAAGCTGTAATGCAGCTGAAATAGTCTTTTTTCTTTTTAGAGACTTAGAGACAGGTTTCAGCCTGGAGTACAGTGGCACAATCACAGGTCATTGCAGCCACAACCTACTGGACTCAAGTGATCCTCTTCCTATGTCAGCTTCCCAAGTAGCTAGAACTACAGGCATACACCACCATGCCTGCTTAATTTTTTAACTTTTTGTGGGACAGGGTCTCGCTTTGTTGCCTTTGTGGATCTCGAACTCCTGGGCTCAAGCAATCCTCCTGTTTTGACCTTTCCAAGTGCTGGGATTACAGGTGTGAACCATTGTGTCTGGCCAGTTTAAATACTCTTAAGAAGCAGCCCTGGGGCCAGGCATGGTGGCTCACGCCTGTAATTCCAACACTTTGGGAGGTGAAGGCAGGCAGATCACCTGAGGTTAGGAGTTCAAGACCAGCCTGGCCAACATGGTGAAACCCCATCTCCACAAAAAATACAAAAATTAGCCAGGCGTGGTGGGACACACCTGTAGCCCCAGCTACTTGGGAGGCTGAGGCAGGAGAATCACTTGAACCCAGGAGGCGGAGGTTGTAGTGAGCCGGGATCGTGCCACTGAACTCCAGCGTGGCTGACAGAGTAAACCCTGTCTCAAAAAAAAAAAAGAGAGAGAGAGAGAGAGAGAAGTAACCCTGCATCTTAAATTTTACCAAGCTCTGAAGACTTCTAAGCCCCTGAATTGAAATTTTCCATAACTTTTTCTAAAGTGGGGACAGAAGTTTATGCTTCAGAAATATATGTGGCCAGGTACAGTGGCTTATGCCTATAATCCCAGCACTTTGTGAAACCAAGGTGGGAGGATCTCTTGAGCCTCAGAAGTTTGAGACCAGACTGGGGCAACATAAGGAGACCCTGTCTCTATAAAAATAAAAATACATGTGTCTTTATTTTTTTAATGTGTTCATTTATTATATATGTTTAAAAATGTGCAACATAATGTTTTGATATACCTGTCAATAGTGAGGAGAAGGGCACTGATAAAATAATAATATATTACTGAAGTCTAATTTAGATTTGAATGATGCTGGCCTCTCATATCAGTTTGGTCTAGTGATAGACTGCATGGTATAATTTTAAACTTTTTCCCTAGGTAAGTGATGTTAATGATGATGTCAGGAGAGCAGCAGTAGAATCACTTGGGTTCATTCTATTCAGGTAATAACTTCTAACTTCTTATTCTACTTATATTCCATTTTTTTGAAATGTAGTTGTCACTACTGAAACTACCAAACATTAGTCATTAACTAAAGAAAAACTAAATACCTGAGGAATGTATCTGGGTTCAGAGTGAAGACCATTTAATAGTAAGATTAGTACTGTTCATCTGAAAAAGAACAGAATATATCACGGGACTCTGAACCTCTTTGAGAAGTAGTAAAATGATTTAATTGTTTTTGTTCATTTTTTGGTAGCATTCTGCTTATTCATTTAACTTTTTAAATTCAAATAATACATCCAGTATTCCTCTTCATGTATATTTGTAGTTCAAATGGACATTATCTCAGATTTGTAAAGTTTTTGAAGGTCTTTAATGAAAGTAAAAGGTAATAGGTTTTATTTAAATGCCAGAATGAAAATTTTTAAACATTATTTTTTACTTGTAGTCATGGAGGTGTCCTTGGCAGTATGGTATAGTTGTGTTTAAGAAGTCACACTCTAAACTCATCTGCTTGAGTTGACTCCTGACTCAGCTTCTTACTAGCTGAATGACTTTCAGCAAGTTACTCAACCTCAGTTTCTTCATCTTTGAAATGAGCATAATCATAATACCCATGAGAAGATGTTTTTGGCAAGTGAATTAATATACCTGATGCCCTTAGAGCAATGTCTGGCACTAGTAAGCACTAAATGTGCATTAATATGTTAATTGTAGTAGTTGTAGCTGTAGAGTTGGTGGTAGTATTAATAGATGTAGTAGTAGTTCTTCCAGTAGTTCATTACTGTCTACTTAGATTCTATCTCAGTTATCGGTGTTTCCCTTAGCAAAGATACAAGCATGCCTTGTTTTACTACACTTTGCTTTAGTAAGCTTTGCAGATACTGCACTTGTTTAAAAACCGAAGGTTTGTGACACTCTTGCGCCAAGCAAGTCTATCAAAATCATTTTTCTAACAGTGTGTGCTCACTTCATTTCTTTTTGTCACATATTGGTAATCCTCACAATATTCCAGACTTTTTCATTATATCTGTTATGGTAATCTGTCATCAGTGATCTTTGATGTTACCATTGTAGTTGTTTTGGGACGCCACAAACCACACCATATAAAACAGCAAACTCAGTGGATAAATGTATGTGTTCTGACTGCACCACACACCTGCTATTCCCCCATCTCTCTCCCTCTCCTTGCGACTCCCTATTCCCTGAGACACAACAATTTTGAAATTAGGCCAATTAATAACCCCAGTGGCCTGTGACTGCTTAAGTGAAAGAAAGAATCCTACATGTCTCACTTAAATCAAAAACTGAAAATAATAAAGCTTAGTGAAGAAGACATGTCAAAAGCTGAGATAGGCCAAAGGTCTCTTGCATCACACAAATAGCCAAATTGTGGATGCAGAGAAAAAGTTCTTGGAGAAAATTAACAGTGCTACTCCAGTGGACACACAAATGATAAGGAAGAGAAAACACCTGTCTTTACTATTAAGTGCAAGTGGATCATCAGATCTTTACCCCATTGTCTTCACATTGGGTTGGCGGAAGAGGAGAGGTTGGTCTTGCTGTCTCCATGGTGGCAGAGGTAGAGGAGGTACAAGGGGAGACAGGAGAGGTAGGTACACTCAGTGTAATTTTTTTGTGAAAAAAAATTTGCATATTAGTGGGCCCACAGAGTTCAAGCCCATGTTGTTCAAGGCTCGCTAGTATACAGATACTGCGTGTTAAAGCTTATTTGTCATGAAATTACACAGTAAAGAAAGGCTGGGTGCAGTGACTCATGCCTATAATCCCAGCACTTTGGGAGGCTGGCATGTGCTTGTGGATCATCTGAGGTGAGGAGTTCAAGACCAGCCTGGCTAACATGGTGAAGCCCCATTTCTACTAAAAATACAAAATATTAGACAGGCGTGGTGGAGCGCACCTGTAATCCCAGCTACTCCGGAGGCTGAGGCAGGAGAATTGCTTGAACCTAGGAGGTGGAGGTTGCAGTGAACCAAGATCGTGCCATTGCACTCCAGCTTGGGCAACAAGAGTGAAACTCCATCTCAAAAAAACAAAAGAATCCAAAAAAAATAAGAAATTACAAGCTAAATTTCTAAAGTGCATGTTAGATGAGTCATACCTCACGTCCTTCTAATCTTTTTAGAAGAGATTTTCTACCCCTGGTTCCCTGGGAGTGAAGCTTTGTTATAAAAATTGTATGAACATCCAACAGATAATTTCTTGAACATCCGTTATGAACTAGGTACAGGGTCTTCTCCATAATATCCCAGATAGGAAGTCATCCATTTACTACAAACTGTAAAATGTTATTTTCCTATTGTGGATGGAAATGTTGAATAAAACAGAACAAAACACAGGGCCGGGCGCGGTGGCTCAAGCCTGTAATCCCAGCACTTTGGGAGGCCGAGGCGGGTGGATCACAAGGTCAAGAGATCGAGACCATCCTGGTCAACACGGTGAAACCCCGTCTCTACTAAAAATACAAAAAAAAATTAGCTGGGCATGGTGGCGCGTGCCTGTAATCCCAGCTACTCAGGAGGCTGAGGCAGGAGAATTGCCTGAACCCAGGAGGCGGAGGTTGCGGTGAGCCGAGATCGCGCCATTGCACTCCAGCCTGGGTAACAAGAGCGAAACTCCGTCCCAAAAAAAAAAAGAACAAAACACAGACCCATATAGCGTGGTATTTCTTCTTACAGCAGTTTTCTTGAATACAATTGTTAATCAAATACTGGTCTTCACTGTGTTATCCTCTCTCGTTTCACTAACTTTTTCGTAAAGACACTAGACAATTTTGACTAAATCGTAATGACATAATATTTACCCACATCGATTCTGGCGCCTCTAAACACGTTATGTGACTTATTGGGTGTGATTGTTTCTTATGTTACACTTTTCATAGAAGTGTCAGGTGTTCTTTGAGGCCTCTTCTGAGATCTGACAAAACCTGTGTATATTAAGCTATTCTGCATTTTTTCAAAAGATCTGCCACAGACTCCACATTTTTAACTTCTTGAACTCTATCTCTTCTCTTTTAAAATATTGGAATTTAATATTTTAATATTTAATTTTCATTTATTTTATAAATGTCTTTTTATAAATGAAAATTAAATTTAATTAAATTCCAGTATTTAATTTTAAATATTGGAATACTTTGTCATTCTTTTTGTACTTTGCCATTTTCTGTTTTTCTTCAAAAATTTGGTTCTGTAATTACATACACAAATTTGTTCTATTTCTAGGAGGTGATTCATTTTGCTTTGAGACTGGAACTCATCTAAAGTAACTACACTCCTGTTTTGCATTTTGATCAGCCTTTCTGTCTGTCTTTCTAAAAATTATTCTCCCTGAGAGAAAAGTTGGAAGCAAAACAAAATTTAATTAGCTCTATTTCCTTCCTGTCATCTTTGGCATATCATGTAGCCAAGCTGTGACCCTAACCTTTCCCTATTCTAAGCTCTAGAGTTTAGACACGATTGAAAAATGGAAAAATGGTTTGTCATGGACATCCAGAGTGGGTTCTTTTTGTGAATTCTTATTAGAGAGCTAGATAATTTTAGTATGGAAAGGTATACCCTTAGTATCTCTTGGGTTATATAAAGCATCCTACTCACATTTGACTTACGTTGTTTTGTTTCTTGTCAGTTGTTAATTTTTCTTGTCAGTGACTTTATATTTTATAACAATATAAATCAGTGGCTTAGTGTTTATATTCTGCCATATAGGAAATTGATGGACATATAAAACTGTTTTTCTTCCATTTTTAACCTGACCGTGCGTTGCTGTCTAACAAAATTCACATCTGCCATTTTATTTCCTGTAGCTCACACACGTTAACTTCCCAGTTTCAGCAGCAGATGTCTCCCATGAGCTGTTTAGGTTTTGCTGAGCTCTTTACTACATAGGATAGTCACATCCAACTAGTGAGTTATTTAAGTGTTTTCTACTTCTAAGTGACCATTCTTAGTTCTCTTTTCATAAAATGAATCTTTAAGAAGTAGGAACTGGAAAAAAATTGTTTACATTTTGTCTAAAACTTATTTTATAAATGAAAATTAATCGACTTATTTAAGGAGCCGGAGTTAAAATCCTCTGTAAGTTCTCTAAGTCTTAGTTTACTGTCATTTCCCTAGAGTGAGAATTTTTTAAAGTAGAAGAAACCAAAGTTCTCATTTTTTTTAAGATAAGGAAATTGAATTCCAAAATGTTTAACAAAACTTCCCACTGTCATAAAGCTAAATGATAGAACTGAGATTCTAAACAGGTCTCATGATAGACCAGTGCTTTCTCCACTATGCCAGAAAGAGCACCGTCTTTCTGAGTGGCTCTGATAGAACAGCTTTATTCTCAAATTTCCTCATTAACTTTAATATTTGAAAAGTGTCTGTACTATCTCCTAAGACTAGTACATGTTTTCTGAAGTGATATCATTTACTATCTTAGCATGCCCTCCATCTTTTTTCCTCACTTTGATTTCCCTTTTAAAATGAATTTGTGGACACTTGGTCTTGTACCATGTTTTAAGGGTTTATTTCTTCATAATTTTTAAAAACTTCTTTTTAGGTATACTTATTAGCTATGAATACTAAAAAGATGTTAGTAAACACATATTTGTACTTCAGCAACTAAGATAAAATTGTCTTTGTGTAAAATTATCATGTATATAATCTCCTTTATTCGTAGGATAGTCCAGGGCGTTACAGTATTTCACTTCTTCCTTCTGATATTTGTGGATTGTCATTTGTTCATAATGCTTACAGTAAAAGTAATTTGATAACTATTCTTGCCTAATTGAAATGAACATAGTACATTAATTTTTTATCTAAATAAATGTTCTCTAGTGGAACATCTAATAAATAAGTGATGGGCCCATGGTTAGTACTTTCGTTAGCAGATTTTATTATTATAATAACTCTGTACAGTGCTGTTCATGGTATTGACTTCTTAAAACTCATTTGGAAGTGAGTAGAATCTGAATTATTTTTAACTTGACACTGGAAAGGAAAATGAAGAAAGTCAAAAGAATTAGTCTTTATATACCTTCAAATTAAGTTGCTATAATGAACAAATTGATAATCTGATAATGGACATTTCTTAAAATTAGTCTTGGTGGTCCATTGGAAGTTGCTACGAGTTAAGCTGTTATAATATGAAATTAAATGTTTCTCAGTGTATATATTCATATGATTTTAGATAGGGATCTTGCAAGATGAACAACAGATTCTTGGTGCAGCTACTGTTTTTGTTTGTTTTTGTTTTTGTTTTTGTTTTTTTTTGAGACAGAGTTTTGCTCTTGTTACCCAGGCTGGAGTGCAATGGCGCAATCTCGGCTCACCGCAACCTCCGCCTCCTGGGTTCAAGCAATTCTCCTGCCTCAGCCTCCCGAGTAGCTGGGACTACAGACACACGCCACATGCCCAGCTAATTTTTGTATTTTTAGAGATGAGGTTTCATCATGTTGACCAGGATGGTCTCGATCTCTTGACCTCGTGATCCACCCGCCTCAGCCTCCCAAAGTGCTGGGATTATAGGCGTGGGCCACCGCACCTGGCCGATGCAGCTATTCTTTAGACCACACAAAGTAATACCTTGAATATAAAAATGTTACATCATCATTGACCCTTATAATTTGAAGAAACCCCCATAGTCAGCCAATTACCACTAAATGCATGATCATCTTTACAACATCCCCATTCACAATTCTATATAAATTTGATACATATTTTCTGTATGATATTCTCTGTTTTTGCCCCAGTATCTTTGTGTTTCTCTCTTTGTGCTGTGACTTTTCTTCACTTTATTTTTGTCATTTTCATTTTTTTCCTACGTCTTTGTTTTCTTCTTTCCTTTAATTGGCAGTAACATGGAATCAAATGAAAGGTTTTTTTTTTTTTTTTTTCCAAAGTTATTCTAAATACCTATAATCTGTTTCTTTTCTTCTGAGGTAATAATATTAACTAGAGTTCTTTTGTTACATAAGTATATTTAACTGCTGAGATTTTTTTTCAAATGATACATCTCTTTATTCATAAAATGAAAATACCAGTTCTGTATCTTTGTGGCTTTGTTGTGCTTTTCAAAAATAGTCGATAGTCGAGTTATGTTTCACTTTCTAGAATATTCTGGAAATAGTAGCGTGTTCTCGTTAACTATAGAAAGATCTCTGAGTTAATTGTAAGCAAGCGCTAGGTGTGGTGACTCACACCTGTAATCCCAGTACTTTGGGAGGCCAAGACAGGCAGTTAGCTTGAGGCCAGTAGTTGGAGACCAGGCTGACCTGGTCTCTACTAAAAATACAAAACTTAGCCGGGTGTGGTGACAGGTGCCTGTAATCTTAGCTACTTGGGAGGCTGAGGCATGAGAATAGCTTGAACCCAGGAGGTGGAGGTTGCAGTGACCCAAGATCACGCCACTGCACTCCATCCTGGGTAACAGAGTAAGAATCCGATCTCAAAAAAAAAAAAAAAAAAAATTGTAAGCAAGGAAATTTTTCTTAAGGATTTGACACTAAATAGTTTATAGGTACTGTGGCTAATTCTGTAGGTGTGCATATGTTTAGGTGCACAAATTTGGAGGCAATACAAAGCATGTGGGAAGATAATTCTTTTGATCTAGATTGTTGTCTATAGGTAGAGCTTTGGCAATGTGATTGCCTGCCAACTCTTGTATATAGATTTCCTGAAACAATTATGTATGCCTTCAGATGCATAAAATACAGAATTCGGAATACCATCATTGTGATAACTGAAAACTTAATCTCACATACCTTGGGAAGACTATAAATCTTAAAATACACCAAGTTTGTCAGAGATCAGAACCAAAAACCAAAATAGAAAATGATTTTTTAAGGAATGTAAATTATTTTGCCTCTTATGTGAGATAACCACCCCTATACTGCTGAAAAATCTTACACTAATAATGAAACGTGCCTAAAGGTTTGATGGTTTAGGAATTAAATTTGTACGATGTACTCTTCCTAGCAGATTATATATAGCCAGTAAGGAATCATAACAGATCAGGACTTATGTATTAGAGCCATATTCTAGCTAAGGATTCTGCTGCTGTGAGAATATATGCCTCGTTCACTTAACGCTAAGATTCTTCGTAGCCAATACATTTATTGAGGTAATTATCCTAAAATGAGTTGCCTGCAGAAGGACAGCAATAGAGTTATAGGTTGAGGCACAAGTATTGGTGAACCTGAAAAGGAATAGCTAAGGTATGAACTATGTTCACTGCAGACTCTGTAGCCTAAATTTGCACTTACAGCAGGAGCATTAAAATATATATCAAAAGTAGATTGAATTTTCTACCATTTACTTAGTGCCTACTATGTACTCATCCTCATAAGAATTGTATAAAATGTATATGAAAATACTGGGGCTTGAAGAAATTAAGTATTTTTTCTAAATGTAATCAGCTGTCTGGTAAGTGGCACAGGTTGAACTCATTCTCAGGTCTAACTGTGCAAAATAAATACTGAAAGGGTGAACAAAAAATTTTGTGGTGGAAGTTCACTTGAGTCACTGAACAAGCATAGATGGGCAGGCATGATCTTACTTACAGTTTGTATCCCTGATTAAGGTCCCATGCTTGTGCGTGTTAATTAATATCTTTAAGGACGATAATATGATTCAGGTACCCAAGAGCTATTTTATTTGCTTTTTCCTCCTTCTCCAGTAGACCTACCTGTGCTGAGTAGATGCCCAATATCAGCCTTTTAACAGTTCCAAGTTCCTTTTATTTTGTGTGATATCCAGCTACTATCCTCTCTATCCCTTCCATCAAGACAGTTTCCTGATCAAAGGAAAATTATGACTACATTCAACTAAATCAGACTATAAATGGCAATCTTAACTCACCTCCTGGTGTGATCACTGTTTTGTGCGCTTATTTTTAGCTCTGTGTTCCTTTTGTTCTGTCCCATGCTTTACGCTTTTAAGGCCTGGAAGGCAAGGCTAATGTTTTGTTTTATTTCATTCTTAGCACAACTTTGCATATAATTAGGAACTGAATAAATTTTATGATGATAGTTTTTTTTTTAAAGCCTGTAATTTATTGATTTGATTTTATTTCATTTGAATACCTTAACATTTAACCAGAGTGCTGGATTGTTTTCATTTGTAGCTATATAAAATTATTTTCCTCATGGAATAATCTTGTCTGAATGAGGAAAACTGGATATTCTCAATACTTAACTCTTAGGTTAAAGAGATGATTTGATATATGACATAAAATTCTTTATATAATATATTCTTGGTGCGTTTACATCTCATTTATCATCTTACTCATCGTGTTTGATGACAGCTGTGCCAGTTCTGCTATACATAACTAACTTGCTCCTCAGTTTTGTCACCTTCATTTTCAGTGAGGAGAAGTGTATCTAATAGTATGATTGATGAAGACTGAATGGTTGAACTTCGGAGCCTCATTGGACTCTGGTACATGGCAGGATTAATCCCATTTCGAATTCCATGTTTCTTAAAAAACTTAGAGTTCTCTGCCATTGGATTCTGGAAGTAGATTTTACCAGAGTGTTTTCTAAGAGCTTTTACTGATTTTGTGGCTCGGTAATTGCAGGTGATGTATCGGCCAAACGCATCCCGAAATGTCTTGTTGAAGAGGGTGTAGACCAAAGGATTCACTCCTGAGGAAACATAGCCTATCCACACAAATATCTCTAGGAGCATTTGGAGAGTAGTTTGGTTACAGGAATCACATAAAACTAAAGTTACATTTGTAATAAAGAAGGGACACCACATAAGCAAAAAGAGGAAAAACACAATCCCTAGGACTTTTGAGGCTCTCTTTTCATTGGAAATGGTCTGCACTGACTTTTTTCCAATTGTAGACATTCTTCGCATAAGAATTTCATCACTTGAGTTGGGCAGAGCCTTGTCCTTCCGAGAACCATCCAACATTGCCACCTTTTCAGGTGATGAGCAAGGTGTTTCATCCCTTTGGAAAACTGTAGACACGGTCAACCATGTTAGGCGTTGAGGTGGCTTGTTTTTGACCAAGTAAGCTTTCTTCTGTAAAGCATGGATAGTGAGAAAGTAGGTGACAATCATAATCGCAAGAGGTGTAAAGAAGGCAGCCAGTGAGCCAAAGAGCATGAAATTGCCAAAACGTTCCTTTGTCAGCACACAAGTGATATTGTTTGGGTTATCCACATCAGTCTCTATCCCTTTAATAGGGACAGGAATGGCAATGCCTAAGGAAGAGGAAAACAGGATAAACGAAGTCATTTTTATGACCTGTATGCACTCTTAAGATTAGATCCTTTTAGATTCATCCTTAAAACTTTATACTTGTTAGTGCATTGTAATACCTGGGACCCACAATGCAGGATTTGTCAAAGCATTCATCAGTGAAGATTTCACAAACAGAACCTAAGCCCCCCCAAAGCTGTAGTATATCCATGATATGGTGGAGAATGTCTTCATTTATTCTACATTTCTCATAATCTATTTTTGTTTTTTAAGCTATCTCAGATTAAGGAAGAGAAATTCAGAAGAGAAACTGCTTTTTTCTTAATATCCAGTGTAGTTGATCTAGAGGGACTTCAGAGTACATTTATTCAGTATCTTTATTTTATCTTTGAGGTTACAGTTTCATTTAACAGTTTTACCTTTTGGTATGTGTGAATGTCTTTTAATCCTTTCATCTAACTTCTTAGGGAAAACTAAGTTTATTTAAAGTACTACTTAAAAATTTGAGTGTGTGTGAATCGTGATGTAGAAGCCTGGGCACAGTGGCTCACGCCTGTAATCCCAGCACTTTGGGAGGCCATGGAGGGTAGATCCCTTGAGGTCAGGAGTTTGAGACTAGCCTGGCTAACATGGCGAAACCCCATCTCTACTAAAAATACAACGAAAATTAGCCAGGCATGGTGGCACATGCCTGTAGTCCCAGCTACTTGGGAGGCTAAGGTGAAAATCACCGGAACCCTGGAGGCCAACGTTGCAGTGAGCTGAGATCACACGGCTGTCCTCCACGCTTAGCAACAGAGTGAGACTGTCTCAAAAAAAAAAAGAATTCTTCTAGGACATAGGAAAGAAATATACGTCATGTTAATTTTCTGATCTTTAAATAGCATGAAGTATCTAAATATAATGTTGCTTAGTGAAGTAGTTTATTAGAAGGACAAATAATACAAGTGTTAACTTGAATCCTTTTCCTTTGAAACAGCAGATAATTTTTAAATGTCTGAATTAATTGATCTTTAGAAACCTCTGGAATCCTTGTGTTGTTTTATGAATCACAGAGTACCCCTCCTCTACACACCCTTTTTATGGTAGCTGAAGAGCCATTGACAATAACATGTTCCTCAAACCCTTCCTAACAGAGGTCATTACTTTCTCTACTTTTCCTCATGTACACCACCAGAAAGAGGATTCTGTATACTTGTTCTGCACCAGGGGTCATTATACTACAGTTTGACAGTCATTGGCCCACATTCTATTTTTGTAAAAGTTTTATTGGCACACTGCCACTCCCATTTGTTAATAACGTATTGTCTGTGGCTACTTTTGTTCTGCTGCAGCAGACTGGAGAAGCTGTGACAGAAACCATATATGCCCTGCAAGCCCAAAATATTTCCTGTCTTACCCTTCATAGAAAAAGTTTGCTGACCCCTGCTTTACCCTGTTACTTTCAGATCATCATCCCACTGTTTCTTTCTCCCCCAAAACACTTGGTTTTGAAGTTTTTCTACTTATACTGTCCTCTCCATCCTGCTCTTCTGTTAACCTCCACACATTTGTTCATCTCTATTAGTGGCTTCAGTACCTGCTATAGTCTTCTCTCTACTGCTCCAGTGCCAGCATCTTCCACAACTTCATCCTATTGATGACTAAGACCTTAATTTTATATTTCTTGAACTCTTTGACTCTTAATTATTATTGTTTGCACTAAAGCCATCCACAGGTCTACTTAAAATAATCCCATATCTAAGATTATGAACTCTAATACTTCCCTTCCTTGTCCTGCTGCCTTTCACTCCTAGAGAACTTCTGTTTACTGTTTTTACCTCTAATTCATTCATTCGTCTCAATTTTCACATTCTATTAATTTCTCCCCATCAAGGCTCACATTACCTTCCTATCCAGCTTGCTGGTCAATAACTGTAGAAGTTGTCACTGGTACTTTTTATGCGCTTACCATGTTATATTATTATACTTTCTGTTGCCCAGTATTACCTAGGATAACTGTAAATCCAAAAGAAGAGAGTGAGCTCTCTTCAGCACTGTGTAGAATTTCAAAACTGAACTTATTGTCATCTGCATTTTCATTTTTTCAAAGTCACTAATTTGTGATTGGTTCTACAAGACAAAGTGCAATGAAGTGAAGGAGCATTGATCTTGGCCTTGGTGCTGAAAAGCTGTAAGTTCTTAAGCCAACCAATTAAAACCTCTAGATTTCTTTTTTCTTACCTATAAAAGGAAGAAGTGGATTTCTAAATCTATATATTATGAGTCTTCCTTTGATTCCTTTTTTCTCCTGCACCACTAATCACTTTGTATTAGTGTAATTTGTTTATATATCTGCCTTTCTTGAGTGCAAAGATTCTTTTTCTTGATCATCTGTGTATTCTTTGTACCTAGCACATTATAAACACTCAATAAAATTTTGGTCAATTTATAAATTGATGGTATCCAGCCTTAATTTAGATACCATTTATACCAGCAGGCTGCTTACCTTATTAGCTTGATCATATTTCACAGTTTCAAATATTTTAATTCTTCTTAAGGATCCATGTCTTTGATTTTTTTTCGCCTTTCTCTGTCCTACTCTCCTACCCCATCCAAATATACACATACCTCACACTCTCCCTTTCCCTCTCCCTCATTGTAGTGAGCTTACCAAATGTGAGTCATTTGGCATAAGTGACTTTATTATAGTTTTCCTCCTCTCCGCTTCAAATTTTAATTGTCACCCATTGTGACAATTAAATGTTCCCTTTCTGGAGCTGCTTTTGGAGGACTGGTTCTACTCTGTTGGCCTCTGCCCACTAAACTAGCCTTTTCTACTGTTTTCATATCTCTTCATTCTGAATAGACTTTTTATTGACCCTGCTTTCTTCCCACACCAGAGGAATAACACAGCTTGCTTTTACCTCCAAACTTTTTCAGAGGTTCAGCCCTTATGTCATCATTTCAGGAATATAAAGGTCAATTTCCTTGTTTTGCTTTCTTGCTGTTTTTGCCTCAGTGCTCCTACTCAGATTAGGGAGAAGTAATTTAAGTATACCAGGTCTCTTAACTTTTTGCCTCTTTGAAATATTTTTAGAAGGAAGAAGTGAGTCTGGTGGTCAGATTATTGTAATTTTTGCAAATCTGTTTGTTTTTCTGATACTAACATGTAAGAGCTTTGAATGATTTATGCATACTTCATGATAAGTACAGCTTTGAGTATTATAGATGAGTACAGGGCTATAAGACTATTTAGAAGAAAAAGGATTTCTTTTTATAAATCATTTCTGAATAACAGTATACTATGTTTTCTTTGCATCTCTCTTAAAACTTTCAATTAAACTTTTCAAAACACACACTGTGGCTCACGCCTATAATCCCAGCGCTTTGGGAGGCTGGGGCGGCAGATCACCAGAGCTCAGGAGTTTGAGACCAGTCTGAGCAGCATGACAAAACCCCATCTCTACCAAAAATACAAAAATTAGCTAGGCGTAGTGGTATGCGCCTATAGTCCCAGCTATTTGGGAGGCTGAGGGGGGACGATCGCTTGAGCCCAGGAAGTCAAGGCTGCAGTGAACCATGATTGTGCCACTGCACTCTAGCCTGGGTGACAAAGTGAGACCCTGTCTCCAAAAAAGGAACAAAAAAAACCACTTAAGCAGATGTTTAACTGTCTTCCATCTGTACACATAGGTACTGAAATATTGGCTTCCGAGATGAATTTGTGTTCTTTGATAGCTGCCTACAAAATGTTTGAGTTGTTATTTTTGTTTTTTTGTGGGGTTTTTTTTTTGTTAATCTTTTAAAATGTGATTTAAGGTACATTTCATTTCTTGTTATTTTAGTGTAATTATAGGATTCCTAATACTAGCTAGACCATAATTGTCTGTTGGCAAGTATGAAAACTGTTCTCAAACGTAGTCTTTCTGCATACAGAAATCCAAGCAGAAAGAAATCTCAATAAACACTGTGCAGATGGTTCTTTCTGAGGACATGAGTTTTGTTCCTCTTCACACTTTTTACCAATAGTATGGTTTAGAAGCTGTATGATAAATGCAGTGACATAAGGAGCTTATGTTAATAATCAGTAGGCTGCCTTGACCTCTCATTCTGAGTTTCGTTGCCTACCACAACTGGTATTCTAACCAAGTAGAACCAAAGACTGTGTATGCCACCCACAATCTAGCATTCTCTACGTACCTATTGAAATTAACCACACCACTGTAATCTTGATGAATGCAGTAGCCCGTGAGTTACATTGATTGGCCTGGATTGGCTTTTTGATGGCTATATAACGATCCACTGAAATGGCACAGAGATGCATGATGGATGCAGTTGAAAAGAGAACGTCGAGAAATAACCAGGCAGGACATAGAACAAGTGGGAGGGGCCACATAGCCTCTGAAAGAAACAAAAACAAGACAAGCATTTTCTCCTGTAAAATGGCAACCTTCAGTCTACAGTTTTTCAGGTGATGTATCTTTTGTCTTTTTTGTTACTCATCTGAAATTTTATAACTTAACCTCCATAAGATGATGCTTAACTTTAGATAATGGAGACAACATTAAATACAATATTTCTGTGGATGGTAACTCTTAAATACATTTTCTATTTTGTATAATTACACCCTTTTTCTAAGTCAGCAGCAGTTTAACATTTTTAGCATTTTTTTTGACCTTTTGCTCTTTTGTCCATTCCATTTGTGATCTTTTTGAAATTTATGTAGTATTGTGACTAAAACTTAACTTTGGTATTTAAATAAAATTTATTAAGTTGCTGTTGTATAAAAAGAAAACATTTTACCATATAGAGGAAGTAGTATAACAAAAAGCATATTAGAATGGGAGTCTCTGTGGCACCTGGGCTTTAGGCCCACTTCTAGCAATAACTAGCAGCAAGATCCTTGTTTATAGCATACTCTAGTTTGGTGAAATAGTGGAATGATTTTTTGGCAGAAATAGTTTTTGAATAAAGATTGCAAAAGGAATGGCTTCAGATTATCCTGAAAAAAGTAGATTGTTTCCCCTTCATACTCCGTCATTCACTCCAAAAACTGGAGATGTAATAATTAGTACAGACTTTTTGTTTAAAAAGAAAATCTCAGGGTTAGACATAGTACTTAATTTAACAAACTATTACAAAACCCCGTGTACCTCATATAGTCTTAAGCACTTCAGAAACATTAACCTTAAAAAAATTCTCAGGTTTGGATGTGATACTGAATGTTCTTCATAGTTTTCTAATAAATTTGCTTACACAGATGGCCATACGTATGTGAATTTAATATGTTATACATTATATCTACACCCACCACTTACTTGTTTACAGTTTCAAAACAACTAAAATTTTATAATTCCCCTGAGAATATTTCCATTAGAATCAAATTTAACTCCTGTAGAGAACAAATGTCATGTATGTGAGATTATTTAAGTCTCTTTTAGGATTAGATTGTTATATGTCCACTGATAAAATATAATCTACTTTTTTTCTGGCTATTGTAAGTATATCTGACTTTGGCAGGTATAAAGTGATTGCCATAATTGAAGGAAAACCAGGATAATCATCTCAGGATTGCAGAACATCAAGTGACCCTTCTATTATGAACTGTTTAAATTTAAGGAACTGTTTAAATTTAAGGAGAGAGATTAAAATCTCAGAGCAAAAAAAATACCATAATTTAAGGGCAGAGTTTTTAGATAGACTTGGCCATATTATTTTCAAGCATCAAGTAGGAGATTTTTCTTAAGTCAAGTAGGATTTCAGTGAAAAGTATTTGGGCACTTCACAAAGTGTCCAAAAGGTATCAAGGCTGATACATCCACTTTTTGGTTCTTTCTGTTTCCATAGTTGGTAGGTGGCATTCTGAATAAGAATATTAAAATATTTCTTCCTAGGAACAAACTAACAAAATCAGCACAAACTTTTACTCAAAAAGAATAAATGATTGGGGCTTAGTTCCATGTTCAGCAGCTTCTTAAAAAGGGATTAAAGCATCAGGTGGAAGGGGTCATTCATACTCTTCAGTAAATTGCTGTGAAGAAACTTTGCCTGCTTGTTGAATTGGGGGTAAAAGGGATAGAGGTGGTAAATTACAGATTTATTGAACTGGAAGGAACATTAGAGAGTATTGTTGATCTTGCAGATGAGTAAATTCAGGTATAATTAAGTCTGAATATAAGGGTAAGGAGGGGAGGCATTTATTAATCGAAATTTTAGTATTATTTTAAAGTGTTCTTTAGAACTGCCACTCAGAGTTTGCTCTTAAGATTGAGAATGAGGATCGGCATTACCTGGGTACTTCTAAGATATACAGGTTCTTGGGTCTCATCTCAGACCTAATGTATCAGACTCTGCAGTTAAACAAGGTTTCCAGGTGATTCGTATGCAAATTAACATTTGAGAAGCAGTGCTTTGGAAGACTTTCTAGGAAGGGTTGTGCCTGAGTCTTAAAAGATGCACCTAAGTTTGCTGTTGTAGTGTTATGGGCACTCAGAATGTCTCGTAGAAAGGAACTAATGGGAGGCCTCTCAAAGTAAATGAAGGCAGAGAAACTGGTGTTTGGAGAAAACCTAATCAATTGGATTTTCTCCCTCTTAGCTGTAGCATTCAGATTTTCTGTCATTTAGTGGAAAAGGACCTTGGACACAGGCAACTTTAAAGCAAACTAACAGTCTGAGTGAAAAGAATCATCATAGAGTTTGCAGTGGAAACTACTTAAAGTGAGGTTACATTCTAAACTGACCTGAAGTTCTAGATTTAGGACTGTAAGTAGGGTGGTAGAACAATACTCGTCTAGAGCTATAATCAGAGATATTGAGGATTTAAAAGGCAGGTAATTCTTGTGTTGTATCTTAAGGATTAAAGATTTAAAAGGCAGATAATTATTTTGTTGTATCTTAGGTTTAAAAGGCAGGTAAATTATTGTGTTGTATCTTAGGTTTCCTTCCTTTAAGTCCATGCTCTCTGTAACATCTTAAAATGGTTTGCCAACTATTTAAACCTGCCTATTTAGCTATTCTAATTATGGATTGTACTTCTGAAGATTAAGGTTTGGAAAATTCTAGTCATAAATCTAGTAGCCATAAGGAGTAAGTCATAAGAAAACTCTTATATAAAAAGTACCTGTCTTTGGAATTTGATCATCTGATCCACGTTCTCCAATTGTGGGCTAAAGCTTTTTTGCTGCTGATTTAAATAAGCCTATCAAGCCCTGTTAGCCTCACTTTAAACAAAGAATTTATCAACTCATTCTCACTTAAAATTCACTAGAATTTTCTTATTACAGTCAGTGCTTTATTGTTAACAGAAATATTGAGATGTGATAGAGAATTTTCTGTAAGAAAGAATGAGACCGAAATTAAAGATTAAGAGAGATGAATCTTTACAATTCCAAGCCTTTCTGATTTCAAGTTTCATGAACCACTGGTGCATAGTTTTTATGAAACTAACATAAAAGAAAAAAAACTGCATTAAATTAATAGAAACCCTATATACAATGCGAAAAAGAAAAAGAGGCTTTTATAAATGCCTAATAGATTTGGGTAATCTAAGAATTTATAGACATCAAAAACAGTTCTAGACATGCTCGTTTTATAAAGGGACTTTTTCTAATGTAGAGACTTTCATTCTAAAACTGTTTTAGTTAATATTAGTTTGGTTAGCTCAAAATCAGGAAAGTTTCTATTTAGAATAACATAATTAAAGGTTAAGTCTCCAGCCTGGGTAAAAAGAGCGAAACTCCGTCTTAAAAAAAAAAAAAAAAAAAAAAAAGGTTAAGTTGGTATGGTGAAATACTTTATTTCAAAACTTTTATGTTTTTATTAGGAGTTTTGGTTTTAAGAATTTATAATTACATTTATTTGTTATAGTGTATTCTGTCCAATGTATTTTCAAAAGGACTTAAGACATTTAAAGTTTGAAATAACCAAGTGAAACAGTTACATATTTAAATAGAAAGAAGAAAGAAAGAAAAGTGTATTTAAGAGTCAGTCTGAGGGAAACAAGTTACCAGATTCTTGAACTAAATTAATTACTGTTCTT
This sequence comes from Sapajus apella, assembly GCF_009761245.1. Lineage (NCBI taxonomy): Eukaryota > Metazoa > Chordata > Mammalia > Primates > Cebidae > Sapajus > Sapajus apella. The sequence goes on along the minus strand of NW_022436950.1, from coordinate 8,946,655 downwards.
CTAGGGCTCTAAATTAGACTCATTAAAATTAAGAAAGAATAATGGCATTTCTGTGAATGCCTGAAATAATTACAGACTGAATATTAAGGCAACAAAACAAGTCCTAGGTGGATCTTGGCTTATAGACAATTGTTTAATTATCTAAATATCCATAGCACAATATTTTATTGTTTAAAATAAAGACTACACTTTAAATATTGCCATACATAAGTGATGGTGGGAATTGTCATCCAGTTATATAAATTTGTATTTGTCTCCCAGACGAGGTTCAACAACTTCATAAGTGTGGGCCTAGGCCTAATACCTTCCACAGAAAAGAGATCTTGCAGTCATCTGAAGGATTTGTACAAGTATAGGTTGACACTCAAGTATTCTTTTCCACTTAATATGAAATATAAGTTTAACTGAAAAGAATACTGAGTTCTGCCATGTCCTTAGGGAGGAAAAATATTCTGTGTCCTCTTAATAGTTACATGGGGTTATTTAAGATATCATATTAGTTCAGTATGCCAAATATGACAGTTTTGGCTGGTCGACTTTCTCATTGGCATTTGAGAAAGCAGAGTAATAGAGGTTAAGAGTGTGAATTCTAGAATCAATCCTCCTGGGTTTAAATCATGTCTGCCAATTACTTTGTAATCTTGAACAGATTACTTACCACTTTGTTTCTCTGTCCTCTGTAAAATGAGGATAATAGTGCCTGTTTTATAGGATTGCTTTGTTAGGGTTTTTATCGATAGCAATTAAATACATGTGAAGTGTTTAGAACAGTTCCTGACAAAAAGAAAACACTCAAATGTTAATGCTTATTACTATTGTTTAACAGAAACTAGCCAACTAACTCAACCATGAAAACACTCCTGCATAGAAACAATAAGCCAAATCATCAGTATAAAATAATTGTGTTTGTCTTTCTGCCTGCTGTAGTAAAAGTGCATGCATCTGATCCAGCTTAAAACTTTAAGCTGTACTTTCAAGGGGTGAAGGAGGATGGGCTGAGAACATGTTTAACTCTATTTAACTTTGGATTAAATTTGTCATAAAAGTATGTTTTTTACTAACGTCAAATTTAACTGCTGTTTGTTTTATATATGGCACAGGAAAATAACCTGTATGTGTTGCAGTTGTGCCATACCTGGATTTTTTGTTTGGTTTTGGTATTTTCTTGGTGGTTTTTGCTTTCTTTTAAATTAGTAAAAAATAACCTGAGGATTTTTACTAGAAACTCCATGTCTTGATAGGTAGACTTATTTTATCTGAAACCTGCTTAAAGTTGCCTTCGGGCAACTTTTTAGTTTGGAAAGTCAGGTTACATCATTTGTCCAGAAAATAACTAGCATCAATCCATAAATCTAGGACATAAAATAATTCCCTTCGGAGTATGGAAAAGACTGTTTTTAAAGGCATTCCAAGAGGGCTGTGCCTATAGAGTTTACAGAGTTACTCAGTTCATGAACTTATGCAACAGGACAAATTATAAATAGTTCTTATGTCCAAAAAAACCTTAATTTTCAAATATACATTTATCTCAGAAATTCTAATGCCTCTGTCTTTATCTTCCAGAAAAGAAAGACATAGTTCAGTTCAAATTATTGTTTAAAAGTTTGTTTCGTTTTTTACTTTTTTTACTATGTTTGAGCATATGAGTTATCTGGGGGTTCTATGTCTAATATGATAGTGTTTTAAACGTTTTAAGCAACTTAATACTTACACAGTTTTTTCCTGGTTTTTTAAATTTCTTCTTTACAACAAGAAGCACCTTTAATTAATTGCTTTTTTCCCCCCATTTCAGAATTGGGTAGATTAACATTTTACTGCATATATAAATAACTGCCTTTTTTCTTTTACTGCTATACATTTGTTTCTTCTCTGATTAGACTTACATCTCAACTAAATCACATTTAATTTGCATGCAGCACTCTACCAATTACTATTGGTGTTTATAAAATGCTAGGCCCTGCTTGACAAGGTGATTGAACTCTAAGATAGTAAGTGACTTGCTTGATAAAATACAGGAGAATCAAGATTCAAACCCTGGGATGTCTTGCTCCAAACAGCAGTCTTTCAGTCATTGTATATACTCTCTATCACTTATACCACGGATACTGTTTCAACTTATAGATCATGAGGCATCAATTAAAACGTAAGTTATAGCCCAGTGCGGTGGCTCACACACCTGCAGTCTTAACACTTTGGGGAGCCAAGGCACGTAGATCACCTGAGGTCAGGAGTTTGAGACGATCCTAGCCAACGTGGCAAAACCCCGTCTCTACTTAAAATACAAAACTTAGCCGGGCATGGTTGCATATGCCTGTAGTCCAAGCTACTCAGGAGGCTAAGGCAGGAGAATCTCTTGAACTTGGAAGGCGGAGGTTGCAGTTAGCCAAGAACATAGCCATACCTGCAGTCTGGGCAACAGAACGAGACTCCATTTCAAAAACAAAAAAAATTATAAATAAACCAGTAATGCCCAATGGATTACCAGATGCCATATTTTCCCCTGTTACTTTCTGGTTTATTTTGTTTTGTTTTGTTTTGTTTGTTTTGTTTTTGAGATGGAGTCTTGCTCTGTTACCCAGGCTGGAGTGCAGTGGCACGATCTCAGCTCACTGCAGCCTCCGCCTCCCAGTTCAAGTGATTCTCCTGCCTCGGCCTCCAAGTAGCTGGGACTACAGGTGCGTGTCACCACGCCTGGCTAATTTTTATATTTTTAGTAAAGACAGGTTTTTGCCATGTTGGCCAGGCTGGTCTTGACTCCTGACCTCAGGTGAGCTACTGTGCCCAGCCTGGCCTCCCTTGTTACTTTTTAAATTACTTATAAAATAAAAGAAAGAAAGGTTCAGAGAAGCTCTTAAATGGTGAACATCCTGTCTTTTTTATATCAGCATTAAGATGTTGTTTTCATGCTCAAGTATTTCTAACAGGTATCTTTAATCCTTATATTATAATCTGTTGATTTATGATCATGGATTTTTGAATTATGGACAAGACAATAAAAAACTAGAACTGTAAAGATCATCAAGGCCAGTGCTCCCAGATAGGAGGAAATGGCAGAAAAAATTGACCTAGCACAACTCATTTGAAAGACAGTGTTGTGCCTGAGTTGTCATAATCTTGGCAAAATAGGAATTCAAACAGTGTATTATTAAATATTATACAGATCAGTGATTGAATAAAATATCTCTCAGTATAAGGACACAGGAGCCACTTTTACATTTTACTGCTCTTGTTTTTAAAATTTTGTTTTCTTAGAATACTAGCTAGTATAAAGTTTTGTGTTACTTTCATTGAATTTCCCTGAGATAGCTAAAATTATTTCTCATAGTGATAATCTTTTATCATAAAACCCAGAATACTTGTTTGTACAAACTTTAGAAGTCCTGAAGACTACCACTACAATAAGAGTGAAAGTCTAATTCTGCCTTTTAAAGGTATCATATGTTCTTATAAATGCATTCGTTTAGAAAAATCTTAGTGTTCATTGATTTGCAAAAGGTTTAAGGTTATAAAAAATATCTTAGTATTTGAAGTCAGGTTTCCATTTGTAATACATGCAGTTCCCAATTTATGAATTCATCCTTTGAAGCTTGTTAGAGAGAGCCACATGTGTTTTTTTTCCTACTTTTTTTTTTTAATACAAATTGAATTATGCTTTAGATAAATAATGCAATAATGTATTAGTGGTTCCCAGATTTGTTCATTTTTAACAAATCTACAAACCCTACTGTACAACTTAATTCTGATAGTAAAAACGTTTGGGGATATAAAAGATTTTATTTTGTAATGAGAAATTAATGAACATGAGCCAGGCATGGTGCCTATAATCCTAGCTACTTGAGAGGCTGAGGCCAGATGATAGCTTGAACCCAGGAGTTTGAGGCTAGCCTAGGCAACATAGCAAGACCCCATCTCTATTAAAATAAATAAATAAAAATAAATTTGAAAATTAACAAACATTTGGAAGAGTGAAATACTATTAAAGTATATATCAATTAAGACATAAATATGAAGACATTTTACATATTTTATGTTAACATATGTTGAGTTTTCTGCTAATTGTATTGCTAAGAATATCTTGGGGTACCAGCATTTTAAATATGCATTTAAAATTTTCAGCTGCTGGATACCCATTTTTCTATAGAATACATAAAATTATCTTTGTTATCTGTTTTGGTATTTTGTTAACTCAGTTTAATACTATGGAACTTTGCCTTTTAAGATTCCTTAACTATTTTTCTGATAATTTAAGTACTTACAATAGTACTTTGCATATAATAGATGTTTGATATTTATGGGCTCAAAGATTTTAAAGCTAAAATTCACTTCTTCATAATTCTTTCAATTTCATGTATTCAACAACATTAAATTTTATGGTAGTCTGAAATAAGCATTTTGACATTTTCTATGTGACAAGCAAAGCACAATTTGAAGAGTATGATTTTACATCTTAAGCTACTATTATGTACGTGGAGATGAGGACTGGAATCATATGCGTGTACAATCTATCAAATATGCATATATATTTCTACATAATACTTTCTTTTAAGCTTTATTCAGAATTAAGGTTCTTTATGTTCTCTATTATAGCAAGATTTCACTTTTTTTATTTTTATTTTGCCCAACTGCAACTGTCTTGATAGAGTTATATATGGTAAGATTTCTTAATTATCCTCCGTGGTTTCATGTAGCATTAGATTACTCAAAAGATTACAAATTTATAAAAGAGAGGGATATAGAAAAACTGTTAATGATTAGAAAGTCTAATTAAAGCAGTAGAACCTTACTCATTACTGCTTGTCCTGCCACATATTTTTCTTGATTAATTTTAAAGCCCAGGTAAATGTTGATTTAAAATGGAAGGTTTAAACCTGTTACCATCTGATGATAATTTTAGATATCTTTCTGTTATTACTTATAAAATTGTAACATATAAGACCTGGGTATAATAGTTGGAATAGCAGGGATTTTTCTACCTTCTAATATGGATTCTAGTTTAATAAATTTTATTTCTATAATTTAAAATATTTTCATCTTCATATAAGTAAATCTAAGAAACCGTATCTGCCACAAATAATCATTTTTTTAGGCAGTTTATGAATGGAATATCAGTTTACATCAAGCATTGAATAAGTTAAATACCCTCTTAAATGCTGATTCCAAGGGTCTATGAGCCCTCATAATTCATCAGCAGAACTATTTGTGTTTATCCAAATTTTATAACTAGAGATGATATGCATAAATCTGAAACTACTTATATTTATTTTATTATTCTTTTTTATTATAACAAACTAAGATTTCAGTGTCAAGCTATACTTTTTATTATCACAATAACTAGGTTTTAATCTACTTACTTAGAGGTCTATCACAAGCACAGATGGCCATATATAATAAAAAAAAGTTAAACAGATGAGTCATCTCTTTGGACACTCTGAGCCAAACCATTTTCTTTAGCAACTAAACATAATTTTTCTTAACATGACACATAAGTAGGAATTGTATTCAAGTTTATAATACACAAACATTAAGAGATATAACAAGAGTTTTTTAACAATTCCAATTTTAAACTGGGGCTTAGTGATTTAAATTGGGCTTAAGTGTTTATTTAGTGATTCAAAGACCTTATCATTAACCCAGCACATATCTGTCCCAGAAGTGTCCTAGTTATTGCTTTAAGGAAAAGTTATCAATGTAGAAAGTTAAAGTATAGGCCTATTCACTATAATTTGTAGATAATACATTCAGAATCCATAAATATCACTAACTTGAATGACTTTTTAAATGATTTTATTAGATGGCTTAGGAGGGAGTAAAGAGTAAAGTTGTTTGCAAAAAAATATTTTTTGTTCTTTAAAACTGATGATCAACCATAGAAAATGATGTAAAACAAGTGACTGTTTACTTGCCGTATCTTTAAATAGTCCAAGTTCATCTTTTATTTCAAGAAAAATAAAGATTCAATGAGTGTCCAGTTCTCTAATAGCATATCATAGTTCTGTGGTTTGATGGCACAAACAAGTGAAATACTTACCAAACATTATTGTCAAGAGGGCAATTGGCATCACAAACAATCCAACCAGCAAATCAGCCACCGCCAAGGACATTAGAAAGTAATTAGTAGCATACTGCAGCTTTTTCTCCAGTGAAACAGCCAGAATAACAAGGGTATTTCCACCAATTGTGGGTATTATCACCATGAGTATCAGAAGAGCTGCCCAGTGCAGTTTATTTCCCTGTTCCTCAACAATCAGTTTCATTTCTTCCGGTATTGATTCTGTCTGTAATCCAGACCAGTTAGAAGAGATAAAGTGAACAAAGGTGCTCTGCAAAATGTGCCCAGGAATTGTGCTTTGAAGTTCAGACACTCTATGAGAGAGACCCATTTGCTGTTTTTCTGTGATTCAGTGCCGTTCCGAACAGTGGTCAGCATGGTCAGTAGCTAAGCTGGTCATCTGTTTTTTTTTTAAAGCATTGTACCCAGCCAAACACTCAAAACCAAAGATAACACCTTCCTTTAAAAAAAAAATTCAAGTTCTCAAAAATGAGCACATGAACACATCTGTCCATGTGTATAGGTAAGATCTCCAAGTATTTAATATTTTCTAGAGGCTTAAATTTAGGAAGGCTCTGAAAGAAACTGATAGCTATGAAAAAAATAGGAGGTTTTTTTTTTAAGTTTCTCTCTTTTTCTGCCGTAGTTGTAGAGACGTGTTTGAACTTGCATGCCAGAGAGGTTCCCCTAGATACAAAATACACAGATTGCATTATTTTATTCATTTCTGAAAGTGGTAAAAACACTTGATAACCCTTCCCTTCTTAGTAAGTCTGTTGTGCATTTGTGTCAATGCAGCCAATTCTCCAAAAATACTATACTTCTCAGTTAATAAAACAGAAGGCACATTAAATTTTTCAATGGTTATAATAAAAAGGTGTTTCCTTGCCTTTGAATGTCTTTTTACCTTTATTTACAGACTAGAAAAGTCAAAACACAGTAGTTCAGAATAGAACTTTCTGTATGCACTGGCCACCCACCTAGAAACACTCCAAGCCTAACAAGGGTCTAAATAAACGATTTACCAGCTAGGAATCCTTATATGTAATTGGCTTTGTCTGATCAACTTTGTGAGTACTAATATAAATGCCATTTTAGATTTCCTTTAGTTTGAGAGAAGGAAAAAAATAGGTATTACTGGGATCCAAATAATTGTTCTTAGTAATTTCATCTCTCATGGTATGTTTTTGCAACAAATGTGTTCTAAATTTAATCACTAAATTTGCCAAATTCAAACGAACTCTTTTTCTAAGTAGTGTTTTTTTTTTTTTTCTTTAACCTTCCCATTTGCCTTGAGAAGAAAGGGAAACCAAAAGGAAGATTAAACCATTTGTTTATTCATCAAATGTACAAATCACATTTTTAAAAACTCCCCCTTAGCATTAGTAAATTTTTCATTTTGCTTTTTAAACCACTGAATAAAGATGAAAGATTATGATATCAGAGTTCTTGAAACTTAAGAAAAAGGAAACTAAAAAACCTTTAGATTAATTCCATATGTATTTGTTAAATACTTACCTCTGGCTTTGTTGTTACCTTCCCGAGCATGTCATCTTATCTGTTCAGTAGACTTGCTTGCTGCTGTGCCTGAAGTCCTCCTCTCATTGACTTATTCTGAGCCTCCAGCACAGGCGGTTGAAAGCAGTGAAACAAATACGTTGTATAGCTGCGAGCATGCCAAGGAAGTTATTTCCTCTTTGATATATTCATTTTTAGAGAGTAGCAGGATTCATTGTGATTCATAAAACCACTGTTAACTGTGTTAAACCAGTTCATGGGCCTTATTCAAGTTATATTTTTTAAGAGCTCTCTTTAATATTTAGAGGGACTGTAATAAACTTGATCATTTTAGCTTAAGATAGTTTTTTTGGGATTGCGCCTGAGCTGTTTTTCCCATTTAAGAAAAAATAAGATATCATCGATCTATTCTAGATGTTTCATTCTATGAAGATTCTGCTCTTTTAGCCTATAGTGATTTCTATAGTTCTAACTTGTAGCAGGGAAACCAGGTTCTTATCTAATTTTTCTGCCTTTGCTGTGGAACACCATTAATTTGCTCTGGTTGCAACCTTATATAGAAGAAGAGCACAGAAAGGCCTGAATTCTACATGTATACATAGGTTTTAGCAGAAACTTTTTTACTGCTTATTTTTAAACAGATGATCTCTGGATTTAGGAGTGGCTCACAGCTTTTTTTCCCTGTAGATTTTACATTGGAGAAAATGTAAGTATTGAAAATACGGTTTTGCCTTATTTCAGAAAATTGGTGTTTAGATCTTAACAGTTACACTATTTAGCCAGGCACGGTGGCTCATGTCTGTAATCCTAGCACTTTGGGAGGCCAAGGTGGGTGTATCACCTGAGGTCAGGAGTTCAAGACCAGCCTGGCCATCATGGTGAAACCCCATCTTTTAAAAAAAAAAAAAAAAAAAAAAACCGTTACACTATTTAAGTTTTCTCTAAACAGAGACCAGCTTAGTATCAGCATTCTCAAGGTTTCCTTTTAAAAGATCATTGTCGATGACTATTTTTAAATTAATTACTTATAAATCAGTGATGGCATTTGTGCCCTTTTCTAGTCTCAAATTTGTATTACTTTGCTCTTGTTAAATGTTATTGGAAAATACCTAGTTCATTTTAGCTCTACTGAGCACTTCAGATTTTATTCAGTATTTGCTTTTTTTGAAACTCAAAATTTACTATATTAGAAAAAATACTTGTGAAGAATTCTAGATGAAAAGAAATGAAATTATATTCAAGAGAAATCAGATGTTTTCTAATGTACCAGAATTTCTAGTCAGGAATATGAAAATCTTTTAAGGCAAGGTTCGGTGGCTCATGCTTGTAATCCCAGCACTTTGGGAGACCCAGACAGGTGGATTCCTTGAGTCTAGGAGTTAGAAACCAGCTTGGGCAACATGGCAAAACCCTGTCTCTACAAAAAACACAAAAATTAGCAGGGCGTGGTGGTGCACGCCTGTAGTCCTAGCTACTGGGCGGCAGCAGAGGGGTCGGCGGTAGGGGGAGACCTGAGGTGGGAGGATTGCTTGAACCTGGGGGAGGTCAAGGCTGCAGTGAGCCAAGATCGCACCACTGTGCTCCAGCTTGGGCTGAAAGAATGAAACCCTGTCTCCAAAATAAAAAGAAAGAAAGAAAGAAAGTATTTAAAAATACTGCTTAGTTCTGAGTTACACTTTGACATCTGTGCTTATGAAGGGAGGTAGAGGTCTGCAAAACAAGTAATGTCAGTTTGAAAATAGCAGCACCATTATATCCAGTGAAAAGACTTATATAAAATAAGCCTTTATAGATTTGTTTATAGATAAAATTTTTTAAATATTAAGTATATTATAAAAATGCAATCACTATTGTACTTTGCCAAATCCTTTCACATTCACTCATTTTTTTCCCTCAACTTACAAAAGTAAGATTGGTACTTGGATTTTTATCCTTTTTTTTTTTTCATTTTTAAATCAGTTTAATGGCTAAATTGTTTTAACGACTAAGGAACATAACTAGATACAACAGCTACTTGTTTGACAATCTCAGGTTATGTGAAGCCAGCTGAGAGTCAAGAAGAAAGCAAGATAATAATACATAGGCCAGGCGCAGTGGCTCACACCTGTAATACCAGCACTTTGGGAGGCCAAGGCAGGCAGATCACCTGAAGTCAGGGGTTCGAGACCTGTCTGACGAACATGGAGAAACGCCGTCTCTACTGAAAATACAAAATGAACCAGGCGTGGTGGCACGTGCCTGTAATCCCAGCTACTCAGGAGGCTGAGGCAGGATAATCGCTTGAACCTGGGAGGCAGAGGTTGTGGTGAGCCAAGTTCACACCATTGCATTCCAACTTGGGCAAGAAGAGCGAAACTCGATCTCAAAATAATAATAAATGATTATATAGGATAATTGAATCTCACCAAATAACTGAACCAGTACTCTAAAACCCTAAACACTTTAAGTAGAAAGCAGCCTCTAAGTCGCCACTTCATATATTTTTGCTTTCTACATACATAGGCGCGAGCGTGTGCACGCACACACACACACACAGACATTTAAACACACACAAAACTTTGACTCTCCCCATTCTTTAATGAAAATAACCTTATGGTGATAAGTGTAGATAATACAAAACAATGTTGAATGATAAATTCACTTGAGATAATTTTAATAAACATGTTTTCCTGCCTACTCCAGATTTGAGTAACAAGTTAAAAGGTAGACAAGCACTTTGGTAATAGCAAATAGGGTCAACTGAAACAAACAAAAAACAATAATTTAAATGTATAAACATGTAGGTCTACTCAAAGTAGAGACTTGTAGCTCTTTTTTTTTTTCTTTTTTTTGAAATACAGTGTCTCCCTCTCTTGCCCAGGCTGGAGCACATTGGCACAATTTCAGCTTACTGCAACCTCTGCCTCCCAGATTCAAGCATTTCTCCTGCCTCGGCCTTTCCAGTAGCTGGGATTACAACCACCTGCCACCATGCCCAGCTAATTTTTATGTTTTTAGTAGAGACAGGGTTTCGCCATGTTGGCCAGGCTGGTCTCAAACTCCTGACCTCAAGCGATCGCCTGCCTTGGCCTCCCAAAGTGCTGGGATTATAGGCGTGAGCCACCACACCCAACCTCCTTCCACAGCTTTTTATGTGGCATAATGATGGATAGCATAGTGGTGATTTCTATGTACTTAAGAAAAGACTAGATCATGTTCATTCAGCTATGTTTTAGATGCCAATAAATGTGACATGAATTTTTTTAAGATTTCTATGCAAATAATAAATATAAAAGTATGATTCTTTATGGTAGAGTGAGGTTTCTAATATCTGGAAACTTCAGATATTTCCTTTCCCAAAAACTTCAGATAAAGTAACTCTTACTAAAGTAACTTCAAGGTCAAACTCAGCCTTTAATCCAGGAATAACTAAAAAAAAAAAAACCTAATTGGCACATTTTTCCTAAGATAATTGAATTTTCTCCTTGATGTCTTTTAAATTTATTGAACAGATTCTATCTTTGACCAAAAAGGGCAGTCTAATATCCCTTACAGGTCTAGGAAAACAGCTTAAATATCAGCCAAGAAAATTTTTTTACCTCTCATTCATAATACCTATTAAACTGTAACCATTAAGGAATGTTTAACATGATAGGGATTGTATACGTTACATCTTCATTTGTGAAGTATTTACTAAATACCATATACTCATGGAGACACATTAATGAATAAGGTAAACATTTTCTGTCCTCATGTAATTTATAATTTTATGGAGGATACAAACAAGTATATTGGTAACTATAGTACAGACATGGTAGAGCTAAGACTAGCTCACTTCAGCAGGACCTACAATTGAGCTCAAATATTTCTCAGCTTTCTGCTTATTCATTCCTCTCATGTTCATTCTCTTTGACAAGATCAGTGAAGAGCTGAAACTGTAATAGCTATTTCAAACTTTATCTGTTCTCGTTGGACTCTTCATTCTGTCCTGACTGCCCGTTATTTTAGTGAATGACTTAGACAAATCAGAAACAAGCTCCATCACCTTTCACTGTCATCTCAAAATGTCTTTCTTTTCATCCATCCTATCCTCCTTTGGGATCATGTTATCATTCTTTTCCACAATTGAATTCCACTTAGGTTCTTGATCCCAGCTCTTTTATATACATATATATCATATAGATATCACATATACATACATATATTACAGTCTTGCTGAATAAAGTATTTCCTTTTTCACACGTAGAATCTGTGCCTTGAATATTTGGTCCCTCAGCTCTAAATCTTTCTGGTAGACATGCTCAGGTTTCCAGATAATGAAAAAGAAAAGGCTTTTCTCTGTAAGTCTCTTCTTTCCTCACCAAACTTCTTTAAAGGATTGCCTGTCTTTTTCTCTCCTTACCACCCCCAGTCTGTAATCCTTATAATCAGATTTTTATATCTAATATTCTACTAAAACAACTCTTGAAAAGCCCTCTGGAAAGTTGTCAATTTTGTGCAGTATTTAGCACTGTGTGACTAAGTACAGTCTTCTTAAACCAGTCTTGTCTTGTCTTTAAAGACACACCATCCAGAATATCTTTGCTATAGAATCTTTTCTGACTCTTTATTACTCTCCCTTAATATGCATATTCTCCCCAGTTATGCTCTGTTGACTTAATCTTCCTCTTCATTTTTTCTCTCTATTCACTCTTAGTTTTCACTGGCTTGTTGAAAAAAAAAAGAATCTCCTACAACTCTGTTTCCAGCCAAATGGCTGTGAGTCTGTGGTCATGAAATGGGACAAGCTTCGTACCTAAGACAAACTTCATTGATTTATCTGAGCTTTAATCCCTGTTTCTGTAAAAAGAAGATGATGTAGGCTGCTCTGCCTGTTTCACAGCAGTATTTGACCCAGTAGATCATTTCTTCTTTCTCTTCTCTGGCTGTTCCTTTTTAGTCTCCTTTGCTTGTTGTGCTTCATCTCTTCAACATCTTAATATTGAGGCACCATTTTAACTCATTTTTGTATCTCTTTTCTCCTCTGTCTACAGTTGGTGATTTCATTCACTTTTATGGCTTTTAAATACTATCTCTTTACGGAAACTCCTAATGTTAGCTTTTCCTTCAAACTCCAGTTTCTTATGTTCAGTTACCTAATTATTAATTTCCATTGTCTGTAAAACATCTCAAACTCAAAATTTGCAAAACTGATAACAACCAAAATGACCCAGGTCTGATCATATCATTACTTTGCTCTGAATCCTGTGATGGCTTTTCATTTCACTCAGGGTGAAAATCAAAGTTCCTATAATGACCTATAAAGCCTAACAGGATGTGACCCGCTGTTACCTTTCTGACCCTGTCTTCAGTTGCTCTCCACCTTCTTCACTGCACTCAAACCATTGGCCTCCTTGCTAATTCTCAAACATGTCAGGCATTGTTCCACTGCAGGGCCTTTTCATGAGTTGTTTTGTGTACCTAGCACACTCCTCTGGATAGCCACTTGGCTTGCTTCCTCATAGCCTTCCTTGTCTTTATGTAAATATCAGCTTCTCATTGAAGCATATCCTGACCACCATAATTAAAATTGCAATATGCCCTCCTCTCCTGGCTCTTTCAGTACCCCTTACTCTGATCTCCTATTTTTTTTCTTCTCAGTACTTCACTTCTTTACTTAATTGATCATTTATACGTTTATCATATTTATTATTATCTGTTTGCTGCTAGGATGTAGCCTTTGCCTTTTTTTTTAAATCACTGATCTTTTTGAGTTTATCCTGCTTAGAATGTGTTGATCATCTTGTCTTTCATCAACATTTGGGAAGTCTTTGGCCATTGTTTTTTCAGATGGTCTTTCTGTCCCCCTCTTTCTTCTCCCTCTGAGCCAGTCATTTTGCATATTGATCTGCTTAATAGTGTCCCACACGCCTCTTAAACTCTATTCATTTTTCTTCCTTTTCTTTTTTTGTTCCTCAGACTGAATTATCTCAGTTGACCTATCTTCAGGTTCACTGCTTGTTTCTTCTGCCTGCTCAACTTTACTGTTGAACCCCCTCTAGTGAATTATTCATTTCAATTTTACTTTTAAGTTCCAGAATTTCTATTCAGTTTCTTTTTATTGATGATTCTTTATTTGGTAAGACATTGTTCTCCCATTTCCTTTAGTTATTTGCCTATGGTTTCTTTTAGCTCTTTGTGTATATTTAAGAGTTTATTTAAATCCAATGCCTACCCTTCCTCGGGAACAGTTTCTGTTAATTTCCTTTTTTCCTGTAATGGGGTATACTTTCTCATTTCTTTTCAGGCCTCATAATTTTTTTGTCAAAAGCTGGACATTTGCCGGGCGCTGTGGCTGACGCCTGTAATCCCAGCACTTTGGGAGGCCGAGGCGGGTGGATCACAAGGTCAAGAGATCGAGACCATCCTGGTCAACACGGTGAAACCCCCTCTCTGCTAAAACTACAAAAAATCAGCTGGGCATGGTGGCGCGTGCCTGTAATCCCAGCTACTTACGAGGCTGAGGCAGGAGAATTGCCGGAACCCAGGAGGCGGAGGTTGCGGTGAGCCAAGATCGCGCCATTGCACTCCAGCCTGGGTAACAAGAGCGAAACTCCGTCTCAAAAAAAAAAAAAAAAAAAAAAAAAAACTGGACATTTTTATTATAATGTAGCAATTCAGGAAATCAGATTTTCCCTATTTCCAGGAATTTGTTATTGCTTTTTGTTGTAGATTGTTGTTTAATTAGTGATTGTTGTTTGACTAGTGTCTATTTTTTTGTGTGTGGCCACTGAAGTCTGTGTTCTATTAGCTTAGTGGTCAGCTGATATTTTGACAGCATTTCCTTAAATATCGGGAACCAAGAAAAGAAAAAAAAAGGAAGAAAAGAAAAAAATACTCTCCCAGTTTTTGCAGATTGGCTCTGTGTTGGAGTATTCCTTCAAATCGTGCCAGATCATTTACCACTCTGCCTTAGCCTTTACCTCCTGCTTGTACAAAGCCCAAGGTAAAGTTTAGCATTTCTCAGACCTTCCCTGATAATGCCTTCAACCCTGGCCACATGTGTGGTCTTCTTAATTTTGCTGGAATATACAAGAGCTTTTTAAAGCCCTTATTATTCCGTATAACTCATTTCTCACCCTCTTCCTTCTCAGGCTTTTCAGTCTTTGTCCTATGATTTCTTGCCTCAGGCTGCTATGGCCAGTACTTTTACCTTAAAATGTTTTCAGCAATGCCTCCTGAGAATCTGCTCCTGTCCTTGGAACAAAGGCAAGCTGTTGTGCTGGAAGTCAAAACAACTACAATTCTGCAGGAATCCAAAGTCTGTGTTGCTTTCTCTGCATTATTAGCAGCTTATATCAAGAGTGTGATAGGCTGCCATCTCTGCTATCACTGCTAGTCTAGGAGTGCGGGGGTGATAGGCAGACAGTTGAAAATGCCACAGTGCCCTCTTAGCACAATACAACAGCTTCTCTAAGACCTCCCTGCTTAAGTTTTTACTAATTGCTGTGAAAAGTTGATCTAGGCTGGTTTTGCCAGGTTGTTATTGCCAGAGAGCTGCTCGTACCATATCTGCTTTTGTCCAGAACAAAAGAATAAGATTTTTTTGTCATTGAAACTCTCGAGTACAACCTGATGTCGTGAAGTGGTAATGTCCTTTAAGCAAAAGACTGCTACACCTGGAATTACAGCTGATGATGGTAAAGAACTCAAATATCTTTTGGAGTAGATCTGCACAACCCTGCGTGTCCTCAGTAATCACAATAATCAGCTATTAGGAATAGACATTTGTCATTAGAATACTTGTTTAAATATCAGAAGTGAATCAAACTTTCTGAGAATCAGAGTACATTTATGTTCATTATTATAAAATCAAAGAAATACCAATAAAGTTCTCAGTAAACAGCAATAAGTTGATGGCATCTCACTCATACTGCAAGACTTTTCTTGGTATGCTGATTAGAAATGGAAACAAGTGTGCTAATAATGCTGTGACTTTGAATATTACAGATTTCTCTAGGTCCAGGAATGCAGTCTGAGATTTTTTTTTTCCTTTCCTTTTTTTTTTTTTTTTTTTTTTTTTTCCTAATTTTGTTGCAATCTGAGATTTTTAAGAGCTCTATTTATTATGGTAACACAGCAATTTCTTTGTATAAAATTCGTGAATCTACTTTTCTTCTTACATCTTTGAAATTCCCTCCCTCTCTCATTTTAGCAGCACCTGAAAAGAATTAATCTTTTTGGAAATGTACCAAAAGCTTGCCTAAAACTATACTAATTTTTAGTTTTCTGAAGTCTAGGAAGATGATAAAAAATAAATTTTCTTTCACTAAATTTGTAATGTTTTTGGCACCGTCTGTGTGGTTTTGTTTTTTGCTTTTCCTTGTGGTACTTTGTATGTAGTAAATGTTCAGTCTATACTAAACTGATACAGTTAAAAGCTACAGATAGCAGTAGCTTAGAATATGGAGTTATGTGGAACAAAAGTATGTTTGGGAAAGAAAATTCTTTTCTTTCAGTTTTTTTTCCCTGAAAATGTTTTGTGCCACAAAATTCACAAAGCATAATATCTTCCTCCCACTTCTTTGTTTTTTTACTTGTAATGGCACTTTTTAAAATTATTATTACAAGTTTTATAAACTAGCCAAAGGATAAAATAAAGGAGAAAAAGAAAAGTTGCTCAAATTTCCACAACATGTGTAGCTCTGTTGTTGAGTACCCGTGCAGCTGGCAAATTTATAATTGTCTGAGGAGATATACTTTTAGGTAACACATTCTATGCTAATAAAGTGGTTTACCAGGTATTGATTTATTTCCTCTCCACTACCCTTTACTAAAATAAAATCCACTGTTTTTCCTGTGACTTGACCATTTCTTGACATTTATTTTTCTAAATTTTTTTTTTTTTTTTTTTTTTTGAGACGGAGTTTCGCTCTTGTTACCCAGGCTGGAGTGCAATGGCGCAATCTCGGCTCACCACAACCTCCGCCTCCCGGGTTCAGGCAATTCTCCTGCCCCAGCCTCCTGAGTCGCTGGGATTACAGGCACACGCCACCATGCCCAGCTAATTTTTTGTATTTTTAGTAGAGACGGGGTTTCACCATGTTGACCAGGATGGTCTCGATCTCTTGACCTCGTGATCCACCCGCCTCGGCCTCCCAAAGTGCTGGGATTACAGGCCTGAGCCACCGCGCCCGGCCTAAATATTTTGTTTTTTGAGCCAGGGTATCACTCTGTTGCCCAGGCTGTAGTACAGTGGTATGATCTCGGCTCACTGCAGCCTCAACCTCCTGGGCTCAAGTGATCCTCCTGAGTAGCTGGGACTACAGGCATGCACCTCCATCCCTGGCTAATTTTTTTTATTTTTTGTAGAGAGGGGGTTTCGCGGTGGTGCCCAGGCTGGTCTTGAATTCCAGGGCTCAAGCAGTCCTCCTGCCTCGACGTCCCAAAGTACTGGGATTATAGGTGTGAGCCACCTCACTTGGCCAGTTTTCTATGTGTTTATGGAGACATAGAAATAAGCTTTATTGCTGATCAAGGATTAGTCATTTAAATACTTTATTATAAATGCTGATTGAAGGTGTTATAACAAACTGGAGGGATTATTTCATGATGTTATCTAGGAGGTAAATGTTTATACTGAAGAAATATTTAGGGAGTGTCAGAATTATTGAAAATAACTGAAAGAAAGACTAATGGACTGTTATTAAAGACTTAATATATTTTCTTTTAACCTGTAGGTTCTCTGTCCATCTCTTGCCTTGCCCTCTTTTTCTTTCTTTTCTTTCTCCTTACAGTTTATTTGTTGAAGAAACAGGTTGTTACTTCTGTTTTGTTTCCCATGGTATGAATTTTGCTGATTGCATCTTTATGTGTAGTTTAATGTGTTGTTTGGTCCTTCATGTTTCCTATAAATTGATAATTGACTCTAGAAGTTTGATCACATTCAGATTTTTTTTTTAGAATGGGGCTGGTGGTACACATAATTATTTCCATTTTCATGATGTTACCGGTCATTGATAATCATGCTGCAATCTGTTAGTTCATTATATGTTACAAAATGGTGATAGAATTGTATTATTTATTTATTAACTGTTCCTTTAAAAGTTTATATCATATATCTCTCTATGTGTTATATAAAGATTAATGTGCAGGAGTTTTGCTTTCAGTGAATGTTTGCATTCCAGTCATTACTTAGAAAGTTTTTTGTCCTTTTAGAGTTGCCTGCTGAAACATTAAAGTAAACATATAAGAATATTATGGTTTTACTGTACTCTTGAAAAGATTTAATGTCTAAACTAATTTAATAAAGAATCATTCCTTAACACTTGTTTTTTCTAAAGAATGTGTCAGAGTTGGAACTGTTGTTGGATTGAGACACTGTCAGGTTTTTTTATATGCTTTTGAGTTTATAGCCTTCACAGTCTATTTCAGTCTTTATTGCAATCAGCTAGGTAAAGTTCTGCATTAGGCTCCTAGTATTTATGTTCTCAGGCAAATTTTTTCTAAACCTCATGAAGTTGTTAGTGCCTTTTAGGAAACAAAACTTAAGTCTAACTTCTATCCCCTTTCAGAAGACTTTTCTACTAAAGAAAAGAACTTGAGTTTTGTGGTTGGTTTAAGAATAGTATATATGATATCTTTTATTTACTTTAAAGTATAATATTTTTTATAACAAGTAAAATACCACAAGATAAATGAAATGTGAAGACAGATTTTAAGATAAGCTCTTTCCTGTGAGTCAGTTTTCCCTGGAATATCCTGCCCTTGCAGCCACGGGGCAAGTTGATAAGTATTCTGCATGCCTTTAGTTCCCCAGCAGGTTGATGAGGAAATTCTGGAGGTCTGAACCCTAAATATAACCAGCTTTCTAGGTTTAATATTCAGCTTGTTTTATATAATAAACCCTTGACATCAAATATTAGTATCCAGATTTCTGGTTCTGATCCAAAGCCAATTTCTGGTTATGCATCCAGATTTCAGTGATGATAGTTTAGTATTTTACTTTACAATTCTACCAACTCTCCCCAACATACAGAAGGAGGAACAGGTATTGTTTTATGGATAAGGCAATTAAGGCTTAGAGAAATTTAGTAATTGTCACCCTGCTAATAAATTGCAGCAATAGAATTGGAATCCAGGTCTTTCTGATTCTAAGCCTTTGTTCTCTCTACCACAACAAATTGAAGAGAGGACAAGAAAAGAGGTCATGCAAGGAATCATTCTATTTTTCCAGTGAGAGATGATCAGGGACTGAAACAAGGCAATTGGAAACAGAAATAAGATTTAAGGGTTTCTCTTGACTTGATGGCAGATTATATGTGGAGAGTGAGGGAATAGAATTATTAAAGGTATGAGTTTCCTAGGTATGTCATTGAATGGTCATGGTGGGAAAAGAAGCAACTTAAAGAGGGATTCCCTTTTTTATTCCTTTCTTTGTGGGGTTTGTTTGTTTGTTTCTGAGACAGAGTCTCGCTTTGTCACCAGGCTGGAGTGC
Organism: Sapajus apella; assembly: GCF_009761245.1. Taxonomy (NCBI): domain Eukaryota; kingdom Metazoa; phylum Chordata; class Mammalia; order Primates; family Cebidae; genus Sapajus; species Sapajus apella. Next base: position 8,927,633 of record NW_022436950.1, on the reverse strand, counting down.
AGTGGCACAATCTCAGCTCACTGCAAGCTCTGCCTCCCAAGTTCAAGTGATTCTCCTGCCTCAGCCTTCCGAGTAGCTGGGACTGCAGGCATGTACCATCACACTCAGCCATTTTTTTTTTTTTTAAATAGAGACAGGGTTTCACCGTGTTGGCCGGGATGATTTTGATCTCTTGACCTCATGATCCACCCGCCTCGGCCTCCCAAAGTGCTGGGATTACAGGCGTGAGCCACTGCACCCATCCTCTGTGTGTTTTTATATGTTGATTGAGGTGTTTGTGGTATGTTTTGAAAAGATATCCAGTAGGCACTTAGAATTTCAGGTTACTACTCAGATTATTTGAAATCTGTTGTTAGAGAGTACAAGGGAGTTAAATAGGGACAGATACATTCCTTTTTTGAGACCGTGTCTCACTCTGTCGCCCAGGCTGAAATGCAGTGGCATGATCATAGCTCACTGCAACCTCCACCTTCTGGACTCACACCCACCTCAGCCTCCTCAGCTGCTGAAACCACAGACATGTGCAACCACACTTGGCTAGTTTTTTTAGAGACGGTGTTTCACTATGTTAGCCAGGCTGGTTTCAAACTCCTGGACTCAAGCGACAGGGACAGTTAAATTCTTAATTCATGTGTATTGAGTTAATCCTCTAACACCGTGGCACTTACCTAATGAAAATTATAAATTCATAGTTCTACTAAGGGACTGTCCTGAGGCTTATAGCCCCAAAAATTCCTTTTGAATACTTACATAGCATTATGGGCACATAGTGAAAAAGGTAGTTTTCGCAGGGCACAGTTTGTCCATTGCATTGAATGTACTGACCTCCTTGATGTGTCTAAATGTGGAAAATTTGATTGCATAATTTATGGTATTGGGGGACTGCTTTCAGGTAGTTCCCTGGGAGGGGAGGGGAGTTCCCTCTATGATAGCCCCGTTTAGAGTAGTTTTTCTGCCTATCTATGTATATTGCTGTGTTTTTCCTCCTTTAGTAAAGATGGATTAGAGGGGGGAAAGAAACCACATTCTTGAAAGCATTTTGATTTATTAATGATTTAATGTTGAGGTTGCACAAAATATTCAATAAAGAAACAGTATTTAAAAGCCAGTGTGTTGAAAGAAAGGAATTCATATGTGCAGTTAATGGTCCAGTGATATGGCAGTGACTTATGCATATGCCCTTACTCAGTTTCTGCTCTGTGAAAGGTTTGAACAAATAGTAACATTGGCAAGATGACTGTTAGCTACAAGCCAAGAAATTCTATTGAAACAACAAATTATAATGTAGTTACCTTAATTGGTATGTGTTTCATTTTTTAAAGCAGAAAATTACAGCTCTTTTTTTGTTTTTCATTAAAAACTGAATTACATACTTTCGATTAAAGCAGCGTTTTTACTTACTGCTGCCTGTTATCATATACCTTATGATGAACCACAAGTGTCATAATACTAAAGAGCAACAAAGTTGTTTTTTCATTTTCTTTACATGGTAATTATATAAACAATTTTAAAACCTTGGGAGGTATTCCCTCATTTTACATTTAAAGGTTTGACTCCCAAAATTATGTGTTATCTGTGCGTTTGGAGGGCAGGAGGAAGGAGACTCTGATCCAAAAAAGATTTAGAGCCACTGTATCAGACAATTGGCAGATAGTCACATAACTAAGTCTTGAGGGAACCTAAACCAAGACCCAGTTTTTCTAAATGTTTGTTATTGTCTAAACCTACTGTGTCATGTATAGTAAGCACTCAATAAATATGACTGACTAGACCCAGCCACCAGGTCTTAAGAGAGATAGAGCGAATTCTTCAGAAAGCTCTGATTCCTGCCATGCGCCTAAGTGGTTATTATGCTGGTAGTCCTGATTTTTTATTTCTAGTATTATCTTTGTTATTCCTCTATACAAAATCAGTATGGCTCTTCTACCTGCTTTTCCTCAAGCTTGTTTCTAACATTCCAGTATTCATTCCTTTGCCCACAACATTTATCCCTTTGCTCTCAGAATCGTGCCCATTCAAGACTCAATTAGCTTCAGAAAGTGATACTCACAGGTATGTCAATTTTCCCTGGTTTTGATTATCTCGCTGAATTTTAAATTTAAGCGAGAAAGAAAAAGTATATTTTCTAGTGCTTAACCATTAGGCCTTGAACTTAGAATATACTTGTTGTCTAAGTCCCTAAATGTAAATTTAGTTTAACTCTTTGTCTCTCATTAAGTAATAAAAATTATTTCACCTATAGTACTTGGCACTGTGTAATAAGTCATGGGAGCTAGAAAAATATAGTCTCAGCCTTTGTGCAGTCTAGAGTGATTTTATTGGTAATTAATTACATGGCAAAACATTTCAGCGAGTTTGTTAGACAATTTGGGTGTCAAATTATGGAAAGAGCTTCAAGTTCTTAGCCTCATAGGAGTGAAAGTAAAAGTTAAATGTTGGTAGTTTCAACTACAAATTGTAGAATAACTTCAAAAACCTCTTTATCACCATATTTAATATCACTATAAATTTTATTTTTATTTCATTGGAATGTTACTCATTGAAGAAAAGTTGTCCTATAATAATAGGCATTGATTTAGACCTATAATAATTGTTCATTTTTAAATGCTGTCTAATTGTAAAGTTGGAATAGACTTACAGAACTTCTAGTCCCATTCTTCCTCTTTTCAGATGAGGAAAGGATCCTGGAATGTTTGGTTAATTGAACATTGTCTAAATTGGCCCAACTATTTAGAGACAGAACAGGAACTAGAATATGAGTTTTAGACTTCATAGTTTCTTCTTATATAACTTATTGTTATTTTTCTCAGTATATATTAACTGATAGCATATATGTTATTACTGTATTTTCAGTTATTTGCTCATCTGGTTTTTGTTATTCCTGAAAAATAGTCAAGAAAAATCTATCTCTAATTATAAAGGAAAAAACCTAAGTGATTTGCCTAATGTCACATAACTAACAAATTAGCAAAACTAGAACTAGAACCCAGATCTTCCATTTTCTAGTACATTGCTTTTTTAACACTATACTGTTTTTCCGTATTGTTTCTAATAATACTAGTGACGATTAGTATTTTTTCCAAATTATTCATACAAGGAGGTTTAGGCAAACTGAGAACATTTTCAAGAAAGAATGATGGACTCTATCGTAGGGAAAAATAATCTAACCTTCCCTTCTGCAAAATTTCACTTTAACAGATACAGTTTTCATAAACTTCATTCTATTCCATTTGAAATTTGAATTTACCGCTTTCCAGAGTTTGAAACGAAAGGGCACTTCCAACATAGAATTATAGGTTTGAGTTGGTTTGTGGTAATAACTGCTTTCATTCATAACAGGATAGTCTTTTTTTAAATGCCTTTTTAATAAATAAATGTTTTAATTAAATGTCTGAAAAACCTAAAATGTCAACTAATTAAATGCAAATCAGCTTCTATACAGTTATATGTAAGTCATATTTAGTGCGGGATTTCAGTTCACTTATTATTTTTAAAAGACAGTAGGGTAGGACCTCTGAACTCAGTGCCTAGGCCCTAGGGACTGTGAAGGTCTTGAAACAGCCTTTCTGGAGAAGTTGGAAATTTGGGTTTTGATGTGAAATATTCCCAATGTTTTAATGTGAAATATACCCAATGTTGACAACTTATTTTGAATTTTTTTTAAGTATGTAGGCCAAATAAATTCTGCTACAGGCAGGATTGTCCTTGAGCCAATAGAGTATGAATTTTACTTTATTGGTTTGAATTACTGAAATCGCTTTTTGCTGGTTTTTCCACCTGCATGCTTTTAACCTGTCTTGTTCACAGGTATCTCCTTAATCTTTCTAAATCATCATTCCATTTATCTGCAAAATAAAATATAAATTGCTAAACCTGACAGTCAAGACACTATCACTTTGCTCTTAATTGCCTTTCCACTTTTATTTTCTATTACATGTGCTACAGAGACACTGACTGTATTCAAATTAGACAAGCCAGGTGAATTCCAATCTCTAGACCTTTGTGGACTTGCCTTCTTTACCCTAATGCCTATATTCTTCTTCGTCATTTGTCCAGTTCTTCCAATACATTGAAACTCACTTGATGTCTGCATTCTCTATGAATTCGTCTCCTGACCACTGTTACCTCTTTCTGTGGTAATTTTTGTCCTTAGCATTTATTTGGTATTTAGTAGGTAGTTTATGCCACTTTGCCATTTTAATACATATTTCTTTTTTCTTTCCTTTTTTTTTTTTTTTGAGATGGAGTTTTGCTCTTGTTACCCAGGCTGGAGTGCAGTGGTGCAATGTCGGCTCACTGCAACCTCCACCTCCCACGTTCAAGTGATTCTCCCGCCTCAGCCTCCTGAGTAGCTGAGATTACAGGCATGCACCACCACGCCCAGCTAATTTTTGTATTTTTAGTAGAGAGGGGGTTTCATCATGTTGGCCCGCTGGTCTTAAACCCCTGACCTCAAGTGATCTGCCCCACCTCGGTCTCCCAAAGTGCTAGGATTACAGATGTGAGCCACCACGCCCACCTTTAATGCACATTCTGTGTGTGTTGGTTTTGTCTCAGTAAATGCTTGATGACAGTGAAAAATCTAGAACTGTATATGCTGCTTCGAAGTCTAGCAAAGAGCCTAGTTTCTTTTTTCTTCCTTTTTAAATTTCAACTTTTATCTTAGATTCAGGGGATACATGTACAGGTTTGTTACATGGGTATATGGTGTAATGCTCAAGTTTGTGGGACAATTGATACCGTCACCCAAGCATTAAGCATAGTACCCAATAGTTTTTCAACCCAGGCACCCTTCCCTCCCCCCTCCAGTTCCCAGTGTTTTTTGTTGCCTTCTTTATATCCATGAATACCTAGTGTTTAGCTCTCACTTACAAGTGAGAACATGCAGTATTTGGTTTTCTGTTCCTGCCTTAATTCACTTAGGATAATGGCCTCCAGCTGCATCCATGTTGCTACAAAAAAACATGATTTCATTCTTTATGGCTGCAAAAAAAAAATCTTTTTAAAGTAATACTGGGGGATTTAAATCTTTCATGTAACTTAGGGAATATCCAGTAGTCTTTATAAATGAACTTTGTCTTCTGGAACAAAATGCAAAGTGACCAAGAAATAGCAAAATAGATGTAGAGCAGTGTGCTGCCCCCCACATGGCCGTCCCCTGCTATGGAGGAGGCACCGGAGAATAACTGGAATCCAGACCTGTTGTTGAGGACTCACTTGTACTCAGAGAGGAGTCCTTTTTCTGTACATGTATTCTCTGAATATTGAAGATCAGATTTCTTCTGTCAATAATTAGAACTCTGTGAAAGATTTTTAATTCTGCAATTTATGTTTTAAATGCTCATTGTTTCCTGTAACTTTTTCAAAAACAATAACTTGTTTAAAACTCTTCTGTCTTAACTTAAAATATGTTACCTATAACACTGGCTTCACTTTCTGTTTTTTATCAGGACCCCTGAACAGTGCCCAAGTGTTGTCTCTTTGTTGTCAGAGAGTTACAACCCTCATGTGCGCTATGGAGCTGCAATGGCCTTGGGGATCTGCTGTGCTGGTACAGGAAACAAGGTAAAGCCCAAAGCCAATGGGGTCAGTTCTTTCTTGGCGCCAGACTGTTTTTCCTCGCCGAAGAGTTTATGTAACAACTATAAAAATACAAGTGCAGTATGATCTGTAAGACTGAACGTGCCATACAAAGCTTCCCAGTACTCCCTCATTCTGCAATGCTGGATTGCCCAAAGCTGCTTAAGAATAAATCATCAGATTACATGGATAGCTGTAGCTGAAACAATGCTTTTGAGTTTTTTTTTAAAATCATTGATTTCTGGGGGGTTTTTTTATTGTTGTTTTTAAGGTGGAGTTTTGCTCTTGTCACACAGGTTGGAGTGCAGTGGTGCAGTCTCACCATGTTGGCCAGGCTGGTCTTGAACCCCTGACCTCAGGTGATCCACATGCTGGTCTTGAACCCCTGACCTCAGGTGATCCACATGCCTCAGCCTCCCACAGCATTGGGATTACAGGCATGAGCCACTGCTCCTATCCTTTTTTTTTTTTTTTTCTTTCTTTCTTTGTTTGAGTCTTGCCCTGTTGCTTGGGCCAAAGTACAGTGGCAGGAACACTAGCCACTGCAGCCTCAAACTCCTGGGCTCAAGTGATGTTCTGACCTCAGCCCACTGAGCAGCTGGGACTACAGGCACATGCCAACACACTCGACTAATTTTTATTTTTCATAGAGAAGGAAAGGGGTCTCACTATGTTGCCCAGGCTGGTCTCAAACTCTTGGGATCAGGCGATCCTCCTGCCTCAGCCTCCCAAAGTGCTGAGATTACCGGCATGAGCCACTGCACCTGGCCCATTGATTTCTTTAAAAGAATAAAAAGAAAAACAAAACATAAAGAAAATAAAGTAGTTTTTGTTATTGTTGTTGTGAAAGAACTATTAGGTTATTTTATATGATTATTTTATATGTTTAATTTTTATAATTAGTATTCTGAAAAACAAATTTCTCTTCTGAAGCCCTGAAAATCAGCTGATTTGATAACATTTCTGTTTTAAGCAAATCTCTGATGTGCTATTTACCTATTTTCTCATATCTAACCTTAATAGGTAAGCTGGTATTTGTTAAGCCCTCAAATGTTACAAAAAAGCTGAATAAGGCAAGATGATGATTAGAAAACATAATTCATCATGAGATTCATAAAGAAATGTGCTATTGTTTAAATAACAAGTATTCATAATTCACAGCAATGACATATTCATGACACTTTGCCTCTCATAGCACATATGCAGAAATCTTGGCCACATCCCAGAAGTGGACCTTTTAACAGTGTATGTGCATAAGACTGAGAGCATGACTATGCTCCCAGTGCCATGGCCGGGCAAGGTGGCTCACGCCTGTAATTCTAGCACTTATCACACCACTGCACTCCAGACTGGGCAACAAGAGCGAAACTACATTTAAAAAAAAAAAAAAAAAACTGAGAGCATAGCTATACTCCCAGTGTCTTTTCAAATCAGAGAAAGGAGTCACTTTTTATCATCTGTTCAAACTCAAAACAAAACATAGTTGTAAGTTTATGGATTGATTCCAGGAATCTAAAAAAAATTTTAATTTGCTTGACTTTTTTTCCAATAAAGAGTATTGGTATTACGTGTTTTTCTTTTTTTTTTTTTTTTTTTTTTTTTTTGAGACGGAGTTTCGCTCTCGTTACCCAGGCTGGAGTGCAATGGCGTGATCTCGGCTCACCGCAACCTCTGCCTCCTGGGTTCAGGCAATTCTCCTGCCTCAGCCTCCTGAGTAGCTGGGACTACAGACACGCGCCACCATGCCCAGCTAATTTTTTGTAGTTTTAGTAGAGACGGGGTTTCACCATGTTGACCAGGATGGTCTCGATCTCTTAACCTCGTGATCCACCCGCCTCGGCCTCCCAAAGTGCTGGGATTACAGGCTTAAGCCACCGCGCCCGGCCTATGTAAGTTTTTCTGATCACATGAAACATTATTGAGGCTGGGAATAAAAGTAGCTATTTTTGGCCAGGCACAGTGGCTCAATTGAGACCAGCCTGGGCAACATGGCGAAACTCCGTCTCTACTGAAAATACAAAAATTAGCTGGGCATGGTGGCACTTGCATATAATACCAGCTACTCAGGAGACTGAGGCAGGAGAGTTGCCTGAACCCAGGAGGTGGAGGTTGCAGTGAGCCAAGATCACGCCCTTGCACTTCAGCCTTGGGGACAAGAGTAAAACTCCATCTCAAAAAACTAAAAAGGCCAAGTACAGTGGCTTACGCTTGATAAATATTTTGGAAAATCTCATTGCTTGTGGTCTTAAGAAGTGCAACCATGAAATCAATTCTAGTCTATGATTTCATTTGTTTTGCTATTCTACTAGCTAGATGCTAGTAAAATCTTTTTTTTTTTTTTTTTTTTTTTTTTTTTTTTGAGATGGAGTTTTGCTCTTGTTGCCCAGGCTGGAGTGCAATGGCACAATCTCAGCTCACTGCAACCTCCATCTCCTGGGTTCAAGCGATCCTCCTGCCTCAGCCTCTAGAGTAGCTGACATTACAGGCATGCATCACCACACCTGGCTAATTTTGTATTTTTAGTAGAGACAGGGTTTCTCCATGTTGGTCAGGCTGGTCTCAAACTCCCAATGTCAGGAGATCCGCCCACCTCGGCCTCCCAAAGTGCTGGTATTACAGGCATGAGCCACTGCACCTGGCCTGCTAGTAAAGTCTTTTGTTTGGAAAGTTTTGAGGTTTTTTGTCTTGATTTAATTTTTTAGATTAGGTCTTATAAAATCATCTGAGATATTACCTTACTCTAATATTTGTTTATTACTATTTTTCTTTTTTCTTTCTTATGTTAGAGACAGGGTCAACTATGTTGCCCAGGCTGGTCTTGAACTCCTGGGATGAAGCAATCGAGCAATCCTCCCACCTTGCCTCTCAGAGTGTTGGGATTACAGGCGTGAGCCATTGCACCCAATCATACCCTACATACCCTAACATTTGTAAGAGGTTTATTTCCTTTTTTTTTTTTTTTTTTTTGAGGTGGAGTTTTGCTCTTGTTGCCAAGGCTGGAGTATAATGGCACAATCCCAGCTCACTGCAACCTCCACCTCCTGGGTTCAAACAATTCTACCACCTCAGCCTCCCGAGTAGCCAGGACTACAGGCACTCGCCACCAAGCCTGGCTAATTTTTATGGTATTTTTAGTACAAACAGGATTTCACCATGTTGGCCAGGCTGGTCATGAACTCCTGACCTCAGATAATTTGCCCACCTCCCAAAGTGCTGGGATTACATGCGTGCACCACCACACCCAGCTGATTTTTGTATTTTTAGTAGAGATGGGGTTTTACCATGTTGGCCAGGCTGTTCTCAAACTCCTGGCCTCAATTAATCTGCCCAGCTTGGCCTCCCAAAGTGCTGGGATCACAGGCATGAGCCACCATGCCCGGCCTGATGGAGGTTGAATTATAATACAAATTTTGGATTCAAACTGGCCTGGGTTTGCTATCAGTACTTACTTGACTTTGAACAAGTTGTTTAACCTTTGTAACTCTCAGTTTCTTTGTTATAAAGATTCTTTTGTGCTGGTTTTTCGTTTCAGGAGTAACAGGGTTATATTGAATAATACGTAAAATACCTAGTACTATGTCTGAAAAGTAATAGGTGCTTATCAAATGTTAATCCCCATTTTCTCTTAATTTTTTATGACCTCTCACCTCAAGACAAGAGCACTCAGGTTTTAAACCTTCGTTTTCACTTACCCTCAGTTATATTGAAATTTACGTAAAGCATAACCAGTTCTAAACTATTGCATTCACGTAGTTGTTAATTAATTTCTTACTATGCTGTTGGATGAAAATACTGACTTAGAGTGACAGTAGCTGTAGTCGTGTATCATTTAAGAACAGAGGTATGTTCTGAGAAATGCTTCATTAGGCAATTTCGTGATTGTACAAACATCATAGGGTATACTTACACAAACATAGATGGTGATGGTCTGTTGCTTCCAGGATACAAACCTGTACATCAAGTTACTATACTGAATACCAGGTAGTTATAACACAGTGCTATTGGTATATCTAAAGATAGAAAAGGTACAGTAAAAATGCAGTATAACAGATAAAAATCATACAACTATATAGGGCACTCAAATGTGAATGGAACTTACAGGACTGGAACTTGCTCGGGGTGAGTGAGTGTTGAGTGAATGTGAGGGCCAAGGACACTATTGTCACTATTATAAACACTGTACGCTTCAGCTACTAAATGTATAAATTTTTTCTTCAGCAATTGATCTTAGCTTACCTTTTTTATAAGTTTTTAATTATTTTTAATTTTTTGACTCTTGTTAATGACACTTAGTTCAAAACACAAACCCATTGTACAGCTGTACAAAAATATTTTTTCTTTATATTCAGTAAGTTTTTTTCTGTTTTCAAAATGATTTTATTTCTAAAACTTCTTCGTTAAAAACTAAGACACACCCTTAGACTAGGCCTGCACAGGGCCGGCATCATCAAGAAGTCACTTAGGCAATAGGAATTTTTCAACTCCCTTGTAATCTTATGCGACTACCATTATATGTGCAGTCTGTCATTGCCCAGAATGTTGTTTTGTGTCATATGACTATAAAATGAAAATTCAGCCATATCAACTTTATTTAAAAGTTGTGCTTGTTTTTTTTAATTCTTTCAGGAAGCCATTAATTTGCTAGAACCAATGACAAATGACCCTGTGAACTACGTGAGGCAAGGGGCACTCATAGCTTCAGCTCTCGTCATGATCCAGCAGACTGAAATCACTTGTCCAAAGGTGAGCAAACAGAGGAATTCCCTGGAAGAGAGATGGTTTGGCCCTTTCTTAAGTAACTTATCTTCTTTTCAGGACATTTTTTTACTTCACATATGGTAACACCGAAGTCACAGAAAGTAAAAGTAAAAAGCATTTGGAGTATAAGAGAATGGGGAAACTTTTAATTTGTAATGCTCTTTAAATGTATTTTTTGCAGACTTAATGGTCCCTTTGTTAAATTAAGTATATAACTGTGCTTGAAAAAGTAGAACTCTTGGGTTGTTAAAATCAACTTTTTTGGCCTTTCACTGTCCTTTTAAAATGTAATCAGTGGGATGACTTTTTCCTCTGATTATACAGGATGCAAACTTAGGCAGTCCGTGACTTTTTTGATCTGTCTTTTTAAGGTAATAAAAAAAAGTCTGCAGTCACTTTGTATCGTACATACAATCTTAGTTTAGAAATTAGTACACCCACATTCACTTTTGGAATGTCATTGCCCTCCTGGGCAGTCTTTTTGGGTGGAGTTTCAAATGGCTCCAAGGCAGCTTTTTTTTCTACTTGACCCACATCTGCCCCTCAGAAACACTCTTGGCAGATTTTGCCCTTCTGATAGGCTGTCAGTTTTAATACCTCAGCTGGTAGCTAATGCCTCAGTACACAGCAGCTCCTGATCATATTGTGCACTCCAAGTGGACCCTCTGAAGCCCCTTTCTGTAAACTTGGAGTGAGGGGGAAAGACTCACAACCCAGCTTGCCCCAGAGATCCTCTCGACATATTCTCCACAATCCATACCCACCCTGTGGGTGACTCCATAATAGATTTGAGACACCTGTTTTAAAATTCCTTCATGAGCCAAGCACGGTGGTTCATTCCTGTAATCCCAGTACTTTGGGAGGGTGAGGTGGGTGGATCACTTGAGCCAGGAGTTCAAGACTAGCCTGGGCAACATAGAGAGGCCCCATCGCTACAAAGAATGAAAAAGGAATTAGCTAGGCATGGTGGCGTGCACCTGTGGTCCCAGCTATTTGGGAGACGGAAGTGGGAGGATCACTTAAGCCCAGGAGGCCGAGGTTGTAGTGAGCCATGGGGTGACAGAGCAAGACCCTGTCTCAAAAAATAAAATTCTCTCATGATAATCTGTCAATCCTCAGGTTGTTAGTGTTTGATATCTAATGTGCCTTGTCACTTCATCCAAAACTTCTCATTCTAAGAAAATGCATGTATCTTAACTTTTAATACATGTACCAAAATTAGCACACTTGATATACTAAATAGACATGTATAGATTACACAACAATTTCAGATCTTATCATTCTTAAAGCTAGGGACTTCAGTATCCATGTATTAATTAATTCTGCTCACATATGGGAAGTAGTCAAAAAATTGACAACAGAAAAAACTTGGCATTCTGTGTTCTGCCTCATCGAGCAAATATAGAACATCACCCTTATTTTCAGCAAAGTAGACTTGAGGTAGAGAAAAGAAACATTTCCAGAACTCATTGATTATTCATTCTAATTTTATGGAGCTTCGTTTAATAAATTTCAAGTTCTAAACATTTGCTATCATTTTTGCTTCATTTATTTAGTGCTTCTCTTCCTGTCTCAGAATTGTTTTCAAGACTTTCAAAAACTGTATTATTACAAAGATAGAATCTGACTTCTCATCCTGTTTTTATAACATGTTACTTAATATACTACATCTTCTAGAAGAAAACATCTTTCCAAACATACCACATTTCTTTTTGTTTTTAAATACAGCAGCTATCATATTTATATCTCTTATTTCTGCTTTTGATCTTGAACTGAACATTTAGAGGTTATCCAACTGAGTAGTGTCATTAAAGAAACAAATTTAGGTCATGGAATGCACCTCCTCTAACAGTAATACATAGATATTCACTTTGATCCCATATGTTACTTTCATGTTACTTGTATTATCAGCAAGACAAATGTTCTGTTTTCCCATCCTCTGCTGTAAGATTTCATTGATTTTACAATTACAATCTCTGTTCCAAAAACGGCAGAGTCCTTCAGGAGTTGGATAATCATTGCAGGAACTGTTGTTGAACCAAGTCTTAGCTGGTACAAATACGTGGGGCACACTCCCATCTTCCGGTTGTATCAGAATCTTAGACACTGATTAAAATGTCAAAATGAAGTCACAGCTAGTAACCTTTGCCATTAATATAAACTGGGTAGATAAATGTAAATGTAAATACCACTGACTAAAAAAGCAAAATTGACAGTATGAGACTCAAAAATTATTTCAGGAAATACTACTCTTTATAGCAAAGTTGTTACTCAGCATAAGAATTCTTAATTTCATTGTTTTCTGTTATTAAGCAAGTGGTAAGGAATTTCATAGACTACAGTTTATATCATCTTTCCTTTATCTGATAATTGCCAACAAGACAAAATTGACATTTTGGGGATGGTATACAGCATGTTGTCAAAAAGAAAAATTTGTTGAGAAACTCTGAAGAGGAGTAGCTTCTCAAGGCTACAGAGAGTCTTAGTTGCAAGGTTGCAAAACCAGTCCATGAAATAAAGTGGGAATGGCTCAAAAACAAAGATCAAATGTGAATTTCATCAAGAACTATAAACCCCTTTCAAAGGAATTCAAAAGAGAAATTTCTCAGATATTTTGTGAAATTCACAATGGAAATTTCCAAAGGAAATGTTTTATGTAACCATTAATATGTGTCACATCCCTAACACTTAGCTGCTCCACACATTGCCCTCTTAGTTGAAGTATCTCCAGTACATCTTTGTTTTGCTTCTCTCAGTAGCTAGCTCTCACTATCTCATGCTCACAAACATAAACCCAGGAACATGTACATATCCCTGGATCAAAGGTTCACATTTTACAAGAGTAATGTTCTTTTTTAGATCCTTGCAGCTATTTTACTCTAAGAACCCAACTCTGCTCTTTATTAATTTATCTTTTGTTTTTCTTGTTAAATGAAATCCACCATTAAGATGGGCGTAGTGGCTGAGGCAGGAGGATCGCTTGAGTCTAGGAGGCCAGACTGAACAACATCGAAAGACCCTGTCTCTAAAAAACAAATAAACAAAAAAAATTCACCATTAACAGTTACTTGAACATGTAAATATTAGGTATCATATATAAAACCACATCAAAATTTTACATTGTAAGTATAGAATCTGGTGCTCCTATTAGCAATATTATTTGGTCTGAGGCCTGGTACAGGAAAGCTTCTCCCATCATTGACAAGTACCCTCTTTGGAAATAGAATTAAGCTCCTACAGTTCTAAAATAAATCACAGTATATATGATATTTTATAACATAACATGTTTGTGAGTAGTAGTCTATCTCTATTACCATACTGTTGTCTTAAGATAGGGACTTGGAGTCTTACAGTGTCAGTGGTAATGAAAAAGAAAAAGGCCACAAAAACTACCATAAGCAAATTAATGCTGATAAAATTGAAACTTTACCACGTAAAATCTCTATCCTATATAAAGTAATGTAAGTGTTGATCTAAAACAAATTCAGAATCAAAGGAACTTGATCTGTCAAACCAGAATAAAAGTGTCAAACATGAAGTTTTTTTTTTTTTTTTTTTTTTTGAGACGGAGTTTCACTCTTGTCGCCCAGGCAGGAGTGCAGTGGCGCGATCTCGGCTCACTGCAACCTCCACTTGCTGGGCTCAGCAGGTGATTCTCCTGCCTCAGCCTCCCGAATACCTGGGATTACAGGTGCCTGCCACCATGACAGCTAATTTTTTTTTTTTTTTTTTTTTTGAGACGGAGTTTTGCTCTTGTTATCCAGGCTGGAGTGCAATGGCGCGATCTCGGCTCACCGCAACCTCCGCCTCCTGGGTTCAGGCAATTCTCCTGCCTCAGCCTCCTGAGTAGCTGGGATTACAGGCAGACGCCACCATGCCCAGACAGCTAATTTTTTGTATTTTTAGTAGAGACAGGGTTTCACCATATTGGGCAGGCTGGTCTCGAACTCCTGAACTCCTGACCTCAGGTGATCCGCCCACCTTGACCTCCCAAAGTGCTGGGATTACAGGCATGAGCCACCACACCCGGCCACATGAGAATTTTTTAAAGTAGAAGGGAGTTTAGTGATGATTTAATTATGCTAGGTTTTATAGTTAAAGAGATAAATCCTAGAGAAGTAAGTGACTTAAGTGGTTGTGTGCTAGGTAGTGGCAGAGTTTGTTCCTCGTTTCCCCACTATATTCTATTGCTGCCTGTGAATAAAAAATGAGAACCATGTTCAAGGAATATTATTTTGTTAGTAGCATTTAGATTGCAGAGATAATAGGAGGGATTGGTAGGATTCTTCCCCCATTTGGTGAGACAGTCATGCTTTTTGAACTATGAGATGACTCTTATACATTACACTACATATATGTTACCTCATATAATCCTGTAATAGCCATGTAAGGTAGCTGCTAACATCTCTGCAGAGATGAAGATAGTGAGGCTCATGAAAAGTAGTAACTTACCCAAACAGCTAATAAGCCAGGGTTGTATAATTCTATTCTTCTGCCACTATATCACATTGTGGCCTCCCAGACCTGATACAAATGAAAAGGGGGAAAAGATTCTGAAAGAATATATAATGCAGATAAAGTCATTATATTAGGAAACTCAAATTTGATATTTTCTGCTTTTGGCAGATTTGGGGAGCTCCATGATTATGTGCTTCTTGAACAAGCCGACTTCTTCCTGGGTGCCTACCATTTGAAAAGCACTGTTGGGAAAACAGAGAAGTGTAAGACATAGAAGAAGCATAAAGTAGTTTACTTATTATCACCCAAATAGATTTAAAGGAATGACTCTCTTTATTTATACAGAATATATTTTATAAATATATTTTCTAATCATAAAAGTAATACATACTAATTTTAGAAAATGCAGAAAGGATAAAGAATTACCAGTGGCCAGGTGTGGTGGCTCACACCTGTAATCCCAGCACTTTGGGAGGCAGAGGCGGGCAGATTACTTGATCAAGGTCAGGAATTTGAGAACAGCCTGGCCAACATGGTGAAATTCCATCTCTACTAAAAATACAAAAATTAGCCAGATATGGTGGTGGACGCCTGTAGTCCCAGCTTCTCGGGAGGCTGAGGCAAGAGAATTGCTTGAACCTGGGCTGCACAGGTTGCAGTGAGCCAAGATCGAGCCACTGTACTCCAGCCGGTGCAACAAAGTGAAACTCCATGTTAATTTAAAAAAAAAAAAAAAAAAAAAAACTATCAATAATCCCACCCTAAGTGAGATTTTCCATTTTGATATGCTCCTTTTGGTAAGAGTAGAGATTCTGACAAGTCCTCAGAAAATTAATGTGAGTAGATGATGAAAATCTTTATGTGAATATACTTAATCCAAAATATACATCACACAGCTTTGGTGAAAGGTAGTTTACTTTAAGGTGGAACTTATGTACTCTGCTTTTTAGGAAACCTGCAAGGTTGGTGGTAAACAGAATAGCTATAATTCAAAGTGCAATGAAAGCCTTAGTGTTTGCTTGGACTCTTTAGGCCTGCTAACAGTGGTAATGTATGAAATCACATTCAACATTCCTTTGACCTTAAAACATCCACTGTGAAATGAGGGTTGAAGACAGAGTTGGTGCTCCCACACTAAAAAAATTGTAACACTGTGATTTCAACCATGGAACTGCTCTGCCTTCATGTCTGGTCCTTATCTCTCTCTTGAGCTTTACGAAACTCAGAACTAAGTCTCATTATCATTGGAACAATATATTTCCTGTTCTAAAATGGTAACACAAATGAAAAGTCTTTCTCTTCCTTCTTCAGGTGAATCAGTTCAGACAGCTGTATTCCAAAGTCATCAATGATAAGCACGATGATGTCATGGCCAAGTTTGGCGCTATTCTGGCCCAGGGCATACTAGATGCAGGTAAATGTTTTAAGTCTTCAAGATATATTTATTTAAACTAAATCTAATAAAGTACCTATCTGCTCTAACTATATGACATAATGGAAATTGAGCCTGAGGCAAATTATTCCTGGAGAAAATTTGGAGCCTGCAGTTCACAGAGATCATGTACATTTAAGAATACAGGCTGTTGGCCAGGTGCAGTGGCTCATGCCCATAATTGCAGCACTTTGGAAGGCCTAGCCAGGTGGATCACTTGAGGTCAGGAGTTTGAGACCAGCCTGGCCAACATGGTGAAACCCCTTCTCTACTACAAATACCCAAATTAGCTGGGCATGGTGACAGACGCCTATAATTCCAGCTACTCGGGAGGCTGAGGCAGGAGAATTGCTTGAACCCAGGAGGTGGAAGTTGCAGTGAACCAAGATCACACCCACTGCACTACAGCCTGGGAAACAAGAGTGAAACTCCTCAAAAAAAGAAAGAGTACAGACTGTTAGGTTTGAATTCTAGTCCCTTTGCAGCATAAGCTATGTAACCTTGAGAAGTTATTTTCCACTCTTGTAAGTCTACCTCGTAGTGTTGGGAAGATTTAAAATACATGCAAAGCCACCCGGCACAGTGGCTCACCCCTGTAATCCCAGTACTTGGGAGGCCAAGGCAGGTGAATCACCTGAGGATCAGGTGAGGACCAAGAACTCCTGAGTTCAGAACCAGCCTGGCCAACATGGTGAAACCCCATCTCTACTAAAAATCCAAAAAAGTTAGCCGGGCATAGTGGTATGTGCCTCTAATCCCAGCTACTCAGGAGGCTGAGGCAGGAGAATCATTTGAACCCAGGAGGCAAGGTTGCAGTAAACTGAGATTGTTCCACTGCACTCCAACCTGGGTGATGGAGTGAGACTCTGCCTCAAAAACAAAAAAAAATTAAAATACATGCAAAGCAATTAGAGTAATGCCTATCACTGAGTAAAGTTACTGTTGGTTGGTTTTTTTGTTTTGTTTTGTTTTGCTTTTTAATTTAAGACAGTGCCTTACTTTGTCACCCTGGCCAGAGTGCAGTGGCACAGACATGATGAAGGGTAGTTTACTTTAACCTCCCGGGCTCAAACAGTCCTCTTGCCTCAGCCTCCCAAGCAACTGAGATTACAAGCATATGTCACCACACCCACCTAATGTATAAATTTTTGTAGAGATAGGATCTCACTAAGCATCTCACTATGTTGCCCAGGCTTGTCTTGAACTCCTGGACTGTAGCAGTCTTCCCACCTCAACCTTCCAAAGTACTGGGATTATGGATGTGAACCACTGTGCTCGGCCAATTTATTTTTCCTTTAATTTTCTTAGTATTACATGAATTTTAAAGTTGACATTGAAACATTTTTGAGGAAAACATTTTAAACAAATTCTGGGAGCGAAATCGCTTATGAAATAAGATAAATTGAATATTTACCTGAAAAATGCATATATACCACACTGTGCCATCTGGCTCCAGAATTCTCAGTCTTCACCATAACACCATAGTCTGTTTCAAAAGATAGAGTGGTATGCTTTAGTTCCTTAGACTTGGAGTTCATTTGGTATATCCCTCAACATTACTGGTGACCTCTCAATAGGATAAGAGGGGAAGAGCATATACATGCTTCATTGTTCAACTATGTAATTCTTTTTCTTAATGTGCCCTATTCAGGTGGAATATAATCCTTTTTATTTTTGCTAATTTGAAAGGTGAGGAATAACATCTCAGGATTTTTACAGCAGTCCTATTAATAAGGGAGAATTTTTTTTCACATTTATAAGTCATTTGTATTCTAAGAAAAACACTGCCTTATTTGTTGCAGTCATTCTTTCCTCAGTCAACTAGGAATGTGTGTATATTTGTAGTGAAGGAGATCAGGAAAAGAAGCTGCCATTTTTGATAACTGTCATAAATTTTTGTTCATCTTTTTGGGTTTTCTACTTGCTATGAGTGTTTTAATCATACCAAAGTTTTCAGTCTTTTATAATTTTAGATACTCTCCCTCATATGGCCTCTTTCTTTTTAAAAAATCACGTTTGCTTCCTAATTTGATTAATCTTTTTTCTTTATTAGATTTGCCAGTCATTTCTCTGTTTATGTACTTATTCTGTTCTTTTTTTGTAAATTATTTTTGATCTTTATTATTTGCTGTTTTATAACTTTGGTGTTCTTTTCTAAATTTTGAGGTAAAGTTCCTCTCTTTTAACCTATTTGTCTAATGGGGTTTTTTGTTTGGTTGGTTTTCATTTTCTAAGAAGTTGAGATTTTTCTGCTTAAAGTTTCAATATTGAGGCATAGTTTACTTTTCTCTTTCTTTTTAATTTAAAAAGTACTTCTTTGTAGCTATTTATAAATAAGGAAAATATTCTATAAATATTTTTGGTAAAATAAACCATTTCAATTCTAGATGGTATTGATTCCCTCCCATTTACAAGCTGCATATGTGGAGATAAATAGTTTCTCCCTTCTCATTCGTCACTACCTTCCAATATTTTAGTATTATGTTTATGTTGTCAATGGTTTGTGATGTTTACATTGTCTTCAGAAATCATAATTCTCACAACTGTATGGTCTTAGTTTCGTATTTAAATGGATTCATTGCTCACCACCATTTCTTTTATTGCTGCTTTTTAATTCTTAGGTTATCTCTACTAAGTCTAGACACTTAATTGGCTGGATTTTTATCAGTAATTAAGCTTTTTTAATTGGACTTTTAGATTTACGGAAAAAAATGAGCAAGATATGCAAAGTTTCCATGTCCCCTTTGCCCCTCCCATTTCTCCTATTATTGGCATCTTGTGTTAGTGTGGTATATTTGCTTACAATTGATGAGCCAATATTGACACATTATTACTAACTAAAGTCCTTAGTTTACATTAGAGTTTACTCTGTGTTGTACATTTTATGAGCTTTGACAAATGTTTAATGCCAGGTATCTACTGTAACAGTATCATACAAAATTGTTTCACTACCCTAAAAATTCCCTGTGCTTAACCTGTTCATCCCTCCTTGCCCTCCCCACAAGCCCCTGACCTTTTTACTGTAACCAAAGTTTTATTTTGTTTTAATAAATAAAGTTTCAAATGTATTGAAAGTTTTTCACAATATCTTCTTATTTTTCCAATGTCTGTGGAATCTGTATTGATGTCCCCTTGTTCATTCTTTTTCTTTTTTAAAAATTTGTTTTTATTTATTTTATTAAGGTAGGGTTGACAAATAGAAATTGTATATACAGTGTACATGATACTTTGATATATATAGTAAAATGGTTAAAGCAAGCTAAATAACATATCCATTACCTTACGTACTTATCATTTTTTTTGTGAGAAAATTTAAGATCTCTTTAAGCATTTTTCAAATATACAGTACATTATTATTAGCTGTAGTCATGCTGTACTATGGATCTCCTGAACTTACTACTCATCCTAATTAAACTGTCTCCACAGTTTTAGTTTTGCCTTTTCCAGATTTTCATATAGTTAGAATCATACAGTATATATCCTTTTCAGATTACTTCTTTGGTGGTATTTAAAACAAGATTTAGGAATAACGTTTTACTGCTCTGTAATCTTTTTATCTTCTTTTAGCTGCCACTTTTTAAAGTTTATGATTTTACACTACACCTCTTCACTCGTTTGTTCAGCACTACCACAGTTTTTTGCTGGTTTTTACTACATTAGGGTTACTTGTTAAGAATGGAGGAGACTGCTCTGGGCACACTACCTGTAGGGTAGCCCTCTCTGCAAGGAGCAACACAAAAAAAGGGGGAAAAAATTTTAATTAAAAATATAAAAACGAAATTATATATTAAGAGAAAAAGAATTAGGGGACGATAATTCTGTGTTTCACCTCTTCTCTGCCATGTTTACTACAAGTCATCTCACTGTGTTCTCCTTCCTTCCTCTTGTAGTCTCTGTTGGTCTTTTTTTTTCTTTTTTTGTTTGGAGTTTTTGTTTGTTTGTTTTTACTTTCTGTTTGTCTTGTGGACCAATCAAGTTTTGGTGCTTCTTTCTGTTTCTCTTTATTTATAACAATTTTTGCTTTAGACATTTATTGCATAAAAGTTCCGTACTGTAGTATTCAGTTGTGAGCATAAAATTAATCTCATGTCCTTTTTCACTCTTTAATATCCTATCCTCATATAACACTGTGCTGCAACTGCATTCAAAAAATTTGTAGTCTTGATCTCCTCTCAGTAAAATTAATAGTAGTAGGCCAGGCTTGGTGGCTCACACCTGTAATCCCAGCACTTTGGGAGGCCGAGGCAGGTGGATCATTTGAGGTCAGGAGTTTGAGACCAGCCTGGCCAATATGGTGAAACCCCATCGCTACTAAAAATACAAAAATTAGCCAGGCATGGTGGCATATGCCTGTATTCCCAACTACTTGGGAGGCTGAGGCACAAGAATTGCTTGAGCCTGGGAGGTGGAGGTTGCAGTGAGCCAAAATTGCGCTACTGCACTGCATCCTGGGAGACAGAATGAGACTCCGTCTCAAAAAGAAAAAAGAAAATTAGTGATAGTAGAAAAAAATCTAGAGAGGGCAACTTCAATAAAGTTTTTGAGAACTCACTCAGTGATTCAGTCTCTTCGGGGAGAAAAGCTGAGGATAAAGAAGATGATGGAAGTTTGTTAAACTGCAAATTATCAATATGATAAACTCTACCTTGTTTATTAAATCTCAGAACGTTAGAACAAAAGGCTAATTTAGTTTCTAAGTCCGAAGAAGATAGATTTCATTGAACTAAAAGGAAATTCAGCTTCCAAGTTAGACAAATAGCACATTAGCTAGGCATCCTTTTCCTGTCTTCTGCCCTCCCCAGCCCCATCCCAGGTTAGTTACCATGTCTTAGTGAAATGTTCCCACTAGCGCCCAGTTTATAGTTGCCATAATATTTTCATATCTTATTTTAATTTTCTATTATCTGTCTTCTTTGTGAGACTGGAGTCTCCTTAGGATCTTTTCTAGTATGTTGTTTTCAATCCTCAGTATATAGTAAGCATGCAGTGAATGGGGGTTAGCATAGGGAAGAGTATAAGTAGACAATAAATGTGTATAATTCATTTGTATTGGAAAAACAAAATTAAAGTATACCTGGCCTTTAGTTAGATCGAAATTTTAAATACCTTTAGTGAAGTATTAAGAAAATCTAGATTATTTGGTTTAACAGTAGAACCCTGATTCTTAAAAAATTAAAATGCTATTTGGTTTAGTAAAGTCAAGTCAGTGTTTGGTTCTTGACTCCAAGTAAAATGTGAAGCAAAATGTGAAATACTGGATCAAGAGAAAAGAAATGTGAGCAACAGGAATCCAGCACTGGAATTCAAATTAAGACCCTGATTAGGCACAGACAAGCCCCATTTTTATAGGATATATTATGTAAATGAAGATATTTGCATTTCAGAGTTCTGTGATCCAGCACTAACATTGTTACCATCTAACGGGTATGCCAAATCTGACAATGGTGTATTTTGTTTTGCCTGCCTAACAAAATTTGCAAGATTTTGGATAAAATTCAGAGTCTTTTAAAAACAAAATGACCTAGTGACCCAGGACCTACAGTCTAGTAAGATGTTCCCTTTAAATAGGACATGTACTTTCCAGTTTGCTTCAGTTTTAAAAACAAAATGACCTAGTAACCCTAGACCTACACCCCTGGTAACAAGCTCCCTTTAAATAGGACCTGTACTTTCCAGTTTGCTTCAATCCCCACTGCTCCCGGCCCACTTATTCCTCATTTGTTTACTTGACTCATTCCTAAAGGCATTTGAGTTTGTAATCCCTCATAGCCTCCTAGAATCTCAGCCTTACAAGGGCTCAGTAAAGATCCAGCTCTCCAACTGATGGCTTGGATCTTAGCTCTAGTGACTGGCTTTCAAACTTTCTCTGCACTCTGTAGAGGAATAGTCTAGGGCAGCAGTCCTCAACTTTTTTGACACCAGGGACAGGTTTCGTGGAAGACAATTTTTTTCCACAAGTGGGGTGAGGTGGTTTCAGGATGAAACTTTTCCACCTCAGATCATCAGGCATTAGATTCTTATAAGGAACGTTCAGTGTAGATTCCTCACATGCAAAGTTGACAGTAAGGTTCACACTCCCATGAGAATCTAATGCCACTGCTGATGTGACAGGAGGCTGAGCTCAGGTGGTAATGCTCACTTTCCTGCTGCTCACCTCCTGTGGAGCAGCCTGGTTCCTAACAGGCCATGGACAGGTACCAGTCTGTAGCCCCGGGATTTGGGGACCCCTGGTTCTAGGCTATATATTCTCCCAGCAGTCCAAACTTCTGATTAAACAGAAGCAGCTCTGATTTTATTCTTCTACATATTGTGTTTCCTTAGGAAACTTTCAACTGAGTCAAGGGTTAGAAGTTAAAAGTTTTCTTTTGTAAGTGGTAGTGCTAATTCAAGTGCTGAAATTCAACCCCCTCATTTTGCCAATGGGAAAAAAAGACTCTTAGAAATAAAGTATTTTGTCTGTGGTTACAAGGCTAGTTAATGTCAGAGCTCCTCCATCCAACTTAAGTGGTTTAATAATTCACAGGGTAATGCTCAGTGCTTTCTTAGATTTTTATATAGCTGCATATTAATCTTCATAATTTGTAAAGGATATTTCTCAAAAGTCTAACAATTTTTATGCTCCTTAGCACCTAAAAGACCAAGAGTCAGAACATATTTAGTTTTATATAAATTTTTTATTTATTTATTTATTTATTTATTTATTTATACGTGTGTGTGTGTGTGTGTGTGTGTGTGTGTGTGTATTTTTTTTTTTTTTTTTTTTTTTAAGACAGGGTTTCACCATGTTGGTCAGGCTGGTCTTGAACTCCCAACCTCAGGTGATCCGCCCGCCTTGGCCTCCAAAGTGCTTGGATTATAGGTGTGAGCCACTACGCCCGGCCAGTTTTATATAAATTTTTATAAATGTGTGAGTATATTATAAATATGTATTTGTCTGCATTCAGACATATGATTGAAGCAGAAAGAGTAAAACTAAGCAAACAGTATCTATGCTTGCCTCTGCTATTGTTTGCAAAAAGTATATTCTAAAACTTTGCTTTTTATTAGCACATGAAAACCCAATATAATATAGATTAATATTTAATTTAGCATCATAGTTTTGATACCCTTCAGGTATCGTTGTTAAAAAATGCCTTCCTATAGAGAAAGTAAGTCTAGCTGTGTGCTGAATCCAGTTAAAATTACAGCACTTATAAATTTGGAGAGCCTGGATAACTCACTAATTCCAAGGACTGCATATTAGACTGCACATATGAATTGTACTTTTAAAAGCATCACCAGATGCTTCCCTACTGCAACACTTACAAATTTTTACTATTGGCTGGGCGTGCTGGCTCACACGCCTGTAATCCCAACACTTTGGGAGGCTGAGGCAAGAGGATCGCGTGAGGCTAGGAATTTGAGATTAGCCTGGGCAACATAGTGAGACCCCCATCTCTACAAAAAATTTAAGAGTTAGCCAGGTTTGGTGGCACACTCTTGTAGTCCCAGCTACTCGGGAGGCTAAAGCAGGAAGATCCCATGAGGTCAGGAAGTCGAGGCTGCAGTGAGTCATGATCATGCTGCTGCACTTGAGTATATATAGTGTTTTACTCTGTCACCTTTAAAAAAAAAAGAACAAAAAAAGAAAGGGTGGCCAGGTGCGGTGGCTCACGCCTATAATCCTAGCACTTTGGGAGGCCAAGGTGGGTGGATCACCTGAAGGTCAGGAGTTTGAGACCAGCCTGGCCAACATGGTGAAACCCCCATCTCTACTAAAGATACAGAAATTAGTTGGGCATGGTGGCGGGTGCCTGTAATCCCAGCTACTCGGGAGGTTGAGGCTGGAGAATTGCTTGAACCCAAGAAGGAGAGGTTACAATGAGCCAAGATGGTGCCATTGCACTCCAGCATGGGCAACAAGAGCAAAACTTCATCTCAAAAAAAAAAAAAAAGATAACTTTATTATTGTCCTACTGTAATAATCGGACAATACTATTATTGTTCATGGTTTCTCTCTTTTTCTACAGGTGGTCATAATGTCACAATCTCCTTACAGTCCAGGACTGGGCACACTCATATGCCTTCTGTGGTTGGCGTCCTTGTATTTACCCAGTTCTGGTTCTGGTTTCCTCTTTCACACTTCCTGTCATTGGCTTATACCCCTACCTGTGTCATTGGCCTTAACAAGGACTTAAAGGTATGTCTGTGAGACCTCAACTTTGTAGTATTTCCTGTTCACTATATCTTAATTCATATTTATCATTCACTTGCAAGGATTTCCATGAAATTTTAAAGATGAGTTAATATCTCATCAATAACATTTTCCCTTTAAATTGAATCATCACTTTTTTGAGTGGAGTGTGTCATTGAAAGTTTTGAAAATCATGTCTCCTTACTAGCTGTGTAACCTCAAGTAAAGTAGTTGAGAAGGAATGCTGAGAGAGGGGGCTAAATATAAAGATATGAAGAGGCTTTATATACCACTCTGATTAATTTTATTTAATACTAAAGGCTGGGAGCTGTTGAAAGATTTCAAATGATAAATTAACATGAGATTTCCATTTAGAAAAATCTTTCTGGTATCAATGGAAAGTCATTACAATGCTATTGCAATAATTTGAGGAAGGAAGAATGCAAACCTAAAGTAAATCTTTCAGATTTAGTTTTTCAGAGTTCCCTGTTATTAGAGTGGTTGATGGAAGAAAGAATTATTACTAAAGGGAAAAAGCAAAATAGGAGGATGACTCTGGTAGAAGCAGAAATCAAGATCAACAGGGTGGAGCTAGGAAATCTGATGAAATGAAATTGCTCAGTTAAGTCAAAAATTTAAGTTACTGCATGCCCTATCATCACATTTGTAGTCATATTTTTTTAATGGGGTTTGTGCTTAGGTCTTAGTCCTGTGACTTGATGATTCATCTTCTTCTTGTTCTTCTTTTTTAAAAGTCAAAAGGCTTTTTGACCTTTAAATAACTCTTACATCTGGTCATCACTGTTTAAATGTTCCACTAAATTTTCAGAGTAGAAAATTTTTAGGCTTAATACTGACTGGTAAAAATAGAATATTTCTTTGTATTGATTTTTCAGTAGGTGTATAGCCAGTTATCCTTTGTTAAGTGTTTTGGTGTTAAAACTGCTCACATTTGCAAATATTGAGCAGCTTTATTGTCAGAACAAAAATCCTTTGGTTTCCTAATCCCTAACTTTTAAGATTGTAATTAAACATCCTGTATAACTTATTTTATTCTCTGCCAAACAATTTTATGATTGCTGTTTTTACACTTTGTAATGAAAATGGGATGGAAAAGATAAGATTCCTTGTCCTTATGGTGTTTATTATCATTCTCCATCAATGCAGATTGGCTAAATAGAGAAAAATTCAGGCCAGGTGCAGTTTGTGCACACTTAGTCCCAGCTACTTGATATACTGAGGCAGGAGAATCGCTTGAACCCAAGAGTCAGAGGTTGCAGGGAGCCGAGATTGCACCACTGCTCTCCAATCTGGGCAACAGAGTGACACTCTGTCTCAAAAGAAAAAAAAAGGAAAGACAGAAAAATTCAGACCAAAGAACTTTAAAACTGGTCACTGGGTAATATGAAACTGACTTTCTCTTAGGCTCATGTTAGACTCTTAAAAGGCATGATTATATATGGTGTGGAAACTGTATACAGGCTAGTGTAAGTTACTAGTATGGTACAAAGAAGGGACATGGCAGTTTGTATGCAGGATAAACTATTGAATGCTTTATAAAGGAGTGAACAGTTGATCTTATGCTCACACCATTACCCATTGAAGCAGGTTGGTTTATTTATAAAGATAATATAAAGGGATGCCCATTCAAAGGCACAGAGGTTAAGAAAAGTATAGAGAACTACAGGTAATTCTGTAGAATATAGAAACTAAATCGGTAAAAGAAGACATGCCTTTCAGAGAATAATAATAACATAGTTGAACATATAGCCTGCATTAAAACTGTTGGTCTCCTTTTGTATCTGTATGCTTGTGGAGAGCACAGAATACTTAAAGCCAATGTTATTTTAATGGAATTTCTTCAGATGCCGAAAGTTCAGTATAAATCAAACTGTAAACCATCCACATTTGCATATCCTGCCCCTCTGGAAGTACCGAAAGAAAAAGAAAAGGAAAAGGTAGGTTCTTTGTTCCTTTTAGCTGCATTTGTACTTATATATAGGAGCCACGGAGTATTTTACTTTGTCTTTAAATATGTTTTATGTTTTAAAAGTGTCAAATGTTAGCATAAGAAGTGTTCATTACACGAGAATATGAAGTAAAAGTCCTTTTTGTCTATTGGTCATCCAAGTCTCATGTCACAGGAGTTACAACTTCTGAATCCCTCTGACGATTTTCTCTGCACATGTCAATATTTTTTATACCACAAATAGAATTATTCTATACATGCTTTTCTGCATCTTGTTGTTTTCACTTTAACTATATATATATATATATATATATACATATATAATTTTTTTTTTTTTAATCTCAGTGTATACAGATCTCATTTTTTCCCAGAGCTGCAAAACAGTGCTTTTACTGTTTGTAGTACTGTTTGTTTTACCGGTTTTTTCTTTGATACTCATTTAAGGTTATTTCTCATTTGTTACCCCTGCACAAGTGAGCTTGGAATTGAAAGTCTTTATACACATGTATTTATGTGCTGTGTAAGTATATCTGTAGGTTAGAATCCTGGATGTGAGGTTACTTGATCAAAAGTAATGCACATTATGTTCATATTTATCAACTAATTTGCCTTTCAAAATGGACATAATCACTTTATACTCCTACCAACTGTGTGTGAGGACACTCAAGTATGAAATCAAAGAATAATACATTACGGCCGGGCGCGGCGGCTCAAGCCTGTAATCCCAGCACTTTGGGAGGCCGAGGCGGGTGGATCACGAGGTCAAGAGATCGAGACCATCCCGGTCAACATGGTGAAACCCCGTCTCTACTAAAAATACAGAAATTAGCTGGGCATGGTGGCACACGCCTGTAGTCCCAGCTACTCGGGAGGCTGAGGCAGGAGAATTGCTTGAACCCAGGAGACGGAGGTTGCAGTGAGCCGAGATCGCGCCATTGCACTCCAGCCTGGGTAACAAGAGCGAAACTCCGTCTCCAAAAAAAAAAAAAAAAAAGAATAATACATTAAAGAGTTGTACTTACCTGTAAAGTTTTACTCAGCAAAATTCTACTTTTTTGATACCTTATATATAGGAGAATGGCTCTTTCTCACATAATTTTCATATTGGCCAGTTGTTGATTATTTGCTGTAAATTTTGTGTATAAGTAAGGATAATTAACCAAATTGGAGGGTGGCAGCTAAGGAATATCCTTGACAGCATCTTGTTTCATCAGCTGTGTTTCAGACCCTCCTTTGGGTCTGATGCAAAGTCAGCTTTTACACCAGTATTGCCCAGCTTTTCACCTTTGTTTTCAGTGAGACCCATGAAGGAGGATAATTATAGGCTAAGCACTCACCCAGTGTATATTAGCATTTTAAGAATGTAGTCCAGGGCCGGGCGCGGTGGCTCAAGCCTGTAATCCCAGCACTTTGGGAGGCTGAGGTGGGTGGATCACGAGGTCAAGAGATCGAGACCATCCTGGTCAACACGGTGAAACCCCATCTCTACTAAAAATACAAAAAATTAGCTGGGCATGGTGGCGCGTGCCTGTAATCCCAGCTACTCAGGAGGCTGAGGCAGGAGAATTGCCTGAACCCAGGAGGCGGAGGTTGTGGTGAGCCGAGATCGCGCCATTGCACTCCAACCTGGGTAACGAGAGCGAAACTCCATCCCAAAAAAAAAAAAAAGAATGTAGTCCAGTGAGAGTATCTCTACAACCAGCACTAAAGGAAATTGTTCTGTTTTCCATTGCTTTCCCAGTAAAGCAAAAAAGACTCTAGCACCAAAATCTCAATCTTAGAAGTACATGATAGCAAATTCATATCCAGGGTAGGCTACAGATCAAAAAAAGAAAAGAGTTGTATTGGACACAAGCCTCCAAAAACTAAAGATTCACCTGATGACAAGAATAGTAAATTATTTTAATAAATGTCCTGCTTAGTTTTCCCATTTATTCTCTGATTATTTTTTCTTTATAATACTTACTGCTAGGAAATGGAATAGTGTTATAGGACTGAGTTCTCTAGGGCTTGCATGTTTGTATGTCAGTAAGGGATTATAACAATTTATCCTGTTCATTTTCCCTAGGTTTCTACTGCTGTGTTATCTATAACTGCCAAGGCTAAAAAGAAGGAAAAAGAAAAGGAAAAAAAGGAGGAGGAGAAAATGGAAGTGGTAGGTATAACTTGGTGGTCATATGAATTGAAGTATCTCTGTTGTCATGGTCAAGATTATTCCTTAGTTGAATATTATTCTACCTTGCTCTTAGCTTCCCTCAAATAATTATCCTGTTCTCAGCATTTAGAATCATAAAATTGTACTTGAAAGAGACTCTAGAAATTATATCCATTTGTGGGAAGAATAGAAGGATACAAATTAGGAAAAAGTTCCTGGAGGAAATGACAACTAAAATAGGTTTTGAAGGGCAAAGTAGGATTTTCACAGATGAGATCATGAGAGTAAGAGAAAGAAAGGCCCTTTCAATCAAAGGGATTATCGTGTTCTTTAGGTAGACCTTCTTTTTCTGATGTCTGCTGTAGAAAAACCTTCTTAACCTTTAAAACTGAGTCAGTTATCATTCCCATTCCTAAGCAGAGTTATTTTTCCCTCTTCAGAGTCTGATAGCACTTTAGTTGTACTTCCATTACTACCTACCACTACCTTTTGTACCTTATAGCTGCTCAGTAAACTTTTCAGATATTACTCAGTTCTGTGGTACAAAAATGACCTTCTATTGAGCTTTTTTAAATTTTTATTTTGTAGGATGAGGCAGAGAAAAAGGAAGAAAAAGAGAAGAAAAAAGAACCTGAGCCAAACTTCCAGTTATTGGATAACCCAGCCCGAGTTATGCCTGCCCAGCTTAAGGTCCTAACCATGCCAGAGACCTGTAGATACCAGCCTTTCAAACCAGTAAGTTACCAGTGACTCTTAACTATATGTACCAGTGTTATATTAATCCAAATGACAATAGAATATTGATAGAGAATGGTTAATCTCCAAAGCATTGGAGCAAGCTCACTAGTTCTAAGAAATTATTAAACAAAAGAATGTTCTTTTCCATTTCATATAGATTTGGGAGAATTTTTTCTTTCTCTGTGTAACCCTACAAACTCCCCTCCTCTACCACAGACATACGACGTACGAGTTCCTAAGACAGCATTGTGATTAGGAACGTAGTACTCTACAGCCAAGCATACAGGATTTGAATGTTGAGTCTACGGCTCAGGCTAAGTGGCCTTGGGCCAGGTACTAAATCTCTCTCTGCCTCAGTTTTCTTTAGCATAAAATAGATATTACCATCCCTAACTCAGAAATGTGGCACAGATTGAACAAGTTAATACACAATCACTGAGAACAAGACTTGGGCCTGCTCTGTAAGTGTTATTACAGTAATTACACTGTTGTCATAAATGCATTGCATTTTAGTTAGAAAAGTATCTTAACTTATTCCAAGACAGTGTTTCCTGTTAGAAACAAATGTTTATCAGAAATGTGAGCATGATACTGCCTTTATCTTCCAGGTTCTTATATCTAGAAAACAAGAGAGCCATCCGTAGACCCATCCAAGACATTCGGATGCTAGATCTGTCTAAAATGTTAGAGATTAGATTTCTAGATCCTTAACCTTAACCTTATACAAAAGTAAACTTATTCTTATCAACCTGATGGTGGATCAAAGGCAATTTCTACCTATAATTGTGAGCCAAGGTTTTACCTGACTAGATTATCAGCTAGAGGAGACAAAGGCAAGGGATGTAAGATAGTGAATGTAGTGGTTTAGAGCTAGAATTTGGCATAACTGGGTTTTTATTTCCCCTGTTAGCTGTGTGGACAGGTCATTTAACCTTTGTATTTCAGTTTCCTCATCTATAAAATTGATATGCTAATGGCACCTACCTCCTATTGATGTTTTGAAGATTAAATAGGTTGTTACATGTAAAGCACCTAAAACAATGGCAAATTCTAATCTGTAGCATTGCCTGATCTTTAGTAGTTGCTCTGTACTGTTAAATGAATGGACAGAATCATTAGTCCATTTAATGCGGTCACTGTCTGATCTGCAACCTGGTTCAACTCAGTGGTGGTTTTACAGAGGACGTATTCTCACTATGGCTATAAACTTCTCTTGCCAGTAGCATAGGAATCCAAAACAGATGTATTAGGACACAACTAGTGCATACTCTAGCACGTGAAATAACTAGTGTTTTTGACAATTATGACCTAGGACAGTGGGGCATATACTCAATGCCATAAGGCCATGTGAGCACACTGGTACACCACAGTAGGAAACTGAATGATTGCTAAGCCTTTGCTCAAATTAAGTCAGAGATAGCTATAATACCGTTGATCCATCTATGAATTAAGACTACCTATATCTGTGCAAGGAAGAACTGAGGAATCCAGAAGAATTTTCAGCTGCCTGGCTGGCTGTTGAAGGTATAGCCCTACACACACACACACACACACACACACACACTCACTCACTCACTCACTCACTCACTCACACACTCCTTCAAAGAGTGGGAGACTTTGTGTTCCAAGGTGTTTAAGGAAATTCCTGTCCAATTGTTAGCTGACTACTAAGTTAATTGAGCATTGTCTTTAGGGCCACGCAAATCAGGGAAATACATAACTTTATAGAAATAGTTCATTTATTTTTTTTTATTTTTTAAAAAGCCTCACTTTGTCACCCAGGCTAGAGTGCATTGGCACGATCCCAGCTCACTGCAACCTCTGCCTCCTGGGTTCAAGCAATTCTTGTGCCTCAGCTCTTTGTATTTTTAGTAGAGACAAGGTTTCATCATGTTGGCCAGGCTGGTCTCGAACTCTTGACCTCAGATGATCCACCCTTATCAGCATCCTAAAGTACTGAGATTATAGGCGTGAGTCTCAGCACCTGGCACATTATGGCTTTTGTTTTTTGTTTTCAGACAGGGTCACACTATGTGGCACAATCTCAGCTCACTGCAACCTCCACCTCCCAGGTTCAAACGATTCTCATGCCTCAGCCTCCCAAGTAGCTGGGATTATAGGCATGTGCCACCATACTTGGCTAATTTTTGTATTTTTAGTAAAGATGGGGTTTCACCATGTTAGCCAGTCTGGTCTCAGATGCCTGTCTTCAAGTGATACACCTGCCTGGGCCTCCTAATGTGCTGGGATTACAGGCGAGAGCCACCACGCCCAGCCTATTTTAAATGTCTAGTTTTTAACAAAAATTTATGAGACATGTAAAGAAACAAAGTATGGTCCAGTAATGGCAATGAGTAGAAACTGTCCTTCAGGAAGCCTAAATACTGGAGTTAATAGGCAGAATTAATCAACTATTTTAAATATGTTCAAAGAACTAAAAAGAGAGCATAAGAATGGTGATTCATTAAATAATGAATATCCATAAAGAGATATAAATCATGAGAAATAAATAGAAATTCTCTAGCTGAAAAGTATTATAACTAAAATAAAAAATTCACTAGAGGCTCTACAGCATGTTTGAGAGGCAGAAGAAAGAATGAGCAAACTTGAAGGTAAATTAATTGAGATTATTCACCTGAAGAATGACCAAAAACAATGAAGTGGAATGAACAGAGAGCCTCAGAGACCTGTGGAATGTTATAAAGCATACTAACATATGCATAATTGGAGTCCAAAAAGGACAGAAGATTATTTGAAGAACTAATAGCCAGACTTCCCAATTTGGATGAAAAACATTAATCTGCACATTCAGGAAGCTCAATGAATTTCATGAAGGATAAACTCAAGAGATCTACACCTAGACGTATTACAATCAATCTGTTGAAAATAAAGAAGAAATCTTGAAAGTAGCAAGAGAGAAGTAACTCATCAAGTACAAAATATCCTCGGTAAGATCGACTGGTGATTTTTTTTTTTATCAGGAACCGTGGAGGCCAGAAGGCAGTTTTGTGACATGTTTAAAGTGCTGAAAGTAAAAGAATCTCAACCACAAATTCTATATCTAGTAAAACTATCCTTCAAAAATAAAGAAGAAATTAAGATATTCCCAGATAAAAACAACTGTTCGTTGTTAGCAGACTTTCCTTAAAGGATACTCTTCAGGCTGAAATGAAAGGACGCTAGACAATAATTTGCATCTGCATGAAAAAAATAGAGTACTGATGAGTGCAACTATGTAAGTAAATATAAAAGATACTATACATGTGTTTTTTATACAAAAAGATTTTGTAACTTTTTGTCAGAGTCCAGAGTGTTCACCATTACATGATGGATGTACCTTTTTTTGTATCTTATTTAAAAGACATCTGTATAAAATAATAATTACAAATGGACAATGATGTGCACATAATGTATAAGGATATAATTAGTATTATCACAACAGCACAAAAGAGTGGGGGAACACAGCTATCTAGGAGCATAGTTCTTGTATATGATTGAAATTAAATTGGTATTAGTCAAAGTAAATTCTTAAAATGTTAATTGTAATCTGAAGGCAAATGCTAAGAAAGTAACTCAAAAAAATAAAAAACAAATAAAAGAAACAAGGGAATTAAAGTAATACACCAGAAAATATCTATTTAATACCAAGGAAGCCAGCAATGAAATAATAGCAGAACAAAAAGATGTAAGACATAGACTACTCAGAAGGTTGAGGCAGGAGAATTGCTTGAAGCCATCCTGGGCAACATAGCTAAACCCCATCTCTAAAAAAAGAGTGGATGGCAGAGAGATGTAAAACAGAAAATAAATAGCAAAATGGCAGGCATAGATCATACCTCATCAGTAATTACGTAAAATGTAAATGGGTTAAACACTCCACTTAAAAGGCAAAGATTAGCCAAATTGATTTTTTTTTAGCATATGCATGTGAAACCAAATTGATTTTTTTAAATGATCAAACTTTGTGCTCTCTAGATTAGACATGGTTAAATTCAAAAACACAAATAGAAAGCAAAGGATGGGAAAACATATTTCATGTAAACAGTAACCAAAAGAGAGCTAGAACTGTTAGCTCTAGACAAAATATTAGACAAAATAGACTTTAGACAGAAATGTTGCCAGATACAAAGAGGAAACATAAGCGTTGATCAATCAGGGGAATATAACTATTATAAACTTATGTACTTAATAGCAGAGTCCCAAAATACATAAAGCAAAAATTGATAGGATTTTCTGGGCCCAGTGGCTCACACCTGTAATCCCAGCACTTTGGCAGGCCGAGGTGGGTGGATCACCTGAAGTCAGGAGTTTGAGACCAGCCTGGCCAGCATGGTGAAACTCCATCTCTACTAAAAATACAAAAATTAGCCAGGCGTGGTGGCATGTGCCTGTAGTCCCACCTACTGGAGAGGCTGAGACAGGAGAATCACTTGAATCCAGGAGGCGTAGGTTGCAGTGAGCCAAGATCGTACCATTGCACTCCATCCAGCCTGGGTGACAAAGTGACACTCTGTTTCAAAAAAAAAAAAAAAAAAAACCTGATAGAACTGAAATGAGGAATAGACATGTCAGCAGTAAAGAGTCTTGCTGTGTTGCCTAGGCTAGAGTGCAGTGGCATGATCTTGGCTTACTGCAACCTCTGCCTCCTGGGTTCAAGCAATCCTTCTGCCTCAGTCTCCTGAGTAACTAGGATTACAAGTGTGCACCACCACGCTCAGCGAATTTTTGTATTTTTAGTAGAGACGGAGTCCCACCTTGTTGGCCAGGCTGGTCTTGAACTCCTGAACTCAGGTGATCTACTCAGCTTCCCAAAGTGCTGGGATTACAGGCATGAGCCACCATGCCCAGCCCCCCACTTTCAATAACAGGTGGAACAACTAGGCAGAAGATTTAAATAGCATTATAAGCCAGAAGACCTAATACATCTATAGAACAGTCTAACCAACAACAGCCGAGTACACATTCTTCTCAAGTACATATAGAACGTTCTCCAGGATAGACCACATCTTAGGCCATAAATCAAGTGTCAGTAAATTTAAAAGGGTTGAAATAATACAAAATATGTTCTCTGTTCACAGTTGAATGAAAATAGAAATCAATAACAAAAGGATATTTAAGAAAATTATAGATAACGTGTAAATCAAACAATGTACTTCTAAACAAGCAATAAATCAAAGAACACATGGAAAACTGGAAAATACTTGGAGAGAAATTAAAAGGAAAATGGCCAATACTTAACAGGATTCAGTGAAAGAAGTGCTTAGAGGGAAAATGTATAGCTATAAATGCCTGTCTTAAAAAATAAGATCTCAAATAATAACCTACTCATCTACTTTAAGAAACTAGCAAAAAGAAGTGCAAACTAAACTAAAATCAAGCAGAAGGAAGGAAGTGACAAGTATTAGAGCAGAAAGTAATGAAATAGAAATAAAATAATAGAGAAAATTAACAAAACTAGAAGCCGTTTCTTTCCAAAGATCAATGTAATTGATAAACCTTTAGCTAGACTGATCAAGAGAAAAAGAAGACTCAATAAAATCAAAGAGGCCCCAAGCATGGTGGCTCACACTTGTAATCCCAACATTTTAGGAGGCAAGGCAGGAGGATCACTTGAGCCCAGGAGTTCAAGACCAGCTTGGGCAATATAGTGAGTCCTCATCACTACAAAAAATTTAAAAATTAGCCAAATGTGGTGGTACATGCCTGTAGTCCCAGCCACTTGGGAGCCTAAGGTAGGAGGATTGCTTGAGCTCAGGAGGCCGAGGTTGCAGTGAGCTGAGATCTCACCACTGAACTCCAGCATGAGCAACAGAGCTCATGAGATCCTTTCTCAAAACAAACAACAACAACAACAACAAATCAGGAAAGAAAGAGGGAACATTACTACCAATGTTAGAGAAGAAAAAAAATTGTAAGGGACTACTATGAGCAATTTTATGCCAATGAATTAGATAACATAGATGAAATTAACAAGTTCCTAGAAAGACACAAACTACCAAAACTGACTCAAGAAGAAATAGAAAATCCAAATAGACCTGCATAAGGAAACTGCATTAATAATTGGAAATCCTGCCAGAGGCAGTGGTCACGCCTGTAATCCCAGCACTTTGGGAGGCCAAGGCAAGCAGATCACAGGGTCAGGAGTTCAAGACCAACCTGACCAACATAGTGAAACCCTGTCTTTACTAAAAATACAAAAGTTAGCCAGGCATGGTGGCGTGCACCTGTAATCCCAGCAACTCAGGAGGCTAAGGCAGGAGAATCACTTGAACCTGGAAGGCGGAGGTTGCAGTGAGCTGAGATCACGCCACTGCACTCCAGCCTGGGTGACAGATCAAGACTGTGTCTCAAAAAATAATAATAATAATAATAGGAAATCCTTCTACAAAGAAAAACTCAAGGGCAGATTGCTTTGCTTATATATTCTATCCAAACATTGAAAGAAAAAAACAAACACTAATCCTTCACAAACTATCCTAAAAAATAAGAGGTGGAAACACTCCCCAACTCATTCTCTAAGGCCTGAATTGCCCTGATAGTAAAGACCATCAGTCTAGAGACCAGTCAGTCATATTCATGAATTAGAAGACTTAATATTTTCAGATGGCAGTGCTCCCCAGTTCAATCTATAGATTCAGTGTATCCTTATCTTTGCTACCTTTTTTGAAGAAATGGACAAGCTGATCCTAAAATTAGTATGGAAATGCAAGGGACCCAGAATAGCCAGACAAACTTTAAAATAAAAAACAAAATTGGAAGAATCACACTTAAAAGTTAATACAAAGGTACAGTAATTAAGACTGTGTAGTATTGACATAAGGATAAATGTATAGATCAGTGAAATTATATTGAAATTCCAGAAATAAGCCCATACACCTATGGTCAATTTATT
Organism: Sapajus apella; assembly: GCF_009761245.1. Lineage (NCBI taxonomy): Eukaryota > Metazoa > Chordata > Mammalia > Primates > Cebidae > Sapajus > Sapajus apella. Next base: position 8,891,478 of record NW_022436950.1, on the reverse strand, counting down.
TTTTACAGTGTCACTAAGACCATTCAATGAAGAGTAGCCTTTTCAAGGAATAGTGCTGGGACTATTGGATCTCCACCTGCAAAAGAATGAAGGTGGACCCCTGTCTCATGTCATATGCAAAATTAACTGAAAATGAATTGAAGGCTTAAATATAAGAGCAAAAACTATTACTCATAGAAGAAAGCATATGTATAATTTTCATAACCTTGGACTAAGCAGTGTTTTCTAATATATGATACCTAAGGCAAAAGTAACAAAGAAAAGATTCTGTGTTGTAAGTACACTATCAAGAAGGTAAAAAAACAACCCACAGAATAGGAGAAAATATTTTTAAATCATTTATCTGATAAGACAATTATATCTAGAACATATAAAGAGCTCCTCCAGCCGGGCGCGGTGGCTCAAGCCTGTAATCCCAGCACTTTGGGAGGCCGAGGCGGGTGGATCCCGAGGTCAAGAGATCGAGACCATCCTGGTCAACATGGTGAAACCCCGTCTCTACTAAAACTACAAAAAATTAGCTGGG